>NC_073237.2:78607500-79232500 GCF_029281585.2 Gorilla gorilla gorilla
ACCATCCTCTCTACCTATGTATCACACACCCTAGATTCAGAGTGTGTGATACAATCTAAAATTTTATGTTTAGGTCAATTCATCCTCTGGGTATAATTATCAGGACAGGAAGCCATAATGGAAGGTTAGCCTGGCTAACACCCCACCCCCAAGACCATATAGAAAGTGCAAGAGGAATAACTTTTTATGAAGCAATTAGGATGCTCCTGGGAAGGGGAAGCTGAGGAACCATATGTTTGTATATTAATCATTAAGAAAAAATATACAGCTTTTATTACATTGGATATATGAATATTTTCTACCCACACTTGCAAAAGACTGATAGTGAAATCCGGATATTATCACTACTAAAATCTACCCCAAACTTATAAATGCAAATGCTTATGGCAATTAAATATTTATTTCAAAAGAAGGGCCCATCTGCTTGGAAAGAAATTTACTTTAGAAAAAAGGGTTGCTATTTGAGATAGCTTTAATATGTATGTGCAGCACTACCTCCCCCATACCTGCCTTGCCCCTCTACCACCAAGAAAGTCAAATAGACCCACATAAGATTTATTACAGCTAAGTTTAAATGTACAAATGAAACACCTGACCCAGTCAGCAATGACATCCATTAGTTGTTTTATATAATATTGCAGAAGACTAATGTCTGGAACATTAAATAAATAAATTGAAAATATATCATGAAAGTATGAATTCTAAAGAACCCGACCAACCTCTTGTGACCCCTTTGAACCAAAAGACTACATATAAAAAAAATTAATGGGACAAAGAAAATAACTTGACAAAGAAATTGAAAAGGAAGGGAAATTACTACATGTAACCACAACTGGGGACAGATTGTATCACAGGATTATTAGAATTTGGAGGAAAACATTATTATTTTTTAAATTGAATTGGATTGTTTATTATAGTTCTAAAAAGTATTGAACATGAGGAAGATGACTCCTAGTAAATATTAGATTATACCAGGAAATAATGTATATGAGAGGAGCGTCTCAGAGATAAATCTCTATATAAACAGTACAAATATTAAATTTTTCTTCTTGTAGCACCAATCTGATAAGAATTGCTCTTATATTTTATAAATAGCAAGTATTGTAATTCTGGTTTCTTACCTTTGCATATGTGAGCAGTAATGTTTTTAGAGATGACAACCACGGCAGTATTTCATGAGCTAGTCTAGTTGATGATCATTTTGAGGGAAGTACAGAAGAACTCTCCTGGGGGAAGTGTGGCCTTCATATTTAATTGCAGAGTGTTAGCTGCTTAACATCTTTTATCTACACTTCCACCTTTCAAAATGCTATTCAGCCAAAATTTTATCTATCTCCTCTAGGAAGCCCCTCTGAATGCCCTCAGTGGAATTTTTCTACCAGTGCCCCAGGCTCCCCTCGTGCTTTTTAATATAACTGTATCACTTTGGTTTAGTTTGGTTTTGTCTTGTCTTGTATGATAGAGAGTATTATGGGTGGATACTCACCTCTAATGGTTGTAATTTATTTGTATGGATGTGTATGTATATATGTAGTATTTACCTTCAAAGAAAGAAATATGTATATATGTTCATACATATATAGATATATACCTATTTATTTATTGTAGCATTGTGATAGCATGCCATGGGCAGAGAAAATGGTTAATAAATGTTATTTAGAAGAATGACTAAATAAAAGACTTATTGGGCAATTCCAGTAATTCTGGTAACCAGGAAAGTTCATGGGGGCAGAGCTGCAGGCATAGAAAGCTTTTTTCTTCATATGAAATCTAGTTGTTCTTTAAATTGCAATCAAAATACATGTTTTTTTACCCCTACTTGTCCCTATCACTGGAAAAACCCAAATTGCCTCACAGGTCATGATAACTATGCAATCCTGGTCTAAGCTTCTCCTGCTTTAAAATATACCATGGTCCACAAGGATCCAAGTAGTTGAGCAGATTTACTCTTTGCCATTCCTTGGATATCAGTGATATAAATTACATTCACACTGCTTGTGTCTTGGGTGTGTGGAAAATGCAAGCTAATATTAAACCTTGGACACAATTTTACAGCACTTTGCAGAAGCAAGTCCAGTTTCCAGAGAGCACTAGACAAAGAGGAGGAAGAGAATTCAAGCTGATATCAGGGAGTCTTGTAAATGAGAGGTTTTCTAAATAAGAATTGGGAAAAGTTCATTAAAACAAAACCACTTCAACCCACATGACTCCAAACACTGTACAATGAATATATATCTGGTTAGAAAATCTCAGTGGTTTCCAAAGCTTTTGTCTTAGATTTCTGTTTTTGTGTCTTCAAATAAATGTATAGGCTTTCATAATCCTTAAACCAAGTAAAACCTCTCTTGCCACAGTTGTACTTAAAATTCATGGCAGAAAAATAATGCAATGAGTGTAATCTGTTTGTTTGCTAACAAGCACAACTAGCTTTGCCCAATTAACTAAAACTGGAAGAGAAAGTCATTTCCCTCTTTAATGCTGTTTGGTGTTTTTATAAGTGTGAATAATTGGGAAATTTTAACACTGAAAGTGTCCTCTGAATTTTTGGTAGTAATTATGGTGGAAGGTCTGACCTTTTCAGCATTCTTTTGCGCTCTGCCTTGAGTTTCTTGAAGGTTAATGCTGTACATCACTGGTCTCATAAAGCATTACTAGATGATTTGAGGAGAGAATTTGTACATGATTTTTCTCATTCTCATGGGTTAAAGGTCCTGACTGAGTTTTTCTTCCATGCTGGCCTCAACTGACTGTATCTACTTCCAGGAGAGAGACAGAAAAAAAGTATCTGTTATTCATGTGCTTTTCCAGATATTGGCCTCAGAACTGGGAGTAGCTTCTTGTTTGGACCAATCCTTTGCCTCCTTCCAGTGTGCTCATTGAGATATTGGAAACCATGTCTAGGTCAGTGTTGTATTCTTACCTCCCACCCAGTGGGCATATGTGAAAAAACTGGTGATCTGGAAACATTTGGGAAATTGTCTACCCCGCCAAGTTGTTCTAAGCTACTCCAATATTAAAGTAAGCCTGACTTTATATTTTGTGCTTGTAAATATATTAATTTTGTAAATCTAAACCTGGAAATATTCTTAGGATTTAGACAGAGAAAAAAGCTGGACATATGCGTCTAATTAAGCTAAAACTCTACTCACTGTTTATGTCTGGAGTTTTTTCTTTCAGAATGAGTACGGAGAAATTTTGATCAATGTTTTGAATATACACTAAGGCAAATTTTGCATCAAATGTTTAGAAACAAATAACTTTATGCATAATTTTGCACATAAAAATTGTTTAGGGCAATACTATTTATGAGAGAGCAATGGAAAACTTCTTGATGTGCATTTTTCCCCATATCGAAATTGGAAAGTTCATAAATAAGTTTTATTATAAGGAAAACTAAAGGTTATACCCTCTTTTATTAATTCAGCTTCAAATTTGGTGAAGTACAGCTAAATTTCAAGAGGCATTTCACATTAATTTGATGCTCAGCCTTTAGTTTATTGAAGAGTCAATCCAGTTTCAGAAATCACGGAGACAGACTAGTTAAATGAGTGTATGCTGACCTAACAGGCCAGCCTTTTGAGGTTCACCTGTAACTAGTTTGTGTACTCCATGTTGTGGTCACATTATATTCAGCTGGGAAGGAGCCTTGTCTGAATGCAGTAAGGATTTTATTTCTCTTTTAATGTGCTTTGCAAGATAGAGTACTTCAACTACCAAATATGTGCCCACTGAATTGCTTTGAGGTTTGTTCTTTATGTACTGTGTGGAATTGTGGGGAAAGAAGTCTCGACTTGAGCTAGCAAAACCAATATTTTAATTCAAATGGAGCACTCACCTGGGAAACTGGCAAATTTGGACTACAGCCCTTACCCCAACCTTGTTTTCTTTCTTCTCTCAGCCTCATTGTAAATTAACCAATCATTGACATCCACTTAAAGCATGCTGCCTTTTTAACTGAGGGCAGTGTGTGACCTTACTTTGAATACATTGAAAATGGAGGAATAGTTTAGTTTTTAAAGAAAATGGAAAGGAGGGGCCTTTACATCTTTAACACTGAGCTCATTAATCCTCTAAAATTGATACCTTGAACATTTTCTCACATCGCCTTTACAAGACAGCAGGTTTACTTTAACAATGCTTAATTGTAAATAACAACGTCAACAACAAAACAACCACTACAGTGTTTGTGTGGTTTTGTATATTGTAGTGCTTAGGGAAAAGAAGACATAAAAATAACTTTGCAGAAAACATGATGGATCTATGCCAAGAAGGTGAGGTTACATAACTTGAATCATATGGGCTTGTTAAACTCCTTCTCCTTGACTCACTCATCACTCAAGAAGCTGCCTCAATTGCAATCTAAAATTGACCATTTCAGGAAAAGCAAACCTCAGCCTTCTCCAGAGGGTCCAATCTGGGTTGTGGTCATTATTTTACTACCAGTAATTTTAAATCTTCTTGGAAACATTACCTTTCTAATTTACTGTAAATTTTGACGGATCTGTGAAACCACACTTGAGATGTTGGTAAACTAAGTAGATATGTAGAATATGGATCAGGAGGAAAACAAGCAGTGCTAAATAGAACTGGAAGAAAAAAAACCCACCCCCAAACCTATAGTACAAGCCTGGAAATCAGTCAGCTTCAAGATGCTTCACGAATTGCAGTACAGTAGAAAGTCAATCAATTTTTTTTTTAATGTTTACCTGTGGACCTTTCAGCAAACTATAACAGGACCTGATGCCACTGGATAGTTATAAACAGTGACACTTCAAGACAAAGTAGGATCTCCTCATATTCACTCCTCAAACATGCAGGGTCCCAAGGAAGCCATTCAGAGAGACCAACTTGACACAGTGAAAGCATTTGTCAGAGTCCTTTTCTTCTTAAATAAAGATCTGTCTCATGATCTTCTCTAAGAAGTTGGAATATTGCTTATTTTCTAGGGCTGTTCTAACTTTATAAAGCAAAGAATATTCCATACTAGGGCAGTTCTTGATAGTTAAAAACCAACTAAGTTTCATCACTGTGCCTAGGAAGGACCAACTGAATTTCCTTGTGATTAGTTTTGTAATAGAAAGTCTGGGTTTAAGAGAATTCAGACTCTCAAGAGGTATTTGTAACCATTTATTGAGTGACAATTCAGAAAGCTTGGGAAATATGGAAACTTTATTGGGCAGTACGGTAACCATTAGCACAAATTTTTTTCCCACATAGAATAACACCATAAAATGTCCAATTACAATACAACAAAATTAAGAATAAAAACAAAAAGCAGTTGTATCTTCTTGGCTGTAGAACAGGGGAGGTTTAATAAAGTCTCATTTTAATATATAGTTACCAGCTATTTATAGAGATGTCCAATTAAAGGTGGTAGGTTGAACATAAGCATTTCCTTTCAGTCCTTCCTAACCCTCCACTAAAACGTCAGTAAATATATATGTCTTTGAAAACGTAAACCTACAAGACAAAGCAAAAAGAGAAGAGACAAACCATCACATGTTTAAAGATAAAATGCAGATGGATAAAGCAATTGAATGCAGCAGACCTGAAAAAGTGAAATGCTAAACTGAGAGTGAGGAAAGGGGAAACAACAACTTGATTTACTCCAAAGAAATCTTAGTATTCTCAGGCATTGGTGATGCCAAGTAACTCTGGATGTGGGAGGTGAAGTAGAGCTTTAAAAAAAAAGAGGGTGAGTTGAAAGAATATGTAAGATGAAGGAAATCCCAAGGTTCTCTTCCCCGACAAGGGCTGTGGATGAGAGGTTTATTTTCTGGAGAAGTGAAACATAGGCTCTCTGGGCTGGGAAACAGCAGGGGATAAGGTTTCATACGAAACAGGGAGATTAAGTAAATGTTACTGATACTGGGATTTGTCTAACAAAATGGCTTAATCATAGCACCGTACAGTGAAATCCACAGTCCACAAGCCTTTACCATGAAGGCAAAACTTTCAATCAGCCTCTTAGTGCCCTCCTCTTTGATAGGAGCAGACTGTAAAGGATCACCAAACATTTAAGGACATTATCTGATATAAAAGGCAGAAATCAAAATAAGCTGACTAGAACAATCTGAAGGAAACAGAAAATATACAGGGAGAATGAAACTAAAATCAACAAAGAAACCTATTATTAATACTATTATGGACGTAAGAGAAGATATTACAATTGTAGAATTGGAATGAAAGGCGATTTTTAAGAATAATTCAGAGGACAAGAAAACATGCAGAAGTTAAAATAGCAGAAATGAAACCTCAAAAGAAGATTAGGAAGACAAACTGAAGAATCTCCTAGAAAACTAACAAAAATGATGAAAAGTGAATGAGAAAGTTAGATGACTATTCTATAAATTCCTATAGCTAAATAACAGGAATTCTAAAAGAGAGAATAGAGACAATGAAATGTAGAAAATCATTAAATCAATTATTTAAGGTAATTCCCCAGAACTGAATACTGTAAGTTTCCAGATGGAATGAAGCTAGGCAGTGACCTAAAAATAGATTACTGCCATACCAAGGAGTATTATTGTAAAATTTCAAAAATATGGTGAATAGATGAAGAGCCAAATGCATTGCAGAGAGAAAAAAAATTAGATGTCATAGAAGAAGCAGCAGACTGGCTTTAGACCTCTCGACCCATTATTGGCCAGTAGAAAGTAATAGAGCAATACTTTCAAAATTTTGAGGAAAAATGATTTTTGATTTAGGGGTCTATCAATTAATTAACCATAAAGATGAACTCTCAACCATAAAGGTAGAATCAATTCATGTTGTGACAAGTAAAGTCTTAAAAATTTACCTTCCAAAAAGTTATTGAAGTTTGGAATATATGTACACTGCAAGACAAGTGAGTAAACCCCAAGCAACGGCCATATGAGGTCCAAAAAACAAGAGATGTAACTTAAGACATGGACAAATGCAGTGCCCTGAAAAAGGATGAAGTAAACTCTCAAGATGAGTACTATTTAATATATGCCAGTACAAGCAAGTTAATCAAAAGGCTTTTGGAGAGTTTCTTTAAACAGATGATATTGACTAGATACCCAAGGAGTTTGAACAGATTGAGAGATTTTTTCACTGGAGAAGTATTTGGGTAGAAGTGATGTGTTTAGAGATCTAAGCAAATTTTTTTAAAGATTATTATCTTCAGGAAAAATAAGCAAAGAACAAAATAACACCAAGATATAAAAAATATACCTTGTGTTAAAGTATAAGAGTAATTATACTACGTGGTTCAACTATGCATAACATTTACATAGTCATAATAATGTAAGTAATGGGTACTGATCTTGCAAAAATTATGACATTATTCTATTGGGATGAAGGGGGATGAAGAAAGTACATGTTTGAGGTGTGTAGAAATAAATGTAAGTGGACCCTTGGCCTGGCGTCATGGCTCACACCTGTACTGCCAGCACTTTGGGAGGTTAAGGTGGGTGGTTCACCTGCTGTCAGGAGTTTGAGACCAGCCTGGCCAACATGATGAAACCCCATCTCTATTAAAAATACAAAAATTAGCTGGGTGTGGTGGCCTGGACTGTAGTCCCAGCTACACGGGAGGCTGAGGCAGGAAAATTGCATGAACCCAGGAGGTGGAGGTTGTAGTGAGCTGAGATTGCGCCACTTCAGTCCAGCATGGGTGACAGAGTGAGACCCTGTCTCAAAAAAAAAAAAAAAAAAAAATTATAAGTGGGCCCACACAATCGAAAATTGTGTTGTTCAAGGTTCAACTGTAGTATGATATGCTAATTACTTAAAGATATGAAGATAAATAGCAAAATAATAAAGAATTTAAAGTGTTTCTGGAGAGTGGGAATTTGGGGAAAAGGGTTGGTTGGAGGGCTTGTTATTTTTCCTAACATGAAACTACTTACTTTACTTACTTGCCTTTAAACCATGCGTATGTTCAGTTTTAAAACACTAATTAAAATAATTTACCAATAGATTTGTTAATGCCAAATTTATGACAAAGACTGTCTCAAATTTTTTCTTTTCTTTTTTTTTTTTTTTAAGACAGACTCTTACTTTGTAGCCCAAGCTGGAGTGCAGTGGCGTGATTTCGGCTAACTGCAACCTCCACTTCCTGGGTTCAAGGGATTCTCCTGCCTCAGCCTCCTGAGTAGCTGGGATTACAGGCATGCACCATCCCACTCAGCTAATTTTTGTATTTTTAGTAGAGATGGGATTTTGCCATGTTGGCCAGGCTGGTCTCGAACTCCTGACCTAAAGCCATCCATCCATCTTGGCCTCCCAAAGCGCTGGGATTACAGGCGTCAGCCACTATGCCCAGCCCCAAATTTGCTTTAAAATCTTAAATCTGTTTGAATTTGGCAGTAAATATTGTCTTTGATTTCTACATTGTCATATGTTGCCTTAAATTTTGTTTTAGTAGTTTTAATAGATTTTTGTCATCACTACTAAGGTACTTGATTAATAATGAAGTTATGCTCCTTTATAGGGGAAATATTTTATGTCAGTTATAACTACAAATGCTAATGTATAATCATGTAATGATTTAGGCTTTTTATTACTAAAATCTAGAAATAATATCACATGAAAATAAATGTCATAAATCACTCAATTTGAAGCCACAGATATAATCAATTTTTAACATTTTAGATATAAGCATAATTGGATGTATCAAATCATTCCAGATGTAGAGTTCAAGAGTTCTAATTTCTTTTTTAAAAGGATACTCACATCGGCTGGGCACGGTGGCTCACGCCTATAATCCTAGCACTTTGGGAGGCCAAGGCGGGTGGATCACCTGAGGTCAGGAGTTGGAGACCAGCCTCACCAACAAGCTGAAACCACCTCTCTACTAAAAATACAAAAATTAGCCGGGCTTGGTGGCGGGCACCTGTAGTCCCAGCTACTTGCGAGGCTGAGACAGGAGAATTGCTTGAACCCAGGAGGCAGAGGTTGCAGTCAGCCGAGATTGTGCCATTGCACTCCAGCCTGGGTGACAGAGTGAGACTCCAACTCGAAAGAAAAAAAAAAAAAAAAGGATACCTACATCAACAGTGAGTGTCTGTGAAAAACAGTTAAAATTTATTAGACACTGTGACAAAGGCTTTAATAAAGTGCTTCGTTATTTAACATATATATGTTGATAAAATTTAATTTTCATTCATATAAATGAGAAAATACAGCTTTAAGTAACCTAAAACATCAAAAATTACCCCAATAATCAGTGACTATGCCAAAATACACCCTTTCTTTTAGAGATAGAAGTCTATATGGCACTGAGAGCTCAAGTTTGCTCCTTATCACCTTCTTCATGAGTCTTGGCCCTAACGTGTCAGTTAACTGTGACATTTAATATTATTTTGACACATTCCCTGTAGGTAAATGGTCACAGTCTTGCCTATCCAAGTAAAGGCTTTCAGCAAATTAATATAATCCTTATGTAATATAATTCATTTAGATATCTTTCCTCTAAAAAACTCTAAGCCCTTTTTCTATGGCCATTTATACCAAAATGATTCTAATGACCTAGATAGACACTAGTCTCATCTAAATCTGGTATCTGGTTTTTATTATGTTGCTTAACCCTAGGAATGAAACCTTTAAAAGCTAAGTCTGAGGAATTGATGTGAATTTATCCATATAATGAAAGTGGGACTTAACCAACTCAAATGATTTTTCTTTGTTCAGATTCTCAGCCTGATTAGACCTATATTTTGATACATTCATTCAACATATTTATCAACTGCTTGCTATGTGAAAAATGCTATCCTAAGTACTAGTCATGGTCTGATTGGTAAGTTTCATTACTTGCAGAAAAATGAAGTAATTGTTTATTGAATGACCAATGTGTGCTAGGCATGTTTATATATAATCTCTATATATGCAGTACCTAATATAATCCATATGTATGTAATACATATAATCTAATTTAATCTGTATAAATCTCTATTATCATCCCTGCTTTAAAAAGAAGGAAGCTTCTGGCCAGGCTCAGTGGCTCATACTTGTAATTCCAGCACTTTGGGAGGTCAAGGCAGGCGGATCATGAGATCAGGAGATCAAGACCATCCTGGCTAACGTGGTGAAACCCCATCTCTACTAAAAATACAAAAATTTAGCTGGGTGTGGTGGCGGGCGCCTGTAGACCCAGCTACTCGGGAGGCTGAGGCGGGTGAATGGCGTGAACCCAGGAGGCGGAGCTTGCAGTGAGCCAAGATGGTGCCACTGTACTCCAGCCTGGGCGACAGAGCAAGAGTCTTGTCTCAAAAACAAAAAAAAAAAAAAAAAAAAAAAAAAAGAAGGAAGCTTTTACTCAATAATGTTAACTTGCCTAATAAATACTAGGTTTTTGTGTTGTAATACAAAGTGAAATATAAGAAATTATTCGGCTTTTTTCCAATGTATGTTTTGGCTGAATCCATGTGTCTTATATATCAATAGTTTGGGAAATACTTAGAAAACAATTAGATTATCAGGGGCAAAACACCAAAATGCATAAACATCAGAGGTGCAACATGGTGACAATTTGTCTACTAATTATGATCTCTTCCTTGTGTTCAGTTCAGTTGTGTTGCGACTGAATGACTTAACAAGACTGAGATTTTGGAGGTTACTCACCATAAGATCTTAAGGAGATGATAATGATCCTTTACAGTGATGATATAGAAATTCTTGAAAAGAAGTAGGCCTTTAGGGATTGAAAGAATGAAAACAAAGAGGATGGATGTTTTTTAACTGAGGGTAGAATAAATTACTCTCTAAGGGGAATGACATCACTTGGATAAGATTACCCAGATGATTAAAGGTTTGGAAAATGTCCCATTGAGAAAAGTCTAAACCATCTGAGATAGCTTAGTGTAAAGAATGGAAACTGAGAGATTACATATTAATGAATAGTTTTTTAGTTTATAAAGGGGTATCATTTAGAGGAATTTTCTGTCTAAATGGAAGTCTGTACATAAAGAATTAACTGATGATACAGCAAAGGAAACTTTTGCTAAATATTTTTGAGGTCATTAAAAACTGAATTAACTACCAAGCAATGTTGCAGGCTATCTTCAAATGCGACTGTTACAAACACATACTTATTCAGCCATCTGGAATAGTTTATCTGTGATACGATAGAACATCATGTGATAAGGAATAAATGAGGATTCCCCTTAAGTACCCTTCCAGCTTTCTAATTTAAGGCTCAATATGAACTTTCACTTTGCTTCCTTCTTCAGGACTCTGCAACTGATAACTCAAGCACTATTGTGTAAGGATACCAGATTTAAATGAGACTGTCAGCAGTCCTCTGGGTCCTCACTGCTCGCAGTGTCCACAGGCAGCAGCAGCAGTATCTGGGAGTTTATTAGATATGTAGGATGGCAGACCCACTGCAGGCCTCCTGAGTCAGAATCTGTCCTTTAAAAAGATCCCCAGGTAGTGCATATATGCACTGAGGTTTGGGAAGCACCAGTCTAGTCCATTCTCTCTGTCACTAGAATAAACTGTCCTGGCCTTTTTCCTAAGCAGATTTCTTTTCAGATTGTTCCAAAAGATAATGTGGAAAAAAAATCTCCCTTGACTCCAATGATTATATTGATGGGTATACAATGATTTTTATTGCCAAGTTTCTATTTTATGGGAAAACTATTCTCCAAAAAAATCAAAACAAGAGACTCAAGGTTGTCTCACTCAGAGGCACTTAAAAAATAAATAAATAACCTGGCCACCAGGCTTTCCACAAGGAAAAGGAACAATTAAACATTATACCAGAGGTCTGGTATAATGGTTTCTATTTCATACAAAACTAAAGATAGTTTTTGTCTCTCGTTCTCTCTGTTTCTGCTCAAATATCCATCCTGCTCTCTCCTCTCTGCCCTCTCTCTCTCCTTGTCTTTGTGTGTGTATGTGTGCATGCAAAGATGTGTGTTTGTACAACCAAAAACCTTGGAAATTTGTGATGTTTTTACTCCAGCATCCTGACTTTATTTAAATCAAGATGTAAATAAAACTCTTTTGTTTTGAAGACCAATAGGAATTAAATGCAAGAAGGAAAGCTTTGTAAAATATGGTGCAGGTCCACCACAAACATTTCAAAGGGCACCACCATTGAGACAACATGGAAGTGGAGGAAACAATTGAACAACATTAGAGTCAAGTGAGAGTTGACTGTGAAGGGCATGGGGAGTTTCACAGTGACTCCTGGGTTTTGAGCTTTTGTGAATATAACAAAAGATGCCTCTTGATTTTAATTTTTCTAATCAGCCTTCCCAAATTTATTATGGAAAATTACTTTGTTTATACTTTCCACCTCTCCTCTGTATGATCTGTATAAAATAAAATTACTTTACATGACATTGTACCCTGTCTGCCTTCCTCCTTATTTGTCCCAGTGCCCTTGTAAGGAGAGAAGCACTGGACTGTAGAAAAATGAAATATCTGATGGTAAGCATCATTCTGAAGACAACAAGTAATGCAGTTTAAATTATGGAACATTCTCCCTAAACTAATTTAGAAAATGATTATCACTATAGTGGCCAAGTTAGCGCAAACTCATTTAGGCCACCTTGTTTTCCCTGAATGAAACATGAACTCCGGGGAAGCCTGTAGTAACTTTAAAGTTTTCATTTAAATAACTACAGCTTTATTTTAAGTATTTCTTTTATTTTTTTCAGTTTACAAACTAACAGATAAGAAATACCTCCCATGATGCTGTGCATTTGTCTGGTGCTTCTGCAGTAATTAGTGAGATTTCTGGATGAATTATGCCATTTAACATCTGTTATTAACTATAACCACATTTATTGCCTCATAACAATATCATTACAAAGGAAAGCTGTGCAGATGAGAAGCATTTCTTTGTAAACCCTAATAAGTGTACAATGTGTGTGTAAATATTTACTTTTCCATAATTCTCTCACTGTTTAATTGTGACTCTGTGTTTAGCCATTTTAATTAGGTTGAATTTCCAGCCCTTTGGCATTTAGATATTTAAGTTTAATGCTCTGTTGATGAAATTTTCTTGCTTTTAATCTATATTACATGTCACAGAAGCTCTGTCTGTGCTACATCAAAGTTTTTAAAAGGGAATTTGGTAAAAGGAAGGCTAGCAGGGCAATCAGAATCCATTCTGGGGCAAGGGGGGCCACTGTCGATTTCAGTGACCTGCTACAGTATTTTTTAAGTTATTATACTACTAGTCAAAAAATGGAAAATGTGCAAAGCTTGACATTAGTATTTTTATGAGAAGCATGATAACCACATTCTTTATTTTTCTTGTGTCCTTAGGTAGAAAAGCAATAGCTAAATAGAAAGGGCTGGTGCCTGGCTAGGAGGAAAACAGAAGCAAACTATGGGATGAAAGAGACCCTCATCTTTAAGCACTAGGGATTTCTCCTGGAGGAAGAAATATTCAGTTAAACACTTTACATGTATTTAGATTTGGGTTTAGTGGTTTTTGCAGTTGGGAATCACATATCTTGATTTTTAACCCTTCAAATTCTGGGAAAACACTTACCATAGTTCTATCATTGGTATTACCTTTATCTCAACCCAAATTGTTTGCATAGGAAACCAGGCATGGTTTTGATGATGGGCTGAGGGAAGGAAAGGAGAAGGAAGCCAGGAAACTAGAATGAGAATGAGCACTATAAAATGAGAATGGAGAACAATCTAGCTGACCTTCTCCCAGCCCTTTGAAGTAAGAGTGGAGTTACAGACAGAACCACTTTTGCTGGCAAAACTGCCACAGCTTTTGGAGAAGCTCAACAAGCAGGAATGAAAGGATTTATTCTGTTGATGGAGAGTCTGAGCTCTTCAAGTCAAGAGGCAAGTAGGGAGGTAAGATAAAAAGAACATATTCTTGTGTGGAAGGAGGCTAAAAAAGTCATTGCCAGGCCGTGATTGCTAGGATGACTATCAGGAGCTCTCAGTGGAGATAAGAATTTGCAAGTAGTCTCTAAACTTATTTCATTGGTCTACTGAATGCCATACAGTCCACCAGGGGCTGTCTGCATCTGGACCTCAAGTCTTTATTTTTCTTTCTTTCTTTTTTTTTTTTTTTTTTTTGAGATGGAGTCTTGCTCTGTCACCCGGGCTGGAGTGCAGTGGCGTGATCTCAGCTCACTGCAACCTCCGCCTCCCAGGTTCAAGTGAATCTCCTGTCTCAGCCTCCCGAGTAGCTGGGACTACAGGTGCAAGCCCCCACATCCTGCTAATTTTGGTATTTTTAGTAGAGACGGAGTTTCACTGTATTGGTCAGGCTGGTCTCAAACTCCTGACCTCAGGTTATCCACCCGTCTCGGCCTCCCAAAGTGTTGGGATTACAGGTGTGAGCCACCGCATCTGGCCCTCGAGTCTTGATCACTATTGATAGCATTCTGAGTCCTTGGGGGCCTTTGCATCTTCTCTCTTTGGGGGGAAGAATGCAAAAAGGATCTGCAGCAAAAAATACTGGGTCTTGATAACTTTGCTTGATGAAGCAAGGAGGAAGATATAAGGTCAGAAATAATTGCGCATTTACACGCCTAGAAGAAATGTCAGGAGAGCAAGCTTGTGTTGGCAAGGAAAAAAATATGCCTTGATTTGCATGTACTAAGTTTAATGGGTCCTAAATTGTGTGATTTTTCTTCCCAAACTACCTACATGGATCTTCTCACCCAGTCTAATGTCCTTATGCTGATGTTCTGGTGCTACACATTAAGGAATAGCCATGATTGGTGTCACCTGGGCCAGACAGATACTGATCACCAGAAAAGTGGATGCAGTACTCAATTTGATGTGGAGCTTCAAACATTAGCCTCTTAACTGAAGTATGTTTAATTTCTTTGGTGAATCATTAAAATTCAAGGCCAATCTATAAAATTAGCTTCTATTACTACATCACAGTTGTACTTTTATTAAGTTAGAAAGCCTCATAACTGTCTTCTGCCAGAATCCCAGCTGTTAAGAAGAGAATTTAAACCTTCCAATTTCTTCTCCCTTCTACCATTCACTCAGGCCCTCCATGATCATAACATTGATTTCATGACCTTATTTCCTCTTCTAAAGAGATACCGTCTTAACAGTGCTCTCTTTGGCCATCACTGGTACTGATGCTTATATTTATATAGCTGTATTAAAATATTAGACTGATGCTTTTGCGTTGTCCTGGATTCACAAAGCATCATCCAGGAGAAACAATCTAACAGGAGTGGTAATGTCCCAATTTTTTAAATCAAAATCCTAAGTTCAATTGAAACCCAATGGCCCCATAAGACCACTTATGTGTGGCATAACCAGAACTGAAATTGGTTTTCTGATCCCTAGACTGATGATTTTTTTTTTCATGTTGCCACTTTCGGACTCAACTCCAAAGCTCAAGAACCACTAAGATTGTAAAGACAATGACAATCTTATCTCTCTCTGGAAGAAGATGCACAATTCCCAAATTAACTCCGATGTAATGTAGGAAGACTTTTACTCGTCCTCGAGGGAAGAAAGTTTTTACATTTAACCCAAAGAGATTGAAAAACACTAGACTTTGCTAACAGCTCTCCATAACTTCTATACAAATCACGTGAGCCTATTTCTAAGAATACTTATATCTGGCTGTCACACTTGATTTCTTCCTCTCAGAAGTAGAGTGGCTTTCTTTTGTAATCCTCAAATCGCTTTGCTTCCCACTCTGAAAAGTCACGAGCAGGGCTATAGTTCCACAACATAACTAGTGGTTGAGAAACACAAGGCCATGCTGCAGTACTTCCCCAGTTTCAGGAATACTAGTCATAGTCCCGGGAGTCTCCCTGACCTGAAAATTTCATTGGAGAGTAGCTGACATTGTTAATTTAACCTCCTCCTCTTTATCCAGTATGGCAACTTCATGCAACAACAACAAATTCCAGGGACTTGCCAGTGTGGTGATTTTTATAAAGATGAGTTGTTGACAAATGTAGTAGTTTTTCTTCCTCCTTATTAAACAAGACGTAGGCTAGATCTCCTATAGCTAATGTGTTGACACTCTAGTGTGAAGCACTCTGTTGAGCACTTCTAACACAGCAATCAGAAAAACAAATTATCCCCTGAGTAGTCCCTCTTTACTAGCAGGTAAGAATATAAAAATACATTTGCTTTTTCCCAGTGGTTAATTTTCTGTTCCTCTGGAGATCAATATCTATTTACATTTACTTACCTAAGGAGAGAAAGGCTAGAAATTTTTCAGAGGACAAGGTTAGAGGTCAGGAAATTATTCAGTTGCATTCAGAAACTTCTAAGAAACACTTGAAACATTTGACATGTTGAAGCCAAGCTCAACAGCTCAAACAAGATAAATCTTATTCTGATTAATCAATATGAAGGAAAAACTATTAGCTTTGACAAAGTCATTGCTAAAAAGTATTCCAAAGCTGAAAATTGGGACATGTCATTGTCCTCCTAAAAGTTTTCCATATCTTTCTATCACCTATAGGATAAAACCTAAACTCTGTAACATCATTTTCATAATCTGGGCTTCATCCATCTGTTCACTTGCATCTCTTGTCATCAAATCTCCCCACTCTACTGTATTTAAGAATTTACAATTCTCTGAATACTCTGTGTATGGGCCTCTGGGTATTTGCTTATGCTATACCTTTTGCCTGGAGTAACTCATCACCTTGCTAAACTGGAAAACACCTACTCTTCTTTCTAAATGCAACTCAAATGACACCTGCTTAATGAAGTCTTTCCTGCCTTCTCCAGCTGACATAGAGGATCCAAGATAGGTTATACACAACTCTACCCTGATCATTATCATCATCCTCTATTAGATTTGTCTCTTTCCTGGCTGTCTTTATCCCAGAAGGCAACCTCCTTAAGAGTAGGTATCATATGAGAGAATAAATGATTGTGTCCTATTCCCAAAATGATTCCCTCTATATACGTACTCCCAAAGGTGGGAAAGTATAGGTAACCAATGACTCTCACGTGTACTTCTTCTTCAGTAAAATGTTTACTGTCTTCAGTAAGTCTTTGCTTTTTGAGGTGAGCATTAACTTAAGACCTAGATTAAAACCAAAGCAGGTCATGAACTGTTGTGGTCATTCTCTTACACTTTGCCCACACTTCCTATGAGACTCCTGCCTCTGTTCCTTCTTCTCCATGTCAACCCTTGCCCAGAGTGACAACAGTAGAAAATGTCTTTCTAACCTCAGAGTAACAGTCAAAGATAGCTAAGATTTCATAATCTCCCAACATGATGACAAAAAACACACAGGTAAAAGCATGCTTTATAGACATATGAATCCTAAGTAAACCTTAAATGTTTTTCTATTCACCTCCCTCCTTCTCTCTTGCATTTTTGGAATTAGTCCAAATTCCTTTTGAGATTACCTTGATCTTTAAGTCCTCAAACACATCTAAAACTTGTCTTGCTTCATCTGGTATAGTTTCTTTTTCATGACATTATAAGAATCAACTAAAATTTCAGGAGTCCAGAATGTTGCAGCTGAAGCACTTTCATATTTGAAAAAAGCATAATCACAATTCTTTCCCCATATGCTACCTTCTCAGCAGGGCTATTTTTTCACCCTCAGAAATGTATAGTGTCAGAATTCCTCAAATAAGTTAAGAGTTGAGAATCAAACTCAGAATGATCCTGTCACTACATTCCAGAGGGAATGCCTCTTTGCCCAGGTCCCTGGAATCTCCCATTTCCAATTCTGTGCTGTAGACCTGGAACAAGCTTAAAGAACCACTGTTCAAAAAGGATACAGGTATCTATTTTCATCCAATTCAACATGTGGTCTGAGATGCATATCTGAAAGCATAGTTTAAAAATTTTTTTTGGTCTTATGATATTTAAAATTTTCTTGAGACCATCTGGAAACAGGTTTCCCTTTAACAATGTCAGTCTTTCTCCACATTTCTCTAGTTATTGCTTCCTTTCTGTCTGTCCTTCCAATATTTCTAGGCTGTGGTTGGAAAGGCATTTTTTTCCTTTTATACTTAACATTTGGTGAACTTTTCCTCAGGTTACACAAGGTGCGGGTGAGGGTGGAGGTGGCTTTCGCTTTCTCAGCCCTGACCCCTCCAGCTCACACATCCTAGGTTTCTGTTCTTTCTAAGTACCTCTTCTCAGTTTCTTCCAGAATAGCCTGGATCCATATCTGCTTCACCTTGATAACTTGAACCTTTGATGGATCTTGGGGAATAAGCAGCTTGTACTGTGAACTCTGATACCTTTTACATAATAGCGTATCAATAAATGCTTGAATGAGGGAAAAAGTGAATGACTTTCACTAATTATGAGTTTCTTTCCTTGGGCTGTTTGCCTCTGACTTTTTATATTTTCTGAAAGGGAATACTACATCTATATTTACTAAGTCCTTTCTCTCATTTTGTTACTTTTTATCTGGTAAGAGAGCATTGATTGGGGAAATTCTTTAATATAAAAAGGTGTAAAAGAGGTGATGATGTAGAAACAAATATATGCATCCCCAAGTGTGCAGCAAGAGTGAGGACTGATTTGACATTGAAATGCTCTATGTCTATAAAATTCACTCATTAGAAGGCTTTTATCTTGAGGCTGTAATACCTCAAATTAGCATAACTTTGAAGTCTTCCTTCTATGAAGCTGCCCAAGTAAGTGATTCTCAGTCTTTGCATGTCATCTTTTAGCCATGGCTTTGTTAAAGCAAGCTGACTTAAGCTTAGTCATAATTACAAAATTTTGGGTGGGCAAAGCAAGATACTTTGATATTTCTACTTTATCATCTGAAGGAACTTAAGGAAGATGAGCTCATTTGGAGAGAATGAATATCAATGGCCATTACAAGCTGTTACTGCTAATGGTCTCTGAATATCCCACATCACTTAGCACTGGAAGTGATGAAATTGATTTTAAGAAAGTTTGCTGTTCTAAAAAATTCCATGGTTTGTACGTGGGATTGCTTGTCTCTGAATTGAGGGCACAGACATTTCTACATGTAAGCATTCCATCAGGGGCCTTGGGGCATTGGAGCAAGTTTGGACTGGAACCACTGCCTCTGCTTCTGTCTGCATGGTCTTAATCCAAAGCACCCAGAACATGTATTCTGTAGTGGCAGCAGTTCATTGGAGGTGGAGATTCGCAAAGACTTCAAGTAGTTGGAGAGACTAAAGCCAGGGATAAGTTCCTTTGCTTATCTGCTATTGTAGCTAGAAGAGCTAATCTCAATGAGAAGCGCAAGACTTTCCAATCTTGGTATTTATGGCTGGAGCATAGAACACATTTTTTTAAAAGAAAGAAAGTAAATGAGGTGTGTGCAGTTGGAATAGTGCTGTTATTGCCTTCCATTGCTTGAAATTAAGTCATTTGTGGGTAGGACCAGGACTCAAGCCTCCAGTAATTATATACTTGCAAGACTACACCAACTTAAACACAAAAATTGAGGATATACTTATTTATACAAATATAAATTAGAATTTTGTCAAAACAGAAATGTCAGTGCCCAGCTAGCTACCATTGTTGGTAGTACTGGAGTTGCCCAACCATGCAGTTCTTCCTCACCAACCTAAATCTTCATGTTTAGAACTGGAAACAATTGCCTGAACTGCACTCACCAAGGTTAGAATAAGTATTATACTTATTTCAGCATATAGTACAAAAGCTAGGTAATACAAGAGAAAATTAGTAAAACATTAAAAGAAAGCAATTAAATCTGAGTTGCAAGAAGAAGGGAAATATTACCTCAGTGTGAGGGAGTTGGATTTGAAACTCTTCTGTTATAATTTCAGCCTCAATCAGCCTCCTTTATAATTTTGCAGCCAGCAGTAAATTTCCTTTAAACTTACAGTATCTTTTATGGTCAAGTTATTGACAAAGGAAAAGCCAGCTTCTTAAAAGTAATCATTTAGGCTTTATGAAATTAGAGAATAGTCTATTTCTGATTTTTTGTTTTGTTTTGTTTTCTATTGTGTTTCCTTATTTACCTTAAGAAGTATAGGTTACAAAATCAATATACACAAATCAGTATCACTGCTATATACCACCAATGACCAAGCAGAGAATCAAATCAAGAACTCAATTCCTTTTACAACAGCTGCCAAAAAAATTTAGGAATACCTAGGAATATACTTAACCAAGGTGGTAGAAGATCTCTACAAGGAAAACTACAAAATACTGCTGAAAGAAATCATAGATGACACAAACAAAAGGAAACACATCAGATACTCATGGATGGGAAGAATCAATATTGTGAAAGAGACCATACTATCCAAAGCAATCTACAGATTCAATGCAATTCCCATCAAAATACCATCATCATTCTTCACAAAACTAGAAAACTTCTAAAATTTATATAGAACCAAAAAAGAGCCCATCTAGCCAAAGAAATACTAAGCAAAAAGAGCAAATCTAGAGACATCACATTACCTGACTTCAAGTTATACTACAAGGCTATAGTTACTAAAACAGCATGGTACTGGTATAAAAATAGGCATGTAGACAAATGGAACAAAATAGAGATATCTGAAATAGAGCCAAATACTTACAGCCAACTGATCTTCTACAAAGCATACAAAACATAAATTGAGGAAAAGACCACCTATTCAATAAATAGTGCTGGAAAAACTGGCAAGACATATGTAGAATGAAACTTGATCCTTATCTCTCACTTTATGCAAAAATCAACTCAAGATGGATTAAATACTTAAATCTAAGATCTGAAACCATAAAAATTCTAAAAGATAATATCAGACAAACTCTTCTAGACATTGGCTTTGGCATGACTAAGACCCCAAAAGCAAGTGTAACAAAAATAAATAAATGAGACCTAATTAAACTAAAAAGCTTCTGCACAGCAAAAGAAATAATCAGCAGAGTAAACAGACAACCCAGAGTGTGTGAAAATATTTGCAAACTATGTATCTGACGAAGGACTAGTATCCAGAATCTATGAGGAACTCAAACAAATAAGCAAGAAAAGAACAATCCCATCAGAAAGTGGGCAAAGGACATGATTAGACATTTCTGAAGAGATGATATACAAACAGCCAACAAACGTGAAAAAATACCCAACACTACTAATCATCAGGAAATTACAAATTGAAACCACAATGAGATACCACCTTACTCCTGCAAATAATGGCCATAACTAAAAAGTCAAAAAACAGTAGATGTTGGCATGGATGTGGGGAATGCTGGCACACTGCTGGTGGGAATGTAAATTAGTACAACCACTATGGAAAATAGTATGGGGATTCTGTAAAGAACTAAAAGTAGAACTGCCATTCGATCCAGCAATCCCACAACTGTGTATCTACCCAAAGGAAAAAGAGTCATTATATGAAAAAGACACAATTTGCAATTGTAAACATATGGAACCAACCTAAGTGCCCCTCATACAGCATACAGGTAAAGAAAATGTGGTATATATACACCATAGAATACTTCTTAGCCATAAAAAGGAACAAAATAATGTCTTTTGCAGAAACTTGGCTGGAGCTTGAAGCCATTATTCTAAGTGAAGTAACTCAGAAATGGAAAACCAAATATTGTTTATGTTCTCACTTATAAGTGGGAACTAAGCTGTAAGGATGCAAAGGCATAAGTGATGTAATGGACTTTGGGGACTCAGTGAGGGAGGTCTGGGAGGGGGGTGAGGGATAAAAAACTACACATTGGGTACAGTGTACACTGCTCAGGTGACAGGTCCACTGAAATCTCAGAAATCACCACTAAAGAACTGATACATGTAATCAAAAACCACCTGTGTCTGAAAAACTATTGAAATAATAGAAGTAAATTGGATAGGAATAAAAAAAGAGGAATCTAGCTAGGATTTTCCAAAATTAATCATATACCAGAAAGGTAAAAGAGATAACTTCAGAAAAAGTCCACTTACTCAAAAGGAGAGTAGATTAATTCATTAATTTTATATTTGAGTGCCTGCCATGGGCCAGGGATGCATTTGTGCATCCTTGCCCATGTACCAGATCATAAAGTCAGATACAATGTTAAAGAAAAAAATACTCATGACACTTTTTAAAGATTTTATTTAGTACTATCAAAATAGGTATAGGAACCACTGCAATGGAGTTTTGTGGAGGCAAAAGATTGGGCTCAATTGCAGATACACCAAAAAAAAAAAAAAAAACTGGGAATTTGGAGTCGGGGGTCAGTGGATGGAAATGCTAAGAAGAAACATCAGGGGTAAAGGGATAATCTGGCTGAAATGACCCAATAGTATTCTTGCTGAGGACAGGCCAGGATGATCAGACATCACCTGGAGGATGGTGGGGAATACGAATCTGATCAAATATCGAGGGTAATCAGATACTGAGGATGGAGAGTTCTGGTAAAACTGACTTTGCAGAATTCTTGCTAAAATTGCACAATGCAGACAGATATGGAGACATAAAAGTTGAGGCCTAGTTGGGAAGAGGGTTTAGAGGAGCATGACTAGAGTTTGGTTAAGGAAAGAATCTGTCAGTAGCCCCTGCCCATCCTAGTGGGAGATGATTGTAACCCGTGCTGTGAAAGGAAGGTCCATAATATTATGAGTACATACAGCAGGGGATCTGACCTGGCCTGGAGATTCAGAAGGTTTCTCTGAGGAAGCTGGGATCTCAAGGAAGGATAAAAGGGGACAAGAGGGAGAGTGGAGAGAGAGGAAGTTCCACTGTGAGACTTTGAATGTAATGTGAGGAGTAGAACCCATTGTTGGAACTGGAGGAGATGTGAGTACACAGAGCAAGGAGGAGAGTGGTAGGAAGCAGCAGCAGGAAGGGGGCATGAAACAGACCGTGAAGGGTATGGTGGTGGGTGGTGATCTGATCACATTTTCATTTTCAATGCTATCTCTAGCTGTAAAATGGAAAAAAAAAAAAAGATGGAGACAAATGCCAGAGAAAGATCAGGTGGTACTAGAGAGAGAAGGTAGATTCAAGAGATATTTAGTAAATAAACTTAATGTCACTTAGTGATGGGTTTAATAAGAAAGGAAAAGTGAATCATAGGTTTTTGGATTTAGATCTGGGTGAATGGAGGTGCCATTGTAATAGAAAATAATGGAAAAGGCCCAGGTTTGTGGTTGGGAAATTTCTATGATTTTTCTTTTAGCCATGTTGAATTTTAATGCCTTTAAGATGTGGCAGGAGATTTAACAGGTTTTAAAATGTGGCATATGTAATTCAGATGTATAGCAAATATTGTCTTTATTTTCCATAATTGATTTTATCTTCCTCATGGACTCTTCCTGTTAGCACGGGTCCTGGAGTAAGTTGACAGCTAATATATTTCTGTCTATCTTCTGGTTGAAATAGTATCTTTTCATTTTATTCAGTCTCTTTGAGGTAAATTCAGTCTTTGAGATTTCTGCTTCTTCTTCCCTAGGTCTCCTAAGATTATGTCCAGATGTAGGGTTCAAAGGGGTTTCTGTGAGATGGCAGCAATGGGCAAAGGAGCGTTGGACTCTCACACTGATTTCTGGTTATCTCTGGGCTTTGGCCTAAGGATGGCCAGTCAAGTCTAGACCCATGATATTCCACGAAATGTAACTCATCTGTTTAGCCCTGGGGCCATGACACAGGCCTCCATTTCCAAAGTAAATTTAAGTATCATACATTCTATGAGTGTCTCAGGAAATTCTTGTTTCTTCTTTTACCATAGCACCATTTACATTTTTTCTACTTTCAAGTGTTAGATTATATTCTGACTTCTACTTCTTTCCACCACTACCAGTTAGAGAATTTACAAGGGTAGGGACTTTGGTCAATTTCTTTTCTGCATCTGAGCTCTGAGCATACTGCCTGTCATAATAGATATGTAAAGAATACTTACTGGATTGAATTGAAATGGGATCTCTTACTTCCCAAAGCTTATTGGCACAAGTGTGAGGTACCAAAATTATTTCCATGTGCTGTTTCATTTTTTTAATGCAAAATCGAGTTTATTTTGTGATGCTGACTGGTATGGAGAAGAAGTAGGGCAATCTGAATGAAAGAAAACTTCTTGTGACATTGGAAACTTTCTCTTAAATCTATTTTGTCTCATCCTGAAATAGTTACCCCCTTTTGTAAGCGTTAAACAGCAATTCTTATCCATTGTCGAGTTCAGAAGAATCATGGCTTAAGAATAGCAATGTTTCAAGGACCTTTTGAGCCCTGAGTTGGTGGGTTAGGAATTTAGACAGGATTTTTTGTGGGAAATGGGTAATCAGAGGTACAAAAAGAAAAGGCTTCCACGGCCTTTTGGTTTCCTGCTGCATACCTTTTTGTAGAAATTTGCGTGCTCTATTGTTTGCAAAAGCAAGAAAAAGGCAACAAAAATAAAACTACCAAAAACCCAGAACTCTTGCCACCTTAATTCCTGGTGCAAGTTCTCCCCTCCTGACAGGCTTTGGCAATAATGAAACACTGAATCTCAGCTCTGGGAACATTTTATAGATGATCTAGACTATAGGTTCTAGAATCTAGACTCTAGACCAAGTCAAAGAAAGTCCTTCCTTTTTCTGTTCACTAAATTGTCCCCAGAATATGAGTGTATTTAGTGCAATGGGAGCTCAATACATGTTTAATAAATGAGTAAGTGAATGAATAAAATTTCTTTCTTTGCAGTTGAGAAAGCATCGGTTGAGAAAGGCCAGGGGACTTGTGTAGGGTCACACCATTTGTTCGTGGTAGGGCAGGTGAGGAACCACGGTCTCCTGATATCTCATTTGCTGCACTTCAAGTTACACAATAATATTTCCTGCAGCTTAAACCACAGAAGCACTCACCCTTGAGTGCTGTAATAGGTTTCTAGAATTTATTTAAACTATAAAAAAACACAGGACGAATGGTTGTTTTGGCTCACGTAATGGATCAGATATCTAGGAATGCCAAAAGCATATTTATTTACTCACAGGTAGCAAAAACATCACATAATTCTTTTTGTGGCTGTCCAGGCAATGTAAATTTTTTTTCTGTTCCAGTAAAGTGTACACTGATTAGAAATTATTGTTGTAAAAAGACCACCACTCAAACAGAGGGTCTGCACTAGGCAAGATATATGAACCCCAAAGTGCCTGTTGGGGTGCTGTGAAAATGTACGCCCTCCTTTTATTTATTTTTTTAAAGATTTGTTCCATGCAGGAATAGAAGCCTTTTTTTTCCTTTTTTTTTGTGGTCATATTGCTGAGAATCATCTGGTAAATGAGCCAAGAAGAGAGAGCAAGCAAATAATCTTAATCACTTGGGAATATAAGAATCAAACATCACATTGTGTGCAGTAATGAGGAGAATACATTTTAGACATTGGTGCAAAAATCTAACTTCTATCTTTTTGTTATAGCTTACTCAATTTGAGCTATAGTATGGATTAGGATTAAAAGCTCTAAGTTAAATGGTGGTGTAATTATGTGTTAACATTTCTTATATATAAGTTTATTTACATAGCATATTTGGAATGGCTCTATTTTTAATTTAGTATTGAATCGCTGCACATTTGCAAACTGCTTCAGATGCACTTTCTGAAAAGGTGCTGTTCCTTGGGGCTCCCTGGAGGTAGACTCTCCATAGACTCTATAAAGCACACGTGGCCAATAATTGTTGCTCCTGAAGGAGGGAAAGTTCCTTTAGCAATGGAAAGAATAATCTTCCAGACTTTTATTAAAATAATACTAGGGTAATACCTTCAATCACATTGTCTTGTTAGGTAACATCTCTTGCATATGGCTATGTATATAGTTTTTGTGCAATAAACATTAGAACAAAACTTTAAAATCAAACAGATATATACCTTTATGATCTTTATGTGCTGTTAAACAAAGTTTATGATATACCTTTATGATCTTTATGTGCTGTTAAACGAAGTTTATGGGAGGCCGTTGTTTTGTGCTAAGCTCCTGTATTAGGCCCTAGCACACCAGACCAAACCAGAATGGAGCCACTTGTGCTAAGTGCCATGTAATCAAGCTGAACCTTGAAATGGGCCAATTTTCAAAAAAAAAATAAATTAATTAAATAAAATAAAATAAACCATGGGATTCCAGTCAGCCTGAGTCAGTGTAATTGGAAGTCCCCTCTGTTAATGCTGTAAGGAAAGTTACTGTGAAATGACCAATCTGCTATTTGTCCACTGTTTCTGCTTTTTTTTTTTTTAATTTTATTCTATTTTTTTATTTTTATTTTTTTAATTTTCTTTTTTTTATTTTATTATTATTATACTTTAAGTTTTAGGGTACATGTGTATAATGTGCAGGTTAGTTACATATGTATACATGTGCCATGCTGGTGTGCTGCACCCATTAACTCGTCATTTAGCATTAGATATATCTCCTAATGCTATCCCTCCCCATTCCCCCCACCTCACAACAGTCCCCAGAGTGTGATGTTCCCCTTCCTGTGTCCATGTGATCTCATTGTTCAATTCCCACCTATGAGTGAGAACATGCGGTGTTTGGTTTTTTGTTCTTCCGATAGTTTACTGAGAATGATGATTTCCAATTTCATCTATGTTCCTACAAAGGACATGAACGCATCATTTTTTATGGCTGCATAGTATTCCATGGTGTATATGTGCCATATTTTCTTAATCCAGTCTATTATTGTTGGACATTTGGGTTGGTTCCAAGTCTTTGCTATTGTGAATAATGCTGCAGTAAACATACGTGTGCATGTGTCTTTATAGCAGCATGATTTATAGTCCTTTGGGTATATACCCAGTAATGGGATGGCTGGGTCAAATGGTGTTTCTAGTTCTAGATCCCTGAGGAATCGCCACACTGACTTCCACAATGGTTGAACTAGTTTACAGTCCCACCAACAGTGTAAAAGTGTTCTTATTTCTCCACATCCTCTCCAGCACCTGTTGTTTCCTGACTTTTTAATGATTGCCATTCTAACTGGTGTGAGATGGTATCTCATTGTGGTTTTGATTTGCATTTCTCTCTGCTTTCTTTAGCCCTTCTCTGCCTGTAAGACCAACCTCCTCTGCTCAGCTCATCAGAACACTCACTCTGTTATATAAAATGAGGTGTTACCTGATTCAAGAATCACAAATAAAAGCCAATCAGACCTTTAAACTAAATTTGTTGTAATTTTGTCTTTTGACAGTGCTAATTATTATTTTGTAACTAGCGTGTTTTTTATGGGAGTGGGAGAAAGAAAAGGGAGACAGGTTAACTGGTTCTTTCTGAAACAAGTAATCTCATAATTTTAAAAATCCTAGGAAATATCAAAAGCAGCTCAGGCTCAGTTTAGCCATTTATGCTGCTTTAAATAGCTGTCTACTTTTACAAAAGTTCTAATTTTTTTCCGATTCCTGCCACATTTCTGATATTGCCCAGCCATAAGCCCTGCTGCCTTGCAGGCGTGCCCCATGGAGGGAGCAGAGCTGAAATTAGGCACAACAAACTATGTGCTCTCTTATTCATGGGCTCAATAAAAGCACTTCCTCAGGGAGATATTATATTTCCATCTTCAAGTCTGGGAGTTTGGGCACCCCAAAGCGATTGTCAGCAGCCCAGCCAGAGCAAATTTAACCTCGCCCTGAACCTTGGTGGGGCTCCAGCGGGACTGTCATGAAAATGTCGAATTTTGGCCCTGTGTCTCCAGCTCCAAAGTAGGGTTCGGACAGCCAAAGAAAACAGAGCCTGAGTTAAACAGTGAGAAGAGAAAGAGGCCAAAACTCTTACCTAAAGGTCTCTACAGCTCAGCAAACTCAGTGAGAGTCAAGGAGTTAGAAGGAAGGCCTTTCCCTTGTGCATGACACCTCTTAGTGCCTCTATTTTTCCTTCCGTAAAATGAACATTTTCTAAATCCTCACTACTCAAATTGTGGTACTCAGACTAATAGCATTGGTATCACCATGGAAGCTTGTTAGAAAAGCAGAATCTTAGGCCCCATCCTAAAATTACTGAGTCAAAATCTACATTTTAACTTATGCATCTTAAAGTTTGAGAATCTCTGATGTAAAAGGCCCAGATCCAAATGCACAATAACAAATCTATTATGGAAAACCCTTTTTTAAACATAAAGAGTGTGACCGTAAAGTTATAAGCTGCCCCTCAGATAGGGAGCATTTCACAGCCTTGACCTGTATAAACTAGATCAGCATGATTCACTGAGCTCCTACCAATGCAAGGACACACCCTGATATTGTTTGGCTGTGTCCCCACCCAAATCTCATCTTGAATTGTAGGTCCCATAATTCCCACGTGTCGTGGGAGGGACCTGGTGGGAGGTAATTGAATCATGGGGGAGGTTTCCCCCATGCTGTTCTTGTGACAGTGAGTGTGTGCTCACGAGATCTGGTGGTTATAAGCATCTGGCATTTCTCCTGCTGGCACTGATTCTCTCTCCTACCACCCTGTGAAGAGGTGCCTTCCACCACGATTGTAAGTTTCCTGAGTCCTCCTCCGCCATGCAGAACTGTGAGTCAATTAAACCTCTTCTCTTTATAAATTACCCAGTCTCAGGTATTTCTTCATAGCAGTGTGAGAATGGACTGACACACACCCTGAAGGCTGACTGACCAGAGTGGTTCCCTGAACTCCCCAAGGTTTGAAATCAGACTGTAAGGATGCGAGAAGCAAAGAAAAAGATACATTCATACACTCAGGAATCTAACCCAGGGGCACTATTAAACCTGAGTTTGCAAATCTATCTTGGGAAAGAACAGGATAACAGAGCTTGTGCTAGGAGGTTTACTTGTAAAGGTGTTCCTGAGACTTTTCCAGATTTATGCAAAGAAGGATTGGGGACTTTTGCCAGCTCCTCATCTCCTGAAATCCAGGGTTCAGACACTGTCAGAAAGGCACACTTGATGTTTATCTTCTGGAAGACAAGCCCTACAGAGACTGAAAATTCTCCTCAGCCCTGAGACTCAGGAGACCCAATCCTCCCCAAAGCCCGCCCCAAGGAGACTAAAGAGACAGATGTGATGCACCACCATGGGACAGTCACTGCTTTCTCTCTTAATGCCACCCTGGGGCCTTCTCATCAGTTCCTTGAAGAGCGATGATGCTACCTTATCACTGCCCTTCCAGGGCTTAGCAAGAACCAGAGCTCTGACGCAAAAATAACCTTGAGTATTCCATCTGCCCAAAGCTCTCCAGGGAAGCAGGAGGCATCAGGGCACTTAAGAAGCCACAGGCAGGAGATATGCGGCACATGGCTGGGCCCCACTGATGATGTAGCTGCTAAAAGCTCTGGAGAGTCATTTTGGATAGAAACAGACTCTGACAGGAGCCATCAGTTGCATGAAATTATGCTGAAAGCCTGTAGGCAAAATCCCTGCTGATGGAGGTTGCTAGCACCCAAAGTAGCAGAGATAACCATACTGCTGGACTCTGTGTCAGGCACTTTATTATACAAACTCTAGGGAAAGTATTGTTATCTGCGTTGGGCATATAAGGAAACTGGAGCTCTAAGAGCTCAAATAGTTTGTACACAGTTGAATCAGGGTTACTTTTGAATTCGGGCCATCCTAGCTCCAAAGTCCAAGCTTCTTTTGTTGCACTGCAGAACCTCCCCTGGGTGGATGCGACTTGCCAACAAGAATCAAGGCAGAACTTTGCAGGGAGGCATTGGGTGACTAGAGCCTTTACTGGGAGAAGCAGGTTGGAGTGCCAGGCTGGTGGGAATTTCTTGCTCAGAGTTATCCAGTTCAACCCATTTGTGGCCTACAGAGAGGTTAGGCTTCTGAGACTGTCTTTTCCTCCATACCTTGACAGATACTTTATACCTCTTGAGAAGGAAGGAATGGTTCCTAACCAGAAAAATTTAATGGCTGCATCAGGGCCAGCTTCAGGGACACAGCAGTCACATAGAGCCCCTCACTTATGAGGCACCTGTGCTTGGGTTTTAATCCTCTGCCATTGCTGTCTTGAAATGCTAAACAATTTTGTCTTTGAATTTATGTTGTGTAAGGAAAGTCTGGTGGGACAATGACACATGCACCCAGGTCTTAGAGCCTTGCCTCATGTGCAGTCTCACCTCCCACCCACTCCCTGTCTCCCTGGGATGGGTTGTCTGCTGCCTACTTCCTGTCCCCTGCCACTCTTCACCCAGGGATCCAGGTACTGAGAGATCTAGGTACCCTTGGGGTGACCTGTCTGTAGAGCAGTAGGCCTGACTTTTCTGCCTCTGGCTGGGTCCCTACATAATTATTTTGCACTAGACCTGCAAATTATGTAGCCATCTCTGAACTACACTTTTCCAAGGTTGGAATTGTCAAAGTGATTAAAAGTTCAGCATGCAAAGGCTGGGCTCTTCCTGCCCTGGGGGAAGTAGTCTCAACCATCCTTTTCTCTCTTTCTTCAAATACTGTCTCCTCCTTCTAGGACTAAGACTGCTGCCTGGTTTACAATCAGGGCCAGCTTCATACCAGGCAGTAAGAGCAAACCTCCTCTCTCTCTGCTTTTGTTTCTCTGGTTATAGATTCTTAGGCTCTGACAGGTGCATTTTTAATTAGCCTTTTGATATGGTTGTAAGATCTGAGATTAGGGTTTACGCATTAGAGGTGAAATACATGAAGCAATCCTCTAGGAGTGCTTTGTTTCAACATTACTTGGACCTATTTAACTTCAGTAAAAGGAGCCTTCCACATAGTTTAACTCACTGTTATCTGAGGTTAAAGTCCCCCAAATAATGAATTACTATGTTGCTTTAGTTTTTTTGTGCATATATTTCCCTTAGAGAACTTATTGACAGGAGAAAACCCAGAGTCAAAGCAATATTCATACACTGCTAACCTCTGGCCTAATGTCATATTAATACCATTCTAATAATACCTAATGCCACTCTAAGCCCAGTGATGAGAGGAGGGGTGCACATACGAATTTGCAATCTTTCAATAAGGTCTCCTTAGTGACAAAGCAATACATTTTCCTATCAAGAAACCTTCAGGGACCAAGAATATTATCCAGGGACTTAAGGCAGCTTTAGCAACCATAGGGTATAATCCAATCTCAGAATTCCAGCATGGTAGAATGAGTGAGGAAAGAATTAGAAGGTCATACAAACAACACTCAAGAGAGGTCATAATGTCACTCATGACTAAGTCATATTTTTGATACAGGTGACAAATTATAAAACCAGAGCTCTTTAGATCTTGAAGCAGCATGGGTACTACACATTTCAAAGCCCTCAAGTTTCAAATTAAGAAACCAAGGGTCTAAGAGTTGTAGAAAGGCATATATTATTACTCAGGATATTATTGTAATCACTGGTATTTGAGACCCATAGCCAGCAGCCGAGACACCATTCTTTCCATTATACTGTATCCATTGAGGTTTATTAACCATGGTAGATAATTTTATCTAACAAGAGTAAAATTGTGTCTCATGTGAGATGAGCATTTCTTATACAACTTTATAAATTAGAATTAATCTCTGAACAAAGTATAAATGGAGAAACACATGTACCCTACTTTATTACGTGGGCGTTCTTTCTTTATTAGTAGGGAGAATAATGTGATAGCCCTATGACAAGGTTTAGGGGTTCTAGAAAATCCTCAAAATTTATTGCCATACATAACAAAATAACTAAAATTCTAAAATTACAGGTTGAATTCTGTGAACTAAGCCAAAAGAGCTCGGTTCCTGGTACAGTATGATCAATGCATGCGTGAAACCCAGATCTGAGGGTGCAAAAGGGCCTTACCAGTTTTCTAGTCTAATCTTTGCATATTTACCTCCAATATATCAATGCCTAAAGAGTAGTGCCCTATTCTATGAGAATATATCCATCATCCATTCCTCCATCCCTCAATTATTCATTCACTGATTTAGCTAATATTTTTGCATCCCTCTTTTCCACCAGTATGCCAGATACTGTTTCTTTTCTCTGAGTAGCAAATCCACCCTCTTTATTCTCTTTAGATTCTCCCATTGAGAAGCATTTCTGTGAGCTCTGGAAGTCAGGTGAAAAGGAGAAGTCATAATCTATGGCAGCAGCTATGGGAAGGTACATTTATGAGAAATTAGAGGAACATCAGATATTAGAGGATATATTAGATGAGATATTATTGATATATTAGATATATTGATAGATTGGATATCATTAGCTAGATTAGATATATTTGGCAGATATTAGAGGAACACCAGATTTCATCAGTATGCTTCTGAGATTTATCCAGTTTTGCACTGCAAGCATCTGATAATTTTGTGGCAGCTTTTCTGCATTGCTGGTACTTCTAGACTTCCTCAGAGGCCGGGCCTCCCTGACCTTAGCTCGCTAGTCCTTCTGAAGCTTGTGTAAACTTTTAATTCCCTGTATTAAATTCATTGTTATTCAGAATACCTACAGTTTTTTTTTGTTTTTGTTTTTGTTTTTATTTTTTTCCTGACACACCCTGACAGAAACAGCCAAGCACTGGGCAATGAACACAAGATACAAAATTGAGTCAACCTGCTCTACTATCTGAAGCCATTCCTTATTTTGGAAAGCATCCTGGCTCTCTCTTACGTACATTGGTCCTTTGCCTGTCCTAAGTAGCCACACATATTAAGTCTTGCTTATTCATTTATATTTCAGCTCGTATTAGCCTTCCTGAGAGGAGGTGTCTACAGGGAGAGAAAGGTGAGGACATGGGTACATGATTGGTAGGAAGAGAGCACTACTGAGTTTGCAAAGATGAAACTTTTTCTTTTTTAGTTTTCCTGACACTTAGAACATAAAGGTTGGATTCTATTCTTAGAGAATAGTGAGTAAATCCTACTATGTTCAGTCAGAATCGCATATATTTTGCAAGACAGAGGAGTAAGATAGATAGTCTTGGGATGTCGGCCATGTCAATGTAAGCGTCTACGGGCTGGTCTCGAACTCCCGACCTCGGGTGATCTGCCCACCTCGGCCTCCCAAAGTGCTAGGATTACAGGGATGAGCCACCATGCCCAGCCTAAAATGAAATTTTAATTGGCAGAGAAGGCAGATGGTGAGAATTGTTGATCCAATAATAACATGAAGTCCATGAAAGCCTGTGGCTATAAAGAATGTTGGGCCATAGATTCCATCAGAGATAATAAAGGGGGCCTCGAAATATTCTGAGATTTGTGGAAGGGTGAAATAGACTCCTAAGAGGATCGTGGTAAGTAGTGCTTGAATTGTTTGTTTTTGGTTACCTTCTGTTAGGCTGTGATGGGCTCAAGTAATTGAAACTCCTGATGCAAGTAATACAGACGTATTTAGGAGAGGTACTTCTGAAGGGTTCAGGGGAAGAATACCTGTTGGGGGTCAATGTCCTCCTAATTCTGGGGTTGGTGCTAAACTGGAGTGATAGAATGCCCAGAAAAAACTGGCGAAGAAGAATACTTCTGAGATAATAGGAGCATCCTGTATCGGAGGCCTTTTTGGACAATTGCTGTGTGGTAGCCTTGGAATGTACTTTCTCGGACAATATCACGTCATCATTGATATATAGTCAGTGTGTTGGTTAGTAGGCCTAAAGTTAAAAGAGTGGTAGAATTAAAGTGAAATCCTATGGTTAGGCCGGATGTTATTAGGAGATCCGAGAGAGCTCCTATTAGTGGTCAAGGGCTAGGTACAACTATATGGTAGGCATGTGTCTGGTGGGTCATTATGTATTATGCGAACAAAGATTTACTAATAGTGTGAAGACATAAGCTTGAATAAGAGTGACAGCGAACTTGAGAACAGTTAGTAGAATTAGAATAATAGGAAATACTGAAGTTGCAGAGACACTAATAATTGATAATATTAGCACTGCACTGTATTTTAATTCTTTTTCTCCTGGAGGAAAAAGAAGAATTGATTGAAGAGTGGCAACCAGAACCTCTTGTTCCTCCTGTCCCAAAAGACCATCCTGCACTCAACTACAACATCGTTTCAGGGTAAATTGATTTTGCTACCTGAAGTACTTGTATCTGGCTTCTTGTAGTAACCTGCAGTCTATAGTGCTTTATATGTAGTAGTCCTTTTTTTATCTGAAACAAAGCATTTTGAAGTTCCCAGGAGTAACAGCTTTAGCTCCTGATTTTAAAAAATTTATTCTAGGGATGATACAGGCATTTTTTAAAATCTCCAATTTAAGCATTAATGTTTGCCCTTTTTTCCAAGAATGCACACGTGTTAATATTTCAAATGGTTGAACACTTAAAATGAAAAGCAACAGATTCCTGCTTTTTACCCATCTGGTTATTTTCTGATTTTAAATCTGTCGCACGTTACCCTCATAATTCTAGATATTGTAGTATGCTTAACTACCATTTGTTAATGGTAGTTGTTGTTGTACAGACAACACCTGCTGATCCCACAATATGAATTATGGAGCTTTCGCTCACTTATGCCTCTTTCCTCCTTGCTTCCAGTGTCTCATCTATTTTTTACTTTTCGTTGTCTTGGCTATCTTTGCTATGTTGTATGTATTTTCATTAATTAAGAAATACATTAAGAATACAGAAAGTTATCAGATACAGATATAGATATAGATATCAGACACCTATATACCTACCACCCAGAATTAATTGGTGTTAACATTTTGCTATTTTTAATTAAAGCTTACTTTTACAGGTAAATACAATATTACAAATGCATCTTAAGAAATTCCTTCACATCCGTCACTTACTCTTGCCTCTCATACAGATAACCACTGTCTTGAAGTTGGTGATTGTGTTTTCTTTGCTTATATTGATAATTTTACCATATATGCCTGTTGCCATACAAATATTTGGTTTATTTTAAAATGTGATACAAGATATTTTCCTGAGTATTATTGTTCTGATTCTGATCTGATCAAAGAGGAGCTTCTATTCTTTACTTCTGTAGATCTCTTTAGTCTTATAAAAGTTTTATATATTCTGAAATCAAACCTACCAATCTTTTTTTTTTTTGAGACAGAGTCTCGCTCTGTCGCCCAGTCTGGAGTGCAGTGGCTCAATCTTGGCTCACTGCAAGCTTCGCCTCCCGGGTTCACACCATTATCCTGCCTCAGCCTCCTGAGTAGCTGGGACTACAGGTGCACGCTGCCATGCCCGGCTAATTTTTTGTATTTTTAGTAAAGACGGAGTTTCACCGTGTTAGCCAGGATGGTCTCGATCTCCTGACTTTGTGATCCGCCTGCCTCGGCCTCCCAAAGTGCTGGGATTACAGGCGTGAGCCACCACACCCGGCCCAAATTTACCAATCTTTTATAGTTTGGTCTTTTGAAGTCTTAGGGAATCATTTCCTACCCTAAAGGTCTAATTTGATTGTTTTCCATATGATGGTCAGTTGTCTCAGCATTATTAGTTGAATAATCCAGTATTTACCTACAGCTTGGAAATTTCCCTTCTTTGGTAAGCCAGATTCCCTTCTAAAGGGTCTATTTCTGGCTTTTATTTTTATTCATTGGATATATTCGTATCTCCGTATACCAGAGACTCATTCATGTATACCACAGCTTTATAATAAACGTTGATTAGAGTGTTTTTCTACCTCCGTGTTCTTCAAAATTGTCTAGACTATTCTTGACCCTTCTTCACTGTGAGTTTAGGTTTAGGTGATCATATTTAACCAAAAAAATGCATTTGGGTTTTTTATTAGAAGTGTGTTGAATTTATGGGTTAATTTAGGAGGCTTGGTATCTTGCTAATACTTAATCTCACTACCCATTTACATGGTACATATTGCTTGCATACTTGGGTCTTTTGTTTTCTATAGTAAAGTTGCTGGAAGAGGAGCGGGGGAGGAAAGGAGGAGAGGAATGCACACATATGGGTGTAGGAGGCTCCCTTCTGAAGGGAGGCTGGAAGGAGAAAGATGTGGGGCTAGGACGTGTGGGGCATGGGTCAGAGGTCAGAGGCACTGAAACTGCAGCTGAATGAGAGCAGCCTCCTTTTTCATTAGGTGGAACCCCCAAAATGGGGGCAAGGTCAGTGGGAAGAGCCAGGGAAGAGTTAGGAATTATGGATATCAAATTTTACTCAATTCTTGGTGTGGGAGAAGGTGGAGGGACAGGCAAAATGAGGGGCCCAACAGCACGTGGGCCGAGTCAGAGTAGGACGAGGAGCTGGGATCTGTGAAGTGTAGGTGGCCAGGGGCAGGGAGTCTCAGCAGGTGTGGAGACAGCAGGGGCAGGCTGGGTGCCACTGCAGTTTGCCATGTCTTACTTTTTTTTTTTTTTTTTTTTTTTGAGATGGAGTCTTGCTCTGTCACCAGGCTGGAGTGCACTGGTGTGATCTCGGCTCACTGCAACCACCACCTCCCGGGTTCAAGCCATTCTCCTGCCTCAGCCTCCCGAGTAGCTGGGACTACAGGCACAAGCCACCATGCCCGCCTAATTTTTGTATTTTCAGTAGAGACAGAGTTTCACCATGTTGGCCAGAATGATCTCGATCTCCTTTTTTTAAATTAAAAAGTAAACTTTAATGTCGAAAATGCAAGCTTGGGGAGGGCAGAAAGATCACACACAAGGCTGTCACTTCACACTTGGAAGGTTGCACAGCAGCCGGGCAGAGACACTCCTCACTTCCCAGATGGTGAGGGAGCCAGGCAGAGGCGCTCCTCACTTCCCAGACAGTGCAGGGGCTGGGCAGAGGCGCTCCTCCCTTACAAATGGTGAGGGGGCCGGGCAAAGGTGCTCCTCACTTTCCAGACAGGGCGGCAGCTGGGCAGAAGCGCTCCTCACTTCCCAGATGTGATAGTGGCCAGGCAGAGGCGCTCCTCATTTCCCAGATGGTGAGGAGGCCGGGCAGAGGCGCTCCTCACTTCGCAGACAGGACGGCGGCAAGGCAGAGGCGCTCCTTACTTCCCAGACAGGGTGGCGGCTGGGCAGAGGCGCTCCTCACTTCCCATACCATGAGGCGGCCGGGCAGAGGTGCTCGTCACTTCCCAGATGGGGTGGAGGCCAGGCAGAGGCGGTGCTCCTCCTCAATTCCCAGATGGTGGGCAGCTGGGCAGAGGCACTCCTCACTTCCCAGACAGGGCAGTGGCCAGGCAGAAGCGCTCCTCACTTCCCAGAGTGTAAGGGGGCTGGGCAGAGGCACTCCTCGCTTCGCAGACTGTGAGGCAGCTGGGCAGAGGCGCTCCTCACTTCCCAGACAGGGCGGCAGCCTGGCAGAGGCACTCCTCACTGCCCAGATGGGGCAGGGCCCGGGCAGAGGCGCTCCTCACTTCCCAGACTGTGAGGCGGCCGGGCAGAGGCGCTCGTCACTTCCCAGACTGGGTGGGGGCCGGGCAGAGGCGCTCCTCACTGCCCAGATGGTGCGGTGGCCAGGCAGAGGCGCTCCTCACTTCCCAGAGTGTAAGGGGGCCGGGCAGAGGCACTCTTCACTTCACAGACAGGACGGTGGCGAGGCAGAGGCGCTCCTTACTTCCCAGACAGGGCGGCGGCTGGGCAGAGGCGCTCCTCACTTCCCATACCGTGAGGCGGCCAGGCAGAGTTGCTCGTCACTTCCCAGATGGGGTGGAGGCCAGGCAGAGGCGGTGCTCCTCCTCAATTCCCAGATGGTGGGCAGCTGGGCAGAGGTGCTCCTCACTTCCCAGACAGGGCAGTGGCCAGGCAGAGGCGCTCCTCACTTCCTAGACAGGGCAATGGCCTGGAAGAGGCACTCCTCACTGCCCAGACGGGGCAGGGCCCGGGCAGAGGCACCTCTCAATTCCCAGACTGTGAGGCAGCCAGGCAGAGGTGCTCGTCACTTCCCAGAGAGGGCGGGGGCCGGGCAGAGGCGCTCCTCACTGCCCAGATGGTGTGGTGGCCAGGCAGAGGTGCTCCTCACTTCCCAGACAGTGGAGCAGCTGGGCAGAGGCGCTCCTCAGTTCCCAGATGGTGGGGCGGCTGGGCAGAGGCACTCCTCACTTCCCAGACGGTGGAGCAGCCGGGCAGAGGCGCTCCTCACTTCCCAGATGGTGCAGGCAGAGATGCTCCTCAGGTCTCAATCTCTTGACCTCCTGATCCTCCCGCCTGAGCCTCCCAAAGTGCTGGATTACAGGTGTGGGCCACCATGCCTGCCCTGCTGTCTCTTCTTTCTCCTCCTAAGTAGCTCTCTTAGTCTCCTGAATTTTGATGTTCTACTTAACATCCTCATGTTCTTACGCATGTTGCCCTGCTGGAGGCGTCCTTCTCTTTGGGAAGCCTGACCCACCAACAGTGCCTCAGAAGATAGAAATGGAAGCTTAGCCGGTGGGGGCCCTTCGTCTCTATTCCACCTCAGTTGCAGGGGAGGGGTTGGTTGCAGCTGCAGCGGTGGCCCCGACAGTTTTGTTTTGCGGGACCTGTGGCCGGCAGCTCTGGGTGGAGAAGACCTACTTGATCCAAGAGCTGCAGGATCCTTGGGCTGCATGTCCTCCCCCACCATCACCATCAGCTGGGCAGGTGGTCTTTACCCAGCACCTTCAAGGCTGCCTTCTCTGGCCACAGGGAGCAGCCCAGAACTGGGGCAGGGAGCACCGTTGGAAGTGGGTCAGTCTTCCCAAAGGGAAGGATGCCTCCAGCAGGGCCGTGTGAACTGGCAACTCCATGGCCCTTGGAGTAGAAACTCACTGCATGCACCTGGGCCTTGTCAGTCTGGTTGTTTTCTGTCAAGCTCTTGAGGTGGACATTTCCCTCCAAGGGCCTGGGATTGTACAAGGAGGAAGTGAGGTTTCCCTGAGTCTCCAGGGGCCTAGAGGTGGAGGCTGCTTCCCCATTGCTACAGGGGCCCCTTTTATTGTCCTCCTGCCCCTGGGTCTCTACCTGATCTTTCACCTCCGTTGCTTCTTTGGGCTCTTTTGCCCTCACCTCCGTCTTCGGGAGCCTGGCTGGGATCACCTGCTCATCTAATGAAGGAAGTCGGAGGTTAAACTTGCCTCTGAGACGAGGGATCCTCACGGGGCTGAGGTGTCCAAATATCCTGGAGTTGCGAGCAGACAGCATGGGTTTCTTCCTTGAGGGGGGGCTCCAGACCACAGGAGGCAGGACTCTCTGTGGGGTGCCCGTGTTCCGAGGGATAAGACACAGCCTCATAGGGGCGCCGTCCCACCTGACTGGAAAATAAGGCCCAAGATGTCACTGACGGTTGAAGAGGAATGGGAAACGGCCCCAGATTCCCGGGGCAGGCACAGGTGCAGGAGCCGCGGGGTGAGCCCGGCCAGCTGGGAAGGCCTCACGGACAAGACAAGCAGGTTGCCGATGGCGTGGCCAGGACCTGCGGTGGGACCAGGAGCAAAATACGCTTAGTGAGTTGCCCATTTTGAGCGAGTTGTGCACAGATGAAACTAAGGGTCAGAAGCGGAGAGGATACTCCTAAGTCACCCACTTCTCTGTGGCCGGGTGCACACTGGGCATCTGGGAGTTTATGACATCACCATGGGGCTGGTGACAGAGCCAGGGTGTGGAGGAGTGCTTAGGAGCCCAGCGAGGGTGCCTACAAGAGGAGTCAAAGGGCAAAGGGTGAGACCCTTCCACGGGTCCCCCTGGACTCTAGCCTCAGGGACGTCCTGCTCCTGGGGGCAGGTGTGTGGCCTTGGATGGGCCTCCCTGTGGGGCTGTTGGGGGTGCAGGACTGATCTGCCAGAGCCCTTCTGCCTGGCGCCTGGCCCAGGTGCTGGCTGGCACCCAGTGGCCCTGTCTTGGCCGGCCATGTCCCCCGGGTTACAGGGCCAGAACCTGGAAGCAGAGTGCAGGACCAGCCAGATCCCGCCAGGCTCCCGGGGGGCCTCTCCAGTGCCTCTGTGCCGCCTGGAGCCAGGCCTGCCTTCTCCATGGCTGCTGTGGCCTCAAGGGCCACCAGCCTCGCTCCACAGGTTTCCAAAGAGAGGATGCGGTGCCCTGACCTGACTGGATGCGCCTCTTACCACATGCCTCCCTGGCAGGCAGGGTCTCCACTTTTTACAAATTTGCCTGAGACCATTCCTCAGGTCATTCAGGTGGTCATGGCCCAGCCAGGCTTTGAACCTGGGCTGTGCAATTCCACAGCTGGCGCTCTGGCCTGTGCAATTCCACAGCTGGCGCTCTGGCCTGTGTGCCTCATGATCATGGATACAGCATCTATTCTTAATTTTTCCTGTAGTCCGGGGGTACTTAGCATGGTGGCATATCTGTAATAAGCACATGCACACCTCGAAGGAGGTCTTCACTTCAACATACAAGTTGACCATGGCATGCTCTGGGCTCCAGTCCTCTACAAAGATGTAGGGCAGGAACTACCAGTTGTCAGCACAGCATCATTCCACATTGCTCTTCTAATGGAGCCTTTCACCCCAGATGTTCTTTCTCGTCTGATGGGAAGGATCCAAGTATGTAAAGATTATGTTCTAGATCAGCTTTGGTCTGTCCTAAAAGAAATTTGCCAGTGGATTATTCCATATGGATAAAAGTCAGTTTCTCTGGTCTTCCTGGAATGTGTCTAGAAAGCAAATACATTATTTACAAGTTCATAGTAGATCAATGTATTGGATTAAAATATGACAAACATAATTTGGTCATTGTGAGAATGCCAGCTCGGTCAACTATTCACCACACATGATGCCCTAAATATAACTCTAGGTTTTCTTATGCCCAAGAGAGGGACATACTCTTGGGTGTCTGGACTAGGGAAACATGTATGAAAAACCATTTGGCCACTCTACATCTTGTTATTGAAGAATCGAAACCATCTATATTCAAAGATATTATTAAAAGGCAAGAAGTTAACTTCTGTCATTTTGTTAATTGTTTTCTGGTTGTTTTGTAGATCTTTTGTTTCTTCTTCTTTTATTGTTTGCTTTATGGTTTGCTGAGTTTCTGTACTGATAAGCTTTGATTCCTTTATTTCATTGACATATCTGGTGTAATTTTTTTCTCTGGTTACTCTGGAGCTTACATTTAAAAATGTATAGTTATGATAGACTATTTAAAGCTGATAAAAATTTTGATCACACACAAACCTGCTATACTACCCCCACATCCCTTGTCAGTGCACAAAATTTGTACTTTTTTGCCTTAATTTATATTGTTCTGTAATGGGTGTTTATTAATAACTCATTGTAGATATAAATATTTTTGACTATTTTGATGTTCAGCTTTCTCAAGGGTGATTTGAAAGATTCTAAAGCATAATTTCAGTAATGTAGAATTCTCAGTTTGAATATGAATTTACTTTTAACAGTTAGGTTGATAGTGTCTTGTGTTTTTGCGTTAGTATTGTTCTTTCACTTGTGATTGAAGCACTCCCTTAAGCATTTCTTGTCAGGCTGGTCTTATGGTGATGAATTCCATAAGCATTTGCTTGTCTGGGAAAGACTATTTCTTTAATTTCTGATGGGTAGCTGTGCTCAGTACAGGACTCTTTGCTGACTGATTTCTCATTAGCACTTTGAATATATCATCCTCATCTCTCCTAGCATTCAAGGTTTCTGCTGTGAAAACTGATAGTCTAATGGAGACTTGCTTATTTGTGATTTGATGCTTCTTTCTTGCTAATTTTAGAAGTTTTTCTTTGTGTTTGACTTTTGACAAATTGATTATAATGTGCCTTAGAAAAGGCCTTTTTGGGTTGAAAATGTATGGGACCCTTTAAGCTTCACGGAACTGGATGTCCATATCTCTCCCAAGAATTGGGAGATTTTCAGCTATTATTTTGTTAAATAAGTTGTCTGTGTCTTTGTCTCTTCTCTCTGTTTCTCTTCTATATTTTCAAAATCTGTTATCTTAATATCATGGCACAAGCCTCATAGACTTTCCTTGATTCTTTTTACTCTTTTTTTCTCCTTTTTTCCCTCAGGCTGGGTTATTTCAAAAGTCCTGTCTGCAAGTTCAAAAATTCTTTTGTTTGATCTAGTGTGCCATTGAAGCTCTCAGTTGTACTTTTTATTTAATTCATTCAATTCTTCATTCCTAAGGTTTCTGTTGGTTTGTTTTCTTTTTTTCTTTTTTTTTTTTGAGACGGAGTGTTGCTCTGTCACCCAGGCTGGAGTGCAGTGGCACGATCTTGGCTCACTGCAAGCTCCGCCTCCCAGGTTCACACCATTCTCCTGCCTCAGCCTCCGGAGTAGCTGGGACTACAGGCGCCCACCACCACGCCTGGCTAATTGTTTGTCTTTTTAGTAGAGACGGGGTTTCATCGTGTTGGCCAGGATGGTCTAGATCTCCTGATCTCGTGATCCGCCTACCTCGGCCTTCCAAAGTGCTGGGATTACAGGTGTGAGCCACCACACCTGGCCTGTTTGTTTTCTTTAATGGTATCTATGTCTTTGTTGAATTTCTCATTCAGGTTATGGCTTGTTTTTTTTATTATTTGATTAAGTTTTCTAGCTGTATTCTTTTGTATCTCATTTAATTTTCTTAAGATCAATATTTCAAATTCCTTTTAAGGCAACTTGAAAATTTCCATTTATTTAGGGTAACTTTGTGAAGAATTATTGTGCACCTTTGGTGGTGTCAAGTTTCATTGCATTTTCATGCTTTTTATCTCCTATGTTTATATTTATGAGACTGTTGACACGGTCACCTGTTCTTATTGTATAGAGTGGCTTATGTAGAGAAAGATTTTCACCTGGAGATGTGTCTTAGGGTGTCAGTTGGATGGGCTGCATCTGCTTTAGTTCTAGGAGGACACACTAGTGTAGTATCTGTGCTTTTCTCTTGCCTTTTTTTTTTTTCTTTTGCTAGTATTCATTTTGGTGATACCTGTGAGTGTCTTGGTGACCTAAGCTGCAGGAGCATGTGCAATTTGTTTTTCTGCTCAGGATTGGGGGCTGGGGGAGAAGGTGGTGGTGTTAGGAAGCTGCATGCCTATCTAGTGACTGTGTTACTGAGTCACAGGGGTTGGTTCACCAGTTTGAGATGGGACTCCTCTGGAAACACTCGCCTGGCTGTGGATTACTGGGGCTGCTCTGCAGGTTTGAGATGGGGATCACCTAGAAACACCAGGCCCAGTTGGTGAGCGCACTGATGGCACAATATATCAGTAATCGGTCCACAGTTAGAGTGTTGCAGTCACTAGGATGTGGAAGGCAAACCTCTTTGAGAGTTTGTTTCTAGGATATAGAGAGCAGCAGCTGCTTTCCTGGAGAAGGCTGTTGTAATGACAGGGTAGCCTCTGGGATGGAAGGGGGCAGCGACCACTAGTTCATGGAGCAGAATATACTCAGCTATGGCTTGGCTTTCTAGATGGTGCTATATGTGGGCTCCTTCTCTGGGGCAGTATAGCCTTGTCGGCATCAAGCAGCTTCCTAAACTAGGCTGCTAGAGATGGGGTTTCACCATGTTGGTCAGGCTGTTCTCAACTCCTGACCTCTGGTGATCTGCCCGCCTTGGCCTCCCAAAGTGCTGGGATCACAGGCGTGAGCCACCATACCTGACCTACCTTTTTTTTGTTTTGTTTTGTTAAGAAACTTGCTTATGTTGTTTTTTATTTTCTTCTTGACTTTTTTTCCCCAGGTTTCCTTACAGTCATGCGTCACTTAATGAGGTAGATACATTCTGAGAAATGTGTTAGGCAATTCCGTTGTCATGCAAGCATCATAGAGTGGACTTACACAGACCTAGATGTGTAGTGTGTACCTGTAAACCTGGTACACACCTAGACTATATGGTATAGCCTATTGCTCCCAGGTCACAAACTATACAGCATGTTACTCTACTGAATACTCTAGGCAGTTGTAGTAAAATGGTATTTGTGTATCTAAATATATTTAAGTATAGAGAAGGTACAATAGGGCCAGGCATGATGGCTCATGCCTGCAATCTCAGCACTTTGGGAGGCTGAGGTGGGCAGGTCACTTGAGCCCAGGAATTTGAGACCAGCCTGGGCAACATGACAAAACCCCTTCTCTACCAAAGAATCCAAAAAATTAGCTGGGTGTGGTGTTATAGGCCTATAGTCCCAGCTACTTGGGAGGATGAGGTGGGAGGATGGCTTGAGCCTGGGAGGTGGAGGTTGCAGTGAAACAAGATTGTGCCACTGTGCTCCATCCTGGGTAACAGAGCCAGACCCTGTCTTTAAAAAAAAAAAAAAAAGTACAATAAAAATTCAGTATTTTACTCTTATAGGACCACTGTTGTATATGTGGTCCATTTTGTCAATTGAGATGTTGTTAAATGACACGTGACTGTATATCCATTAATTGTAGGTAATTGAGACTGGCTCTCTGAAAACACATCTACACTCACTGTCCCCAGGCCTGGAATATCTCCTATCATGTCTTTGTGTGGATTAGGGGAAGGTACTCTTCCTCCAGCAAGTGCAGCAGCCTGGTGCAGACCTTGGGCTGTGGTGCCGATCCCTGGGTGCCCCTAACAGGACCCCAGCTCATGCAGCAGCCTTGCTCTGCCCTTTCTTCGGAAGTCTTCTAATGAGATGTGCATGCAGTGCCCCCGCTTTTGCCTCTTACAATCACTTAGGAGATGACTGCAGGTGTACTTTCCTGCAGAAATAGGGAGATTGTAATCTTCTCTATTCTTTACTAGTTGGCTAATAAGACAAAATGTCATGAACTCAAGAGGGGCCTTCACATTCCGAAAGAACTATCACACGGCTGGGCTGTGAACCAGGTTTGACTCCTCTGTTCTCCTTAAGCTGCTGGAAAACTTCGTGGCCATGAAATGCTTTGGTCATCTTTCATAGTGGCCAACTCTTGGCCATGTGCTTAATGCGAGGAGAACTGGAATTAGGTAGATAATATTTTATGTGAATTAGGAAACTCTTTAGGCATGAAGTTATTATCAAGTCAGCTCTGAATATTCTATAAATATTTATTCTCTCAGAGGAAAATATTACTTCAAGACTGCCCAGTTTTTCTTAGATTTTATAGCCTTCTCAGTATTTTCTGTCTACATATATGGGGTTTCTAAAGAGGCTGTTACCTAAGTAATGACCTGTGTGTGTGTATGCACATGTAGTAGTCACATTAAACACCCTAGTGGTATTTAATACCCAATGGAATTGAAGAACAATGGAACCAATTGCACAATAAACCATCTTATAAGTTAAAATGGTCTCCATCTAATCAGGCCATAAATGTTGTGAAGAGTGTGTAGTTTGATGTTTCTCCTATATCTCAAGCTTCTAATGTAAATGAAGAGAACTTGGAGATGACAGACAGTGAAAATGACTTGCAGGAAAATCCTGAAGACTGTTAAGTAACAGGAGAGTTTCATGTTTGACAGTGTCTGGAAATGTTGAATCTGTTTCACTGGCTGACCTTGGCTTTCATGCATGTTTGTAAAAAGGCTGCCTCATTTTTACCCAGAAAAAAATGATTTTACTTTTTGTTTATCTGGGCTAGTTAATCTTTTTCCCCCAAAATATTTATTTAATATTTACTCTGGGCACAGCATTGCCTTGTGCAGTGTGTAAGGAAATCCTCAGTGGATTTATAATTGAGATGGGTATTTATAACATCATACCCAATATATAAAAATGAAACTTTTGCTGTTAAATACATGGACTAATTTTGTAAAAAAAAAAAATTCTTGTGCCTTTTCTTTGTGCAAGGCATGGTGCTAAGCACTTCTCTGCATATCATTTGTTTTTCTCCAGATTAATTATCCACTCTTTCCTCAATTGCTCTCAGCACAGGATGGTGAATCTTCATAGATTACATTCATCCAGGGTCCCTTGCCTTTTGGCTTCTGATATAGTTTGGATATTTCTCCCCTCCAAATCTCATGTTGAAATGTAATCCCCAGTGTTGGAGGTGGGGCCTGATGGCAGGTGTTTGGATCATGGGGGTGGATCCCTCATGAATGGGTTGGGCCATTTCCTTGGTGATAAGTGAGCTGTCACTCTGAGTTCACAGGAAATATGGTTGCTTGAAAGTGCATGACACCTCACCTCCAACCCTCTCTCTCTTGCTCCTGCTTTTGCCATGTGACATGGCAGCTCCCACTTCACCTTCTGCCATGAGTAAAAGCTTCCTGAGGCCTCCCCAGAAGCCAAGCAATGTCAGTGCCCTCCTTTTACAGCCTGGAGAACCATAAGCCAATTGAATCTCTTCTCTTTAGAAATTATCCAATCTCAGATATTTCTTTATAACAATGCAAGAATGCCCTAATACATAAAATTGGTACTAGGCATGGAGTATTGCTTAAGATACTGGAAAATGTGGAAGCAGCTTTGGAATTGGGTAAAAGGTAGAAGTTGGAAGAGTTTGGAGGGCTCTGAAGAAGACAGAAAGATGATATTAAGTTTGGAACTTCTTAGAGACTGGTTAAATTGTTGACACCAAAATTCCGCTAGTGATATGGACAGTGAAGTCCAGGCTGATGAGAACTCAGATGGAAATGAGGAAGTTATTGGGAACTGGAGCAAAGATCAGCATGTTATGCTTTAGCAGAGAGGTTAGCTGCATTGTATCCATACACTAGGGATCTGTGGAAGTTTGAACTTCAGAGTGATGATTTAGGCTATCTAGCAGAGAAATTTCTAAACAGCAAAGTATTCAAGATGTGGCCTGGCTGCTTCTAACACCCATGCTCAGATACAGGAGCAAATAAATGACTTAAAGTTGGAATTTATATTTAAAAGGGAAGCAGAGTGTAAAAGTTTGCAGCCTGGCCATGTGGCAGAGAAAGAGAAAACCTTTCTGGGAGAGTAATTTAAGCAGTCCATGGAGCAACCACCGGCTAGAGATATTTGCATAACTAAAAGGGAGCCAAGTGCTAATAGCCAAGACAATGGGAAAAAGCCTGGAAGGCATTTCAGAGACCTTCCTGGCAGCCCCTCCCATTGCAGGCACAGAGGTCTAGGAGGGAAAAATGATTTCATGGGCTAGGCCCAGAGCCCAGCTTCCCTGCACAGCCTCAGGACACTGCTCCCCATATCCCTGCTGCTCCAGCTCCAGCTGTGGCTCAAAGGGGCCCAGGTATAACACGAATGACTGCTTCAGCAACAAAGGGTAAAAGCTGTAAGCATTGGCATCTTTAATGTGATGTTAAGCCTGTAGGTGCACAGAGTGCAAGAGTGAAAAAGGCTCAGCAACCTCTGCCTAGATTTCAGAGGGTGTATGAGAAGGCTGGAGTGTCCAGGCAGAAGCCTGCTGCAGGGCTGGAGCCCTCACAGAGAACCTCTACTAGAGCAGTGTGGAGGGAAAATGTCGGGTTAGACCCCCACACAGTGTCCCAGCTGGTGCACTGCCTAGTGGAGCTGTGAGAAGGGGGCCACTGTCCTCCAGACCCCAGAATAGTAGATCCACTAACAACTTGCACCGTATGCCTGGAAAAGCTATAGGAACTCAATGCCAGCCCAGGAGAACAACCATGGGGGCTGAACCCTGCAGAGCTGCAGGGGCAGAGCTGCCCAAAGCTTTGAGTGCCCACACCTCATATTAGTGTGCTCTGGATGCAGGACATAGAGTCAAAGGAGACTCTTTTGGAGATTTAAGATTTAATGGCTGCCTTGCTGGGTTTTGAACTCACATGGGGCCTGTAGCCCCTTTGTTTCAGCTGATTTAACTCTTTTGGAATGGGAATTACCCAATGCCTACACCCCCATTGTATCTTAGAAGTAAATAACTTGTTTTTTATTTTATAGGTTCATAGGTGGAAGGGACTTGCCTTGTCTCAGATAAGACTTTAGACTTTGGGCTTCTGAGTTAATTCTGAAATGAGTTAAAACTTTAGGGACTACTGGGAAGGCGTGATAGTATTTTGCAATGTGAGAAGTCCATGAGATTTGTGGAAGGAAGGTGGGAATGATATAGTTTAGAGATTTGCCCCCACCCAAAACTCATATTGAAATGTAATCCCCAATGTTGGAGCTGGGGCCTGGTGGGAGGTGTTTGAATCATGGGGCAGGTTCCTCATGAATGGCCTGGGCCATCTCCTTGGTAATAAGTGAGCTTTCACTCTGAATTCACAGGAGATGTGGTTGTTTAAAAGTGTGTGGCAATAACCCCCCAACTCTTTCTCTCTGTTGCTCCTGTTTTTTCCATTTGACATGCCAGTTCCTGCTTCACCATCTGCCATGAGTAAAAGCTCCCTGAGGTCTTTCCAGAAGCCAAGTGATGTTGGTGCCATGCTCGTATAGCGCACAGAACCAAAAGCCAATTAAACCTATTTATTTACAAGTTATCCAGTCTGAGGCATTTCTTTATAGCAATGCAAGAACACTCTAATATAGCTTCCATTAAGTTTAGCCAATGGGAGATGCTGGCATGAGATCTAGGGTGGGAAGAGAATGAAGTTGCAGTAGTTATCCTCCTTGCCACCTTCTTGCTAAATCATCTTAGATGGGTTGCTTTACTCACAGAGCCACCCTCCTTAGGTTCTTGTAAATGTTCACTGCTTTACCCCTTAGGACTCAATAATGGCTCCCCATAATTTCTGCTATTAGGGTGTTGAACTGTCTTCTCTTGGCTAGGGAAAACATAAACCCTGCCCTCAGTTTTGCAAATGGTCTCTTTATTAAATTCAATACAAACTACCTAATTGTAATTTGCCATCTTTTCCTAGCTAGTCCTGAACTCATACAAAAGTAAATCAGATGGGTATCTAGTCTTCAAGGTGAAGATAAGCCATGTTTCAACATAAGTATGACAAGATAGAATTTAAGTAAGAGGCAGTGTAATACACCAGTGAGAACAGTCAACTTGAAATTAGGTTGTATAGATTATAATCACTGCTCTGCTTCTAGTTGTGATTACCTGGGTGAAATACATGACTTCCTTGGATGACAGTTTCCCTAGGTATATAAAGAAACTAGATGTGCTCAAAATTCTCTCCAATGTTGAGATTTTATACTGACTGCTCTCTTTGAGTTCTTTAAGGAAGTAGCAATTAAATGCTAGAAGGGAGTGGCAGCTAAAGTACCATGGAAACCTGGGGAAAACATAGATTAATTCATGACAAAATTACTAAGAGCAATGATATTTCTGAGGAAGAAGAGATTGCTGGAATAAGGGAAAGCTTCAGGGAACAGATGATGCATGGGAAATCTTTATTTCATATGTTGGGTTAGAAAATCATTAAGTGAGTATATAAGTATTGGTAAATCTTCCTGAGTTAAAGCAAAGTCTATGGAGTTCCTGACATTCCTTGTAGAGCCATCCAGCTATGGAACATGACTTAACTATGGTAGTTAGCAGGTACATGATGCCAGTTGTATTAGTCCATTTTCACACTGCTGATAAAGACATACCCAAGACTGGGAAGAAAAAGAGGTTTAATTGGACTTACAGTTCCACATAGCTGGGGAGGTGTCAGAATCATGGTGGGAGGCAAAAGACACTTCTTACATGGTGGCAGCAAGAGAAAATGAGGAAGATGCAAAAGTGGAAACTCCTGATAAAACCGTCAGATCTTGTGAGACTTACTCACTACCATGGGAACAGTATGGGGAAACCAAGCCCATGATTCAAATTATCTCTCACTGAGTTTCTCCTGCAACATGTGAGAATTATGGGAGTACAATTCAGGATGAGATTTGGGTGGGAACACAGCCAAACCATATCACCAGTGTTTCCTGAGTTGTCTCTGCAGAGACTCTTGTATCCACTTTAGGATACCTAAGATAACTGCTGCTCTTGCCAGAACATGTACTTCTGCTGCCATTATATTTTCCTTAAGATCCCCTCTTTGCCTTCCATGTCACATGACACTGGATTTTCCAAAGCATCTGGACAGCTTCAGTGTTTCTTTGCTGATAATGATGCAGACTCTTCCAGGAGCAAAAAAGTTCTAAGCAATCTCCCTGTTGTGTTGAGCAAGAAGGGAGGGAGATAGTGTATTTCATGGGAACTCCTGAAGACAGAACTTGTATGACTGCCAATCATGTACCTATTTAAGAAAACTTACTGATCTATTATTTATTAGGCATGATGTTGACCAAGCCCTCAGGGAACTTAAGACTAGTAGAGGAAAGGGAAGGTTAATAAGAATACTTTAATCCAATGTTGTAAGCACTATGGTGTGACACAGTGGATGCCTAGATTATTATGGGAACCCAGAGACCCTACATAACTCAGCTGGAAGGTGGGTGGGCTTGGAAGGAATCAGAGAAACCCCCTAAGAGATAATGCTAATATTAGCTCATTCAGAAAGGTTGTACAAGAGTTAGTCACAAGGAGAGAGAAGGGAAGGATGTTCACAATGAGAATAGGATGACCTAAACCTTGGAACTATAAAATAGTGAGGGATGTGTTTGAATTGTGTGTGTATGGGTGTATCATGTGGACGTAGACTAGCTTGGTGTATCAGAAGTATAATATAAATGTGGGTAAGTGTCCTTTTAAGGGTTAGTTGGGTGTTTATGTGCTAGCTGGGGAACCTAACCACACAAGATAGCCTTATTTGTCTGGGAAGTACATTTTAATATCCACTAAGTCAATTTAGGAAGGAGATTGTGAGTGTAGTAGATAGGTAAGTTGAGGCTCCCTGTGCAGCATTATTTCCCACACATCTCTTGGCAAGGAGCCTTGACAAATAGCAGCAATAAAAGCTTTACATCTTTCGATCAATATATAATGGAATAATGTAATTCCATTCATGGATGATTTGGCAATCATACCGTCTTGCCAAAGAAGGGGAGATTGATGCACCCAGCCAAACAAAGGTCTGTGTGGCAAGGGAAGCTTGGTAACATGCTCTTGCAGTTTTCTCTGGGTTTGGGAATTATTGCTGTTTTTCTCACTTCTTGGTTTTAATGGGTGCCTGAGAAATACTCTGACTCCCAGGGCTTTGCAGGAAGGGGAAAAAACAGATTTAATGCTATTCTAAGTCTTTAGACACATTTACACATCCTCCATCTGCTTGGGAGGGAAAAAAATTCAGATTTCAATAACAAAAATCATACAGGTCTTCCTTAAGGCAACAGAAAATGCATGTGATAAGGGAATAGCCATGAAGTGCAAAGGCGCATTTAGGTCTTAGTGCTTATTGACTGGAGCTGCAAAGAAGATGTGAAGGATGTGTGAAAAATCCCAAATAAAAGAGCTCGAGTAACATACAATATGGATAAGAAAATGTGCTTTAAAGAAAATGCAACTGTCACAAATGAACATGGGTTATGGAAAAGAAGTGGGGCCGAGGACGAGAAGTGTGTGACAAGAATGACGATAAGCAATATTCTCTTCTTAGAAGTTTGGCTTGCAGAAACAATATTCTGTTCTGCAGTTATTGGTTTGCATTACATTTATTCAAAATACAATTTGAAATGCAAGAATCATGAACTAGACCTACTTTTCCTCTTCTCCCTTGCTACCTGTAAGGGAGATTTCAATCTTACGACCACTGAAAACCATAATCAATGTGAAGAGGGATTGGGATGGCTACAGTACCAGTCCTAGGAGGAGGCTAGAAAGCACAAAACCCCACAATTCCCTGTCAGGCTGGTATAGGGCATGTTGAACCAACAATCACATTCAAGGTAGACATTTGACGGGAAGTATATTAAATGTGTGTTACTGCTTATAAAGACTTTCTGGGATGAAATACTGGATGTGTTTTAGGTTGGTTACAGCCAATCTGGTGAACTTGTGCAGCACATTGTGAAATGTCACTTTTCTATTTAAACTCAAAAAAGGCAATGGATTCACGTGCTTACCAGTTGTCATTTACATGGTATTCTACAGCTTAAGCCCATCTGATTCATAGCATATACCTTGTGTGCCAGCTATATATAACAGCCCTGATATTAGCACCTGGCCAACTGTTTAGGACCTTAAAGAATTTTTAGAGTCCCTCTCTCCCCTTCACCATAGGCCTGGAAGAGATTTTTTAGAAGACTGCGTATAAGTTCCATCATTTTTGGGGGGGTGGATTCTTATGAGATTTTAGCCACTGGGATTCGTGTCAAACCAGATGAATTTCCATTAGCCCACACCCTTGGCTTGGTGAGACAGAACGGTGCCTATATGAAACGAATATCTTGGCCAACAACCAGCCTCTGCCAACAGAGCCCATGTCTCACCTTCTTGTATGACAGGCAACTCTCTGGATCTGCCTTGCTCGTGGCTCACCCCTGCTTTTTGCCACCCATCCTGCTAGCACCCTAACCGTGATTCAGCCACTTTGTAACTTCCAGCCCTGACATGGTAACTATTTGTGTTTCTCATGCAGCTTGGTGAATCCCACTGACAAGTTTTGGGGCATACATCCAGTTTACCTGGAGTCTAGGAACTCCTGCAGCCAGACATTGTATTCACTGGAAGTTCTTTACTACACTTCTCTCTGCCGTGTAGGCAGAGCTAAAGGAATTTCCCTGACATTGAATGTATACTCTCAGGGTAGGCATTCAGAGTTTTTTAAGACCACTTAATTCACAAACATTTACTGTATTCTTAATAGATGCCAGGTATTGTTAGGGTTATAAATTATAACTGAGGTGTGGCTAAGAGTGTAGTAGGAAAGAAAATGGATGCAGGTAGCTGTAATTAGAAGATGATTGACAGTAGGTCAGTAATCTTAGAGACAAACCCTAAATGGAGACACCATAGGAAAAAAAGACATAATTTCTGTAAGCTGTATCACAGAAGGCTCTAGAAGGGGCAGCTTTTGGGATAGACTTCAGTGGATGGATGGGATTTCAGAAGGGGAAACTTATCAAAGTGTGCATTCAGATAGAAGAAATAGAGTAGGCACGAAGGGCATGAAGACAGGATGTATCTAGGTAACAACAATTGGGATAAATTTGCGGGAGCGAGGAATGCACACAGAAGAGATGATGTAGATAAAATAAATCTGGAACTTTGTCCTGAAATATGTTGGGCCAGGGAGTTACACTATCAAAGCTAGCTATGCATTTGGATGCTTAACTGTTGATGGTGACTAGTATGTATCGGTGGTTCTCAACTAGAGGTTAGTCTTGCTTGCCCTCTGCCCAGGGATGTTTGGCAAGATCTGAAGTCACTTTTGGTTGTCACATATCAGTAGGGAGAGGAAGTAGATAATCTGAGATGTGGTTGTTACATCTCAGTAGGGGGAGGAAGTGGACTTGTCCACTGCTACATGTCCCATTGTGCATCCAATAACAAAGAATTATCTGGCTCCAAGTATCAGTAGTGCCAAGGCTGAGAAACCCTGCAATGGATTAAAGGAGGAATTGACTGCTGAAAGGGGAAACAAGGGTTAAAACAGTATTGGAAGGGTCTAGCCAAGAGAAAGGAGGATCTCTACAGGGCAGTGGTGGTAAAAAATGGAAGAGGAGAGATAGCTGTACTGAATATTTAAAGGTAGAATTGACAAAAATTTGGCAACAAATTATTTGTGGTGAGGAGGAAGGAAAGAATAAAAAGAAAATCCAAGGCTTTGAACTGGTTTTGCTGGGAGAATGATTTGTCTAATCACAGAAATGAAAAAGGCAGCAAGAACAAAAACTATATATCCTTTTGATGGGAAAAAACTATATATCCTTTTGTCTAACAACATTGATATAAAGCTGGGTTCAGATCCCAGCTTTTCCACTTACTATTTGTATGGTTTAGAAAAATTTCTTTAGTTCCATGGGGTTATTTTCTCATTAGTAAAATAGTGATAATATCATCTCCCTTACTGGTCACCATTAAAGTAAAATCAGATCATGTTCATGCAGGGAAGTTCTCTGGGTGATCTTAGACTAACCGAGTTCTCCCCACTTTCTCCCTTGTATTTCTCAAGAATAACTGTGTAATGTTCTGGGAATGCAACATTGTGAGACAGGGAAGAACTGACCTTAACAGTCAGCTCTGTTCCTGTACCCCTGAGAGACAAGACGTCTTTCAGTGCTTTAGCCCAGCAATTCACAGTGTCACAGAGTATAAAACCCATGTGGGCTACTTTCCAGAGTCTTTCAGCTGTGGTACAAGTAGGGAATGCACAGATGAGACTTCATTCACCTCAGGCAACTTTTCTGAGCCTTGGAGGACTGTTTTTTCATGAGCCTCTAGGTTTCCGTTGTCTCCTGCTGCTTACTCTAAGTAATCCATTTCATGTAATTTGTTGTGTCTGTGGGTGTTTTGTCTCATATCACTCAAGGCAAGGTGGTAACCAGTGCACAGTGAATCTTCTTTACAGTCCATAGAACACATTGCCAGGCACATAATTTTGCTCCATAAATGGAGCTATTATTCTGCCTCTGCTGCTCTTATCTCTTATTGTCCAGCCTGGGGAGATGTCAAATGTGCTTGAGAAAAATCTTAATGACAGCTCCTTTGATAAACACTGATGCTCAATAAAATCAAAGCTACCAGTTGCAGTGATTTGAAAGACATTTTGGCAAAATTCTTTCATTTGGAAATTCTACTGTGGTTTTGGACTCAAGGAACAATGTGGAAGTGGTCCCATTTGCTGTGTTTATGACCTTTAAGTTAATTAAGATGTTAATCCTTGATAATAGCAATTCTAACTGAAGAACTGAAGACCAGGTGGTCTTGAAGAAACTTAAGACCCGACTTGCATGGCTTAATGATAGGAGAAGATTGATTAATGTATATTAAGTACTTGCCCTATACAAACAAATTGTGAGAAACAAAGTACCCAGTGCCTTGTTTGCACTGTGAATGACAAGTAATAATTTAATCACAAATATCTTGTTGTGGTCAGTGAGAAGCAAAAATAGACTTAACATCACTTGAAAAGTAATTTGACTTAACTTTGTTTTTTGAAAATCTGATAGACTTGAAAGTTTGTCTTCGATTTAAAGATATCACTATATTAGAATATATTGCTATATTAAAATTATTTTTATTTAAAATATGTAATGTATACTACTTTTTTGTCTTTCTAATTGACTACTGTTATTTTTGAATGAAAATGTGCTATTATTTTCTATTCTGTTATACATCTGTGTATTTCCGTGTCTGTAAGTGGAAGAATGCATCTCACCAAAGGAAACTTAGACTCTCTCTTTGAGAGTTTTACAGGTGCCCTCTATCAAATAACCTGGGTATAGTCACAGTACATTCAGTAGACATGATGATTAGGGTGACGTGGATTTCTGAGCATTTGGATTAGGTGGCTCTTTTTCAAATTCTGAATGTGTTGCCTTCATATTATCATCTTCCTCCTGCCACCATTCTCTAAGATTTCATGCATTTATTTATTTTATTGTAGAGTGCCTTTATCTGAAGATTTTTTTCAGGTGCTAGACAGAAATGGGTATTTATTATAATAAAACAGAGACATTACCAAGCGGGGAAAAAGACCAGAAGAAAAGAAGTAGGTGGGGAAGGGCAGCAACAGGTGAAAGAATTACAAGGTAGATGAAAGGGAAGAATGAGTGAGAGGAAAACAAACAGCTAAGTTGTTGGTTGCAAGTCCCTGTTACCTCCGAGACAGACCAAACAGGTTCTGGGGGTGTTGAGGTTGATTTTGCAGATCTTGTCAGTTCTGAGAGCAGAGCAGCATTTCTTTTTCAGCTTCATCATCTTTTAATATTATTTTGTGTGTGTGTGTGTGTGATTCTTTAATTATTGTTTAATTGAGCACAAAGAGTACTTGCAAAGGTGTGGCTTGAAGTAGTAACTAAATTATAGTCATGCATCACTAATGACAAGAATATCTTATAAGAACCATGTTGTTAGGTGATTTCATTATTGTACAAACATCATAGAGTGTACTTAAACAAACCTAGATGATGCTATACACCTAGGCTATGTATTCCATTGCCTCTAGGCTACAAACCTGTACAGCATATTACTGTACTGAACACTGTGGGCAGTTGTAACACAGTGGTTAACTATTTGTGTATCTAAACATATCTAAACATAGAAAAGGTACAGTAAAATACAGTATCATAATCCTATAGGATCACCATTGTGTATGCAGCCCATTGTTAACTGAAATGTCATTGTATGGCACATGACTGTAGTAAGAGTTTTTTCATTCTTTCCATAGTTAGATAAAAATTTGTAAATACAAAGAGATGCTTATTTTCCATTAACAATCCTTAACCATGGGACTAACATTTGTCAAGGCAGACTCTTACTTAGAACTTGGAAAATATTGTTTACCATGTCTTCCTAAAAATCTTCTACAAAAGGTAACACATTCTCTTTGTTACAAAACATCATTTCCTTTGCAATGCCTGTGATGCAGTTCAATACTGTGTCCAATGTGGCATATCATAGATATTTAATAAATATTTTTTGCATACATAAACGAATTAATTCAAAATTAGATTTGTAGAGTTGCCAAGGCAGTCATCTCCCAGTATTTTAAGCTTTCATGGAAACAATTCTTGGTTGTATACTAACATATCCGAGTGTCTATATATGCATATATATGCACATTTATGCATATGTATTCCTATAATTATATGCATGCACACACATATTCTGGACTTCTTTTGAAAGGTTTATGTGTGATGATACACTGTATATAAAGTGTATCTTATGTTGCTATCCATTCAAGACATGTATACCAACTGTACATATGTTGCACCATATGGCAGAACTTCAATGCCCATCTCTCAGCCTTATTCTTAGAGTCACTGAAGAGATGCCTCTTGAGATAAGACAGCCTTAAAATAGGTCAGAGACTTCAGATGTCAATTTTTTTCAATGGTAAATGACATCATGAGGAAACAGCTAAAACAGGGAAATACCCTTGCTAAATAAGCTAGCTTCCATATGCAGAATGCAAGCTAGTGAGGATCCTTTTTCCTGGCATACTGCTTTTGCAAATACTGCACCTATCACTTCTTTCTTTGGTTGCTGTGACCCAAGGATTGATGCATTTAAAGCTCCGACAATCATAGAAGACATGAACTTGAAAAGTCCACAAAGTACTAGTTTTAGTAGCTACATAATGTTGGGCAAATCGATTGAATAGACAGTATATTTTGTCTTCAGTACAAGCAAATTAAGAGCAAAGTGTGTTTATGATTTTTTTTTTTTTTTTTTTTTTTTTGAGACGGAGTTTCTCTCTGTCGCCAGGCTAGAGTGCAGTGGTGCAATCCCAGCCGGCTCACTGCAACATCTGCCTCCCAGGTTCAAGCAGTTCTCCCACCTCAGCCTTCCAAGTAACTGGGACTACAGGCATGCACCACCATGCCCAGCCAATTTTTTATTTTTAGTAGAAATGGGGTTTCACCATGTTGGCCAGGATGGTCTCGATCTCTTGACCTCATGATCTGCCTGCCTCAGCCTCCCAAAGTGCTGGGATTACAGGCATCAGCCACTGCACATGGCCTGTGAATATCTTAATATCATTATTCTAATCCATATTGCAAGAAAACCAAGCTTTAAAAAACCCATGCTAAGTGGCTACTCACTAATTCATTTATTAAAATAATCATCTAGCATAATATACCTACCACCGATAATGTGCTGCAGGCTGTGTGTTTTATTCCATTTTCACAACCACCTTACTATTTAGGTACTATTATTTTAATTTTATAGATGAGTAAACTAAAGCTGAAGAACATTAGTAATTTACCTAAGCTCACTCAGCTAGTAAGAGGCAGAGATGGTTTTCAATATTTTTTAATGAATAGATGAATGAAATAATAAACTTGCTTGAAAGCATCTTCCAGTTTGTCTGATTCTTAAACCTATAATGTCTGTCTGATACATTGTACTGACTCTCAATAAATAACTTCTCTTTCGTATGCTAATAAGCAGGAGGAGAAGAAATTGTCAATTTAAAGATCCCATTATAAATTGTAAGGGCATGGCTTTTGACAGGCCCTTATCATATCGTATTTGATCTCATTAGATATTCAAAACTACCATACAGTGAAGACTTAGTATCCTCAGGTATAGATGAGCAAAGTATAACTCACTGAAGCTTACATTGTGTCTAGGCTTGCACAGCTAGGACATGCATTATATAATTAATAATCAAACTAATGTTTGTCTTGTCAGCTTTTTAGTGCACCATTCATAAATATGAACAGTATCCAGTAAATACCAAACATTTGAAGAAAGGGTCTACAATAGAAGAGAGATCAAAACAAATGAATAGAACAAAGGAACTTAGAAGAAATGTCAGGTGAAGAAGAAAATTTTAGTCAAACAATTCTATAGCTATTTCATCTATAAATACTAGGGATATGTTTAGTCAGAATCTCTGTTGTGTAATACTTGTCATCCAAGGCTGTACTCCCCTGTGAGAAGGTTCTGGGAAGGATCCTGAGATGCATACGTCCTTCCATACCAATATTCCATTCTTGTGTGCTTTGTGTAAACTGGCTTTGTAAGTTTCCAAACACTTTGCCATCAAAAAACGTTTACATCCTCTAATTGTGATTCTTTGTATATTTTCATCTATTCATGTTTTATTGTAACTTCCATGCTGGTTGGAAGTTAGAAGATAAAGTTAAAAAAACACTATCCTCAAAAATAGAACCAATATGCTCAGAGATGGGAAAAGGGAGTAAAAAGATAGGATGAATTATAGAGGTCTTGAGTAGTAGGAATTCCAGAAAAGAAGATCATATTGGAGACAATTAGCCAAAAAATTATTCCAAAAAATGCCCCAGAAATGATAGCCATACATTTTGATATTGAAAGAATCTATTGATTCTCCAATACATTGGTGGAAATAAGAACAACAACAATATGCATCATCATAAAATTTCCAGACACTGGAGAAAAAGAGAAAAATCCTAAAGGCTGCCAGTAAGAATAAATAAGTCACATAGGAAAGATCAAGACTTGGGGCCGGGCGCGGTGGCTCACGCCTGTAATCCCAGCACTTTGGGAGGCCGAGGTGGGTGGATCACGAGGTCAGGAGATCGAGACCATCCTGGCTAACACGGTGAAACCCCGTCTCTACTAAAAATACTAAAAATTAGCCGGGCGTGGTGGCGGGCGCCTGTAGTCCCAGCTACTCGGGAGGCTGAGGCAGGAGAATGGCGTGAACCCAGGAGGCGGAGCTTGCAGTGAGCCGAGATCGCGCCACTGCACTCCAGCCTGGGCGACAGAGCGAGACTCCGTCTCAAAAAAAAAAAAAAAAAAAAAAAAAAGACTTGGAATAAAATCATATTTCTCAATTAGATTTAGAAGCTCAAAGAAATAAAGATATGGTTCAAAATTCTGAGGGGAAAATTCTTTCTAACCTAGAATTCTACACCCAGTAAAAGTATCAAAAATATATGTGGATAAAATAAAGTCATTTGAGGTACCTGCATGGTCTCAAACAATTGACCTTCAATTCACTTTTTCTTGGTAAGCTCTTGAAAGGATGATGGAAAGCAAGAAAGACATGAGAGTGAGGAAAGAAAGGATTCAACCTAGGAGAGAGGTATGGGGAAATGTCAGGTAATGGCTTTGCAGCAGTTGTACACAATCTCAAGTCCAGATTAAAGCAAGAGAATCAAAATGTATGGGAGGAATATTTTCAAGAAAACAAAAAAACCGATAGATCACCTGATACAAGACCAGGGGTCAGCAAACTGAGGCTCAGGCCAAATCCAGCCCCCAATCCCTCTTATTTTTGTAAATAAAGGTTTATTGGACCACAGCCTTGCCCAGTAATTTACACTGCTACAATGGTAGAGTAGAATAGTTGCAACAGGAACCATGTGGCTCACAAAGCCTAACCTATTTACTCTCCAGTCCTCTATAGAAACAATTTTCCGTCTCTGTATTGGCTATTAAAAAAAGCTTTAACTCTTGGGGATATATTAATTATAGATATATGGAAAACAACAACAAAAAACAACAATTATTTACTCCACAGAAAACAAAAAGTTGAATAAGAAAGGTGCTATGAATATTAGTTTAACTAAAAATTGTGACATAGTTTTACAATAAAAAAAGTGGTGTGTGAGTATGTCTTTTTGGGGTGGATTTGTAAGGAAGCTGAGATCCTACTACCACATATTTGTTCCACAAATTGAAAGATAATGTATGCCACAAATTGAAAGATAATGTATGCCATAAAAACAGATTTTTTTCTGTTTTTTTATAATAGAAAAACATCAAGAAAAGGGCAGTAAGAATGTTATTTAAAAATATGGAGGTAAATTTCAGAAGAAAATGCCAAAAATGTTTGCCTTTGGAAAACGAGAATCAAGGGTGAGAATGGGTAGGTCAGGGAAAACTTTCTAAAATACCTCGTAGTAGTATTTGATTATGTAAATCATGAACACATATTACTTTGCTAAAAACAAAGTTAAAAGTGTGGCAAATATTAGAGAATCATTGAAATGCAGTGAACCTCGATTGTGATGAGTTATTTGAATCTTGGTATATAATTTGTTTTAGAAACATCTGCATGAGAAGGGCCCCTCTCATAAAATGAAAACAAAGGACAGAAAGCATTGCTGAGGGCTTAAGGTGTGGATGAAATGACACATTTAAGCTGAAGAATCCCCATGTTGACAGCATTCAATCCAAGAAAAGCTCCACTGTACACATGTTCTAACATATGGTAAAATTTCAATCTCTTATCTCTTGATATTAGTGTTCATCCTCAGAATCACCAAGGGACCATTTTGCAGAAGGAAGATCTACTAAAATAAGTCAGGGACTTGGTGGCTAGGAATCAATGCATTTTTTTTAACGTGGAAAAAGCATATGAATCAGTACTCTGTAAATAACCAAACAAATACAGTTCCCAAACTCTGAATATATGAGACAATTATTTAAATAACTTGTCACTTTTTATATTTTGAGAATATTGCATCTGTATGTTTTTGTGTCTTTCTGTATTTTTGGTTTATGCAGCCAATATTCTTGATCAGAGAGCAGGATCATTCATTTTAGTTTATTTGGTTTTAAAAAATACAAATGGCTATATTAAAGTGTAAACGCATTAGTCTCACCACAGGTGAAAATTAGTCACCCTCATCTGCCAGGTTTATGGTATTTTACAATGAACTAGGTCAAAAGGAGATCAGATGTACATAGCTGTGAATTTTTCTGTGTGAAAAATGTATTTAAAAAGTGAGTGTGGGTATAAACCTACATACAGACATATATATAAATATGAACGTATGTACACATGCATATACACACACTGTCTGTTTATATACATATGTGTATATAGATATATAATTTTAAGAAAAATATTTTAATAAATGGTTTGTTTTATTATAATATGATGCCATCCTTAATATTTCTGTAAGAAAAATATAATGTTTAAGCAATAAGTCAATGGACAGACAAAAATAACAAATAAATTAGCTTTTCTTTTTCTAAGGCCCATAGGATGTTGGTCTAATGCTATGAGCTTACTAAGTAGAAAACAAGTCTAGATTGGAGTCCCTGGAGGACTTTCAAAAGGTCAGAACAGTACCTGGTTTCCCACATGCCTGTGCCTGGACTTTGCTACTCTGGTAAAATGTCTCTGTAGCAAACAAACTAGCAGTTCAACCTGAAATCTGCAGAGTGGATCACAATGGTATTCACCAGAGTGAATGTTGCTCTTACTTCTTATCTTGTTCCACACTTCCAAAGGGCTCATCCAAGCGTTGATTTACAGGGACAGTTTGTGATTTGTTCCAGATTAGCTTTTTTTTTTTTTTCTTGACAGAGTGATCCAAAAGAGAGAGCTTCACATACAATATCCTATGCCTACTTTCTCAGCTCAGAGAGAGAGGCTCAGTCATTCATAAACTGGAGCAACATTCATGTACTGCGGACCACTTTGAGAGACTTATCTGTCTCCTGTTTACAGATGTGTACAGCAAGCTGCAAAGCACTGCCTGTCCTTTTACTCACAATCAATTGCAGAGAACATGAAGTACAGAAGACAACAGCTTTTTTTTTCTTTTGGAAAATCCCTTAAGTCCTTTCCGTGCTGTGCTATCATTGTTCAGGTGCTAAAGTGAAATAAATGTGTCATCTAATCACTAAGGTGTCATGAACTCAAAAATTTAACTGGCAGTGAAGAGTCAGGGAACATTGTAATTTTGCCTTGTCACAGGAATACTAGTTCAAAAGTGGGAGGAATGTATTTGCCAATGTGGTCTACGTCTTCAAATGCACATTGTTTACTCAAACTTCATAGGCACATGTTCAATGAAGGGCATAAAAAAGACATGTACAAAGCTCATTGAAAGCTGGCATTAGGAAGCCCTGCCACAGAATAAAGGACCTATTAATCATATTGGTGATCATAGTGCTTTCTGCACAAGGACAACTGATGATCTGACTGAACTCCAGGGTAAAGAGCAGAAAACATTAAGCTTGCTAGAGACTTAGCTGCAAGTCCTGCTCACTGCTCCAGGGTGGAAGGAGTCTTGGAGTGTTACCTGAAGCTTTGTTTACCTGGGGTACATAATTGAATATCCCTGTTCAATAACTTGTTGATTTAATTAAGCAACAGACCTGACATTTTAATTAATCAATTATTTACTGGGCATCCATAGCATGAGTGAGTGGGTGATGGTATAGTGGATTGAAACAGATCTCTGTCCTAATTTTTTAAGTCCTTTTTTCCTCATAGCAATCAGGGCATTAAAATAGTAACAAAGGCCGGGCGCGGTGGTTCACGCCTGTAATCCCAGCACTTTGGGAGGCTGAGGCGGATCACCTGAGGTGGGGAGTTTGAGGTCAGCCTGACCAACATGGAGAAACCCTGTCTCTACTAAAAATACAAAATTGGCCAGGCGTGGTGGTGCATGCCTGTAATCCCAGCTACTCAGGAGGCTGAGGCAGGAGACTCGCTTGAACCTGGGAGGCAGAGGTTGCCGTGAGCCGAGATCATGTCATTGCACCTCAGCCTGGGCAACAAGAGTGAAACTCCATCTCAAAAAAAAAAAGTTAACAGTAGTTGTATCCACTCAATGCAAGTGTTTCACCTTAACAATATGTGCATTTTTTAAATTTGGAAATTTAGAAGAGTAGCAAAAGACCACCTGGAGAATGAAGCCCACATTTATAAAATGATCTTGGTCTACTTTGCCAACAGGAAAGTTAGATGCAAATATTTGTCTTGAAATTCAGAATATACACAATGTGATTTGTATGAACTAGGCATTCTTCATATCAGGGAGCTGGTGAAATTTTGAGACCAGTAATGAGAACATGTGTGGGCCTGGTGCTCATCCCAGGCCTGGTCTAAACTCACTTCTTGAGCCATCACTCTGCTTTTATCCACTTTATCTGCTCGTGTGTCACACCCTGGACAATGTTGGAAAGGGCCATCAGCAAAGTTAATAAGATGCTTCCTCTCTGTGAGCAACTGCTCAGAGCAAGCACTTTCTGGTTCATTTACATCAAACTGTAACTGCATTTCTCCTGCGATCACTAGTTTTATTCTTGAGAATCCATGTAACATAAAAAGAGCAAAGGGAAGGTGTCTTATGAATACCTTCAAATGCTAGGAATTCTTACTGTTCTTAGAATGAGAATATAATCTATTTGGTATTGGGTGACTCTGCCTCACTACACATGCTCATTAAGTCTTTGGTGGATGAGTGGATGAATGGTTCTTAGCAGATGACTCACTTTCCTTTTGGCTGTTTTCTTTTTCACTAAGACATCTCCTCTGCTCTCTGTGAAGACCAAAGGCCTCATCTTGAAGCTTCCTGCTTCCCTTGGGCCTCTATCATTTACATATTCCATGCTCTATTCATAAGCACTATACTGGATAACTTGAAGAGCTTGGGGAAAAAATGTCTAAATCATGATCCTGGTCAGTCTTCAAGATATTCTGAATGTGTCAGGAAAGCAAACCTCACATGACAAAGCAATGAGAAATTAGGCACTGGATTAAAGACTTATCTTTCAATGGTATGCAGAGTGGATGGAATGGAGAGCTCTGAAAAGCAGAACATCTAATTAGGAGGGCCTAAGTTGAACGGACCTAGTCTGGGAGGGGGACTTCAGAACAAAAAGGGAGTGAGTGTTTGGTTCAATCAAGCAGGTGACCACTAGTGGCTGTGATTTTTTTTTTTTTTTTTTTTTTGGCATTTTAGACTTTTCTCTGCTAAAGAGGTTGGCAACCTTTCAACGGTCCCAGGTTGTAAGAAGGTGGTCCCCTCTTCTCCAGTGTTTTTATACATCATAGAGCTACAGAATTGTTCCATTAAAAGCCTATCTCTAATCATGAAATTTGCATGCAGAAAGCACTTAGCTCATCTGGAAGGAACTCTGAGGGCTAGAGTGTGCACTTAGCAGGTTAGGCAATCATGAGCTTAAAGAATTATGTTCAGTTGCAGTAGGCCGATTTGAGTGCACTTCTGGAAAATAATTTAAATATTCAACCTTAGACTAAGATATTCCCTTCTTAAACCTTGTGCCTAGCAAGAATTCTCAGTTCTGAGGTCCCCTGCATGATCATAAGCTAAAGCACCTAACAAGTAGTGAGAGGTTGTGGAAGGAGGTGCTGAAAATGATCTCTTTCTTGAGCATTTCACGGACCTTGAGCCAGCTCAACATGCAGCCCTTCTGGAATTTTCCCTCTTAGGTTGAACACTGGGCTTAGAGACGGATTTTGAGTCTGTTATACTGTAATTCTATTTGGGCCTTATAAACTGCTTTATTTTAAGCCTGCTTGAAAGCAGTGCAGTGCAAGCAGATTATTCATTTGCTAGCTGCACCTCGCTGAATTTCATTTTATAAAGAGTTCTGGGTTCACCTTCTGTGGGGTGTTTCATTTTTCATAAACGAAAGGCACAAGAAAAGAAATGTGACTACCTGAGAATGTGAAAAGCACCACAAGTGGATTCTGCAGATGAGCTAGAAATGACAGGTGAACATTGTGTCTTAAAGTCACCCCAGGGGATTCTCTCTCTGAAGTGAAGGAAACAGCAGGGTCCATCCTTTCTGATTTAGTCTTTGACAGGCTGCTTTTCTGAGTGGCTGCAATGTCCTAAGTGCTGGATTGGGAAAAGGATAACTTCTGAAGGGCACCATTTGCCACTGGCAGGGGAAAGAAGTGGATCCTGAGAAGCAGCTGAGATGAAATATGCAAAAGATTGAAATTAGGACCATCTCTCAAGAAGCAGTCGTATATTTAACTTTGCAAACGTCAGAACCTTTACCCTGATGATAATGTTTTTGGAATGAATGAAGAGACTGAATTATAATGTGTCTCTTTGTAGATGTCATTTTAGTTAAGAACTAACACACTCTCACAGATATGAACTTTGGGGATTTAGCAACAGGGCTAACACATCTTTAGTAGGCTGGCAAACAGATAGCAGTTATTTTCCAGCTGTTTTAAGCAAAACAAACTATCTAATTCTGCCTTTGGAGAAATAGGGAAATAAGACCAAGGTTTTTTTCTACAAGTGCTCAGGGAAAATCATGGGTCATACCAAGAAAGTGCAAAAATGGAGTTTTACATCATTGTTAGAAGTACATATATATAGACTATCTACCTTAACAAAAATTCTCAAAAGGACAGAAATGTAGACATCAAAGTGGCAATGGGAAGATAGCTGTAACTCTAATTTTTCTCTAATTTCTCCTCAAGGGCAATCTAGAGACATCAGACAAATAGATTTGCCCTCTTGATTGTCTTGGGTCAAGTTTTTGAGACACAACTCCTGTTCCATTTCTTTTTTGTAGATATAAAAGCATTTTTCCTCCAAACTCAGAGTTACATTGATACCTTGAATGAATTTATTTCCCCCAGGGTGCACGGTTTATTCTTGGAAGATAGTGTACTTAGACTCTTTCAACATAGCTATTAGCTAACTAAGTATTTTATAGGATATGTCTTTTTTACCCCATAGTTTTTCTTCAAATGGGAATCAGTGAACTAGATGATATATTTAAGTGTGCAGCCAGCAGATGGTCAGGCTGAGATGAGAACATATGGTTGAATATATTGTTTGGTTCAATCTTCCATTGGCACAGAAGGCATATTCGTCTTAATAGTCCCCTTTAGCACCTGAGTCAAAAGGGTAAAAGATTTCTCTCAACTCTAGAAAATCTCTATGGCCATCATTGGAAGAACGTTACTATATCACATCTAAATAAAGATTTAAGTTGGGCATTTAAAAAAAAACAACCACTATGTAAGTTTAGCAAAAAGAGGTTTTTTTCCTTCTTTTAAAAATTAATTTTCTTAAGGTATATTTTACATACTGTACATTCACTAATTTTAGATATTTCAATTTCAGTGAATTTTGACAAACATATACAGTCATGTAGCACCACTAACATCAAGATATGGAACAGTTTTATTATCCCAAGAAGTGACCGTATTCCCCTTTTCAGTCAATTTACTCCCATGATATTTGCATCTAATAACCTATGTAATGTTTTCTGTTACCATAGTTTTGCCTTTTCTAGAATTTTATATAAATGGAATCATACCGTTTGTAGTCTTTTGAATCTGGCTTCTTTCACAAAACAAAATATTTTTGAGATCCATTCGCGTTATATGTATTGGTAGTTTGTCTTTTTTTTTTTTGAGACAGAGTCTTGCTCTTGCTGCCCAGGCTGGAGTGCAATGGCATGATCTCGGTTCACTGCAACTTCCGCCTCCTGGGTTGAAGCGATTCTTCTGTCTCAGCCTCCCAAGTGGTTGGGATTACAAGTGCATGCCACCCAACCTGGCTAATTTTTGTATTTTTAGGCTAATTTTTGAATTTTCATCATGTTGGCTGGGCTGGTCTTGAATTCCTGACCTCAGGTGATCCGCCCGCCTCGGCCTCCCAAAATACTGGGATTACAGGCATAAGCCACCATGCCTGGCCAGTTTGTCCCTTTTTATTGCTGAGTAATTTGCTGAGGATATACAACAGTTTGTTTATACATTCATCAGCTGATAGACATTTGAGTTTTTTCTAGATTTTTCCTATAATGAATAAAACTATGAACATTCATGTACAAGTATTTGTGAATGTGAATATATATGTGTGTATATGTCTACACACAAACATATATATACATACATACACACATAATTCCGTTTGGTAAATACCTAGGAGTACAATTGCTATGTTGCATCAAATGTCTTCTTTTCGGTTTTAAGAATTTTATAAAACTGAGGTGAAACTCGTATAACACAAATTAACCATTCTAAAGTGAACAATTCAGTGGTATTGTTCAATGCATTTACAATGCCATGCAACTACAAGCTTTAGCCAGTTCCAAAGTATTTTCATCACCCCAAAAGAAAACCTCATATCACTAATCAGTTATTTCCTACAACCCTTACCCCATCCTCTAGCAACCACCAATCTGCTTTTTGTCTGTATGAATTTACTTAATCTGGTTATTTCATGTAAATGGAATTGTTCAATATATAACCTTTCATATCTGGCTTCTTTCACATAGCGTAATGTTTTCAAGATTTATTGACGTTATGGATTTTTTTTAAATTTTTTTAGAGATGAAGTCTCATTATGTTGCCCAGGCTGGAGTGCAGTGGCTACTTACAGGCATGATCATAGCACGCTATACCCTCGAACTCCTAGGCTCAAGTGATCCTCCAGCCTCAGCCTCTTGAGTAGCTGAGACTAAAAGTGCCAGAAATATTCTATTCTTTCTTATGGCTGAATAATATTCCATTGTATGTATATACTATAATTTGCTTATTCATTCACTCATTGATGAACATTTGAGTTATTTTCACCTTTTGAATATTATGAATTATGCTGCTACGAGCTTCCATGTGCAAGTATTTGTGTCTCTGTTTTTAATTCTTTTGGTCATATGCTTAAAAGTGGAAATGCTGGTTATATTGCAATTTTATGTTTAAGGTTTTGAGGAAGCCCCAAACTATTTCCCACAGAAGCTGAACATTTTATATTCCCATCAGCAATCTAATAGGGTTGCAGTTTCTCCACATCCCTGCCAACACGTATTATTTTCCTTTTTTAAAAAAATTACAGCTCTCCTAGTAGATGCAAAGTAGTATTGCATGTAGCTTTGGTTTGCATTCTGCCAATGTTTGCTTCATATATTTTGGGACTGTATTTTTGGTACATGTTTATAAGTTTTATGTATTCTTCATGTGTTGATATTTTTACCAAATAAATAATGATTTTCTAAATCTTCTCTAACCATTTTTATGCAAAATTGGTTTTGTCTGATGATATAGGCACCCCAGCACTCTTTTCATTACTACTTGCATGGAATATTTTTTTTCATCCTTTAAAATTTACTCTACTTTGTCTTTGGATCTAAAGTGAGTCTCTTGTAGACAACATATATTTGAATTATTTATTAAATTTATTCTGCCAGCCTCTGTCTTTTAACTGGTGGGTTTAATCCATTTATGTTTAAAGTGATTACTGGTAAGGAAATACTTACTTCTGGCATTTTGCTACTTGTTTTTATATGTTTTTCATTTTTTTTTGTTCTTCAGTTATACCAATACTGCCTGGTTTTGTGTTCAGTTACTCAGTGTATCATTTTTATTCCCTTCTCATTTCCTTTTCTGTATACTTCTTAGTTATTTTTTAGTGGTTAGCATGGGGATTAAAGTTAGCATCCTAAATTTATAACAATCTAGTCTGAATTGATACCAACTTTGCTTCTATATAGCTCTATAAAACTCTATAAAACTAAATAGCTCTATAAAAACTTTGCTTCTATATAGCTCCATTTTTCCCCACCCTCTATGTATTTATTATCATAATTGTACCTTTATACCTATATGCCCATTAACACTAATATATAACTATTGTTTTGTGGGTATGTCCTTTAAATTATGCACTAAACAAACAAAAAAAGAGTTACCAACCAAAAATACAATAGTCGCCGAGGCTGGAGTGCAGTGGCGCGATCTCGGCTCACTGCAAGCTCCGCCTCCCGGGTTCACACCATTCTCCTGCCTCAGCCTCCTGAATAGCTGGGACTACAGACGCCCGCCACCACGCCCGGCTAATTTTTTGTATTTTTGGTAGAGACGGGGTTTCACCGTGTTAGCCAGGATGGTCTCGATCTCTTGACCTGGTGATCCACCGGCCTCAGCCTCCGAAAGTGCTGGGATTACAGGCGTGAGCCACCGCGCCCGGCCTGGAGTTTTTATTTCTTCATATAGCTTCAACTTACTATCTAAATTATTTGCATTTTAACCTGAAAGACTCGCTTTAGTATTTCAGGTAGGGCAGGTCTACCAGTAATGAACTTCCTCAACTTTATATAATCAGCAGGAAATACACATTTGTTATTGTCAACGACTGAATTTTACAAATGTTTGTTAGGCATCATTATTAAAGGAAAACCTTATTCAAAAAATGGTAGTAAGGATGGGATGCATTTCTCTGATGATTAGTGATATTGAGCATCTTTATATATTTGTTGGCTGCTTATATGTCTTCTTTTGAATCTAAAATAGAAGTTGAAATTTTAAAAAGAATGGCATGTAGCCGTGACAACAACCTAAAATATAGGGCATTGGCTTTGGAATGAGATAGTGAGGAAACTGTTGTAAATAACCTATAAATGGCAATCCATGGTATTTGGGGATGAAATACTTGGTAAAACTGAAACCTAATGAACTATCATTCTCATCATAAATGATGACCTTCTAAATATTTTGTAACAATTTTTGACATAAAATCTGTTTTATCTGATATTAGTATGGACACCCCATTTCTTTTTTGGTTACTACTTGCATGGAATACCTTTTCTCCATCTTTTCAACCAATTTTTCTCTTTGGATCTAAAGTGAGTCTCATCTGTGCATTGGGTACAGAAGTTTTGATGCAAATTGTTGATAAGATGAGCTGATTATTACTAGTTTCATTTGGAGTGGTGCCTCAAGAGAGGAACATAGAAAAAAATAATCAAAATTGAAAGGGAATATAGAATGATCAGAAACTCTAGAATTTAAACCTTCTAGAAAGTAAAAAAAAAAATTTTATCTTCACAAGCTGAAGATAAAATAAAGAAATATTTTGAGTTTAAAGGCTTTCTAAGACTCAGTTTCATGGTTAAATCCCACATCAGGGACTCAATTTTAAAGAAATGGCTCCACAGCAAACATCAAAATATGGATGTAGTTCTCATATCTTTGGTTAGAAACTCTAAATGGCTTCATATGGGGCTCAGCAGATCATTATAGTTGGACAAAATGCCTCCTATACTGGAGATGAAGGGTGTAATATCACTGGAGGAAGATATAGCCAAAGGACCTGGAAATGAGAGAGAGAGAGAGAGAGAGAGAGATTCTGCAAAAGGAATTCTGGGTATGACTTTTGACATATAGGGCTGACTGGATCAAACTCATTGCCTAAAAAAAAATTACAAAAGTACATCAGGCTGAATTTAAGAATGAACAATGAAAGAGAACATTGGGGTTCCAAATTTATACAGGCAAGAAACAGGCTTAGGAAGCTGGTTAAGTTCTAAGAAAGTTATATTCTCTGATAGTCTTTTCAGATGTGGATGGATCGAAGGGTGGATCGAAGAACCATGTTGAACAATGGACTGGGGAGTCACTCCTAGAAGTTGTATCTAGGATCTAATCAGGGTGATTTACCACTCTCAGTGGGACTTGTGCCCTCAATTCTTTTCCAAATGAGGATGTTTACTGCAGTTAACCTATCTCTTTTCATTTTGTGTGTATGACTTGCCATATATACAAGCAGATGACTTGCCACTTTAATTCATAAGTCTCTAGATCATGAGTTGCCAAATCAGTCCAATATAGATACTGTCATAAGATCCTAGACTTTGATCCTGATTGAATATGAGTCTTGGAGTATCATTGATTTACATCTAGGAGTGAAAATTGTGACAATAGGGCACACTGTGTTATATTGTTGGGGTAAGCAAACTATAAGCCATGGGCTATCTGGAACATAGCCATACTTTTGTGATGCTCTTTGCTATTTGACTCCTTTAAGGAAAAAGTTTGAAGACCTTTGGTATATTGTATTATTTGTCAAAAAATATTTTCCTTCTCCCCTTCCCCACCCAACTAATGCCATGTGAGCAGAGTGGAGATACTTCCTTGATCCATTATCTTTGGATTTGATCATGTGATTTGCTTTGGCCAGTTGAATGTGGGTGGAAGGGTTACTATACAAGTTCTAATACGAAGTGCTAAGAGGCATTGCACATTTCTCTTCACCTCACTTGTGCTTAGACAACTCACCATGATAGAAACACATACTGGGTAACTGCTGGGCCCCAAATGAGAAAATACATCAAATATATCTCAGCTAAACCTTAACTTGGGCTAGGCCCAGGTTATTCTCACTAAGCTCTGCAAAGACCAAATGCACCTGCAGAAAGATCTGTGACAGACGAAAGAATATTTGTTTTTATAAGCCACTGTGTTATATGTAATAAATAAATATTTGGTCTTTATTGACAATTCCTGGCACAAAGCTCCTAAGATCCCTGGAATTTACTATCTTTTGTATGCTAATGATATACCTGATAAGGGTGCCCGAGATAGCTTCATGGTGCAGGCTGGTCACCAGAAAATCCTATCATGTGATTAGAAGGTTAGAACTTTCAGCCCCACATCCCAGCCTCTGGGGAAGAGAAAGGGCTGGAAATTGAGTTCAGTCATCAATAGCCAATGATTTAACCAATCATGCCTTCATAATGACACCTCCATGAAAACTCTTGAACAATGAGATTCAGAGAGCTTCTGGGTTGGTAAACACATTGATGTGCCACGAGGGTGGTCAGCCCAGAGAAGGCATAGAAGCTCTCCATCTCCCACCCCCTCCACTTCCTACCAATACTCTGCTCTATGTATCTCTTCCATTTAGCTGCTCCTGAGCTGTATATTTTAAAATAAACCAGTAATTGTAAGTAAAGCACTTTTCTAATTTCTGTGAGTGGTTCTAGCAAATTGTCAAACCTAAGGAGGGGATCATGGGAACCCCTGAATTTGTAGCCTTCTGAGAAAAAGAATGGGTAGCCTGAGCACCCCATTTGTGGCTGGTGTTTGAAGTGGGGTCAGTCTTGTGGGACTAAGCCTTTAACCTGTGGGGTCTGCATTAACCCTGAGAATTGGTGTCAAAATTGAATTTCCAGGGAATTATTGAACACCCAGTTGGTGTCAGATAATTAGTGTGAAAAAATGACACATATTTAGTGTTGAAAGAAAGAAAAAAGACCACACAATGAGTTTTGGGGGATGTTTGTTACCTAGCGTTGTTGCAACATAAACCTGACAAATACAAAACAAAACAATTTTCCACATAGAATTTCAGATGAAAACTGTATATTAAAGACATTTCATTCACTGTAAATTTAGGCATAAATTTCCAATGTTTTAATATGATTTGATATACATAGATTGATGTAAAGCACTGTTCTAATTTCTGTGAGTGGTTCTAGCAAATTGTCAAACCTAAGGAGGGGATCATGGGAACACCTGAATTTGTAGCCTTCTGAGAAAAAGTATGGGTAGCTTGAGCACCCCATTTGTGGCTGATGTTTGAAGTGGGGTCAGTCTTGTGGGACTAAGCCTTTAACCTGTGGCGTCTGCATTAACCCTGAGAGTTGCTGGATGGTTAGTTAAAAAGGCAAACTTATAGGAGCTCCTAAAAGTTTTACCTCATTAAGACAACTAAGACTCTGTGATATAAATGTTTTGTATAAATAATGAAATAATACTTGAAACTATTTTTGTAATTTTTATCTTAGAGTCACTAAATTTAAGAGATCCTTATTCAAGACTTTTGTTTTTTAGAGGAGAACAAAGAGACTGTGAGAGCAGTATATATCAACCCAGGCAAAGATTGCTGAGTAGTGAAACAACTTGGTAGAAAGAAAGCAAATTTCTAATTTATGCCTGAGGCATAAGGCATGAGCCATGATTTTTTATATGGAACCTGTTCTACTATATGATATATTTAGTAGATAATCACCCTGATTTCCTTTGCCTGTTATATTTTTTAAGTGTTGTCCGCATGAGATCCTTTTTTCTGGTATATTGTAGGTTTTTATTGAATCTTAGGGGACATTTTCACATAGTCCCCAAAGCAAAGTATGATAGAGGTCTGGCTTAACTGGGAAAGATCCTAAATGCAGATGACTCTGAGCTATGATTATCTAACCTCAGGTATACTTTACTGTGACATGGCCTAGAGAATCCCTTATGAAAAAAGTTCCAGAGAATTGTCTGTACACAAGAAGCTCCTTTAAAGTCAACATTCTCGGCTGGGTGTGGTGGCTCACGCCTGTAATCCCAGCACTTTGGGAGGCTGAGGCCAGTGGATCACCAGGTCAGGAGATCGAGCCCATCCTGGCTAACACAGTGAAAGCCTGTCTCTACTAAAAATACAAAAAAATTAGCTGGGTGTGGTGGCAGGTGCCTGTAGTCCCAGCTACTCAGGAGGCTGAGGCAGGAAAATGGCATGAACCTGGGAGGCAGAGCTTGCAGTGAGCTGAGATGGCGCCACTGCACTCCAGCCTGGGCAACAGAGCAAGACTCTGTCTCAAAAAAAAAAAAAAGTCAACATTCTCAGTAGAAGTGAAAATTATATTCACTGTCCAGAAATCCATCAGAAGAAACAGGAATGATGAAATCAAATTTAGCCTTTCCAAAAAGTTCCTCAATATAAGTTTATTCAATATAGAATGGAATTTGCTATGAACTTGATGTGGCATGGATTCCATTTAAGGAATTATAATTAATGAAGAAGCAACATAGCCTATTAAAAAAGTGGCTTTAACAGAACTGGGGGCATATCTTAATAGCATTATGGGGCAGAAGGAGAACAGACAAACATTTATTGGATATCTGAGCTGGATATTGTATACCTTTAGAGTGAAACTTTTGAGTGTTTGTTCTAAGGTATAACATTGTATCTGATGTAAAAATACACTGAAATTGTAAGGATTAATGACAAGTAATAAGTGGATCTTGATTTTGGAAACCCATCCTATCTAATTTAGTCCACAAATAGATGTGCTAAAAGGTCTGAATGAAGATGGCCACATCTAACCACACTTTTATAATTCCAAATTTTGAGTGTGCTCTATATGCAAAGGATGCTTAAGGATGAATTCATAAACAAGGTTTTCTGCTCTTTGAATTCTATGGAAACCTCTTTGCTCCATCAGTGAGGCCTCAGTCTAGTTTTAACAGCCTGCCAGTGGTTTTAAAAATCTTTATTCTTCTCTTCGAAATGGTTCTATTAATCTCATACATATTTCTTTGGCTTGGGACAGCCACTGTGGTTCCCCTGGGGGAATGTATTTCAGCTCCCAGTGCAGGGGCTACTCACTGTGAGAAGAGCCAGGCCCTAGTTTCGCAGCTCGGATTCTTCCCAAGTATTGCTAAGTGGCATCTGCTGTGGAGCTGCTCTGTAATAGCCGCTCTTCTGAGACTTAAGAATTCATTATTTTCAAGAAGTCTGTGAGAACCAAAACCAAAACTGAAATCTGTCAGGCTCATTTTCTTCTTCAGAAATCCAGAGACCTTTGCAGACTAAACAGAACACACCATTGCTCTTGTCAACTTGCTACTGTTCCTCTGTGTCCTCTGCTTAGTGCAGCCTGAGTCAACCATTGTCTCCGCCACGGTCTTGGAGCCATGTCCTTAGCGCCCCCTCTAGGTTCCATGCGGAGTGCCAACAATCAGCCCTCCATTCCGAGAGCAGAGGGAATTTACTTGCTCTTATTTCCAAAGGCAATCTCCTGTCTCAAAGACCCTAAAGGGAAAGGCCAGAGAACGCTTCTCCTGCCTGAGTCTCAAGGGCTTTGCTGCATATACCCTCCTGTTCGTAAAAGGGAGTCCTGGGATCTTTATTTTCTGTCTCAGTGGTTTTCTCCATCTGCTGTGAGATACAGCCAGGACATCTGAAGTGAGGCCAAACCCAGCTAGTTTGGCTGATTTTAAGCAGGTGAGAAGTTACTTTTTACCTAAAAACAAGCTTTAATATTATAGTTTGAAACTGGCATGCAGTCTCCATGGCTGGAGGCTACTTTATTCCTCTGACATAGATGACTGAGAGGCCTTGGAACATAAATATATGCAATAAGCCAATAATTCTGCCTGCCTTTCTGCTGCTCCTACAGGGTATCTCAGTGCTGGCAAACAGAAGGGTAATGGGAATTAGAAGGAGGGGGAAAACAGCAATAAAAATATAAATCAAAGAAAGAAGGAAATCCATTTGCTCCTTGGCAGCAGAGACACTGTTCAGCTAATCCATGCTGAGTGCAATCCAATACTCCTTTATATAATCCTGTGCCGGTGGAAGAAAATTAAAGTTTAATGCAATAACAGCTGACACAAATCACTTTTGCTGCCCAGAAGCAGATTAAAGAATAGTTAAAATCATACAAATCTAATTTCTTTTGTTGTTGTTGTTGTTGTTGCTTTATTCTGTAACATCTTGATGCTTTAATCCTTAGCATCAGTTTTTTATTATTAAACATATATTACCAACATAAGAAAGATTGTGGGAAAAACAGTGACAGCCAGGAAATGATTTGTGCTCAAATGGTACATGTTAAAGCTCTTTCAAAATCCATAAATTTTTCATAGGTTCATAGAGGTCCGTGCCTTTAATCAATTCGTGTCAAGGGGATTTTAAAATAAGCATAAAGGTAATGGAATGCTATCAATCATAATTGGGGCTGGAAAGAACCATCACAGCCCATCAGCTACCGCTCTTGCATTGTGTATGTCTGTGTGTGTGTGTGTGTGTGTGTGTGTGTGTGTGTGATGTGCACATATGTGTTGGCATGGTGCATTTCTGTTTTCTGTTTTTGATTACTGCCATCAATGGGACAATTTGAGGACTTTATATACAGATAGACATGAATTTAAAAATAAAACTTAATTGTGGCTGCAATTTCTTCCTTTCTTGCCCCTTTTATAATAATTACTATATCTGTGGTGATAGTGACTTGTCTCATCTGTGCAATAGACTTGCTTCATCAGAACAAAAGCATTTTCTCATATAAAGGTTTCCCACTGTTTAACCTACATAAAATGGCCCTACCTGGATACAAGTGCCACAAAGAGTTTAGCATTCCCCTGCCCTATCCAAAGACCCACAAACAAACAATATCATAGAAGGAAAATTCATGCAAGTTCCTTCATAACAAAATTTTGACAAGATAGAGAAGCTTTTGCAGAAATTTCTGCTGGAATTAAGTCAAACTTTTGTTTTCATTCTATGAGTTCCCAGTAATACTCTCTAGGTGTTTTCCATACAAAATTTTGAAATAATCTCTATTCCATTTCTTAGGAACTTTGTGGCTAAGAGGAATTACCCATATTCAGTTCATAATGTCATCAAGGGATTTCCAAGGAAAGAGAGTTCTGAATATATGCCTTATTTGTCCTATCAGTAGAATTTTTTTCTCCTCTTAAGCAAAATCTGAGTGTGTGTGTGTGTGTGTGTGTGTGTGTGTGTGTGTGTGTGTTTTAACTTTTATGATGGAAAGTTTCAAACATAAAGGTATGGAGTATGGTATCGTCCAACTTGAATAATTACTGACTAATGTCCAATTTTGTTTCACCCATATTTTATCCATTCTCCCCACCCCCTGATTATTTTGAAGCAAATCTCTGTTATCATTTATAATACTGTAAGTATTTCAGCATATATCTCCAAGGAATTCTTTTTCAAAATATGACCATTACACAACTTAGAAATTGACAATAATGTCTAAATATCATTAAATATCCAGTCACCTGTTCAAGTTTCCATGATTGTCTCATAAATGCTTATTTTTAAAATGTGTTATATTTGCTCACATCGGGATTGAAATAATTTTCCCAGTTACAATTGGTTGATATATCTCTTAAGTAGAAATTGTAGTGGTGTGAAGAAGCACTGCCCAGATTCCCATTTATTGAATGACTTGTTGTCCAGCTACTGGGAGTTCAGCAGTCAGCTTCTAGCTCTCAGCCCCTTCTGAATTGCCCCAGCTGCAGAAAGCTACATCACTCAAGGGTAAACCCTTCCTGGGGCAGCCCAAATCTAATAAATAATTGCAGCAAGGATATAAAGTCCCAACCATTTAGTCCACTCTGGGACACATTCATGTCATGTACACTTGAGAGCTTCCCGTGGGTTTGGCCAAGGCTTTGTGGGCCTACACCACAGTTTGACTTCTCTCTTTGACCAATCCTGCTTTATCCTCCTCATTTCCACAGATATAGATCCCTAATCAACATCTAGCATGCTATGTTCCATTTCATCATTTGCTTCCAGAGAAGCTAACTTGTGATAGATGTATTTCCAGAGATATTTTATTGTCATGTTTTATTCTAGTGAAACAAACTATAATGGATCTGCCTATTACAAACTTATAGTCGGTTTCAAATGTAATTCCTTCAGACTTACAATAAAGTGCAATGTATTTGATAAATGGCAGAAACTCTCTGACTCAGAGCATTTTAGGGCTACTTTCTTTGGGTAACTTGAATAGGAATTAAAAAAGAAAACCTTTCCTATTTCCTGCTGCAATGCCTGAATATATCAACTTGATATCTTCAGTAACAATGCCCGTGGCAAAGAGAGCATGTCATCACTCAACTCTTCGTTTCTTAAGAAGAGAGAAAAGGGTCTTTTTTGGTAGGTTTGATACTTTATTGGCACTGGATTGGATTTGACTCCAAAAACGTATTATTATGACTGAGGACTGAGTAGTGGTAGGGTGATTATTTCAAAATACAGTAGAAGAAATGGAACATAAGAAAACAATAGAATTACAACCACACTAGAGCATTGCCGATGCTTCAAACTGCATCTAAAATTAGGAGGATGAGATTAAGCAGATGAGAAATAACTCATTGTTAAAAATAAGAAAAAGACATTTTGCTAAGAAAGTGTGGTTGGAAAGTGTTTATTGTTTTTCTTTAGTGCTGCAGGCTAGTTTGAATTTTCGTAACATGTATTAGTTTTTTTAAACATTAAAGTGTAAGGGAGAAATGACCTTTAATTTCACCATCCAGATAGTTCTTCTAGCAAAAAAAGAAAAAGTATGAATAAAAAATCAATTATTCAAGAGACGAAGAAGGACATTATATATTAATGAAAGTTTCAATACAGTAAGAAAGTATAATAATTATAAACATTTAAACACCTAATGACAGAACATCAAACATATGAAGCAAATACTGATGACATTCAAGGGGAAAATATACAGTTCTACAATAATATTTGGAGACTTCAACACCCCACTCTCAAAAATGGATAGACCAACTTTACATAAAATGATTAAGGAAACAAGATTTAAATAATACACATTCTTCTCAAGTGCACGTGGGACATTTTTTCAATTTAGGCCAAGAGTTAGGCTGCAAATTCAGTCTCAATAGATTTAAACAGATATCATACAAAGTATCGTCTCAGACCACAACAGATCGAAGTTAAAAATCAGTAACAGAAATAAAACTGAAAAATTCACAACTTCGTAGAAATTAAATAACACACTCTGAATTAATAGATCAAAGAAGAAATAAAAAAGGAATTAGAAAATACTTAACAACAGATCAAAACAAAACCATCACATAGCCCAATTTATGGGACACAGCAAAATCAGTGCTAAGAAAGAAATCTATTGCTATAAGATCTTACATTAAAAAATAAAAACAGTTTAAAATTAACAACCTAACTTTACAACTTAAGGGACTATGAAAAGAAGAACAAAGTAACTCAAAGCAGAAAGGAGGAAATAAAGAATAGCACAGAGATCAATGAAATAGAGAATAGGAAAACAATAGAGAAAAATCAATGAAACCAAAAGTTGGTCTTAGAAAATATGAACAAAAGTGAAAACCTTTAGCTAGAACTAAGAAAAAGGAGAGAAGATTCAAATAACTAAAATCAGAAATAAAAAATGGGGACATTACTAACATTTCTACAGAAATAAAAGAATTATAAGAGAGTACGATGAACAACTGTATGCCAACATATTGGATAACCTGGATGAAATGGACAAATTTGTGGAAACACAAAACCTACCAAGGCTAAATCATTAAGAAATAGACAATCTGAATAGACCTGTTATTTGTAAAAAAGATTGAATCAGTATTCAGAAATCTACCAACAAAGAAAACCCTCAAACCTAATGGCTTCACTGGAGAATTCTGCTGAACATTTAAAGAAAAACCAATGCCACACCTTCTCAAATTTGTCCAAAAAAATTGAAGAGGAGGGAGAACTTTCTGACTTATTTTATGAGGCCAGCATTATGCTGATATCAAATCCAGACAAAGACATCACAAGAAAAGAAAACTAGAAAACTATAGACCAATATCCTTTGTGAACATTGATGCCAAAATGTTTAACAAAATATTAACAAGCTGACTTCAGTAGCATATTAACAGGATTATACACCACAACTAAGTGGAATTTATTCCTGGAATACAAGGATAGTTCAACATACAAAAATTGACCAATATAATGCACCACATTAACAGAATGAAGGAAAAATGTCAAGTGATTATCTCAATTGATGCATTTGACAAAATTCAACATCCTTTCATGATAAAACACTCAATAGATTAAGAATAGTAGGAAACTGCCTAAACATAATAAAAATCATATAAGAAAAACCACAGCAAACATTGGTTAAATTACGTTTAGCCTAAAGCTGGCTACAGCTGCCTAAAGCTACCTCCTGACATTTTTTATGTTTGGCCAGAAGATTTCTCTGTACATGGTGAACGGAAACCTAACTGGATGTATAACACACTGTAACCTACTCTTGTAACCTCAATGTGCCAATTGCTGAGTTTTGGCCAGTCCAAAGTGGCCAACTGTTCTACCATGTTCAAGTAAGGCAAATACAGGGGCGTAATCAATCTGACTGTTTCTGTATCTTATTTCTGTTTGCTGTACATCATTTTCCTTTTTCTGTCCACAAATCTTTGATCATATGGCAACGCCAGAGCCTCTCTGAACTTATTCTGGGTAAAGGACTTCCCAAATGATGAACTGTTCTTTGCTCAATTAAACTCTGTTAAATTTAATTTGCCTGAGGTTTTTCTTTTAACACATCTTACTCAATGTGAAGAGTTGAAAGCTTTTCCTCTAAGATTAGGATCAAGAAAAGGATGCTCATTCTCACCACTTCTACTCAACATATTACTGGAAGTCCTTGCCAGAGCAATTAGGCAAGAAAAAAAGGCATTCAATTTGGAAAGGAATAAGTAAAATTATTTTCGTTCACAGATAATGTCTTTTATGTAGAAAACACCAGAGATTCCACAAAAAACTATTAGAAATAAGTGAATTCAGCAAAGTAACAGGGTACAAAGTGAACACACAAAAATCAGTTGCATTTTTAAAATACACTAACCATGAACAATCTGAAAAAAATTAAAACAATTTTATTTACAGTAGTGTCAAAATGAATAAAATACTTAGGAATTAACTAAGGAGGTGAAAGACTTGTACAATGAAAATTATAAAACATTGCTGAAAGTAGCAAAAGAAGACATAAATGGAAACACATCCCATGTTTATGGAAAGGAAGACAATATTGTTAAGATGTCAATACTATCCAAAGTGATCTACAGATTCAAAGAAGTTCCTATCAAAATGCCAATGACATTTTTTGCAGAATTAAAAAAGTGCATTATAAAATTTATGTGGCATTTCAAGAGACCCTGAGTAGCCGAAACAATCTTGAAGAAGAACAAACTGGCAGGATTACTCTTCTCCTTTTCAAAACTTACTACAAAGCTACAGTAAGCAAAATAGTGTGATACTGGCATAAAGACAGACACATCGACCAATGGAATAATATAAAGAGCTCAGAAATAAACCTTTATGTATATGGTCAGATGACTTTTGACAGGATGCCAAGACGATTCAATAGGAAAAGAAGAGGTTTTTCAGCAAGTAGTGCTGGAAAAACTGTATATCCACATATAAAATAATGAAGTTGGACCCTTACCTATTACATATACAAAATTAACTCAAAGTGGAACACAGGCCTAGATGTAAAACCTAAAATATAAAACTTTTAGAAAAAGGCAAAAGCTTTGTGGCATTGAATTCTGCAGTAGTTTCTTGAATGTAACATCAAAGACATAGCCAACAAAATAAAAAAATAGACAAATTGGATTTCATTAAAATTAAAACATTTTGTACATCAAAAGACATTTTCAACAGAGTAACAAATCAACCCACCAAATGAGAGAAAATATTTACAAGTCATATATCTGATAAGGGGTTCATACCCAGCATATATAGACAACTCCTAAACACAAACAAACAACAACAAAAAACTGATTCAAAATGGGTAAAAGATTTGAATAAACATTTCTCCCAAGATAACCAGTAAGCACATGAAAAGATGCTCAACATCACTCATCATTAGAGAAATACAAATCATAACTACAGTGAGATACAACCTCACATCCATTAGAATGGCTACTATCAAAAAACCAGAAAATAACAAGTGTTGGTAAGGATGTGGAAAAATTGAAACTCTTGGGCACTGTTGGTGGGCATGTAAAATGTACAGCCACTATGTACCTTTATGGAAATTCCTAAAAAATTAATATAGAATTACCATACAATATAGCAATTCCATTTCTGGATATATTCCTCAAAATAATAGGAAGCAGGGTATTAGAGATATTTGTACACCCATGTTTATAGCAGTATTATTCACAATAGCTAAAATATGGAAGCAACCCACGTGTCCATGGACAGAAGTATGGATAAGCAAAATATGGTATACACATAAAAGGGACTCTTACTCAGCCTTAAAAAGGAAAAAATTCTGACACCTGCTACAACATGGACAAACTTTGAAGACACTGAAATAAACCAGTCACAAAAGAAGATAAGTATTATATGATTCCACTTATATGAGGTAGTTAGAGTAGTCAACATCAAAGAGACAAGCAATGTAATGAGGGTGCCAGGGCTTGGAATGATAGTAGTGTGGAAGGAGAATGGGGAAATATTGTTTAATGAGTACAGTGTCAGTTTTACAAGCTGAAAAGATGATGAAGATTGATGGTTGTGATGGCCACATAACATCATAAATGTATTTAATACCACTGGACTATGTACTTAAAAATGGTTAAGATAGCAAATGTTGTTATGTGTATTTTATCACAATAAAAATAATAAATTTTTAGAAAGCAATTTTATAAAGCAAAATTTAAAATTCAAAGAATAAAGAAAGGCATAATATGGAAAGGAAATCCTTCCTCTCCTTTAAGTACCTATCCCTAAAAGAAATCACTGTTACATCCTGGCCAACATGGTGAAACCCCACCTGTACTAAAAATACAAAAAATAGCTGGACATGGTTGCGCGTGCCTTTAATCCCAGCTACTCAGGAGGCTGAGGCAGGAGAATCTCTTGAACCAGGGAGTCAGAGGTTGCAGTGAGCCGAGATGGCACCACTGCACTCCAGCCTGGCAACAGAGCAAGACTCCGTCTCAAAAAGAAAAGAAAAAAATAAATAAAAGCCACTATTAACAGTTTCTTATTAACATTTTCAGAAAAGAAACTTGAGCATATATCACTGTGCATGTCGGTTTGCATTTATGTATTTAGTATTCAGCTTTCTGTTTCTGTATATGAAATATGCATATATTGTTCTCTCTTGATTATAGTGCTAAAATAAACTACCTACCTAACCTAACTACAGGGAACCCTTGAATAATGCTGAGAGTGGGGTGCTGATCCTTGTGCAGTCAAAAATCCATGTATAGGCCGGGCATGGTGGCTCACACCTGTAATTCCAGCACTTTGGGAAGCCAAGGTGGGCTGATCACTTGAGGTCAGGAGTTCGAGACCAGCCTGGCCAACATGGTGAAATCTCATCTCTACTAAAAACACAAAAATTAGCCAGGCATAGTGGTGGGCGCCTGTAATCCCAGCTACTCAGGGGGGCTGAGGCAGGAGAATCACTTGAACCCAGAAGGCCAAGGTTGCAGTAAGCTGAGATCTTGCCATTGTACTCCAGTCTGGGTGACAGAGCGAGACTCCATCTCAAAAAAAAAAAAAAAAAAAAAAATTCCATGTATAACTTTTGACCCCTAAAACTTAACTAGTAGCCTACTGTTGACCAGATGCCTAACTGATAACATAGTCAATTAACACATATTTTGTATGTATGTGTATTCATTACATAGACATTGATAGTCTTTATCCTTGTCATCTTCATGTTGAGTAGGCTGAGGAGGAGAAGAGGAGGGTTGGTCTTGCTGTCTCAGGAGTGGCAGAGACAGCAAAGATGGAGGAGGTGGAAGGGGAGGCGGGAGAGGCAGACACACTCAGTATAACTTTTACTGAAAAACGTCTGCCTGTAAGTAAACTTCACAGTTCAAACCTATGTTGTTTAAGGGTCAACTATACTTATTGTGTTATCCTAGATGTATTGATCATTAATCCAAAACAAACAAAACAGCAAAGAATAAAGAAAAGTCTCATCATTGATTTTAAGGATTATTTCCTATTCCATTTGCTCTTAATTTAGTTGGCATGTTGTTACACAATATTCCTACAGTTTGGCTCTTGGGAAACTGTGATAAATCACAAACCATAAATCCTGAGTTGGTATTTACAGATTTTGGCAGTAAGCTGATATCTCTTAACTAGCTGTAAGGGAATTATCCGAGGTGAGAATATCACAGAGTAAACAGTGTAAAAGTGAATTGAGTTTTTCCTCCCTCTCTTGTCAACCTACTCTAAGGCTAAAGTCCTGCCTCTCTCCTCCCTCACTGAACCATTCTAAATGGTAAGGGAGCTGTGCAGGGCTCATGGTAGCACCTGAAGGTAGTTCAGTTTAGGAAAGTGTCTCTTCTTTACTGTGTCCTTTCTCCCAATCATCTCCTTTATTTCTTTAGAGAGGGACTGTATATATTTCAAGCTTCTCTACTTGTCTGTAACCTCAGTGGCCCACTTCTTTAATCTCACATAGGTAATACTGTGCATGTCGTTTTTTCAACCTCTTCCTCCTTTGCTGCTTTTCCCTTAGTTCCATCTGTTCTTAATCACAATAAATATACAGAGCTTGCAATATTTATATTAAAGAAAATAAAATACATGCATTATATATAATATATACCCACATATATATGGTCAAAGAAAGCACTTTTAAACTCTGAACAGCTACACAGAAATATGGCACTCTTAAGCTGTGTTTCACATACTTCATGAATTAGAGAAAATTTACTGCTATAATAATTTAGTCAGAAAAAAGTTGTTTTACAGCCAATACATTTATAAAGTAATGAGGCCACCCGTGTTCATTCATTGGTAAATATTTATGGAATACCTACTGTATGTTGGGCACTGTTTTAGAAACTTGGGAATACAGCAGTGAATAAGACAGAAATCACTTTCAAAAAACCTATATTCTCTTGTGTGTGTACGTGTATTTGGGTATTAGAGATGGGCATTAACATTTGTTCTCACTCTCTCTGTCCAGGGCACTTAGGTTCCAATCACTATAGCAAGCCAGTATTCAAAAGGGCCGACATATTTGGTTTGATAATGGCATGGTATGCTACCTGAAGTACAACTCACATGCCTCTGTATTGCCTTGCTTCTAAAAACTTCTTAGATTTTATATTTTTCTAAGCAACTTTTGGGAGACAACTCTCTATGGGTCTTTTGTGTTTCTGCATGTCTTAACAAGAGAGGCACTTACTGCCCGTTATTTGGAGGGGGCTGTCTTTTCAAGGAGATTTATATAGAGAAGAGCCCTTGTAGATAGGGATAGTATCTCCCTCCGGAGCCAAGGGCAGGCATGTTCGCTGCTCATTATAAAAGATTCAAGTTCCCTAAGCTCAGGGTTCTCCTTTTGTAATGCAGCCCTCTGTGTGCACGTGTGTCATCTGGCCTCCGTCATGTCACCCTGTGGGAATTGGATTTATAAAACTATTGCAAAAATGCTGATACTCTGGCTACTGCTATTGTTATGAGTTATAAACTATCCTTCATCTATGGCCCAGGAATCTTGTGTCTTCTGCTATCAACCATGAAACTATGGCAGGATAAGTTATTTGCATGCAAGCAGGGTAAAATCTCAGAGCCTTCACCATTCCTGATGGAAATTTTACCAGGAAAGTTATGTTAAAATGAGTGCTCTTCCAAATATGTTGTTGGTGAATGATTATTCACTTCTCCAGAATTTAATAGAGAATGAGGCAGGGATAGAAAGGGGTGATGTTCTTTATACTTCAGTTCTTGAAAAACAGGGCCGTATGCCCCATACTTAAGAGAGTGGAGCGAGAGCTGTGGGGACAGAGAGAAGTGTAATGTGTCTTCTTTGACACCAATCATTTTTGGAATGACTATTTTTATGTACATTTAAATAAAATATGTTCTTTAATTTGGTGCCTTCTAAAACACAAATTATTAAATGTGATTCCAACTTTCTTCAGGATGCAAGGCTCTCATTACAAACATAATTTACTGTGTTGGACTAAAGCCGTGCTCCCTGCTCTTCAGATGTCTTACGAAGGAACAACACTGCTGCCTCCTTCCTAGGTGGTGGGTGTCACTTCACCAGGATGCAGTCTTGTTCTCTTGCTACTTTTCATCTTCAGAGCTATGTTTTTGGGTTAGGAAGCTGAATTTCACACATAACTCTGGGCCCCATTCTCACATGAAGAAGAGAGAAACCTCTCTTGTATAGTAAATTGCATTGCGCTAGCTTTATGACAGTTCAGCGCTTTGGGACTTTTATACTCTAGGCTGAATCTTACAGGTATATGTGGAAGATACAATGTTTTATCCTCATCATTTTCTACATGTCGGTCTCTCTTTTCCAAGTTTTAAAGATTGTCTTGTGTCTCTTTTATTAATTAATCATAGAGTGAATCACTTCTCTGTGAAGCTCTAATGGCTATTTCCCAGTGTGTATGACAATCTCGTGCTAATTACTAATTTGCTTGTTTTCCACAATGATTATTCCCTTGATGTCTTCAAACAGTGCTTATTTATAGGTATTTCACTAATAACAATTATATTAATTATATTAGTATATTATATTGTTTCATATATTTTATATTTTATAAAACATTAATTCATTATATGACATCTATAAAATAAAATAAATATGCATGCTATATAATAACACTATACTCCTACATATACTAAAGATAATATGTATACATGTAAATTCAGATCATAAATATCTATAGGTAAAAAAAATTTTATATACATATCTACCTAGATGGATATACAACATAGGAAGGTGGGTTTTGCTCTGGTGACAAAGTAGCCTTCAAATCTCAATGGCTTAAATAACAAAAAGTAACTTCTTGTTTACATGCTGTGTCTAACATGACTGTGAGGGTCCACACAGTCCTCAGGATGTGACAGGCCCTGTTCTGCAGTTACATATTTGAGATCTCTCAGGAGAGCAGGGCAGGCCTCTCAAGCAGGTCTGAAATGGCATGACAGAGCCATGAAAAGATACTGGCTTGGGTTTTTGTTGAGGCGAGAAAATGGGCCCAGGTAAACATTCACCTGCATGTGCTTAGGCCGGGGTTTGCATGATTCGAATCTTTCTCTGTACTGCCATAAGAGGAAGCACCAGGCTTTCCTGTCAGCTTTCCCAGTTGCAGGGCACAAGAGGAAGAGCAAGAGTGAGGCTTAAAAGCTGCCAACAGTCAAACATCAGAAAATGGAGTCAGATGCCTCATTACGATGCTGAATAATTGAAAGTGATGGGGTTTTGTGGAATCTCCCTGAGGCATCGGTTGAGGGTCAGAGGAAAGGCGACATTCTGCAGCAAAAGAAAGGGAAGATGAGAGAGCGCATGTCAAGTCCCCTTTATGGCAGAAGGGCCTCAGAAACAGCTTGAGACACAGAGGTCTGGCTTTCGGTTTTCTTGTTAGACTTGATCCATAAGTCAGTGCATGCCCCTGTTTCTATTACTACTTAAGTGAGTTCACAAAGTTGAAGAGATTCTAAAAAGTGCTTTAGTTTTATTAAAGGTCTTTCCAGTAGATAACCACCCTATTAGCTTCTATCTAACTAAGCAAGGACAGAGAACTCCAATCTGTAGGTCTCGGGTATAATGCCTGGACTGACCAGCCATAAGAGGAGACCCCCGCACTAAAGCATCAGATGTAGAGTAATGGGGCTCGTGGAGAGTTGGCACATTAGGCCAGAAGCTGAGGGGTGAAAGGCATCAGGGTGTCTGCAAGTACAGTATGAACCAATCGCACACATCTGGATAGGCACTAGTGTCTTTCTCAAATAAACTATTTCATTTAACATTTAATTAGCCATGTAAAATAGTTCAAAGGCTCACAGTAGAATTATTCAAAGAAAGAAACCTAAGTTAGGAGAAAGGAGAGGAGATTTTAAATAGGAAACCACATGAGTAGTATAAAATAAAATATGTCTCCTTCTCTCCCATAGTGTTTAAAGGTTATTTTCCCATATTTTAAGGCCTTCAGCTTTTTGGGTTAAACTGAAGTTTTATAAGAAGACTGTATTAGAACAGGAATGATACATCTCCCCACCAACACACACTGCTTCATCTTATGTGTGTTGTTACAAATTATGAATTTATTTAAGGCTGTTTCCCAAATCTAGCTAATAATGAAAATTACCTGGAACTTGTTTAAAAAAAATAGATTCCCAAGCATCATCCAGACCTACTTCATCAGAATTTCCAGCTGGGAAGTTTGCAGATGTGTATTTTTAACAGGTAGTGCCCACACGATTCCGACAGTAGCCAAACTCTGATGCTCCTCCAACATGTGGCAAGGTGTTGGCCCTATATTGGATGGATAAGGTCTCTGCTGTCTGCTAAGTAAAACCTGGGGCGGTACAGTAGAAAGACACCAGGTTTTAGAAAATATTAACTGTCCAAAAGAAATCTTCTGGGTTTTGTTCCATTTAGTTGATTCTACTTTGGTTTTGCTATGGAGGGAACATATTTTGTTGGTTAATACACAGCTCACTTTGGTTGTTTGGTAGGACTGTCCGTGTCATTTAGGTAACCTTTCTTTTTTGGTCTAATGCCCTGCCCACCAGCAGGACATGGTTTAATAATATTTTCTCTTCAGAAATATGTCTTATAGCCCACCCATTCCCCCAGACTGTGAGTTTCTTGAAAGCAAAGAGCAGGTGTTTTCTAACATGCACCTTTGGCAATTAGGAGAGGGATTTTTATTGAATATGAGAATTCATGAATGAATTAATGCATGAATACATACATGTGATTTTTGGGTAAATTAATTAAAGGAGTTCAAGATAATTATGAAACATGCAGCGTACAAAATTCAGTCAGTAGTTCTCTTTCAAAGAGAGTTTATATGATCATTATTCCCAAAGAGTTACTTACACACATCCAACACCATAAAAATCTGAGCACTAAAGCTAATGTATAATGAAAGAGTGGTAAAGCCCTCTCAAGGTCTTTTAGCAGAAAGCAGCTGATAAAATTTCTTAACAGGGAGATCATCCTAAAAGAGAAGTGGTAAAATGTGCCCATATATACATAACCTTAAAACATCTATGTGTCATACAAAAAAGCTTTACAAGTGGGAACTGGCTAAGCATTTTTACTATACATTTTATTCACTTATTAGCTTGGGTTCTTGCCTGACATTGCTGCATTTCTCTTCGTTGAAGAATTTTATTATACTCACTTGTCTATTTATATGAACATCTGTGTTCATGCCAGGTTTTTTTTTCTTTATATAGTATCTAACACACCACGGTACACACATTGGTACTTAATAAAAATTATTTGAGCATGAAGATTTGATTACTGGCAAATGGTGGTTGAATATTTAATAGAAGAAGACATCTTTGCATTTAAATATATGCTCATTTTAAAAATGCTAACGAGAAATAGTTGGGGGGAAAAACCTTTAAGAATGAGCTGTCATGTTTCTGGGTTATGTAGGCAATAATTCTCTACTATATTTGTTCCTTCAAAGGTGAGTGGTTTCTGATTATGATATAACCTTAACTTGCCATCTGTTATGAAACAGTGTATAAAGCTTAAACTTAGGATTTTCAGCTTCACAAATTCACCAACAATTATGAACTCTTACTGACTTCATAATTAAGTCTAGAAAAGGTTAACAATCACCTGCCATTCTGTTAATGTAATTGTTCATCCATGAACCTTGCAAATTCTTCTAAGTAATTGTGATATTTGCTTTTAAAAACAAACATTCTTATAATCTTTCTGAGAGTGAAAATTCTGTGACAAATCAGGAAAACTCTTGGGGCTTAAAGAGGCCTTGTTAAACCCATCTTAACCAATTCCCCATCTACTTTCTGACACTCCAACCTTGAGTTGAAGAACATAAAGAGTAGCTTTTCAACATTATTCTGCTATGGCAGAGTTGGGATCAGAATTCATGTCTTTGTAATCCAAAATTCTTTCTAGTGTCCCACACAAATTCTTGGGGAAGATATTTTATAAATAAAGATGGAATTTAGTACAGTAAAGCAGTCAGGACCTGTGATTTTATGAAACAATATCCTCATGATTCTGCTGCTATATGACTCTTACACAGTCAGATAATTTACAGATACTTGGTGCTGTGGGCAGCATCTGCCATTGCTATATATGATGTGCTGAGTGTTTTTCTCAGTAGAATATATATTTTGATTACAGGATGGTCAGCATCTTATGAGCTATAACTTATTTTCCACATGGTTCTCTGTAATGACCAGAAATTTAACAATAATCACAGGTGTTTGTTTCTGATGTGAAGAACATTTCCTAAAATGATATTGGACCTACTGCCATTAAGAAGGAAGCAGAGGCCCAAGCTCAACTCAGTTCAGGGTCTCTAATATCTACCACTCTCTCTTCCTTGCTCTCTATATCTCTCTCACCTCACTCCCCCATCTTTCAATGGAAGCTCAACTACTAAGAGGTAGAGAAAGAATTCTAACATAGGAGTGTTTGACCCCAGACTCTGTGCTCTTAGCCATTATTCTGCACTGCCACCCATGTAACCTGCTCCTCCATCCTCACTGGACCAGCCTGAGCAAGTGGCCACCCCCAGCCACCTAGTGCAGGTGACCCAGGGCCCTTGCTCAAATGCACACAACCCAGAACTCCCTTTGATCCTGTCCCCATCATATACAGTGGGAGACGGAGAGAGCTGCTTGTTGTAAATGTTCAACATTTCATTGATCTTTAAGATTATCTTCCCCTTCAATGAAAGCCTTCTGAGAGCAAATTTTCATAGTCACCAGCAACTCTGGCCCTGTAAAATATGTTCTTTCATGATGAAAAGTACCCTTTATCACTTAGACCTGCCCTTCCCACATATACTAAATGCAATCCAATGTAATGAGAATATGTCTAGTCAATCACAGGTCATAAATGAATAAGTTTTTACTCTGGGTCCATTTGATATAATAGAAATTATTCTCAGAGGAGGGTTATCAATTTAGAACATACAATTTAGGGAGATATACCACTGACACAGATTCTACTGCTGAGCTCTTCTTTCCAACACGGTTGAATGCACCTTTTCAAAGAGCAGAGCTTCGTGTTGCAGTCAGAGCATGGATATATGAGGTCCTAGAATAATCAGAAAGCCATCCAGTTGTGCATTGCTTCATTCTTTCATTTGGTCATTGTCTTCCCCTTTTAGGTTTTCAAAGGAAGAAAAATATTATTTCCCGTGGAAACATCTAAAAAATTTGATTGGACCCAGTTAGTCAGAAATTCCAGAATGAAAGCAGTATTTTTTTTCAGTAGTGGCAAGATAACTCTAAAGTTTTTTGTCATGGAAAAAATGTAAGTAGAAAGAGTTGTAAACCTAATGTTTGCAAGAGACAAATTGTCATTGATCATTCCTTCCTGGCCAACCCCTTCTCCTCACCCTCTTTCTTCTTTAGACTGTATATTCTGTTATATCCTTTGTTCCCTTATTCATTCCTTCCTTTTGTAAACTTTTATTGTATATATTCTATATTCTAGTCCCTAATGAGATGAGGAGTACAATTTTATTTTCACATGGGACTGCATATGGGTAACACTTGGCATTACAGGATAGAAAGGGTGAGAATGGAGAGGCTTCAGAGCAATGGTTCTTAGCCACGGCTGCAATTGGAGTCACCTGCAGAGCTTTTAAAACAATACTAATGCTTGGGATGCACTCCACAGCCATTGAATCAGAATTTCTGGAGGGTGGTGGATATTTGTGTGTCCTTAGATAGGATACAAAAGGAGATAGGAATTCATGAACCTGGGGCAAGAGAACCTTTGGGTCCCTAACTTGCTTGTGTTTCCTCTAGATAGCCTAATATGCCTTGGCAGCACAGGGCAGATCAAGAGAAACCAGCAACACAAATATCAATTGGCTTCCTCAGAATTAACAAGACAAAATATCCTTCAGGCTTCTGCCATTTTATACCATGGTAATTGCAAGAAAAAAAAAATCAATTGACCTTTGAAATAGCAGTTTATCGAGTCCTGAACTCATTGACTTCTCCTCACATGGTGACCAGCCTCTAGACAAGCATGCAAGGTTCATCTGTCTTCTCCGCTTATCCCAGGCAGCCCACTTGCTTTCCAGAGCCACTACTTTTGCTTCACAAATTTCAAATTGTAAAGAGTAAACCTGAGAGGGAGCAGTGAGTGTGAAAGACTTGAGGGAAGAGCAAGCTTCCCTTCAAGGGGTAATAGAACTATAGGCATCAGTCAGAAAGTATTTGCACTACAGAATATCCAACCCATTCTGTGGAGGAGGAAACTGAAGCAACATTTAAATGACTCATCAAGCTAACACTGTTCGTGTCTAATGCTTCCTCAAACTCCATCTCCAGATTCCTTATCCCTGTTTCAATGTCCTGATACCTACCTATGGAGCAAACTACGTTTTGAATAAAATGACAAATATTAACCTTGAAAATAGAGAAGGCATTCTCTTGACTAACAGGAAAAAATCATATTCATTTAACACATATACATTGGAGTGCACAGATAATAACAGCTCCTCAAGCTAAAGACAGTGTAAACCAAGAGGGCAAAAGGCATAATTTTAGATCTGAGGAAGCAGAATAATTGCTTGGCAGCCAAAAAAGAAAAGAAAAGAGAAATAAAAACACCGCAATTGTATGTAGTTTTGTGGACTATCAACAACCACAAAGTGTCTTTGTGTATCTATGTTGATTGTGAAAATGGCCACAGGTCTCAAGTCAACCTTTTATCTCTGTCTCGTAGCATGGGGAATGTCAACACAGTAGAGACATGTTTGCAAGTGAAACACAAGTAAAGCCAAGAAGATACCTTTCCTTACAGGATATATGAAGTCTTGGGCTGAGAAGCTACATGCTTCATTTGGAAATGGAAATTGTTGGGTATGGCTGTGCTGGGGTCAATACTATAAAATGCCCTTGCTATTTTTGTGTAGGGGGCAGGATGTGAGAGGGAAAAGGAAGGAAGAGGTGATAAAGCATAACTGGTATGCAGAAATATCTTGTGGCTCTTGTACATTTACAGTCCTAATTTTTGCAGAGTTAATTTTATTCTTGGTGGAGAGGGCAGGTACAGGTGAAACAGGTAGCACTGGAGGAAGATGCTGCAGAGGTGGTTTTTAATGTCCTGCTTGGAGGGCAGACTGTTTAAAAGTCTTAGCTTTTTCCAGCCTGACTTGAGTTGCTGATACACTGTGATATTTAAGATCATGTCATCCAGAACATATTGATATTGAACCACATTGGTCTATGTGAATGTCCTACTGGAGCCACAAAGCAGGATCACATTCCATTTGATACAGGTAGGTTTTGCCTTATAGGGATGGGTATTTCTGTTGTCAGTCAACTGGGAGTAGCTCATTCCTGGCACAGGAATATGGCCTAGAATAAATCTTTAGGCTTGAGAAAGAAAGATATTCCTTCTCTCTCTAGGCTCTGCCATGCTTGGTCTTGGACTCCAAAGCTCAGGCGCTCCAAATACTCATGATGAAAGGAGTGAACTGATCTCTAATAGGTGGGAAAGAGTCAGAGACTAGAAAGAAAGTGGCTTTGTGGATTTTACAGAATAGTTCCCTTCCATCATCCTTGCTGTTCAATTAAGTCATTTAAAAGTGTACAGTCTTGTCTTAGATAATATGGGGAATTAGGAAAGAACTTGCTTCACGCATGGCATGGGGAAGTCAAGTGTAGGCATGCAGTTTTCCCCTCTAAACAAAGTGTTGGTAGCAGAAACAAATGCTCCCAAAGGATGACCATACCCAGCAGAGGGGTGGCCATCTAGCAAGGGGACAGTGACAGCAGAAATAGAGGCCAGAGCCAAAGGACACGAGGGAACTGATTCCGAATATCAAGGAAGTGATAGAAACAGTCAGAAAGAGCGGGTGGGCTATGTGGAAGTGGGGGCTCTGAGTGATTGCAAATAACTTCAGTTGGAGTAAAATCAGTGAAGATTGTACTCTGACTGGCAAATATCTTTATGAGATGATCCAGGAACCAAGCAAGTATTCTAAATACACTGCCAAACATTGTCATCTGTCGTCCTCACAAGCCAGCCCTGATAATAAAAACTGCTAACAAACATGTATGACAAGTTTCTTCTGTGCCACATACAGTGCTAACACTTTACAATCCTTAGGCTAACATTGAGTTTCATGTTATAAACCTCTTTTTGGTGATGAGGAATCTGAGACCTTAAAAGGTTAAATAAATGGTCCAAGATCAACAGCTACTAAGTGGTAGAACTGGGAATCAAACAAAGATCACTTGTTCCAAGCCTGAACTCTTGATCACTGTGCTGTCCACTGGGAGCCAAAAATGAAGGTTTGGGAGTGTTGATGGTGGCAAGGGTGAGGGTGGAGGGAGTGAAAAGAAAGAAGGGAATAGAATCAATAGGACACACTTCCACAATTGTAGGATTTATTAACTTAATCATTTTTCAGGGAGAGTAAAAAACAATGTCAATTGTAAGATACCTCCTCCTTTCATAAGTATTAAAACGAGATAAATGAGTATCATAGAATCTGGGAAATACATTAAGTGCTTCCTATAGTCCATATTAATTCCATAAAGGCTTGTGCATGTTATCTCATTTAATATGTATTATAATACCAGAGAAGTAAATTATTTGCTCAAGGTTCTACAGCTGGTTAGTGACAACAAAAGAACTTAAACCCACACCTGCTTGAGTATTAATTCAATGTTTAGCGGGTAGAAAGCCTCTATTCCTAATTTTTTCTCTGAATACAAGATCCCATGACTCCACACTTGAAAGAATGCTTTTAGATGTGCTTTCCATAATTGCTGCTCCTGAAAGCAATGTAGGTAAGAGTTCTACAGTCACCTTCAGACATTTTGGATGCATTAGAGAAAACGGTAACGGCTTCTACAATTTACCTAGCAACCACTCATTTCAGGAGCTTTCTTTTAGAGCCAAGTTACTTATGTGATTTCCAGCCAATTTACTTCCAGCCAGTTTACTGACATTGTTCAAGTCATCATACACGAAGGGTTATTATGATTTCTTACCTAGAAAAGGTATAAATATATTTCAATGTGCCAGCTTCTCTCAATGTGAAATATTCATCCTGGTTTATGTATATTTGGAAATTGTGAAAAATGTTTTTGGACAAATTAATTTAATTGAAGCTGATATTTATTACTCTTATGGTTATAGGAGTTCAATGTAACTTCTTAAAAGTTTCCTGCTTATAAAAAAAGCATGCTTAACTATAGGTGGTATTTGTTTCATTGAGTAACAGAATTCTGTAAGACTTGATAGCCACAGAAGAGAACTTATAATAGAAAGTGATTGTTGGAAAGTGACTACATCATCATATACACATGCATGCACACGTGTTTATGTGTAGGAGTGTCCATGTTATATAGATGTATACACATAACTACGTATACATATGCACTTGGAGGAACCATTTGAACTTTGTAAAAGGTAATGGCTATAAAATGCCCCTAGATAAATAAATTTACAAATTATCGTAGGCATAAACACATGCACTCATATGTCTAAAGATGCACACAAATGCTTCTTTCTCCCAAGAATAGTCAGGAAAAATTGAATGTAAAATGAATTTTCAAATTGGTTTTAATTAACTGGATGAGCCAATATTTAATTGAATAGCTTTTTTTGAAAAGTTAAGACTCTTCGGACAATTAATATGATTCACAAAATAAAAGTATACGTTTAGTCTTCTCAAAGTAAGGTACCATTAAATATGTATATATATATATAAAACATTTGTTCCTTCAAAGTCAGTCAGTTGCAAATATTTATTTAGCACCTACTATGTCCCTAACACTTTTCCAGGTGTTGGAGAATCCGTGTGTATGTGTGTGTGTGTGTCTGTGTGTGTGTGTGCAGACAGAGAATGAAGGTATGAAATTGTAACAACAAACTTATTGAAACAAAAATTCTGTGGTCTCCCAGCAGCCTGTCTGTCCTTGGGAAGCTGTTAACTGCATATGGAACTGAGCTCTCCTGGACACTATTAGCACATAGTCTGTCCTTAATCTCAGCCTTTTAATCTAGAGCAGACTTTTACGTTTGATTCCCATATGCAAATTCAAGCCCATATCCAGATAATCCAATATATTCATTTTAAAGTCCACTCTGCAACTTCAAAGTCAACAACACATTGAGAACATTATTCCAAACAAAAATATACATATTCAGATCTTTAAACTTTTTACTATGACTTGTAGGCTGCGTAGAAAAACTAAGAAGGTAGCAATCACTTCTCTGGGAGTTCAGAATAGTATGCTTTCTAAAATCCTTCAACAGTTAAGTAATACCAAGAAATTGGCTCCCTCAAGCAATAAGTTACTGTGATATTCACCAAAATATAACAACAAACTGGCTGTCAAGTTTGGCAACCATTTGAAAAGAGGCGGGCCTCCTCTCTGAACTCTGAATGGAAACATTATTTTTCCTCCTGTAGAAGCCATCATCACTCTTTCACTAGAAGGAAGGTCACAGCATCTTTCACAAAAGATTTGCCTGCTTGTAATTACTGCCTGCAGCGTACAGACAAATGCAATTTTTAAAATGCTAACTGTGTTATACTTATACTCAAGGGATCCCTGGGTACAAATGTAACGCGGCCTCACCAGTTTGTCTTGGTGAGACCTTACAGTGCTGATTGAAAACAGCTGAACTAAATCAACAGTTACCTTGAGCCAGGGGCCTTTGGAGAGCAATTAGAGTCAAGGCTTGGGTTTTGAACCCAATATGCTCTGTCAGTCTCAATGATTTGTGTTTGTTGTACTCAGTCTCATTTCCTGCATGAAATATGAGGCTGTATAAAGAGAAAAAATTCCCAAGATTAAAAAATATTTGACCTCAGTGCATTTGTGAGCAGAGAAGTACACATGTCTAAATGACCATTTGGGTTTGTAGTACAAAGTTCTATTGATGTTGGCAGCCCAAGCTTCCCAGTCTCAAAGCCACATGAATGGTTTCGAGTTTCAGCCAAAAAATGTTTTCCACATGCTTTAGTGTGGGCCAATTTACACAGTAGATTTCGTGGATACTGTGGCCAAGTGCTTCATAAAGGGCTGCCTTCTCTGGGATCAGGGAAACCACAACAGACACATTGCTAATGCAATCTAATTATCTGCTTGAATATTTTTCCAGATGTATCCAATGTCTAAAAATACTGCAATAAAAAAGGTATTATTTGACTCCCTCGACTGAAACAGTGGCATAAAGAACCTGTTTGTCTAGAGGGAAAGTTATGACATTGTACTTCTATGACTGCATTTAAATCAGTCAGTCGAAACAGTACCCACAGGGTGGGCTGTACTTTCTGTTTGAATGAGTCTTCCAAACCAAGACCTTTAGTTAGCATAAGAGATCATTCCTTTATATAAAGGGATGACCCTCTCACTTAGAAGTTAATTCCTCTCATTTGTGGTTTCCTAATTTGATTGAGGTTGGTTAGTGTAACTCATGACAAAGATCCCATGCTTTTCCCGCTCAGCTCATTGTATGCCTCACACAACAGGAGAGCAGGCCATTTCCTTCCTGCCAGGGGAAAAATTCTTTCAACTAATAAGGTGAGATTTTTACCCTGTCCCCATAGAAATACTGGCTGTTCTGAAGGTCTTAATGTTTCGCTTTTGTTTTCCTTCAACAGAATTTATTTTTGTATAGCAAGTCCCATACTTCAGCCTAGTTTCCTTTGTGTCACTTGGATTTCAGCTAGTCCAGCAGATACATGATGTTATGCCAGGTTATTGTTCAAGCTGTTGGCAATGACGCTCATTCCTAATACATCCAACTGCCTAGGAGAATACAAGCACATGCAGTAGGAATTTGTTGAATTAAGTTGAGAGGCCAATTTTACCAACCTGTGTCTTTACACACACTTTTAACAAAGATTCTAGAATGAATTGTAAAGTTCCAAATAAATGGGCAACACACATACACATACACACTTTTTCAAGAAACTGAAAAACTTAGGACAATTTTTTACCTTCCTCTTTTTCTTTCCAGTCCTCCTTCTAGCAGCAAGGATTAGGAGCACAGGGATGCATTCTGTATTACACCTTTTAGGAAGCAATAAATCAGAGGCAAGACATCACCTTCATTGCTTTAATTGGTCTCAGTCATAACCACAAAACCACTGTGCCAGCTTCCCTAATTCCCATATAGCACCGCTGGAGTGAGCAGAGCTCTCCGAAACACAGATACCTTTAAATAGTTATGCACTGAAGTTGTGGCTGAAACTAAAGAAAAAGGCAGCAGAGTGCCAAGAACTTCACGTGAGCTAATGATGAGCAAACGAGTCCCCCCAGGCTGCTTCATTCCATTCTCCTTAATTGAGCTATTCTCCTTGCAAGAAGAGTTTTTACTGATTGATTTGACTCTATTGTTTCTTGTGAAATCCAGAAACCTTACCCTCATTCACTCTACTGTTGTTTCTTTTTTTCCCAGCTGGGATATGGTTTCAAAATATGTTCCTAGTTCGCTAAAAGACATCCCTAGGGAATGAGGTCACTTGGGTTTTTCAATTAGAAAAAAAAATAAACAGTTTTATTCTTCTGGCAATCCTTTTTTCATTGTATGACCCCTCCTAATAGCAATGTTCCATTATCTTATTTCCATGTAGCATCAGAATGTTCTCAGGAAAGGGGGACAGATAAGAGATGTAATGAGATGCTAGTCACTTTGGCAAACAGCATATTCTATCTAAAAGTGGGTTGTGGCCGGGCCCGGTGGCTCACACCTGTAATCCTAGCACTTTGGAAGGCCGAGGCAGGCGGATCTCTTGAGGTCAGGAGTTCGAAACCAGCCTGGCCAACATGGTGAAACCCCGTCTCTACTAAAAATAGAAAAACATTAGCCAGGTGTGGTTGTGGGCGCCTGTAATCCCAGCTACTCAGGAGGTTGAGGCAGGAGAATTGCTTGAACCCGGGAGGCAGAGGTTGCAGTGAGTCAAGATCACACTACTGTACTCCAGCCTGGCGACAGAGCAAGACTCCATCTGAAAAAGAAAAAATAATAAAATAAAATAAAAGTGAGTTGTGTTTCAAATATGTATTTATGATCCAGTTTTTTGGAATTCAGTTTGTGATTTCTGGTAGAAGGAATGTTATAAATGGGGGATATGATAGGTTCTCACAAAAACTTTTTTTTTCTTTTTTTTGAGACAGAGTTTCACTCTTATTCCCCAGGCTGGAGTGCAATGGCGAGACCTCGGCTGACTGCAACCCCTGCCTCCCAGGTTCAAGTGATTCTCCTGCCTCAGCCTCCCAGTAGCTGGGATTACAGGTGCCTGCCACCACACCCGGCTAAGTTTTTGTATTTTTAGTAGAGACGGGGTTTCACCATGTTGGCCAGGCTGGTCTCCAACTCCTGACCTCAAATGATCCACCCGCCTCAGCCTCCAAAGTGCTGGGATTACAAGCATGAGCCACCACGCCCGGCCCTCCCCAAAACTTTTTAACACATAATGTAACCCATAATATAAAGTACTATATTAGGAAAAAAATAAAAATGAAAATCCTTCATGTTATAAGATGCAAATCTGTCTGCCATTTATATGGGAGTCTAGGCATATGAGCCCAAAGAGAGAAGGAATGAGAAGAAGGGGAAAAAACAGTTTCTTCTCACGTTACTGGTAAGGTTATCCCATGCGACAACCTGAAAGAAACAAAATTGGTTTGGTACCCTCTTCCAGAAACTCATCTATAATTTTTTTCTCGCTTTCTCACAGTCACCTTGCGGGTCCTAGCAGTTTCATGTTTCCCTAAACTGTTTTATTATGAAACCCTCCTTTCCTGTTGTCAAGTATAGGATGCTTCATTCATCTTAATCAAAATACATTGTTGTCATCAAAAGGAATTCCTGGTGACCAAAATAATTTGCAATGAGGTATGAATGACCTCATAATCATTTCAGGCTATTTGCCCTTAAAGTAGCATGGAAATCAGCCCCAAAGAATCTTTTCATTTCATTTGTTCATTTCAGGCAATATGATAAAATTGAAAAATTTCACAAATGTCAGGAAAACAAGATCTGGTGTCTGGGTTTCAACTCTTAGAGCTTCCCAGCTTGTAGCTATGCTCCTGAAGTAAGTATTCTGACTTTTCACATGTTATTCTCTCACTAAAAGCTCTGCATTGCAGAGAAGGTATCCCCAGAACTTCAGCATCCAGAAATCCCTTAGTGAAGCTGTCTCCCTTCACTAGGTTCCTCTGTCTGAAAGTGTTGTTAGTACATGGGGTGATTGTAAGCCCAAGACTGTAGCAGAATATAAAGGGGAGCTCTGAGATCTAAATTTGAGTCTTGGAAAATGCTAGCCATAACTTTCATAATTGTTTTGGGCAAAACTTTTTTTTTAATTGGTCACAGAGCAAGCTAAGAAATGAGGCATTTTGAACTGAATTGCTAGTTAGATTTTCATGGGTCCTAAAACTGGCTAGATGGGTTTTGAAAGTTTTGGGTTTGGTTTCGAAGATCACAGCAGAACACAAAGCAGGGTTTCTTAAAGTGTGGTCCATAAATCACTCCTGTCCTCTGGTGGCTTTGGGGCAAATCGTTTATAAATTTCAGAGGAAAAAGGAAACTGAAAACCCTTCATTCACAAATATTTAACACATCTAAAACATAAGATAAATGTAATTCTCACTGATGTATGCTCTGGTTTTAATTGTCATTAGCATCCTAAAAGTGGCCCACGTGCTGCAAGAACTCTGCTGATCAGGTCTCAGCTTCCATTCGGTTAATCGAATGCAGTGTGCTTAGGTCAACTTATTTTCATATTATTAGCATGTTACCATTTGCATTTGTTACATTTGACTTTTTTACATTGTCACTATTGGAATTTATTATTCAATTTCTAATTTTATAAAAAGAGCAATCACAGAAAAGTAGTTTATGAAAACATAAAGACAGTTATAAAAGTATTGACAGAAATATACCACCACTATAATCATCTTTAGTGACCAGGATTCAGAATGAATATAGAATGTGATTATGTATGTGCTTAGACAAGGGAAAAACAGCTAGAAGCATCTGGATATAAAAGTGAAAATAGGAAATCCAAAAATAAACAAAGGAAAATTGTATTTAATAAGGCCAGCGATCATTTTGACCCTAGTGTGTAGTAAATTGCCTTTTATAGAACTTGATTAAATAGTAGCATGAGGTCTTCAGAGCTTTGCATGCATGTACTATGTACTTCTCAGGCTTTAAAAATGATTTTTTTCCATAGAAATGATTTTTTCTATAAAAATACTTTAAAAATAATTGCTGGATTTTATTGCCAACAAAAGTGGGAATATACAACTTATTATTTCATTTATCTTTTGTATTTTTTTTCTGTTTCAATTTCATTTAGCTCTGCTTTGATCTTTGTTATTTCTTTTTTTCTGCTGGGTTTGGGTTTTATTTGTTCTTGTTTCTCTACTTCCTTGAGGTGTGAGCTTAGATTGTCTATGTGCGCTCTTTCAGACTTTTTGATGTAGGCATTTAATGCTATGAACTTTCCTCTTAGCACCGCCTTTGCTGTATCCGAGAGGTTTTGATAGATTGTGTCACTATCATTCAGTTCAAAGAATTTTTTAATTTCCATCTTGATGTCAATGTTGACCCAACAATCATTCAGGAGCAGGTTTAATTTCCATGTATTTGTATGGTATTGAGGGTTCTTTCTGTAGTTGATTTCCAGTTTTATTCCACAGTGGTCTAAAAGAGTACTTGATATAATTTCGATTTTCTTAAATTAATTGAGACTTGTTTTGTGGCCCATCATATGGTCTATCTGGCCTATCTTGGAGTATGTTTTATGTGCTGATGAATAGAATGTATATTCTGTAGTTGTTGGGTAAAATGTTCTGTAAGAATCTGTTAAGTCCAATTCTTCTAGGGTATAGTTTAAATCCATTGTTTCTTTGTTGACTTTCTGTCTTGGTTACCTGTCTAGTGCTGTCAGTGGGGTATTGAAGTCTCCACTATTATTGTGTTGCTGTCTATCTCATTTCTTAGGTCTAGTAATCATTGTTTTATAAATTTGGGAGCTCCAGTGTTAGGTGCATGTATATTTAGGATTGTGATACATTCCCATTGGACAAATCCTTTTATCATTATAGAATATCCCTCTTTGTCATTTTTAACTGCTGTTGCCTTAAAGTTTGTTTTGTCTGATGTAAGAGTAGCTACTCCTGCTTGTTTTTGGTGTCCATTTGCATAGAATATCTTTTTCCATCCCTTTACCCTAAGTTTATGTGAGTCCTTATGTGTTAGGTGAGGCAGCAGATACTTGGTTGGTGGATTCTTATCCATCCTGCCATTCTGTGTCTTTTTAGTGGAGCATTTGGGCCCTTTATATTTGACATTAGTATTGAGATGTAAGGTACTATTCTAGTCATTGTGCTATTTGTTGCCTGAATACTTTGGTTTTTTTTTTTATTTATTGTGTTTTTGTTTTATAGGTGAGATGTATGCTTTAAGAAGTTTCTATTTTGGTGTATTTGAGGATTCATTTCAAGATTTAGAACTCCTTTTAGCAGTTCTTGTAATGCTGACTGGGTAGTAGCAAATTCTCTCAGCATTTGTTTTTCTGAAAAAGACTATCTTTCCTTCACTCATGAAGCTTAGTTTCACTGGATACAAAATTCTTGGCTAATAAATGTTTTGTTTAAGGAGGCTGAAGATAGAGCCTCAATCCCTTCTAGCTTGTACAGTTTCTTCTGAGAAATCTGCTGTTAATCTGATACGCTTTCCTTTATAGATTACCTGATGCTTTTGCCTCATAGCTCTTAAGATTCTTTCCTTTGTCTTGACTTTAGATAACCTGATGACTATGTGCCTAGGCAATGATTTTTTTTGCAATGAATTTCCCAGGTGTTCATTGAGCTTCTTGTGTTTGGATGTCCAGATCTCTAGCAAGGCTGGGGAAGTTTTCCTCGATTATTTCCTCAAATATGTTTTCCAGAATTTTAGATTTCTCTTATTCCTCCAGAACACCAATTATTCTTAGGTTTGAACACTTAATATAGTCCCAAACTTCTTGGAGGCTTTTTTAAAAATTCTTTTTTCTTTATTTTTGATGGATTGGGTTAATTAAAAAACCTTGTCTTTGAGCCCTGAGGTTCTTTCTTCTGCTTGTTCGATTCTATTTCTGAGATGTTCCAGTGCATTTTGCATTTCTCTAATGTGTCCTTGATTTCCAGAAGTTGTGATTGTTTTTTATTTATGCTATCTGTTTCACTGAAGATTTTTCCCTTCATATATTGCATCTTTTTCTGATTTTATTAAATTGGGCTTCACCTTTCTCTGATGCCTCCTTGATTAGCTTAATAATTGACCGTCTGAATTCTTTGGTAATTCAGAGATTTCTTCTTGGTTTAGATCCATTGCTGGTGAGCTAGTGTGATCTTTTAGGGGTGTTAAAGAACCTTGACTTGTGATATTACCAGAATCATTTTTCTGGTTCCTTCTAATTTGGGTAGGCTATGTCAGAGGGAAGATCTGGGATTCAAGGGCTGCTGTTCAGATTCTTTTGTCCCACAAGATGCTCCCTTGATGTAGTGTTCTCCCTCTTCCCATAGGGATGTGGCTTCCTGAGAGCTGAATTACAGTAACTGTTATTTCTCTTCTGGATCTATCCACCCAGCAGAGTTACTGAGCTCCAGGCTGGTACTGATGGGTGTCTGCACAGAGTCCTGTGGTGTGAACAATCTTCATGTCTCTCACCCATGGATACCAGCAACTCCTCCAGTGGAGGTGGCAAGGGGGTTAAATGGACTCTGTGAGGGTACTTAGTTTGTAGTTTTGCTTACTATACTGGTTTTGTGCTGGTTGGCCTCCTGACAGGAAGTGGGGCCTTTTTTTTTTTTTTTTTCTTGAGACGGAGTCTCACTCTCTTGTCCAGGCTGGAGTGTAATGGCACAATCTCGGCTCACTGCAACATCCACCTCCCGGGTTCAAGCAGTTTTCCTGCCTCAGCTTCCCAAGTAGCTGGGATTACAGGTGCCTGCCACCAAGCCCGGCTAATTTTTGTATTTTTAGTAGAGATGGGGTTTCATCATGCTGCCCAGGCTGGTCCCGACCTCCGGCGATCCGCCTGCTGGGATTACAGGCGTGAGCCATGGAGCCTGGCCCAGGTGGAGCTTTTAAGAGAGCATCAGCTGCGGTAGTATAGGAAGGATCAGGCAGTGGGCAGGGCCCTAGAGCTCCCAAGAGATTATGTGTTTTGGCTTCTGGCTACCAGGGCAAACAGAGAAAGATCATCAGGTGGGGGCAGGGTTAGGTGTGTCTGAGCTCAGACTCTCCTTGGATGAGGTTTGCTATGGCTGCTGTGGGGGATGGAGGCATGGTTCCCAAGCCAATGGAGTAATGTTCCCAGGTGGATTATGGCCGCCTCTGCTATGTCATGAAGGTTGCCAGGGAAGTGGGGGAAAACCAGCAGTTACAGGCCTCGCGCAGGTCCCATGCAGCCCAAAAGGCCAATCCCACTCCCACTGTGCACCCGCCAACAGCACTGAGTTCATTTCCAGGCAGCGGTGAACAGGAATGAGAACTTGCCTCAGACTACCAGCCTCCTGGCTGATAAAGCAAGCAGAACTTTCAGGTTTCACACCTCCCCACCTGCCCCAGCTTCTGTGCCATGTCAGCACACCCAATTCACCCCCTCCTACAAGTTCTGTCCAGGAATCTTTGCGTTCGGTTGAAACTGTTACAAAGTTCATTTGAGGTTTCCTTCCCTCTGTGGTCTTTTCCCAGTTCCTCTGGCAGCCCTCCTCAAGGACCTCTGTGAGACAAAGTCAGAAATGACTTCACTGGAGACCAAGAGAGCCCACAGAGCTCTTCCCGCTGCTTCTTCTACCCTTGTATTCACTCGGCTCTCTAAATTTGTCTCAGCTCCAGGTAAGGTTGGATCTTTAAATTTTTCTCAGCTCCAGGTAAGGTTGGATCTTTAAATTTGTCTCAGCTCCAGGTAAGTTTGGATCTTTCTTCCGTGATTTGGACCTTCAGGTTCCCCACTGAGGGTGTGTGTTTGGGGACGGATCATCCCTCTTTCATACTTTCACACTTTGGACACTCAGTTTTTCAAGTTTCTTGGAGCCTATGGGAGCAATGCACTTCCTTCAAAGGGTCTCTTGGCTTTCCTGGTATATTCCTGTGGTAGTTCTTGGAGCAAAAGTTCATAATGTGAGTCTCCACACACGAGTCTGCCTACTATTCTTGATTTGGTGTTGAAGGAAATACAGTACAGAAATTTGTAGATAAAATCAGATGGCAGTATGTGTCTTTTTAGCCTACTCCCCTGAAAATGCGGTTCTTCTTTTCCAAAGTGAAGTATGCTGTTTTCCAAAAGGAAACTTTTATAACTTTTTAAATGGTGAAATACAACACATGAAGAGAAAGATGCATAGGACATAAATGCACAATGTAATGAATAATCAGAAAGTAAATATCCTTTTAACTACTACCTAAATAAGGGAATAGACTGTTGTCTACACTGTAGAAGCAACCCCTTGCCCCATGGTATCCCTTTTCAATCACATTCTCTTTATCCCTCTTAGATTAAGACATTGTCTTGATATGCACATTACTTTCATTCTTGAGATTCTTTGTACTTTTATTGCTTTTATACGTGGCCCTAAATAAAATGTCAAATATTAACTGGTTTTAAACTTTATATAAATTCATAATTTAAAAAAGTCTCTCAATAAATAATATGTTTGTAAGATTAAGTTAGGTTTATTGTACCTAGCTTTAGTGAGTTCACTTTTACTGTAGTATAAAATTCCACCATATTAATAACCACAATTTATTTATCCATCCTAACATTCTGAAAGCTTCATGAATGTTAGAATTACTTTCAGCTATTGCAAAAATTGCTACCATGAACTTTCTTTTACATGTTTCTAGGTATGTGAATACATTTTTCTAGGTATATACACAGAAATGGAATTGTTATTGTTTGGTCATAGAATATTGTATGGGAAAGGACACTTTTCTAAAGTGGTTTAAATATAAGTGTTGGTGAGAATGTTGAGAAAGGGCACCTCATACACTATTGTTTGGAATGTAAATTAACACAGTAATCACAAGCCAATTTTCATTCATACCAACCCTGCATAACAGCTTCTTGCTTCATATCTTCAGCAATACTTGGTATTGTCAGACTTTTAAATTTATTCAATCGCATGGATTTGTAGAAGGACATCACTGTAGTTTTAATTTGCATTTCAAGATGGAAATTGTGTACATGAATACTTGAAATAATAAATAAAATTAAAAATGTCTTCATAATATTGATAATTCCAGTAAAGACCTTTTCTATTACTTGAAATGGTTCATTCAAGTCATATAACTAGCAGTATATTTGCTTAACTCATCAGACAAATCAATTAATATTTTCTTGACTTGATTTCAAGATTACATTCACATAATCAATGAAACATAAACAAATATTTTCTATTTGTTTGTATAACTAAAGGGTAGTGGTAGTACTTCATTTACTGCATCTTCCAATTTGAAACTTTGAAACCTTTGTTATTTGTGTACAGTTTTTTCACTGACATCATTTGTGAAAGAGAGCTGAATGTTATATTCAGTGTATTCTGTCCACAAGCTTTGGTTTAAAGTACAATAGAAATATCTCTCATTCTCCCACAAAGTCTCCTAACACGTGCTAGTATTCTCACTGTTGAATAGTATTGCAAAGGCAGAATGTAGCATAGTTGATATAAATACTGAGCAAAGAAAAGACACAGAGCTTGTGGTTTGAGCTAAAAGAGTGATTTTTATCTCTGTGGAGGATGCCAAACAAAACCATCCCAATCCTTGTTAGGAAATGGTAATATTAATGAAAAGTATATTTTCTATCATGTTTTATACTTGGTATTTAGATTATGATAATTTTTCACGAAAATTAGCAATCACGGTTCCTCCAAAAGACCATTAAGTGGTCTATCAGAGACAGAATTTTGGTAAACACTAGTAAGGTAGAAAGTGCCGATGATAAAGAGCTGATGACAAGGATTTTAAGACTGACTTGGTCCTGCAGCTTACTGACCATCTGGGGGAATCATTAATGCTTCTGAGTTTCTATTTCTTCATCTGGAAAATAGTCCTTGTTACAGCTGCCCTGATTTTCTCATGGTTTGTCTAGATAAGATAATATGAAAACATATTTAAAGACCAGTCTGCTTCCAGTTGTGATGGAGTAACTTGTATCAGACTCACTGTTCTATAAGAGAATTTTGAAAGTTGGCTACGGCACAAAACCATCTACAAAAACAATCAAAATAAAACCCAAACAAACACCAAAACCAATGCTGTTTTTGAAGGCACTGGAGACCAACCTAAACAGCCAGAACATGAGGGACCAAGATTTAGAGAAAAGGGAACCATAGAAAAGTGTAGGAAATTTCCCCTCAAGACATTTTGAGACCCACTAATCAGTAATTAAGCAGAGCAAGATTCTAAGAAAATAAGTATAAAGCAACTATTAAAAAGCTAAGCAGAGATTATCACAGCTTTGGGATTTGCTAAAGGCCTTAATAAACACTCTTGGATTTTAGTGGCAAACCCTGAAAGCTTACTCCCTAGGAGTGCTAGAAAACCAGAAATAGACTAGTCTTTACTGGATCAAGGAGAAATACTTGTATTCTAATGTCTGACAAATAAAAATGAAATTCCCTCTAGGGTAGATAACATTACCTAGGACCACTAGGATTTTCATACACGTTATTTATCATTCATTCAAAGACTTCCAGGATGCCAGGAAAAATAACCAAATCTACAAAAATCGGGAGAAAATAGAAACAGATCCGTAAGTCATGCAGCTGTTGGGACTAAGTGATATGAACATTAAAATAATTATGATTAATGTGTGCAAGGAAAATAGGGAAGGTGGATAATTGCACAGCAAATTAAGAAACTATAAAAATAACAAAATAGGAATCTTTATAATTAATGTAATTTAACAGCAGATTAGACTCATAAGAAAAGGATTCATATATAAGATAGGTTAGTAGAAAATATTTAGATTGAAGGAGAGAAAGAAAGAGACAGAAAAAAAGAGAGACAAGAAAGAGAAAGAGAGATGCTTTAAAACCATAGGAGATATAAGGTACACAGTAAAAAGATTAAACTTATATGTTATTGGAGTCCAGAAAAAGAAGCGAGATAGAAAGGGAGAGAAGATTCTCTGAAGAGATCATAGCCTAGAATTATCTAAAATTGCTGGAAGTCTACTGATTCAAGCATATCTATGAATCAAAAGCAGGGCAAATCAAAGAACATCACACCTAGATACATCATAGTAAAACTGTTGAAAGCTCAAAACAAAGAGCAAATCCTAAAAGCATCTATAGGAAAAAAGATACATTACTTTTAAAGGAGAAACATTAAAGTTATGGTTGACTTTTCAATAGTGTGATTTCTTTCTTATATGTTTGCAAAAATTGACCAGAAGATTTATCTAGGCATGAAACACTCTTTGCAAGAAAATTTTAGACTCATATTCAATTCATCAACAATATAAGGAAAATTAGATTATTTCATCAATTTTGATAGTTAACTTTTAAAAAGGAATTTGTCCATTTCTTCTAAATTTTAAAATTATTGGTATAATATTTAAAATTATATATTACTATTATTTTTTAAATTATACTTTGTAGGAATATTCTCTTTTATCTGCATGTTATAGTAATTTGTGACTTTTTTCTATTTTGTGCCTGTCAATCTTTATAGAGGTTTATCCATTTTTTTATTTTTGAAGAATAAACTTTGTCCTTCTTTATTTTTCTACTTCATTTTGTTTTCTATTTCATAGATTACATCTCTTAAATATTTTATTTCTTCTATGACTTTAAATTGCTGTTTATTTACTAGTTCCTTTATGTGGTCATTTAATCTTTGATTTTCAGGCTTTATCCTTTTGTAATATAAGCATACATGCATTTTGACCTATAAATTTCCCTCTGTGAACTGCTGTGGTTCATTTTATAAGGCCAGCATGACCTTAACACCAGAGAACATTATTAAAATTTCTTGGTGGTAATGGCCAAATCTCTCATCAAAAAAGATGCAAAATTTTAAAATAAAAAATTAGTAAATTCTACCCAGGATTACAAAAAAAGAGCAATATATTGTGTCTAGGTAGGCTTTATTCCAGTTATACAAAATTGGCATAATAATAGAAGAAGAAATAAATGTTATTTGTTATACTAGAAAAGGGGGGAAAAGTCTAATGTGACCATCACAACAGATTTTTAAAAAGCATTTACTTAGGATAACAATCCTTCAGAATAAAATACCTGGTATTCTTAATGTGCCAGAGTACCTACCAGAAATTGATACCAAAATAATATTTAATGGCAATAATATTAAAATAAATAACTAAAAGCTTTCTTTCTGTAACTGAGAATGACATAAGAATGTCTTGCTTTTAACTCTTCTATTTAATATTATACTGAATGTTCTATCCACTGCAATAAGATAAGAAAAATGAACAAAAAGAAACAAGCATCAGAAATGTAGAAGAAAACTACAGCTGCCATTATTTGTAGATAAAATTAATGTGCCCATAGAAAATTACCAAAAGCATCAAACCTAATGAAAAAAACAAGAGTACTCCAACATGCAACCTGAATGAATATCACATAATGTTGAATGATAGAGCAGAGATAAATGTGTACATAATATTTGATTCTACTTATGTAAAGTTCTGAAACAGGCAAAACATATATATATATACACACACACATATATAGAAATCAAAAGAGTGGTTACATTTGGTGAGGAAGTAATTATTGGAAGGGTACATGAGAAAGGGTGTTTGATCTGGAAAGTGGTCAATAGGTATGCACATAAGTAAAACTTATTGAACTGTACATAAAAGACTTGCATACTTTATAGTATGTATGCTACACCTCACTACTAAAGTAAACAAAGAAAGAAATAAACCTTATAACCAAAGAGAAAATTTATGAATTCCTATTATGCCTCCTCTGTCTTATCTCAGCTAATTATAGGGCCATTTTATATAAGGCTCTATATATGTTTTATCTTTTATTTATAATCTTATTAATATAAGGCATAATTTATTAGTTATATGACATATTTTTTGTAAGGGTCCTATAAAATGAAAATGAGTATTTCCAATCCAGATCAAAGATCATGGTGTGGCAAAGGGGAAATACTCAATGTTTTCTTAAGGGAGAGAACAATGACATCTCTGTGAATGGAGCTATTTACAGAGGAGGATGTCTCTTACACTGTCTTGCAAGATCCTTAATGGTGCACACCCAAGTGTTAGCCTGGAATGTAGTAATAATCTGAGATAATTTTTATTGGAGATTTACTCTGTGCAAGGTTTTTTTTACGTGAATGATCTCAATTACTTCTCATAACAACCTGTGAAGTAGCTAAGATTTTGTCCTCATTTTAAAGTCAATAAAACAGAAGCTCATAGAAACTGCATAACATGCCAAGTCACTCAGTTTGTAAGAGGTGGAGTTTAGATGCAAGTCCAAGTCAGTGCAAATCTCAAGACTATGCTCATAACCATTGTATTATACTTCCAAGAAAACACTTGGGTATATGAGTCAGAAACCTCTATATCTCCATTATAGAATTGAAAACAATCCATTTATTAAGTTTAAACTCTGGAATTCCTCCTCATTAGGGAATAAGACCCAAAAGGAAGGGATAATATTTTATTCATCTATGGGCACCCACTGTTTAGCACAGGACATGTCACATAACAGATATTAGGCTTAATAAACATTTGTTCAGTGAGGTAGCTCGAATATCCATGGTTGTGGTGTTACTGTAGAATCCATCCATTCCTGCACACTTGTTTGTAACTGAAATATAAATTATCTCCCTTAGCAAGCTTCACAAGGTAATAAGCATATTCATCAAATAATTCCAATCCAAACTGTGGGACTCACTGGTATTTACTGCATCTGAAATTCACAATTCGTGCACAGAAAGCAAAAAGAAGCATCCTAGTGATTGCTTGAGAATTCAATTTACATATTTTTATACACTGAATGGAGTAAAAGCAAACTTTAGGGCTTCTGAACAAAATTATTCCATTTTGTTACCACATTTTCCATTTTCTCAATAAAGTGATAGCTATTTTGATAGTTTTTGTGTTTTCCAGACACTCTCTTTGTGTTCTGGAGACAAGCTGTCAATATAACCCCAAAGAATCTTTTGGAAGGGCAAGAATTCCCAAGGATACTGCCTAGAGCTCCGCCAGCAGACACATGCCTTAAAAATTTTTCTTTTCTACCAACTCTTTGTCCATGGAGATAAACCAATTTTCCTCTTTTTTTGTAATGCACAGGATCTACAGGGATGCCTGGGTAAGGAATTTAGCATATCATCCTAGGAATACCTTGGTCTTTGGTTTGGCAGGACATCATCACTGGAGGTGGTAACAGTTGTGCAACAGTTTATGGGTGTGGTGTGGGGTCTAGCAGCTGCTTTTATTTTTTCCCTTCTAGAAGTTTATTTCCTTTGAGTCGCTTTTTAATTATGATGGATATGTTTTATGTTGTATATATTCATTTCAAAGATCTTAGGCAGTCTTTTTTTCAAGATTCATGGAAACAAAGATTCACGATTCTGATGAAAAAGAGTGTTCAACATCTGTCAGGGCCTATGTTCCTACACATTTTTGATGGTACATATTTGGCATTATAAAAAGTTATGTAATATCCATGAGGACATGAATAAATCTCTGAATTATCAATGCTCAATCTCAGTGTCTGCCCCATTCATAAGTAAAGTTAAAATGTACAGGAAGATCCAGATCACCTTCTGCCCCAATCTGTGATTGATTGATTTATGGTAAGAACACATAACATGAGATCTAACCTCAGCAAATTTTTTAGGGCACAATACGGTATGGTTTACTAAGGCCACAATATACAGCAGATCTCTAGAACTTACTCATCTTGCACAACTAAAACTTTACCCATTGAACAGCAACTCCCTGTTTCTCCTTCCCCCTTATTCCCTGGCAACCAGCATTCCACTCTCTGTTTCTATGAGTTTGACTACTTTACCAACCTCATATATATACATGGAATCATACAGTATTTGTCCTTCTGTGACTGGCTTATTTCATTTAGCATAATTAAACTTATGTTACTTCTTTAACATGAGGCTGTTGCAAAAAGGGGAAAATGTAAATTGAAGAAACAATGGTTTCCTAATATTAACAAACGTAGAGTATAATGTCAGGTGTTATTCAAGACCTTTCTCATCTCAACAGCCAATGGGACTGTCAAGATAGACCATGTCTTGTTCGCCTCTTGAGTTTAGGAGTTACTGTAGAAAAGTCATTCAAAAATAATAGTTGCTTGTAAGCAGGACACTGAATTTTTTGATTTCTGAAATCCTATATAAAAATTCAGAATATTTTTACCTAAATAGATCTGCTTATTAATAAAAATTTACAAGAAAAACAGATTCAGAATCTCTATCTCTCTTTCATGACAAGTGTATGTTTAATGTGAGAAAGGGGCTAGGTAACAAACACCCTTCATGTTGTGAGTTAGGCCAAGATTTTCTCAAGATTCATGGAAGTGAGTTGTAGGGCAGTTCTGGAAAGATGGTAGATAGGGACAGGGCTGACATTGCAGCTCCAACTTGGACAGGACAGAACATCATGTGGAGACTCACACCATGAAATTTTGTTCCAGGAAGCACCACAGGAGCAGACCAGGGAAACCAAAATAATTCACAGATCCTTTGAAAGAAGCCTCAAGCCACTACAAATTCCACGAGACATGCAAAAACTCTGGTGCTCTCTTGAAAGCACCACCTGCTGGCCAACCACCAACTCAGGACGTTACAGCAACTCATGACAGAACAACCCTGCTCCAAGGAAGGAGAAAACAACAGATAATTCCACTGTCTGCAACATCCTGGCTAACCAGTGGTCCTGAATCTGTCCACATGACAACTTTACTGCTAGCAGAATCAGCATCCAAGAAAGCCAACACACTAAACATATGTACAACCAAAGACTCTCACAGAGTCTACTTCACTCTCCTGCCACCTCCACCAGAGCAGGTGCTGGTATCCATGGCTGGGAGAACTGAAGATGGATCACAGCACAGAACTCTTTGCAGATGTTCCTCAATACCAGCCCAGAGCCTGGTAGCCCTGCTGAGTGGCTAGACCCAGAAGAGCAACAACAATCACTGTAGTCAGGCTTGCAGGAAGCCCCATCTGTAGGGGAAGTGGGAGTACACTGCATCAAGAGACCAGCCCACGGGACAAAAGAGTCTGAACAGCAGCCCTTGAGTTCCAGATTTTTCCACTGAAATAGTCTACACAAATGAGAAGGAATCAGAAAAGTAACATTGGTAATATGACAAAACAAATTTCTATAACACCACCAAAAGACCACACTAGCTCTGTGACAATGGATCCGAACCAAGAAGAAATCTCTGGATTGCCAGATAAAAAATTCAGAATGTTGATTATTAAGCTATTCAAAATGATACAGGGAAAGGTGAAAAGGAACTTAAAGAAATTTAAAAAACAATACAGGGTATGGATGGAAAATGCTGCAGAGAAATAGATATCAAAAAGAAAAAACAATCACAACTTCTGAAAATGAAAGACACACTTAAAGAAATAGAAAATGCACTGGAAAGTTTCAACAATAGAATCAAACAAGTAGAAGAAAGAACTTCAGAGCTTGGAGACGAGGCTTTTGAATTAACCCAATCAGATAAAGACAAACAAAAATAATTTTTAAAAAAGGCCAGATGTGATGGCTCATGCCTGTAATCCCAGCATTCTGGGAGGCCAAGACAGACAGATCGCTCGAGCTTAGGAGTTCAAGACCAGCCTGGGCAACACGGTGAAACTGTCTCTACTAAAAATCCAAAACTTAATTGGGTGTGGTAGCACAAGCCTGGGATCCCAGCTACTCAGGTGGTCGAGGCATGAGAATTGCTTGAACCTGGGAGGGAGACGTTGAAGTGAGCCAAGATCACACCATTGCACTAAAGCCTGGGTGACAGAGTAAGACTCTGTCTCAAAAAAATAAAAATAATAATAATTAAAGGATAAAGCCTCCAAGAAATCTGAGATGATGTTACATGGCCAAACCTAAGAATAAATGGTGTTCCTGAGGCAGAAGAAAAATCTCAAAGTTTGGAAAACATATTTGATGGAATCATTGAAGGAAACTTCCCTGGCCTTGCTAGAGATCTAGACATCCAAATACAAGAAGCTCAAAGAAAACCTGGGAAATTTATCACAAAAAGATCATTACCCAGTAACATAGTCATCAGGTTATCTAAAGTCAAGACAAAGGAAAGAATCTTAAGTATTGTGAGGCAGGAGTTTCAGGTAATCTATAAAGGAAAACTTATCAGATTAACAGAAAATTTCTCAGTAGAAACCCAACAAGCCAGAAAAGACTGGAGTCCTATCTTTAGCCTCTTCAAACAAAATAATTAACAACAAAACAAACAGAATGTTGTATCCAAAAAAATTAAGCTTCATAAATGAAGGAGAGATAAAGTCTTTTTCATACAAATAAATGCTGAGAGAATTTGCCACAACCCTGCACTCCAGCCTGGGCGACAGAGCGAGACTCCGTCTCAAAAAAAAAAAAAAAAAAAAGAGAATTTGCCACAACCAAGCCAACACTGCAAGAAATGCTAAAAGGAGTTCTAAATCTTGAAACAAAACCTCAAAATGCACCAAAATAGAACCTCCATAAAGATAAATTTCACAGGGTCTATAAAACCTTAACACAAAGAAAAAAACAACAAGGTATTCAGGCAACAACTAGCATGACGAGTAGAATAGTACCTCACATCTCAATATTAATGTTGAATGTAAATGGCCTAAATGCCCCACTTAAAAGATACAGAGTGGCAGAATGAATAAGAATCTACTAACTAAATATCTGCTGTCTTCAGGAGTCTCACCCAACACATAAGGATTCACATAAACTTAAGGTAAAGGGGTGGAAAACATTATTCTATGCAAATGGACACCAAAAGAGAGCAGGATTGTTAGCTATTCTTGTATCTGACGAAACATACTTTAAAGTGACAACAGTTAAAAAAGACAAAGAAGGACATTGTATAATGATAAAAATTTTAGTCCAATAGGAAAATGTCACAATCCTAAATAAATGCGCACCTAACAATTGAACTCCCAAATTTATAAAACAATTACTACTAGACCTAAGAAATGAGATAGATGGAAACAGAATAATAATGTGGGACTTCAATACTCCACTGACAGCACTACACAGGTCATCAAGACAGAAAGTCAACAAAGAAACAATGGATTTACACTGTAACCCAAAACAAATGGACTTAGCAAATATTTACAGAACATTCTCCCCAACAACTGCAAAATAAACATTCTTTTCATCAGCATATGAAACATTCTCCAAGATATACCATACGACAGGTTACAAAACAAGTCTCAATAAACTTAAGAAAATCCAAATTATATCAAGTGTCTTCTAAGATCACAGTTGAATGAAACTGGAAATTAACTGAAAAAGGAACCCTCAAAATTATACAAATACATGAAAAATAAATAATCTGCTCCTGAATGATCTTTGGGTCAACAATGAAATCAAAAAGGAAATTAAATAATTCTTTGAGCTGATCAATAATAGTGACACAACTTATCAAAGCCTCTGGGACACAGCAAAAGCAGTACTAAGAGGATCATTCATAGTATTAAACGCTTACATCAAAAACTCTGAAAGAGCACAAATAGACAATCTAAGGTCACACCTCAAGGAACTGGAGAAACAAGAACAAACCAAACCCAAATTCAGGGGAAGAAAAAAAAAAGATCAGAGCAGAACTAATTAATAAAACAAACAAAAAAATACAAAAGATAAATGAAACAAAAAGCTGGTTCTTTGAAAAGATAATCAAAATTGATAGACCGTTAGATAAACCAAGAAGAGAGAAGATCCAAATAAGCTCAATTAGAAGTGAAGTGGAAGATATTATAACCAATATCAGAGAAATACAAAATATCATTCAAGTCTACTATGAACACCTTTACATGCACAAACTAGAAAATCTAGAGGAGATGGATACATTCCTGGAAATATACAACCCTCCTAGATTGAATCAAGAGGAAATAGACAGACCAATAACAAGTAGTGAGATTGAAACAGTAATAAACAAATTGCCAACAAAAAAGTTTCAGGATGAGATGGATTCACAGCTGAATTCTATGAGGCATCCAAAGAAGAATTGGTACCAATATTACTGAAACTATTGCCAAAGAAAGAAAAAAGGGAATCCTCCCTAAATCATTCTAAGAAGCCAGTATCACCCTAATTCCAAAATCAGCAAATGGCATAACAGAAAGACAAAACTACAAACCAACATCCCTGATGAACATAGATGTAAAAATCCTCAACAAAAATACTAGCTAACCGAATCCAACAGCATATAAAAAAGATAACCCACCATGATCAAGTGGGTTTCATACCAGGGATGCAGGGCTGGTTTAACAAAAATAAGTTAATAAATGTGAAACACCACATAAACAGAATTAAAGACAAAAATCATATGACCATCTCAATAGATGCAGAAAAAGCATTTGACAAAATCCACCATCCTTTACGATTAAAATCCTCAGCAAAATTGGCATAGAAGGGACATACCTCTTGGTAATAAAAGGCATCTATTACAAATCCACAGCCAACATTTTACTGAATGGAGAAAACTTAAAGGCATCCCACCTAAGAACTGGAACAAGACAAGGATGCCTACTTTCACCACTTCTATTCAACGTAGTACTGAAAGTCCTAGCCAGAGATATCAGACAAGAGAAAGAATTAAAGGGCATCCAAATCAGTAAAGAGAAAGTCAAACTGTCACTGTTTGCCAATGATATGATCATATACCTAGGAAACCCTGAAGACTCATTCAAAAAGCTCCAAGATCTGATAAATGAATTCAGTAAAGTTTCAGGAGACAAAATTAATGTACACAAATTAGTAGCACTGCTATACACCAACAACGACCAACCTGAGAATCAAATCAAGAACTCAGCCCATTTTACAACAGTTGCAAAAAAACAAAATACATAGAAATATACCTAACCAAGAAGGTGAAAGATCCATACAAGAACAACTACAAAACATTGATGAAAGAAATCATAGATGACACAAGGAAATGGACACACATTGCATGCTCATGGATGGGTAGAATCAATACTGTGAAAATGACCATACTGCCAAAAGCCATCTACAAATTCAATGCAATTCTTGTCAAAATACCATCATCGTTCTTTATAGAACTAGAAAAAAAAATCCTAAAATTCATATGGAACCAAAAAAGAACCCCCATAGTCAGAGTAAGACTAAGCAAAAAGAACAAATCCAGAGGCATCACATTACCCAACTTCAAACTATACCACAAGGCTTTGGTTACCAAAACAGCATGGTACTGGCATAAATATAGGCACATAGAACAATGGAGCATAATAGAGAACCCAGAAATAAAACCAAATACTAACAGCCAACTGACTTTCGACAAAGCAAACGAAAGCATAAAGTGAGGAAAGCACACCCTATTTAACAAATAGTGCTGGGATAATTGGCAAGCCACGTGTAGAAGAATGAAATTGGATCCTCATTCCTCACCTGATATAAAAATCAACTCAAGATGGATCAAAGACTTAAATCTAAGACCTGAAACCACAAAAATTCTAGAAGATAACATCAGAAAAATTCTTCTAGACATTGACTTAGGCAAAGAGTTCATGACCAAGAATCCAAAACCAAGAGAAACAAAAACAAAGATAAATAGATGGGACCTAGTTAAATTAAAAAGCTTCTGCACAGCAAAAGAAATAATCAGAAGAGTAAACAGACAACCCACAGAGTAGGAGAATATAGTCTTAATCTATACACCTGGCAAAAGACTGATATCCAGAATCTACAAGGAACTCAAATAAATCAGCAAGAAAAAAAATCCCATCAAAGAGTGGGCAAAGGATATGAGTAGACAATTATTAAAAGAAGATATACAAATGGCCAACAAACACATGAAAAAGTGCTCAATATCAGTAATCATCAGGGAAATGCAAATTAAAACCACAATGAGATGCCACCTTGCTCTTGGAGGAATGGCCATGATTAAAAAATTAAAAAATAATGAATGTTGACATGGGTGTGGTGAAAAGGGAACACTTCTACACTGCTGGTGGGAATGTAAAACTAGTACAACCACTACGGGAAACAGTATGGAGATTCCTTAAATAACTTAAAGTAGAACAACCGTTTGATCCAGCAATCCCGCTACTGGTTATCTACCCAGAGGAATAAAGGTCATTATATGAAAAAGACACTTGCATACACATGTTTATGGCAGCACAGTTCACAATTGCAAAAACAAGGAGCCAGCCTAAATGCCCATCGACCAATAAGTGAATAAAGAAAATATAGTATATACATATATTATATATATATATATATATATATATACACATACATACACATATGTATATACACCATGGAATACTACTCAGCCCTAAAAAGGAACAAGCTAAAGGCATTCACGGCAATCTGGATGAAGTTGGGGACCATTATTCTAAGTGAAATAACTCAGGAATGGAAAATCAAACATTGTATCTTCTCACTTACAAGTGGGAGCTAAGCTATGCGGATAAAAAGGCATAAGAATGATATAGTGGGCTTTGGGAACTCAGGGGGAAGGGTGGGAGGGAGGTGAGAGAAAAAAGGACTATACATTAGGTACAGTGTACACTGCTCAGGTGATGGGTACACCAAAATCTCAGAAATCGCCACTAAAGAATTTACTCATGCAACCAAACACCGCCTGTACCCCCAACACTAGTGAAATAATAAATATTATATTTAAAAAAAATAATAAGCAAAGACTTATGGTTCTGATGAAAAAGATTTTTCAACATCTAGCAGAGCCTATGTTTCTGTACGTTTTTTATGGAACGTATTTGGCATTCTAAAAAGTTATGTAATATCCATGATGACACGTAGAAATCTCTGAATTATCAGTGCACACTCTCTGTGTCTGGCCCGTTCATAAATAAAATTATAATGTACAGGAAGATCCAGCTTATCTTTTGCCCCATTTGTGCAATTGACACCCTTTTCCTTTTGACACCCTTTTGTTTCCCTTTGAGGCCCTCAATAACAGTTAAGATTTTATGGTTGCAAACAGTAGAAAAGACTCTAACTTAAATAGGAAACAATTGATTGGGATATAAACATACGTGAGAACATAAGGGAGTGATATAAGAAACCTTCATTAGAAACATACGAAGAACTGACAAAGCATAAGAGACATTTGGTGAACAAACAAGGAAAGAATAGGTATGGGGAGAGCCTCAGTGATCCATGTATCAGGAACTAATACATCAAGTTTTTAGGGAGTGGCTGATTGCTGGGATGAGGCAGTTTCTACTCTTCATTAGCCTTTTGTAATTCTGGGGAAAAGATCTGATTGGCCTAGATTGAGTCACATGTTCCCTATTGGCAAGGGGAAGGCCTGAAACCTTGACTGACAAACTGAATCAATCAGTTATTGGAATGTAACAAACCACTCCAAAACTCAGTGGCTTTAAATCATACTAATGTATTTCCTACCTGCAGATAGGCTGGTGATCAGCTCTTGTAAGCTGGGTTCTGCTTAAAGATGTGGGGCAGATGGCAAAGATATACTCCATACACAGTTCATTCTGGGTCCCAGGCAGCAGGGTGGCGGCTACATGGGAGAGGCTCTTCCCATGGCAAAGTATAACAGCATAAGCGCATTTGAAGCCTTTGCTTGCATCGCGTCTATTAGCACCCCACTGGCCAAAGCACACTGCTTTTTGTGGGAGTGATGGCCGAATCAGCAGACAAAGGGAATAGATAGAGGAACGTGTGAAGAAAGGAAGCCAATAATTAAACTGGGGCAATTACCCAAGAATCAAAGAAATAATTACCCCAAAAGGAATCATAATGTTTTTACCATGAAAAGGATTCTTGTGGGGGAAAGAAAGAAATGAGATCAACCAGTTCCCAGATCCTGAAAGGCCTTGTTCTCACCTGGCTCTTATGAACTGCAGCTGTAGGTGGTTCCTCTCGTGGCACTTTCATATGTCAATAAGATGCCAAGAGCCAAGGATGTAATCTTTATGGGAGGGATGTGACAAGTATCTTTAAGGTAAAAACAGACCTGGTCAGATCACAGCTATATAATATAGCTATATAAAAGTAAAAATCACGGCTGTATAAAAGTAATGTGTCTATTTTTAGCAGTAGCCCTGAAAATGATTGTGATTACAGTATATTAAGACAGAAAAATCATATAGGAGGAGGGATTGTTGCTGTTACTTGCTGTATGAGAACCCTTGAGCATCCAAGCGCTTATAAATTAGTCCAGAGCAACAAGTTCAGCCCTTCTGGCTCTCTCTGTTGCTCACTTCAGCACTAGCCATTTCTGAAGCATTATTCCAGTGGATAGCGGTGTGTGTTCCTGTTTTATAATTTACCTTGCCTGGGAAATACTGATGAAACTTGAAGGACATAATGGTTTAACAAATCAAAAGGCCTCCTGATGCTGGTCCTTAAACCTAGACTTGGGTGGCTGCATCAAACCATATATTCAAATTCCAGGGCTTTATTCCTGAGGACTCTCATTAAGTATGTCTGTGTTGAAGCCCTAATTTCTATTTCTGTTGTGAAACTCCAGAGGTGTTCCAGAGATTCTAAGGTTTATCCAGGTTTTGAATCTACCTAGTCTGCTTTATTTTACATATGAAAAAAAATTGACACCCAGAGTGAATGATGGGATAGCTTTCTTCCCAGTGTCACACAGCTGGTTTGTCTTGAGTCAGAACTTGGACTAGGACCTGATCTCCTGTTTCCTAGCCTAGTGCGTATTCCCCTACACCCTACTGTCTTCTTCATATGAATGCCCAGAGATATCATGCTGATCGGAATTTCTGGAGTATGAACATCATCCCTTCCCCATTCGTAGGAACCTTAATTGTCTTCACCCTAAAGCACATATAGCTTCAGATATGTTTGCATATTTATGTGGATCTAATTGCTCATGAGTCAATCTAGTCGATTAGCCTTTGGTTACTGGAAAAAAAGTGATTTAAGACTATTTTTAAATGAAACCTGTGAATCCTTTTGCCATATAGGCACAAAGTAGGAAGTCAAGGGGCACTGTGATAAAGGAGACAGCAGCAGGTCCAGGGAAAAAACTTACAGAGTGAAATCATCAACCCTCAATGGAATGTGAATCGAAAGCCAAGAACTATTAGTAAAAAGAAAAATGTATAAAGTACAGGAAAGAAGAACAGAGGGGCGTGAGCATGAGATGGGAGTGCAGAGGGCTTGAATTGGCCTGGACAGCCCATTTCTCAGCAGGTCAGCACTCACAGGTTGGCACGCAGGATAAGATAGGGTGAGAGACAGCCACCGAAAAGGAAGAAAGATGGTCTTCGGGAAGGGAAGACATGCTTAAAATTAAACACAGGGGAGGAAAAGGGTGTTTACAGTTTTCTGAGATGAGATTCAGGCTGAAGTCATAGTTTGGCAGCCAAACCAAAGAAATTTAGTTTCCCTTGGAAAGATTTATGTCTTCTAGGGTTGAGAAATATGTCTGGCTGCCAATATTTCATAAAGCAACATAGAAAGAAATACAACCTACTTTAGTGTTTGGCTTGGGACTTTTCACCTTTGTTTGGCAAGATATTTTTCATTTTGAAAGAGGGAGTGAGTACTATTCATGTCAGCTCCCTATGAAGATCTTAAAGCTCTTTGCCTAAATTATCTGATGGTTCATAATGCTTTACTTACCTATATATAAATATTTTAAAAGGTAGATTAAATTAACAGAACCTGTGACACTCATAACCTGTCTGTTCCAAAATTCTTTGAGATAACATTGCCATCAAACAGAACTAAAAGAAATGTAATCAAGCCCTTTGGGAATTTCATGTAGTAGTTGGAAACCACAAAATGTAGGTCCAGTTCTGCCATTTGTTATTTTTATGACCTTGAAAAGTTACTCAACCCCTCTGTGCCACCGATTTCTTATCTATTATGTGGAGTTTATAAAAGTTTATAAAAGAATTTACTTCACAGGGTTGTGGAGAGGATTGAATGACTCTTAGAACAATGCTTGGCACTCAGAAAGGATTAATTGTTATTACCACATTTTCTGGAATTTCTGAGATATCTCAATTTCAACTATTCTTCATTACTGTAGTCATATTATCATGAAAATACTCTAAAAATGCCAACTAACTACATTTTTAAGATTATCTTTCCTATGTGGAAGTGGCAGCAAACTTTTTCTTTTATTTTTAAATTAGATTTTGTATCCTTATTTGAGGCTTAGGAAATATAATAATGTCAAGAAAGGACAGAGTTCAGCCAATGTTCCTGAGTGCTGCGAGAGAGGGGAAGCAATGGAGAGGAAAATTTCTTCCAGTCTTCTCCACCTCCAAACCATGTCAGCCCCGCTGTTGTAACTGCTATGAATTATCACCGGCTCTTTGTACTTATCCACTCAGAGTTTCATATGCCTGTTTTCCCATTTAGAGAGATGTTTTCCCCAGGCATAGTCATCTGCTTACACTGGCCATAATTTCCCCAACAGCCTGTTTGCCAGTATATCTTCCCTTCTCTTTTGCCTTTCTCTCCTTTCCTCTCCCATGCCTTCTCCCTCTTCCCCTTTGCCAGTTTCTTTCCCACCCTTCCTCCCTCCCTCCTTTCCTACTTCTTAAAGTCTTTGCCTCTCTACTATCCTCCAGGCACTATGTTCTTCTCTTCCCAATTCCCCAACATTAACCTATATCCAAGTATTATCTGGACAGATGCTGATTTCTATCCTCCTCCTTCTGCCTTCTCTTTAAATCTTCCTTCATGCCCTCAGTGTCCTGTCATCCACCTCTTCTGCTTTGTTCTGCTTCTAGCTCTTTCTCAACCATCTTCATTATTACACAGGCACATAGGATAATGTAAATGTAGACAATAGATGGAGCTTGAACTATAGGTAAGTAATCTAGGCTCTCCTCTTGGTTCGTTTATTTGCCATCTGAGTGACCTTAAACAAGGCACTTAATGCAGCAAAGCTTCCATCTCCACATATGTAAACCACGTGCTCTGAGTGCTCAAGCAAATGCTATCAGGTTCATATGAGGCAGTATAAGTCAAGTAGCATGTTTAACATCTGTCAATTCCTACTTACTTAATGACACTATTGCCCCATTCTCCCTGGAAGTCTAGATATCCTACTCATTTTTAGCTGATAGAAGTCACAGCTTTTACTTTCAACTGTAGTATCATTCCTTTTGGTAATCATTTCACCCCTGATCCTTTTCTCCCAACCTCAACTCCTACTTCTTCCTTTATATGCTGTTTATGCCAGTAATTCAAAATCACTCAGAGTCTGCCACATGTGGCAAGCTGCTTCTCATCACATGACCTCTCCTTAGCTGTTCTTGCATTCTTTCTGTGTCTCAGAAGCAATTGTTGAATTGAACTCTATCTTTTTCTAACTATGTGAATGTAGACTTACACTAATTTTGGAATTCTACAACTTGGATTCAAGCTCCAGCCATCTATGTATTTTGGCTATCTGACCTTGACAATGTCATTTAACCTCTAAGAGAGTCAGTGTTCTTGTGTATATATGGGGGACAATGACAACTTCTGTTTATTGAAGGCTCACTATTTGTCAGAGTTGTGTATTTGCTCATTTATCTTTTCTCATTTTATTTTTACAGCTGCCCTATGATGTACCTATTATTATTCCTATTTTACAAATAAGAAAGCTGAGACTGGAAAGCTATTTATCTCAAAAACTAAAATAGCCTCAGAACTAGAATCCTTGTCTCCACTCTCACTGTTCTTTCATCTGCTTTGTTGGAATATTAATGGTGATCTCCTAAAATCATCAAACAAATACTGTCACGTCCTTTGCAATGTCCACCCCCAACTGAAGTTGCTTAATTGCATAGAGAAAAATCTAATCTAAATGTCCTCTCATGTCTTATAAGCCCCACAGGACCTAGCCTCTAATTACCTCTTTGAATTCATCACACACTATGTTCCCCTTCTTTCACAGCACTCAGGGACATTAGCTGAATTGCTTTTTCTGGCCCAGGTAAGCACTTTGCAGCCACAAGACATTTGCATGTGCTGTTTCTTCTTCTGGGAGCATTCTTCCAATAGATCTTTCATGGCTGGCTCCTTCTTCTCATCTGTCTTAGATCAAATGCTGCCTCCTTGGAGTAGTTTTTCCTGAAACCCAATCCCATTTAGCCAGGCTCCATTACTGTCCTTTTCATAACCATATTTTATTTTTGAGAGTGCTCATCACAATCTAAAATCATCATTTACTTATTTATTACCTGTCTTCTGTATTCTCATTGTATAGCACAGCAGATTCAACACATCTTTGCTAAACGAACGGACTGTCCAAAGTCAGTTTAGACAAGAGGGGATGGAACAGGATTTGAGCCCAGGACTGTCTGACTCTAAAGTCCATATGCCTAACCACTGCATTCATTCCCTGCTTCAGCCATTAAAATATTGAAAAGAAACAGTAGGCTAACATGGGAGCATGGTTTGTAAACTCCAAGCATTGTGTCAATGTGAACATGCAGTTTTGGTACTCTGTCCTCTGCTGGATGCCACATGGACTAAAACTGTCTGTTCTCAAGAGGCTCTAAGTCATCACCGGTGTTAGAGAAGAAAGGCCGTTGTCTACAATAAATCCTTCTGCTGACGTTCCTTTATGACTATGGTGACATCTGTGAGAAGCTCTTCTCTTTTCTTCCCATTCTTGGCCAGACCCTTGCCAATCCTACCTTATCTTCTACACTCTTGGCCTTGCCTTTCTTGCTGCCATTAAAGAGAGATGTACTGAAAATCTCCCATTCATTCTTAATTAGCTGACTTAACACACTCTCTTTTCATAGAGATTTTAGGCCTCTGTTTAAATCCCAACTATGCCTACATAGGGCTTACAGTAACAAAATCCAAATTGTATCTAGAATTAACCATGGGGAGTCCTAATTTTTAAGACCCTCTCTTCCATTGTAGATTGGAAATAAAACTGAGGTAGGTTCATTCACCTGAAATCAACACTTAATCACACAGCAAGTTAATGGCAAAATGAAAATGAAAATTCGTGTCCTTCAGTGCTTCTCTCCTAAAACCTGTTGAGTTTATTTTTTTTAATTATTAATAGAATATCATTATATAAATTTCCAATGTGATTATGCTTTAGTGAAAGAAAACTTTACATCCAACCCAAAGTGAATGTTTATTCTATGGTTTGCAAATAAAGTAGCAACCCGTATATTTTATCTTTGCATTAGTAAAGCCTCCAAACTTCAAAGGCAAATAATTTGTTTCAATATCAGTGGCATAAATTAATTCCCCATGCACTGCATTCCTTTGAACTCTTAATCTACAATCAGCATCATTTTAGGATTTGCTAAGATCAAAAGTCTCTCTAGAACAATTAGCTTGATTTAGTCATTCTACAGTGTATATACATATATCAAAACCTCAAGTTGTATACAATAAATATATACAATATTCACTTGTCAACTGAAAATAAACAGAAGTATCTAGAACCACCCAATACTTAGATATTTGAATAATTCTGTTGTTTTTCCAAGTAAAACATAGAGTATGTTTCTAAAACCTAGTACTTGCAAAAGTTTAGTTTAGTTTTAAGTTATGAATATGTATTTTGAAAGTAGCCTGCAGCTTCTTTATGCTTGACTATTTTGAGTCTACCCCGCTAGTGTCTCATCATGCAACGATGAAAAACTGAAATGAAGATGATATAGCTAAGGCACAGAGTATTACTCTTTAGAGATACAATTGTCTTAGCAATGAGATTACAGAAATTAAAATGTGTGATGTTTTTCTTATCTGAATGCCTAAATCATTGTTTCATGTTGGTATTCAAAGAAAACAAGTTCTTATTCATACAACAAATAGAATGAGTGATGGGAACTGAAAAGGAGGAAGACACAATTCCCTGGTTTTCTGTGTCTCTTTTCAAGATATTTTTTTCTGGTGCTGGTATACATATCAGCCTACACACATCCACCATACTTTCTGCAAGTACTCAAGAAAGCGTTGAGTTCCCCAAACTGTTTCCTTACATCAAATTTTTAAAAACTCTCCCCACCCATCATTTTCAGTCAATGAAGCCAGTTTCTTCCCTCTATAGAAAGTAGATTCTAAAGTTTGAGTTGTAGATCATTGCTATTACTAACACATAATGCCATTTGGAGCACATTCATCCTAGAAATTTTCCAAGTTTACAGTGTCTACTTGAATTTTTTCGGTGAATATTTGTCATTTCATTCAAGAGCAGGCCTATGGGTAATCATTTAATCAAAACTACTGCGGTGATTGCTGCTTGTACAGAAAATTATAAAGCTACAACAGGAGTCAAGCCACGATTGCCAAGTCTAAATGGGCACTGCTTTTTGTTAAGTATTGGGTAAGAATGAAGCCTTAAATTTGGAGGAAATTGAAGAGCATTCTTTGGTCAGAACCAAATTTTCCAATTTTCATTTTCTCTATTTTATTTACACAAAAATACATGATGAAAATTCATAGAAGGCACATATGAAGAACACCTATATTATGATTCTCGCTTTCTGATAAATGTCTTATTCTAGCTTTGGGGCCCCTGATATGTCCTTTTTGTTAAGATTTGAAAGGCATAAAAAAGAACATTGAAAAACATTAACTATGATTTTTTATGCTTCATCATGATTTCACATATGCCAACTATCCAATGAAAAAAATATATTGAGATGATAGTTTGTGAAATATTCAATCCCAATATGTGCACAAGAGCTTATTGGGAGGCAAGTTAGCATGGAAATAACTGCTTTTTTGGAAAGAAGCCTTGTTTCAAGTTGAAAACTCTATAAATTATGCTTTTATTTATACAATTCTGTCTTACTTTCATTGTCTCTAATAGACCATAAATCTTAGTATATTGCTAACTATAGAGATGAACCCTCAGAGACTGGTTGGATGTGTATACTTGAGAAAGTAAACACAGTTTCTTAAAGGGCAATACAATGAGGTCATACTCTGCAAAGAGATTGTAAAAAAGATAGTTGTATACTCTTGATTTATTTTCTTTTCCAATAATATTCTTTAAAAAGCAAAGTCAACTTTTAAGTTATAAGGTAGCTTTTGCAAATGTTGATTTTAAAAAAGGGTCCAAATTGCTGCCTACAAGAGAAGAATTGAGCCCACAACAATCACTGATACATGATTAAAACTGGATCTTGTCATAGCAAAATATATTTTCTGTTTGGAAATAAAGCATAAAAGATTCTGCAGCTACCTCACATTGGCAAAAAAAGACAGGAAGCTTTCAATCTGTGGCCTTTCTTTATGAGTGGTGAAAGATGACATGAGTGGGTAGATTTTGGAGGGGCTAACCCCCTCTGAAATGATCCAAGTGTGTTGACAGAACCTCACTAATTCACTTCCCTGAGACCAGCAATAAACAAGACTTCCTGTAGAGTATATTTAACCACCACAATTTGTTTCTGGTTGGAAATCATCCTAAAAAGTTTCTTGTCCACGTTTAAAGGTGGTTCTTCAGGGTTTAAGGCCACGCTGCTAAAATTTGGTCCCTGTGAATTTCCCTACAACAGTAAAGAAGCTATCTGTATCCCTCATGTTGAAGACAGGAGCACCTTTATTTGATATGTGGAGCAGAAGCTGGAAAATAGACTCATACTTATCCCGGCCTTACCAAGCTGATCAGAAAGCAGGGATCTGCAGTTCAGCTACGTTGAAGACATATTTGTCAGGGTTATAATTCATTCAGACCATTATATTCAGGGAGAACAGCTACATCAGTGAGGAGCACGTAAGCACTTGTGTAGTTAGACATGCTAGGTGTTAAATACTTGAAATCAGCAAAGTGGAAAAAGCAAAATGGAAGCATCATTGCAGTGGTTGAGAATTAAACAGAGCTGTATTCAAACCCCAGTTTTGCCTCTTTTTGACTGTGAGACTGGGCAACTGTGTTTGTATACTTTGCTTAAAATATAAGCTTTTATTCTCTATTGGGTCATCTCTTCAGAGTCCCTCCCCGTGGCAAGAGTTCCCCCTATAGCCACTAATCTCAGGCTTGGCCATATGACTTGCTTGGACAAGTGAATATGAGCAAAAGTGACAAAAACCATGTCCAAAGAGAATATTTAAGATCCAATCCATGAATTTTTCCATTGTTCTTTTCCCCCTGCTATGAGAAGAGCATGTTGCAGAAAGGGTCAGCTCCTTCAGCCTAGATCTCAGAGTAAGGTGCCTTGTGGGAAGTACCAGGACCAAACCATAGACCTACAACTGATATTTATTATGAGCCTGTGCTGTTAGCAACTGAAATTTGGAGTTGTTTGTTACCACAGTGTAATCTGCCAAAACTAATACAACAAGTTACATAAATCTCTCTATGTCTCAGATTCTTCATCTGTAAAATCAAAGTAAGGTTATTGTGAAGAGAAAATAGGATGATATTTGGATATTTAGTGTTTTCTTAGTAGCATCTAGCAATTAGTGATCATTATTATTATTCTAGGTGCCCAGGATGAAAGTCTGTGAAACAAAGCATCAGGAATCCAGAAGAAAGACTAAGCAGCAATTGATAAAAAAACATAAGGCTAAGGGTCTATACAACTAGTTATTGGAATTTAGCTAGAGGCATGAGTAACAGATTCTAGGGGGTGAGGTAGAGGGAGACAGGAGCAGCACGTATGACATTTGGTCATGGCTGACACTTTCTGTGGCACATGTTTTATAAAGGCTTCCAATGGAGACCAATTTCACCTGAGTGCATAGTCAGATCCAAGCTGCAGTGGGGACAAATAAATAGATGGGATATTAGGAGCCGCTTTACATAAAGCACATTGTTCTAAAATAAACTTTCTTGTTTGCTCCTAAACAGATTTTTTACCCCACTGTTAGGTTATGTGAACACATTATGGAAATGTCTAAAATTTACAATGACAAAATTCTTTCCTTTTGGCTTGAAGTCTACAGTTTCTATGAAAGCTATATCATTTATGTGTCTAAAATGTTTTATACAGAGAATGAGCCCTAAACAAATTTTAAATCTGTTAAGACTGAAACATAGTCTTACAAAGATAGAGTTGGTTTTGACAAGCGGTGAAAAAGTATGTTGCTGCTGATGCTGCATTAGCCACATGAGTTTCTTCCCATAGATTGTTCAGAGGGGGAAACTGGTCAATCACTTGTCCTTAATATAGGACATCAAGGGAAGTTCAACTGCGCCTAACTTGTTACATCAAGTAGCTGTCTGTATCCTTACTATTAGAATGGCTTGTGGAGCCAGAGAGCCAATGCCAGGAGTCCAAACCAACCATTCATACAGTATGTATCAATATTGACATCACATTAGAATCACCTAGGGCAATTAAAACTTAGACACTACTTCTAATTAAAACAAAACAAAACAAAACAAAAACATCTGGAGGTGGAGACCAGCAATCACAATTAAAAAACAAATAAAACTCACCACGTGATTCTAGCATGCAGCCAGGTTGAGGATCATTGAGTAAGAAGTGGATAAGTCCAAGGGTAAGGAGGGGCCTGCAGAGAGGGGTAGCTGACAAACCAGGATGAACAGAGAAGTGGAGACGGAGAATGCTGACCAGCGCCTGTCAGACTTCAACATGCATAAAAATCACCAAGGGAGTGGGAGAGGTCTTGTCAAAACGCAGATTCTGATTCAGTAGGACTGAAGGAGACACTAAGAATCTGCATTTCTAACAAACTCCCACGTAATGCAATGCTTCCAGCCCCTGGACCACACTATGAGTGGCAAGAAACTAGAGTAGAAAAGTATGAGTGGTTCTGAGTGAATCCTGGACTACTAATGCCTGAGTGACTACTTTGAGTTTGTATGGGCAAGCTAGAGTTACTTAAAAAGACCAGAGCAGAAGACTATAGTGATTCCTCATGTATGACTGCTGCCATAGCTTGAATTTATTCTAGGAGTCTTGTCAGAAGATGAGGAACTGGAGCTGAGTTGCCTTGTATTAGATGACACACATGGGGCTAGAAATTAAATGTAGAGATATGAGCCTTCTGAAGTAGTAAAAGATAGGTGCTTGATAAAGACCTTTCTCTCTAAGATAGAGTAAAAGTCTATGCAGGATAGTAGCACTGATAGATGACAGTGGCACAAACCAAGTCAGAAAGCAAAATTAAATGCTTTTAAATGATATTTCCAAAATCCCTGATGTTCCCCAAATCATTTTATTCAGCATTCAGACATGATAATAAAGTACATTGAACCACATAGTGATAATATTTCCTTTTTACCTTTCTTTCAATCCTTCTGGTTAACTTCAAGGGGGAAAAAAAGTTAGTTATGGATTGTACGTCTTTAGCACCTCCAGCACCTCAATTACCCACTTTAAAAACAACAAAAAGAACAGTCCTCAAGCTCAAAACTCCAGCAGGCAAATGTTTTGGTTATTTTTATTACAATTATGTGTTAATACTTTCTACTTCCAGCAAGTGATACTTTTTTTTCATTTCTGTTAGTAATATATACTTTTCCTTCAATGTAAATTTAAGTAAACAAAGTTAATTTCCTTACGTAAAATATTAGTAAGTGATACTACAAAATCTTATGCAGATATGACAAAAATCATAAAGGTAGTATCTGAATTGCTGAAGTTTGAAAAATCTGGCTTGGAACAAACAAGAAACTATATTAAAATCTGTGCTGTGTACAAGCATAGGCCCTCACAAAATATTTGCGTTGATTTATTTTGCAAAAACTGCACATAACATAGGCTTCTAAAGGCAAACCAAATTTAATCAACAAATATTTACTGAAACAAAAGAGCAATTTTTAAAATTCAAAATGTTTTACTGATTTTATGTATTTTGTTCTGCATGTAAACAATTGTGTGGGTTCACTTGAATACATCAAATAATTTACTAATGAAGAGATTCAGCAAATATAAGAAGTGTTTTCCAATGTGTTTCTTTTATTTTGAGGTGCTGTGTACATTTAAATAAAAAGTGTCAACTTACTTTTCTTTACTATGTTATTCAAAATAGGGGTTTCTTTCTCTTAATTCTTTGGCATCTCATCATCAAGCATAGCCACATCATAGCCACTTTTCTGATATATATGATATATGCCTTTACCTAGTGACTTAGCAAGCCAACTACAATATTTGGTTTTCGGAACTAGCCTTGTTATGATAAAAGTTAATGCAAAAACAAATAAGTTCCAGGTATTTGGGATAGAATATTCCATAAGAAATGATTTTCTGCTCCTATATACATTCATTCACTGGACTTTTTTTTTTTTTTAGCTTTTTGTTCCTATTGTCACACATACTGTACCAAAAAATCCACATAATTGTACAGTTTCTTCAACTCCCCAGTCTTTACCTGCGAAGATTTGTTTTATATCAGCAGGATTGTACCTGGAGTGCTTTTAACACATGAATCTTCCAGGCCCCACCTCCATCGGCTTGTTTGATGGTAATGGAGATGTGGATTAAAAGAACTCTCTCAAGATGGGGACCTATTTTCCTTGGAGATGGGTGGGAACTCAGCACATCTGGACACATCAAGCAGGCTAATGGGGTAGGCCCATCACATTCATTTGCAGGCATCGATTTGCCTGAGGATGTTGTTGATAGGAAGAGAAAAGAGCTGGAGCTGGAGTATGTTATTGCTACCGTAAGAAATTACACAAACTTGGTGACTTAAAACAAAACAAATTTATCTGATAGTTCTGAAGTCAGTAGTCTGAAATAGGTCTCACATGGGTAAAATCAAGGTATTGGCTATGCTCTGTTCCCCTGGAAGCTCTAGGAGGGAATTTTTTTCCTTGCCTTTTCCAGTTTCTAGATGCTGCCCTCATTCTTTGGCTCATGGCCCCCTTGAATCTGCAAATAAAGCATTTTTTTTTTTTTCAGTCCAACCTCTGCTTTCATCCTCACATCTCCTTCTCTGACTATGACCCCTCTGCCTCCTCTTTCATGTTTACGGGCCTATCTAGGTAATGCTGGATCATTTCCACAACTTAAGGTCAGCTGATCAGCAACCTTAATTTCATCTGCAAACTTAAATCCTCCCTGCCATGTAACATAACATATTCACAGGTTCTAGGGGTTAGGATATGGAAATCTTTGGGGTCCATTATTTTTCCCACCACATAGAGGTAGAGAAAGGAGGGAAGGCAGCACAGGATTGGTCCTAGAGTTTATTCTTTTCTAAATTACAATGAATGGCCTCTCATTGGTCAAGAGGGACAATGGGCTGAAAGAGAAGGGAAAGCAGTGTGCACTCTAAGATGCATGGATACAAAAATAATACTATTTTCATTTCAATTGTGTAGGGACACAAAATGGGGGAAACATGTTGTTTCCGCTTCTGCAAGGAACCAGACTGCCATCTCTAATGCATGCATCACAGGTACCCAGTAGGGGCAGTCAAACAGCAAAAGCTACACAATGATGAGCCACGGGAGCAATGGTAAGATATTAATATTTAACTGGTTTTCAGGAGCATTGTGGGGCTTGGCCATAGACCATACCAGAAAGGACTAAAAAGTAAAGTAAGAGTATGACAGGTAGACCTGCTGATGGACTAGATTGGTATATGAGACTATTCTGGAACCTTCCAGGAATAATTACAAGACTACTTCAGGGGACTCAAGGACAAACAACCAACAAAACAGAGTGAAAGCTGTAAAACAGAATTTATTATGCTAATATGGTTCCATTTTTACAGCTTTCTTAAGTCACTTAGAAGATACTTAGGTTATACTCAGGAGGTAGAGGTTCAAACAAATGACTTGAGAGAAGAAATGCCTTTTTAGTTCACCAAAGTAATGCCAGTCAGTGAATCAAGGGGCCTCCCCTGTTCATCTGCATTCCTGATTTTGGCTTAATTACACCCCGAATCTGAATTAACTTGACAATTTAACTCTCACCTCCCCATCCAGATGCTTGATTTACTGCCTTATATCAATCTAATGGGTTTCAGTTTAGTTGTTTTGTTCAGTTAGGCAGAACTGTTTATGTTTTCAGAAATGAGGTCTTAGACCTATGGTTCTGTGCTTTAGGCATTTCCGGGTGATTGGATATTGTGGTGGGTGCTGTGGAGGCCTACCCAGATCACCCCCTTCCTTTGAGACTGAGGCATTCGTTTTAACAGTTTCCTGCTGACAGCTCACAGGGGAATTGCCCTTTGTGGAAAGGAGCTCCCTGAGCAGCCTCACCCAAGGTTATGCTTCCTCTCTGGAAACAGCCCATGTTCAAAGACTGGCCATTGTGGAGGCACAAAAGCCTTCCCACCTTGTCCCAGGAGATCTATGAAGGGCTTCAGAACACTCCTTGGTATTGGTTGAGGTCTCGGTTGTGACTCTATGACAGTTCATCTTCTCCCCGTGCCCAATCCTTATTCCCTCACAGGTGTCGTTCCTGAAAGCATGCATTTCCCACATTCAAATCTCCATCAATGAGAGTGTTTCCCAGGGAACCTGAACTAGGAGAGTTAATGTGAGGATTGGTCTATGGAGGGAGACTCTAAAATGAAACTTGGGAGATAGGTCACTTCCTAGCTATCAATGAGAACTCATAGTCATAGGCGGAGTCCTGGAAGCCGTGGCATGCAGTAGTGGTGCAAATATTACAGCTTTCTCTAGTGGTAAACTGAGATGCAGCATGGGTATAAGGAAATGCACAGTGGACTCAATATCTCAGGCATTTGAGAAGTTCAAAGGCAATAGTAATGAAAAAGGACAATGGAATTGGATGGCTCTTGCTGGGTGCAACATATGCAGTGGAGAAAGACGATGAAAGACTGAGGTGATTAACCACCAATTTAAGGCAAAAGTCTGAAAATTTAGAGGACCTCCAGGGCAACATTTAAAAACCCTCTCCTGGTGCTGGAGAGTGGAAAAGATAAAGATCGTTCCTAGTATTTATTATAAGAGTAACAGAACTCCAGAGAATTTTGAATTCCAGGACCAGCAATGTTTCTGGGGAGATCCCATAAAGGTGAGGACCCTGGTAGAAAGAAGTGGAACCCTGAGGCTTTGGATGAGACATTTGGGTCAATGCATTTAAAAATCTTGCAAGCCCAGTACCCCTGAACCCCCTAGGCCAGCAAAAGTAGCCTACTCCTCCCTATTAAGGTCTGACATTCCCACTTCAAGACCTGCCTCCACTTTCTCTCCTGACCACCAGCCATTGAGTCTTGGTAAGAAACAAAAACACATGAATACCACAGTGTGGGAGATATTCCATATAAATATAAGAGTCCCCCCCATCAGTGAAGTTTTGGGAGCTGTGAAGTTGTCAAAGGCATGGTGGAAATTTCACTTTATTATAAAGGATAAATTATTACATCTTAAATTTCCTGCTACTAATAAGAAAGTGCCATCCCTGGTAAGCCTTCTCTGGTTCTGGAGGCAGAGTGCTTTTTACATTTAGCAATATGGCTTTGATTCATATACTGGGTGACATAAAAAGCTGCCAGTTTTGAGTAGGGTCCAGAGCAGGGAAGGCTTTGCAGCAGTCCATGCTATGGTGCAAGCAGCCCTGCTTCTTAAGCCAGAGGACTTGGCAAATCCTAGGGAATTGGAAATATTTATGGTGGAAAAAGAAGCTGTGTGGAGTTTATGACAAATCTCAGTGGGAAAATCATAACATAGACAGCTAGAGTTCTGGCACGAGGCCATGCCATATGCAGCAGAGAATTATACATAATTCAAAAAAACAGCTCTTGATGTAAAATAGGACTCTCATAAAAATGGAGCGTCTAACCACAGGATGTCAAGTGAAAAAGTGGCTAAAATTGTTGATCATGAGCTGGGTTTTATCGGACCCACAAATTCATAGTATTAGGAATGTCCAGCAGCAATCCTTTGTAAACCAATATTGGTATGTCTGGTGCTGGGTAGGAACAGGGCTGGAAAGCACAAGTAAGCCACGTGAAGAGGTGGACCATAATTCCATGTAATTGACCAGTTTTGTTATGACTGCCTGTCAGCTCACACCTGTGACCACATTTGGAGACGAATTCTTACATTTAGTTGGTGGAGGAGAAAAGTGGTCAAGCTTGGTTCTTAAATGGTGGGTGGGCAGGCTGATGCATGATAGTCCCACTCAGAGGTGGCTCTGAAAGACAATGATGAGAAAATCATCATTCTCTCTCCCACTGAGCAGAGCTTTGGGAGATTGACTGGATTATCCAATTGGTATTTACTACTTAATCAATTTCTACTTTATTATTATTTCTTTATGCTTGCTTGCTTTTGGTTTAATTGCTCATCTTTTCTAGTTTCTTGAGAGGGAAGCTTACATCATTGATTTGAGAACTCTTTGTTTTCTAATATAAGCATTTAATGCTAGGAATGTCCCTTTAAGTGCTGATTTAGCTGCATCCTACAAATTTTGGTATATTGTGGTTTTTATTTTCATTCCCTTCAGAGTCCTTTTAAATTTCCCTTTTGATTTCTTTTCTAATCCATGACTGACTTAGAAGTATGTTAGTTAGTTTCCACATATTTTGGGGTTTTTCAGAGGTTTCTCTGGTAGTGATTTCTAGGTTAACTTCACTGTAAACAGATAATATACATAGCATTATTTCAAATTTCTTCAATTTATTGAGGCATGTCTCTTTGATGAATGTTCTATATGTATTCTGTTGTTAATGGAATGTTCAATAAATAGTGATTAGGTCAAGTTGTTTTAGAGTTTTTCAAGTGTTCTAAACTGATTTTATGTCTCCTTATTCTATCAGTTATAAAGAAATATTGAAATAGCAAAGTATAATTGTGAATTTGCCTATATCACCTTTAAATTCTCAGATTTTGCTTCATGTATTTTTTTAAATTTTACCTTAAGTTCTAGGATACATGTGCTGAACGTGCAGTTTTGTTACATAGTTATACATGTGCCATGGTGGTTTGCTCCACCTGTCAACCCATCATCTAGGTTTTAATCCCCGCATGCATTAGGTATTTGTCCTAATGCTCTCCCTCTCCTTTTCCCCCACTTCCTGACAGGTCCCAGTGTATGATGTTCCCCTCCGTGTCCATGTGTTCTCATTGTTCAACTCCCACTTATGAGTGAGAACATGCAGTGTCTGGTTTTCTGTTCCTGTGTTAGTTTGCTGAGGATGGTGGTTTCCAGCTTCATCCAGGTCCCTGCAAAGGACATGAACTCATTCTTTTTTATGGCTGCACAGTATTCCAGGGTGTATATGTGCCATATTTTCTTTATCCGATCTATCTAATTAAAGAGCTTCTGCTCAGCAAAAGAAACTATCATCAGAGTGAACAGGCAACCTACAGAATGGGAGAAAATATTTGCAATCTATCCATCTGACAAAGGTCTAATATTCAGAATCTACAGGGAGCTTAAACAAATTTACAAGAAAAAAACAACCCCACCAAAAAGTGGGCAAAGTTTATGAACAGACAGTTCTCAAAAGAAGACATTTATGTGGCCAAGAAACATATGAATAAAATCTCATCATCACTGGTCATTAAAGAAATGCAAATCAAAACCACAATGAAATACAATCTCATGCCACTTAGAATGACAATCATTAAAAAGTCTGGAAACAACAGACGCTGGTGAGAATGTGGAGAAATGGAAATGCTTTTACACTGTTGGTAGGAGTGTAAATTAGTTCAACCATTGTGGAAAACAGTGTGGCGATTCCTCAAGGATCTAGAACCAGAAATACCATTTGACCCAGCAATCCCACTACTGGGTATATACTCAAAGGATTATAAATCATTCTACTGTAAAGAGGCATGCACATGTATGTTTATTGCAGCACTATTTACAATAGCAAAGACTTGGAACCAACCCAAATGCTTCATGTAGTTTGAAAATTTTTAATTCCTCTTGATAAATTTATCCTTTTGTAATTATGCAATATTCTTCTTATATCTAATACTATTCATTTCCCTGTAGTCTACCTTGTCTGATGTTATTATAGCCACTCCAAATTTCTTTTGATTACTATTAACATGGAATATCTTCTACTATTCTTTTATTTTGAACTTACTTATGTCATCATATGTCTTCTAATACAGGAGGTAGTTGGGTCTTGCTTTTTATCCAATCTGACAGTTTTTGACTACTAACTGAAATTTTAAAAATTTAAAATTTAATTTAATTATTGATATGGTTTGACATAAAGCTACAGTCTTGGTATTTGTGCTCTATTCTCAACTGTTCTTTCATTTTATCTACTTTTCTAACTTATTTAAATTAGTTGAAATTTTTCTTTAATTATTCAATTTTATCTCCCCTCTTAGCTTATTAGTTATATCTCTTTGGGTTTTATTGTTTTTGTTATTTTTCATTTGTTTTATTTTTAGCATGGATTGTTCTAGGGTTTAAAATATGTCTCTTTAATTTATCATGGCCTACCTTAAGACCACTTCACATATAATATCAGAAACCCAAAAATGTAGTTTCATCAACTACCCCATCATTTGTGTTATTATGATTATACATTTTTTTACATATTTTAAATTCCAAAATTTATTATTATTTTGGCTTTAAACAGGTATTATCTTTTAAAAATATTAAAAGTAAGAAAAATGGCCGGGTGTGGTGGCTCATTCCTGTAATCCCAGCACTTTGGGAGGTTGAGTGAGTGGATCACCTGAGGTCAGGAGTTTGAGACCAGCCTGGCCAATATGGTGAAACCCCATCTCTACTAAAAAATACAAAAATAATCTGGGTGTGGTCGCACATGCCTGTAGTTCCAGCAACTTGGAGGCTGAGGCAGGAGAGTCACTTGAACCCGGGAGGCAGAGGTTGCAATGAGCCAAGATCACACCACTGCACTCCGGCCTGGGTGACAGAGTAAGACTCCATCTAAAAAAACAAGGCTGGGAGCTGTGGCTCATGCATGTAATCTCAGCACTTTGGGAGGCTGAGGTGGGTGGATCACCTGAGGTCAGGAGTTCAGGACCAGCCTGGCCAACATGGTGAAACCCCATCTCTACTAAAAATACAAAATTAGCTGGGTGTGGTGGCGTGCACCTGTAATCCCAGCTATTCGAGAGGCTGAGGCAGGAGAATCACTTGAAGCCAGAAGGTGGATATTGCAGTGAGCCAAGATCATGCCATTGCACTCCAGCCTGGGCAAAAAGAGCAAAACTTTGTCCAAAAAAAACAAAAAGAAAGACAAATATCTCTAACACTTACCCAGTTGTTACCATTTTGGCATTCTTCATTCCTTTATGGTGTGGTGTCAGTTTCTTTGTGGTGTCAGTTTCTTCTGCCTGAAGAACTATCATTAACATTTTTTGTAGTGTAGACATAACGGTGATGAATTCTTTCAGATGTGTCTTAAGAAAATATTTGATTTGTTTTTAAAGTAATCAAAAATGTTTTACTCAGTAAAAATATCTTCAAACTTGAGGGCATTGCCACTGCTTAAGTTGATGCTTGTAGTTGGCAATATGTACACAAATTATTTGGAATTCTTCTGTACATGAGATTTATCTATTCTACCTAATTTATTTAGTAAACCATGTGTTTATATCAGTATAGATTTGTGGATATTTAATTTATGCTTTGGGTTAGAGTCTAAAACTACATTACTCATGTTATTACTCAAATCATTCTAGCTCTGAGCTTTTGGAGCCCTTTCAGGATGATTCCTATGTTCCTTTGTCATAGACCCATAATTTTATTTTTAAAAATAGTTATGATGTTTCTCAGCATGATTTTTTAATTATATATTCTTCTTGGGGTCCATTGAGATTCTTGGGTCTGTGGGTATATTAGTTTTCCTAGGGCCACTATAACAAATTGCCACAATCTACGTGGCTTAAAATGACAAATATTTATTCTCTCACACTTATAGAACACAGAAGTCTGAAATCAAGATTTTGGCAGGGCCGTGCTCCCTGTGAAGGGTCTAGGGAAGACTCCTTCCTTGTCTCTTCTTGGTTCTGGTGGTTGCCAGTAATTTTTAGTGTTCCTTGGCTTGTAGGTACCTTACTCCAATATCTGTTTATGTCTTCACATGACCTCTTCACATATTTGTGTGCACAAATTTTCCTGTTTTTACAAGGACACAAGTCACTAGATTAGGGTACATCTTAATTTAGCATTACCTCTTCTTAACTTGATTACATCTACAAAAACCCTATTTCCAACTAAGGTCACTGTCACAGGTTCTGGATGGACATGAATTTGGTGTGTGTGTTTCTTGAGTTTGGGAGGGAGACACACTATTCAACCCAGTACAGGGAATTTTATAGTTTTCACCAAATTTGGAAAATGTTAGTGATTTATTTTATTTTATTAGTGTCTTTTTCTGCACATTACCCTTCTAGGACACCAATTATACAAATGTTAGACTATTTGATATTCTCTCAGGACATGGATACTCTGATCTTTATTTTTATTTTTTCTCTCTGCACTTTATTTATTTTTATATTTTTAGGTTCATTGATTATTTATTTTACAGTGTCAAATCTACTTTTAATATCATCTAAAAAATATCTACCATTTCTTTTATCTTGATTCTTATATATTCATCTATTTTCTTAAACACATTGGATATACTTATCCTGGCTGTCTCAATGTCTCTGTCTCCTAATTTTATCAGCTCTGATCTTTTAAAATCTGCTTTTATTAATTTTTTCTTGGTTTTGGATAAATTTTCCTACTTTGCAAAACTAATTATACTTGGTTGGATACCAAGCATTGTGAAATTTTTATTGCTGTTTGCTGAATTTGGTTGTTTTTCTTTAAATCATGTTGGATTTTGTTCTGGCATAAAGTCAAGTTAGTTGGGATTAGTTGCATTCTTTCAAGTCTTTGTTTTGAACTTTGTTAGGGCAGGTCAGAGCAGCTTTTGGTTTAGAGTCAATGTAGCCCCAGTACTAAGGCAATATTCTTTTGAAGACTGTTTGATGCCTATATATGATAAGGCCTTTCATTATGACTAAAGTGACACAAACTATTCCCCACTGTGTGAACTTCCTAAGTTTTTTCTCAGACTACTTATCACCCAACATTTTTGTATTTCTTATCCTTGACTTTTTATCTTTAGCAATTATTACTATCTCATAAATGACATATTTATCTAAACTTTATTGTTTTCCCCACAGAAACTCTGTAAGGGGAGATAATTTTGTCTGTGTTATTTATTCATTGCTCTATAACTAGATCCCAGAATAAAGCTCGACTCATTATAGACACTTGATAAATATTTTCTGTATAAATGAATTATTGAATAAATTATGTCACAATTAGATCTTTCTTATTTGTCATTTCCTCAAATGTCTAATTGAATACATTATCAATGAAAAATAATGGTAATATTATTGTCTGTGGGGCTTATTTTAAGCATGATTATCCCTTCTCAAAACTTCTGGTTTGCATCCTCGTATGTTGTAGATTGTACACTACACAAAACTATGTGATGACATGTATGTTTGTGGTCATCTTAGATTAATGTATTCATTCTACTAATTTTCCAACAGATGGCAGTAAATGTCTTGGGGACTAATATACCAATGCTTAATAGTGGCAGGGCTGTCACCAATGAGGAAACATTTATATTTTATAAGGCCTTCAATCTTCTTTTCTCATATTGGTGGGTTTCTGCATATTTAAAAAATTGTTATCTCTTATTCTTGGTTCCTTGAGTAAGCACTTGGCTGAAGAAACGCTGAACCAGGGTGAAGAATGTCCATTGGTACTTTTGCTTTTTGATGCAGTGGCTGGAAAAAAAAACACTTGATTATAGTGATTCAGTAACAGAAGAGCTCCAGGCTACTAAAGGGCAGTATTTCTCAAAGACTGGTGGCATATGCTCACTATCTTCTTCACTGTGCCTCCTCCTCTGCAGGGATGCTTTGCACTGACAGTGCTTGGAAATTATGAACATTTGTTGAATCAGTGCACCATGAGCCTGGGACAGAGTTTAGTTCCTCTGGTTGGGGGATGTTTAGTAAAAAGGCCACGGACTAGGAAGCCAGAAAAACCTAGTTTTAAATTGTGGGTATAACATCTACCAGCTGAGTAAAAGTCCCAGTCAATTTATTCATTGTCTCCAAGGCTCAGTTTCTTCATCTGATAGATGAAGATAAGTGCCTCACAGAATTGTTAAGACATCTAAATGAAGTAACATAGAGAATACAAAGTTCTTGATAGATGCAAAATAAATACTATTTCCCATTCACATTTCAATGTAAGTATACACAATTTAAGTCAGCCATCAAAAATTCTGTAAAGTCACGGAAGTATAGTTCAAAAAACTGGCCCCGTATTTTTAGTCCAACTCAACATCTGTGGTGCTTTAATTTCTTTTTATATTGTGTAATTACTCTCTCATAGGTGAGGCCCGTATCTTTCTTTTGAGATGGAGTCTCGCTCTGTACCCCAGGCTGGAGTGCAGTGGTGCAATCTCAACTCACTGCAACCTCCACAGCCTCTCAAGTAGCTGGGATTATAGGCATCCGCCACCACGCCTGGCTAATTTTTCTGTTTTTATTTTAGTAGAGACAGGTTTTCACCATGTTGGCCAGGCTGGTCTTGAACTCCTGACCTCAAGTGATTTGCCTGCCTCGGCCTCCAAAAGTGCTGGAATTGCAGATGTGAGCCACTGCACCCGGGGCTTTAATTTCTTCTACAGCATTCACATCAACTTGTCAACCAGTCTCATGTTAAGCATTCCAGTAACAGGGATCCCTACACATATTTGCATGAAGTTATTAGGATCCATTTGAGTGGATCTCTTTACCACGTAGAACATTTGTACTCCCTTAGCTTTCCAATGTGACATATATTAGGCCTTGTCACCGTGATGGTGGACCTCTCCACTATGTTTTTGGGCTTCCATCATCATTTCTGTATTTGCACTGCTATCTTGTTATTAGCTTACTGTCCAGAAGCCCCCTTTTTCTTTACTTACATGCCAGCTTAGTACCATCGCATTCTACAGACATACTTCTCCTGTTCCCTGATCTCTATTCCTTTTCATTCCCTTCACTTCTGAGATATCAGTATTGCCACATTTATAAATGTTTGCATTTTGACAATATTCAATTTCTTACATAAGGGTTGAGTTATCAAAGAATTTTAGGGACAGTCAGCAAGGGAGGACCTACCAGTAAGGATACTTCTTGGCAGCTACATCTTGACATGGACCTCTATTGGTTCCATTTTAATAACCCATCCCTAGCTAATAACTGTTTCCATGGGTATGTCTGTGTGCTTGTGTTGGGGCATGAGCAGACAAGAGGGAGGCAGAGATGTGCACTAAGGAAAGAGTATTAGGCACCATGATTACTTCTGATTAAAGAGGAGATTTTAAATAGGTCTGTCTCAGGATGTTACTAAAACAGGAAGCCAATGAATATACCTTTATCCTAAAAGCCTATAAACAGGCATTAGCATTAATATAACTTCCTAACTTGATCTAGTGATTGTCATCAAAATTCCTTCTAAGGATCAAACTAATATAGTATGGGTTAAATAGCATTGATCTTTAATACATTTTAATCCGATCGAGTTCCTCATTCTCACTTTTGACTTTATATTTTTAAATGACATTAAAGGTGTATATACTTAATAGTATTAAATGTTTTTTAAAAAAAAAAAATCAGAGGACAGCTATAATAAAATGGTACCAGAAGTTAAGAATGAAAAGGAAAAGGTACTTGATATCTTAAAAGCAAGTGGCAATACACGACAAGGGGATGCAGAGGTTACCGTAGACTGCATCATTAAAAACAAGTTAGGCTATGAATGAACAGCACAGACTGAAAGAGTCAGCTGCGGTGACCCTGTGCATTCACATTGATTTACCCACCTAAACACAGGCTTTAGAAGGTGGAGTTGACTGATGCTCAGGTGCTGTCTACACTGGGTCCAAATCCGATGACGAGGATCTACATTCCGCTGTATGCAAGGTTGATCAGGACTTAGCTTTGTGCTCTGTTTCAGCAGATTTTCATCCCAGACCTCCAAGCATCTTGGAAACATTGCTTCATTCATCTCTACAACATCCTATTTGGGGACTTACGTTACAAATATTATGGGCCCTGTAATTCAGCTTTCTCAAGCTAAATACAGAGAGGTTAAATAGGTCAGAAATTGGTAATAGAGATCAAGTTTGTACTGGAAGGGACTCAGCAATACTTCCCAGGATACCTCAGCAGTGTCACTCCAAAATGCTTTCAGGGATTTCTGTATGTTATTCCCCAGGGCAGTGAATTCAAAAGCACTAAAAAGAAGCTTCTATGAGGCAATTGTACAGACCAGGTTCTTTCTCTTGAGGACAGATACTATGCTGTTACTTTAGATCCTTTTCTTACATTTTCAAAGGGGCAGAATTAATGACTGAATTAGTCTAACACTGGATATGCCTCACATTTAAAGTCACAGACACCACCTTTTTCTACAGAAACCCAGAGTGCAGAAATGCTTCTTGAAGACGTTTATTACAAAACAAGAAAACTCTTGGGCTTTCTAAAGCCACAAGCTAGATTTAGTTTCTTTTCCTTTAAAGAGGAAACTTGAGAGGCAACATTAAGAATACCTTCACAATCAGTCCTTTCTGTGGACAAGTGGGCTTGAGAAACTTCAAAATGTTGTCCTCGTTTTGTGGTTATCTTCATTTCCAAGTAATTTCTAGAGCTTGGTATAAAGGGGTTTGAGACATTTTTTGTGGTTTCTCACACTTTAACTTTCATACTAACTGGCAGTTCAATAGGTTCATAAGAAGGGAAGGGAAGGGAATGGAAAGGAAATTTGGAATTGTGTTGTTACTCTCTCATAGGTGAGGCCCATATCTCTGATTGTGGCCACATTTTCTTCACAGGATAGTAGTATATTAAAGTTTTTTAAATCTGTTTTCACAGGTGAAAAGATGGAAGAGAAGATTAGAAATTAGCCTAAGACTTCTGATCTACTAATTTACAATGTAGGTGACACTGTGTTCCAAGTGTTTTGGCTTTTGGTGTAAGCCAAATTTGAGATGTATCTTTACAGCCACAAGTTTTCTGGATAATACATAGAAAATCATAAGCCTCTTTCCAAATATGGAAAACATTTTATTCTCTGAGCCACTCAAAAATATATATTCTCTTCGAACACATTGCTACCTTGAATGTTCATAACATTATACATATAAAAAATTAACAATAACAAGTACATTAATATTTATTAAGCAACCTACTGCCTCACTGTACAAAGTATATACGTAGGTATGTATATGTAAACACACGTATACATACACACATATACACATAGAATCTTTTTAAATAATTCTAACAACTTTTTGATGTAATTACTGTTATTCTCATTTTATCTACAAGAAAAAGGAGAGTCTATGAAACTCATGATCTTATATACAGCATAATACAATAATGACAGAATTGCCTGACATCAAAGCATGAGGTTGAATTTAAAACAAAAAGAAAAACAGATGCAAGTTGTTATCTGTACTCCTCCATATGATTAATCTGGAGAGAGAAAAGTAGTAGGGAAGAAAAATCATTATTTATTGGATTGTCAGAATAATCTATATGGTGGGCTAGAGCCATTAGGCTGAGTTTTACAATGAAGACACTGAGCTTCACAAGATTGCAAATTGTTGACTGTGAATTTAATATAAATCACGTATTAAATAGCAGAGTCAGGACTGTGTGAATCTACTCACAATGGGCTTTTCTTTATTGCTTAAAATCCACCCAAAGACAAAACCTTGTCATTCTCACCATAGTCACTAAAATCAGGGTGGAATTTTAGGCCACAGTCACTAAAATCAGGGTAGAATGGCACAGGACTGTGGCATTTTTACCTCAACAGAAAGATGGTATAAAACTATCAACTTTGGGCCGGGTGTGGTGTCTCACACCTGTAACCCCAGCACTTTGGGAGGCCGAGTGGGTGGATTACCTGGGGTCAGGAGTTCGAGACCAGCCTGGCCAACATGGTGAAACCCTGTCTTTACTAAAAATACAAAAAATTAGTCAGGCATTGTGGCAGGTGCCTGTAATCGTAGCTACTAGGGAAGCTGAGGCAGGAGAATCACTTGAACCGGGGAGGTAGAGGTTGCAGTGAGCCAAGATTGCACTACTGCACTCCAGCCTGGACAACAAGAGTGAAACTCCGTCTCAAAAAAAAAAAAAAAAAACACAAGTTTGATGTATGTAAGTTGTGTAAACAAATATCCATGGAAAACTAAGCAATAGAATAATAGTTGATGAGTCAGAAGTGTCAAACATGTAAATAGCAACATTTACTTTGTACAGAGTTCTAGAAACATTTTCTACATCCTCAGTCCTCAGGGCTTTGGAAATTTGGGGTTTAAATGACTTCTTGAGCCATAATGTGACTGCTGTATTCCTCCAGGTTCCATTACAAATTTGGCGTGAGTTTCACATGGCTCTGGAAACTCTACACTCCCTAGATAGGCTAGTTTTCTCCCCTGAGTCCTCTCACCTGTAGATGGACCAGTAGAGCTCCTGACAATCTCTGTCTGTATTAGGTAAGTAGGCAGGTGAGTAGGTAAGTAGATAGATAGATAGATAGATAGATAGATAGATAGATAGATAGATAGATAGATAGATAGATAATGAGTAGGTAAGTAGATAGATAGATAGATAGATAGATAGATAGATAGATAGATAGATAGATTACATGATAGAGAGATTGATGACACTTCTGGATGTGTGACAGTGAGTTGCTATGACATTGGCTTTTCTAACCCAATAGACTTAACAGCTAATGCATTTTCTCACTTTGAACACTGGTTTTCTCACAGCAGGCCTTCCATAGCAAGAAGGTTTCAGAAATCCCAGTTCACCTCTGTTTGGATTATCTACATTTCACCTGGCTCCTCCACTCAAGTGCATTTTTAGGCCAAGAGCCCAGCAGTGTTATTCTTTTAATTTTATATGCACACAGAGCTGAAACATTTGAACTGCAAGCGTGGGACCGTATACTATTCAATTAGATGTTGGCAACATAAACACTCACAGACACTAACTGGCACAGACCAACTACCATTCTCTTAAATTAATGAATATACTCTAATGGTGTGGCCAATGGTAGAGCAATTTGGGAGCCTCAAGAACTATAGAAGCAGTGAGAATTATAGTCCACAGCATGACAAGAAGTCCTTTAGAAAGGACTTTTGCACAATTAGCTTATTTCAGAAATAAGAAATGCCAGTTGGATTAATCTGCAAAATCTTGGCAGTGTATTGATACCAATCACCTTTTGTCACTATTTGCTTACGTCTCTCTTTCCTTAGATATACGGGACCAGAGAAAAATATTGCTTCTTACAGGAATCAGTACATATTTGCACTAAAGAAAGCACAGGGCAATGAGTCTTTCTTCCCTCTTTTCCTCTTGTACCTTGTACGACTTTAAATTTCAACTTATTTTTTCCCATATAAAGTTTCTAATTAAATATTCTAGGTCTATGTTTGGCTGTAAGATTTCTTTGTTTGGGGGCTCACAGCTACCCATCAAAATTTTAATCTATAGGTATTATTATTTGCAAATTTCTAGTAGTCGTTTTTATAGTCTACAACTATGGGTGTTATTGTTCCCTATCCATCTTATAATTTCAACTAAATCAAGCAATGAAAATTTTATAGTGCATCCCTAATTGTGCACCAGACTGGAACTGTTCATACAAATTCCAAGCAATTATAAGGCTTTCTGGGAAACATTGGCAGCAAACACTGGATTAAATGTTTATAACAGCAAGCCAGATGGGAAACAGAGATAAGGAAAATCTCATGGAAACCTATTTTTTTTTTCCCCAAACCACAACACTATTTTAAATTAACCTGGCCAAGAGGAAGCACTTTCACATTGTTGATCAGTAAAGGGTTTTTGGTAAGTAATAACATTTAAATTGTGGGAATAATTTTACAAAGACATAATTCTTTGTATCATCTGTGACCCATGTTACCAATAGATAGCAGATAGATGGAGTTGATGAATGAAATTCTAAGGATAGATTATAAAACGCAATTTTAAAAAGTAGATGTTTTAAAGCTAAAAATGTTGCTTATACATTGAAGTTGGGGAAAAACACATGGAAATATTTAGCTGTACTTGTTTCACATGGAGACTATGATGCACATATAGTCAACTTACGCTAAAAATTCTTTTACTGCTTGGGAACTCAGGGGGAAGGCAGCCATTTTTGTAAATAAACTCTATCTCTTAATGGAATTGGGCAATAAGTGTCTCTCACCCACTTGAGCTCATGCTCGCTTCCTCTAATGTGATTTAAATGATCTGAAAGTTACAGAGGTAGATTTATAAAGAAGCTAATAATACTGAAGTTGCATGTCCCATCATTTGTATGGGCTCTATCCCTGGAAGGATTCCTAACATGCTCATACATATTATTTTAATTTATTGGGGGAATATATTTTAACTGTAATTGGTTAAGTCTGCTGTCTCTTTTCACTCTCATTTTCCCCATCACACTTCCCCCTTGATGGATGGTATTGGAGTGGCCATGAGCATTTTTGGGTTACAGCTAAGTGGAAGTTAAACTTAAGAGACAGTTGTTGGGTTCATGTGAGATGCAGTCAAATCCATATATATATATATTGAGTCAACTCCCATATATTCATATGAGATATAGTCAACTCCATGTATAGATTTTCATACCATGCCAAGTATTTTTATGCCATACCAAAAACAAAAATTCACTAAGTTGGTAAGATGCATTTTGAATAGAAGGAATGATCAGGCCCTGGGATTGTTGTGAATCCAATAATGAAGATAAATAAATCATATGAATGCTTTTGGGAAAATAGTTAAATTATTTGCTCTATCAATTACCTTTTGCTGTGTAGCAAACTTCCCCTAAAATTAATGGTTTACCCTATACCCTATGGACCAAATCTGGCCTGTAGCCCATATTTTTATGTTCCACAGGCTAAGAATAGGTTTTATATTTTTAAAGAGAAGTAGGAGAAAAAAGAGGAAGAGGAGGAGAAGTTAGAGGAGGAGAAAGAGGTGAAGGAGAGGGAAAAGAAATGTAACAGAGGCAGCAGAAAACCTAATATAAAAACCTAACATTTATTTTCTGCTCCTTTAGAGAAAACGTTTGCCAACTGCTGGCTTAAAACAACAATTTATTTAACTCACTATTCAACACTTGGTGATTTGGGCTGGGCAACTCTTCTTCTGATCTTGGGCAATCAAACTCACATGTCTGCAGTCAGCTGGGGTTGGGAAGGGGGGCGTCATCTGAAGGCTGGTGACTGGAATATCCTCCTTTACAAGTTTGGCAGTTGGCTGGCCATCAACTAGCATGACACAATGACTAGGCCACAGTCTCTCATTATTTGAAAAACAGGTCAGGACTTATTCTCATGTTGGCAATTGCACTGTTTCCAATGACAGCAAGCAGGAACAAGTCCCAAATCCAAGTGCTTTTTAGGGCTCAACTTAAATCATGTTTGGTAATATTTTATGAAAGTAAGTTCCCATGGCTAAGTTATTGGGGAAGGATTCTACTAAAAGGCATGGATTTTTTAAAATGTAGCCATTCTTATAATCCAGCATACATGTTGGTTTCCCATGAAATAATGACAACAGAGATAATATAAAACTAATAATATGCCATTACTATAAGGACACCGATGACAAACTCTTAAGTGACAAGTATTTAATATTAGTTACACACAAAGAAATGTAAAATGCCCTAAAATCTTTCTGTTCACATACGAAAAATATTTGAAGAATGTTTTCCTAAATTGACAATAATTCTGAAATGTTACGTGGAATTGCAAATAAAAAGTTGTGAATTTGAATGAATCTTTGCTAAATTATCAGTAATGAAAAACATGACTTAGCATGACTAATTATGCTAAAAGAAACTCAATTATTTCTATTTTTATTGAAAAAATATAAAATCATAGTTATATTATTGGTAATGAAAGCATATACGGCAAAAAAATGTAGGAGAGAAGAGGTGTGTGTAGTTCATTGGCATTTTTTCAAGTTTTTTTTTCTGAATTTTGCAAGGTAGTGCAATTTTTAGCTTTTTAAAATTTGTGATTTACTTATTCTAAAAATATTTATTTTTATAGCTAGTTTTAGATACATACTTGTGCATTATTTTCCTTATATAGAGCCTCCAAAATTTCCTAATTTCAGACCCCTTGAAACCTGAATCCACCAAGGCAAGGACCAATAAATATTCCTGCTCCAGAAACCTAGGCCTGGTCAGGAAAATAGCTGGTGCCGGGAGAAAAGAAAGAAAAGAGTTTCAGCTTCTTGTGTGGGTTTGATGTGCTGGTATTTGGAATTTGGCATCTTCTTCTCAGCTCCAAGTTTGATTTAAAAGCTATTAGCAATCTTTTCTTTTCACAATCATATAAGATGCAATTTATCAGCTCTAGAGTGATCAAAAGTCCATAGTGTTTGAAGACTGCTAAGCTGATATCTTGAATACCTGCTCACCTTGGTTACCTCTCATTCCTTCATCCCTGGCAATTTCCCCCATCCCTCAAAAGGCTGTTTAGAATATACAGAACACATGGACATAAATATGGGAAAAATAGACACTGTGGACTACTAAAGGATGGAGGGAAGGGAGGGGAGGGTAGGTTAAAAAACTACCTATCAGGTACTGTGTTCACTACCAGGGTGACAAGATCCATACTGCAAACCTCAGCATCACACAATATTCCCATGTAATAAATATGTACATGTACCCTCTATATCTAAAATAAAATATTTGTTTTAAGAAGAGATAGAAAAGAGTTCCATTTGACAAGTGGAGTAAAAATTACACCAAGTGATCAAGTAATTTGCTCATGATCACGTAGTATATGGGAAAGCTAGGATGGCAAACAATGTGTGTCTACTGACAAGAACCATTCTTTTCCCATCATCTCCCTCAGTCTTTATTCTTCCAAGGCATAGTGACTGCCTCTCCAGGTTGATAAGAAATATATCCAACTTTATTATACGCTCATTATTAGCCATTGAATGCCTACTATATGCAAAACTTTAAGTTAAGTGCGAGAAATCCTGGAGAAACAGAGAGAATTGTAAAATAAAATGGAACAATATTGTAGGGTAGTACATGCTAAGTATCTAATATGTGCTACATAATTCTTCATATGTGAAGATTCAGGTAGGTGGCTTTGAAGGGAGTATGGCACCTATAAAGTGAAGAGGTATTGGTGGAGGAAACTCAGAAAAGGAGGAGGGATGATGAGCCGTGCCTGGTTTTATTCAGGGATATGGCTTTATTTGATATATTACATATATTACTTCCCACAAAGCATTCAAAAGGACACTTGGAAATCATCTAGTACAAATCTCTACCATTTACAGCAGAGATATATGATTTCCCCCACCTCTGCCAACCTAACTCACTCGCCCAGGGTCACCCATCTAACCACTGAGCCAGGGTTTTCAGTCATGTTTTCTCAGCACACTCTTGGCTAAACTATTAATACTAGGACCAACCACGATGCTATTATTTGAAGCCAATGGCTGTTCTTTAATGCCATCCCTAGATTAATTCAGACCTTAAAGTTACTTCTTGTGTTTACTATGCTATGGCTGATATTTTTCAGATTTTAATCCAGGGTTGAAAACGCTAATCCTTATTCTTCATTTCTGTTTTGTTGTTTGTTTTCATTACCCCTTTGTATTGTTGAGGCATCTTAGAGATAGTAATTGCACATAGAAAATAACTCTTTTAATAATGAATTGAATTCTTCCCATTCTAAAAACAGTTTGAGGTCACACACCATCAAGGAAGCCAGAAGATAAGACCTTTTATATTTCGCTCTTGATACAAGCAAATGAATTAAATGTGATCTATCTTGTTTATAAGTGTTTAGCATATGTCAGAAGTTTCACGTGCATTTGATAATAGGAATCATGGAATCGCCAGCCAGTACCTCAACACTGTCCTTCGAGCTGCTAGTTATTATCTTTATACGTCAAATGACTAGGTTTTGAAACTGGGTGGATAAAAATGAAGTTGAAATGAGCTATTTCCAAGTGGCTCAAAGAACAGCTCTCAATGCAACTAGAAATAATTAGTATTAGTAGGTTAAACATGTATAGCAATGTACTTTTTTTGCCTTTAAAAATTATCTCAAAAAATATTTTAATAATTCAGTAAAAGTAGATAGAATAATTATGATTGCCATTTTATAGTTGAAGAAATTAAGGTAAAGAAACATCAATGATGAGCTCAAGGTTGAAGACTGTGTTAAGGGCAGAACTGGGATGAAGCCCCAGATGCTGACCTGGGTCCCATGATTCTTCCCCTCCCTCTATGACCCATCTTTTCTAAACTGTGTATCACCATCCCAACACCCTCTTCCACACCTACTTCAAATAAAAAGAATTCATATCCCTAGTTTCCAAAATTGCTGTTCAGTATTTTTATTTTGTTATTCAATGAGTGGCCCCGTTCCTTTATAATAACTACACAGTGACAACAATGTTCACTTACTTCTACATAAAACAGATTTTGTGAGTAAATAATAAAAAGCTGTGAGAAATCTTTAAATCAACCTAAAAATTCCCTGGAGACTTGAGGGACAAAATGGACAAGAGTTGTACCACAATTCCTGCAAACATTTTCTTTGATCATGAAATCTATACACTTGGCATCAAAGAGCAGATTCCTGCGGATTCGAGACACAGCCCGTAATTGTAATGATTAAAAATCTGTCCAAAAAGTAAAACCTAAATATCAATCTATTATATTTATGAGTTTCTTGGTTAACATGTCCAGAGGCTAATGCCACCACGATGACTCAGAGGTACCACACAGTAATTTATTTTACCTTACATTCTTAGATAAAACAGCACAACTATACTTATTAAAAGCACTACATCACTTTAACCTCAGTTACCTCTCACACCCACTTTGCCCAAGGTCATTATGTCATCTGACCTGAGTCCAGGGCTTCTGAGAAGAAAGCCCACAGCAAGGGAGGCAATCTGGAATGACTGTGTAAGTAGGCATTAATGGCTGTTCTTTGGCCTAATTTACAAAGTCTTCTTCCTACACTTGACAATTCAGATGTTTCAGACACAAAATTAAAATGACGTCTTAACCAAATCATAGATGCAAGTCCTCAAATGCCATGTAATTGTGCCATCACCCCTAGGAGAAGTTCTGATTAAAATGAGTCACATTGACCTTGGATGACATGGCCTAAGGGGCAATTATTCCCCAAGGGACTTAATTAAATGCAATTAGACCAGTGAGAGTACATTTAATGAGTCCCCTTGTGGTACCTATGTTTCCAATTTATTTTTCCAGCAACTTTCACTAATGATTTGATTCGCTCAACATCCATCAATGGATAATGATAGGGTGCTCACTACTATAAGGTGATGATGGGATAGTTGGGTCCCGTGATTCAGGAATTAGAGAGAAAATACAGACACATGACAAGTTAAATAGGCATATGAGAAGGAATATGTTTATGGGCCAAGTGAACAGCAGAAAGGATGGGCAAAATACAGTCAGGAAAGAGTTACTCAATGTGGGTGAAAGCAGACACAGGGGGCTTCAGTAATAACTTGGAGGTCTTGAAGGATACAGATGAGGGTAGAATCATGGACTTCTAAGCTGGAAAAATTTTAGAAACCATCTTGCCTGGCTGGGTGCAGTGGCTCATGCCTGTAATCCCAGCAATTTGGGAGGCCAAGGCAGGCAGATCACTTGGGGTCAGGAGTTTGAGACAAGCCTGGCCAAAATGGTGAAACCCTGTCTCTACTAAAAATACAAAAATTAGCCAGGCTTAGTGGAGCATGCCTATAATCCCAGCTGCTCTGGAGGCTGAGGTAGGAGAATCGCCTGAACCTGGGAGGTGGAGGTTGCAGTGAGTTGAGATAGCACCACTGCACTCCAGCCTGGGCAACAGAGCAAGACACCATCTAAAAAAAAAAAAAATCTTGTGTCATAACTTCATTTTACATTGAGTATTCTGGAGCTCTTAATGGGCTATCTAACTTACTCAAAACCATGCTGCCAGTGGCATGAAGTATTTTAGGAAAGGAGAACAGTATGAAAAAGCTGAGTGGTACATATGCATGAAGTATATTATGGGGATGGCATGTTGACCAGTTGAATAAGGTAGATAGTATGAGTAAATATTGGTTAGAAAAATAGGTTTGGGCTTATTTCTAAAATGGTATGTGTAGAGTTTGCAATTTATTTTGCCAACAAAAAAGAACATAGACATGTACTTGAATTGTGGGTTCTTACAATCAAAGTAGTATTTCCCTGAAGATTAACCTGGTAATTATGTCTCAGATGTATGGGAAATAGTAGGGACTGCACAAAGCTAGACTAGACCAATATTAATTATAACAGGAGGCCAGGCACGTTAGCTCACGCCTGTAATCCCAGCAATTTGGGAGGCCAAGGTGGGCAGATCACCTGAGATCAGGAGTTTAAGACCAGCCTGGCCAACATGGTGAAACCTGTCTCTACTAAAAAATACAAAAATTAGCTGGGTGTGGTGGTGTGCACCTGTAATCCCAGCTACTTGGGAGGCTGAGGCAGGAGAATGGCTTGAACAGGGGAGGCAAAGGTTGCATTCAGCCGGGATCTCATCACTGGAGGCAGAGGTTACAGTGAGCCGAGATCGGTCACTTCATTCCAGACTGGGCGACAGAGCAAGACTCCATCTCAAGAATAAAAATAAAATTATAACAGGAGTCTTCCATGAAAACAATGATCTCTACAGATATTATGAGAAGCCAAGAGTGTTGTACAAGTGATTCTGGACAAAGAAGAACAATATTGAATATGATTCCTAGGTTTCAAATAAGGATTTCGGGGGGGCATCAGGCAGTGGTGGCTGTCAGAGTTGAGAGCCAGAATTGATAGCAGGAAGATCAAGGAGACACTGAGAGGAAAAGGCAAGATCCAAGACCAGAGGGTTCTGGGACGGCTCAGGAGCTCACAGTCAGGAATGATTAAGGGTCCAGATAAACAGTCTGGAACTGAGGTGAGCCTAGTCATTGCAGATCAGGGCAAGGCTGTGGGATGGAACCAGCAGAGAGCCATGGGCCAAGAGGGCTCAGACACCAAAGGAAAAGGTACAGATCATGGTTGAGACAGGGAGTTTGGAATGGACTCTAAGATCTTAATTCAGACCTGCAGCCTAAGTAGCAGCAAACAAGAAGTGTCTGGTGAGCAGGGAAGGCTGGAATTCAATTAAGAGAGCACAAACAGATGTGGATGATCAGCATTAAGGAGCCATTGATACTGCCAGCTGGAGATCCTTACAAAGGCAGATGAAGCCTTTTCTTAGGGAGTGTGCAAATCTGGAGGAGCACCAAGAAAAGAAAAAAAAAACAAAGAAAACAAAAGTGGAAATTTAACATTAATAGATATGGAAGTATTTATCACTGGAAAAGCAATGCTATAGGATTCCTTACATAATAGGGTTTTTTTTTTTAACTGGTTAGTACTGTTTTTATTTTTAACTATATGGTGGGATTGGGAAAACGTGTATGGAAGCAGAACGTGAAGTTGTCAGTGAGGCTAAACGTACTTATCTGATTCTGTTGAATATTGAGTGGTATGGTCTGAATCTATCTCCCAAAATTCATGTGTTAGGAACTTGATCCCCAGTATAGTAGTGTTGTGGGGAGGTACTTTTGGTGGGTGTTTGGGTCATGAGGGCTGTGCCCTCATAAATGGATTATGCTGTTATAAAAAGGGCTTGCAGGAGTGGGTTTGCTCTCTTCAGCTCCTCTGCCATGTGATGATGCAACAAGGAGGCCTTCGCCAGATGCTAGCATGCTGACCTTGGACTTCCCATCTCCAGAACTCTGAGAGAATAAAGTTCTGTTCTTTGTTATTACCCAGTCTCAGATATTTTTGTTATAGCAGCCCAAAACAGACTAAGACATTGAGGAAGGCTTTACCCCAATGAGAAAGTTGCTTAGATGTTTTCTTCTATATTAGTAAGGTACTAACTTATCTCAGAATTGCAGGTAGAAGTAGGGTTTTGTACACTCCTGCTTACAGAGAGCTGAGCATACAGAGAATTCACCCAGATCTAAAGACAGTAATTTAGTTCTTGAAAAAAAAATGGAGGGTGTCAATATTCAAAGCTTCAGCTGGTTTCCAAGAGGGATGGTGAGTTTGTGTTTTGTGGCAGTGATGTGGAACTCACAGCAGGACACTGAAGGAATTTTTTTATTGGCCAGCTGAACAGGGATACTAGCAGGAAATGCACATATTTGGAGTCATACACAGAACTGATAGTTGAAGGTGGGTAGGGGAGGCATTGTTGCTTTTTAGCAATAGTTATATCAACTGTTGTTTACATGAAATTGTTTCTATTTCCTCCATTTTGAAGGTACAAACTCATTTCATACTAACTGGAGCATAAATGACTTTGGTAGACTCTGGCCACAGCTGGGCTGGATGGTAATTAGAGGGGCAGCTGTCTAGGTTTGTGAATTGCAAACACATCTGGAGATGTGACATGGATTTAAAAAGCAGTCTTCTGCAAGGGGCCAGCAGGCCAGAGTCTAGCATCTGGCTTGTCATCAGAAACCACGGGGCATATGCTTAATAAAGCACAGTTTATAGTTCCATCGGTCACTTAAGTTGAGACTGGTTCATGTCGGCTTTTGAAAGAGCAGGGAAGATGTAGCTGAAAAGATTCTCTTTCGAGGTTTTAATTATTTTCTGGTTGCTATATAGTATACTTATCTTGGCCTTTCACCTGGCGTTCTGGAATGTCTACCCCTATTTCAGCCTAAACTACAGAACCAAAATGAAAATTTATATAAAGTCAAACCAAACAAAAATTCTGTGGTGAAAACAACTTTGAATGAAAAATACATTGCTTTATAAATAATCTGAATTTAGAATACAGTGGCCAAATACTTCGGGTATTCATTTTTCCACTGAGCCAGCTTTAGTGCCATTAACCATGGGTGAACAATGGGGTGGGTATGGCACCATAAATGCAGACACAGGTCTGGGTTCATTGGCTTTGTGATAGCAAAGATGAGTGTGTCCCATGCCAGCCCTGTTGAAATACATCCAATTTTGGAATGACAATTTAATATAAGCAGCCAAACATGGACTTAGTCCAACCTCAAATGTCCTACTAAAACTGTGTGATGGCTCATAAAGATAGCTCTGTCTCCAGGAATTTTATGGACTGAAGCAGTGTGTTGAAGTGACAGATAGCACCCCCAATCCCTCTATTGAGATCTGGATCTGTGTTGTTCTGGACCACTGTGTACCAGAGAGAAATGTCCAGCAGAGGGGAATTAGGTATGAAGTCTGTATTTGTCTCATTCTGATTCTGTACCTATGATTCGTTAATTTTGTAATCTTCAAAATGGAAAAATAGTTCTAAATATACCCAATTGAAAGAATATTGTGGTGCTCATTGTCTTGAGGCATTTTCCACTGTGGCATTAATGTTCCTTTTGTAACAATTCATGATCCCTGACATGTTTATTGGTTGTTTTTTGTTTTTATTTTCAGAATGTACTGCCATAAACACATACTTTCTGAACATCTGGTATTTTAAATAATTCAAATAATGAGAATTATGACACACTGGTTTCTCCTTTTTGCGTTAGTTGCCAGGAAGCTCAGAGCTAAACACCGTGCTGAATTCCTTATCCCAAGCATTAAGTACAGTGATCTCCTGTGTTCTTAATCTGCATCCTCCTTTTTAAAAAAATACTACAAGAATACTTTGGCAAGTTTTTAAGCTGTTCAATATTGGGGGGGGGGGGCTTTCCATGGAGGTATAAAATTAAAGAAAAGCAAGAAATATGATGAGCTCTTCATTACTCATGCTTTACCTGTTCATCAGGACTCCAGCTCTTTGTCCCACCACAGTCTGGCTCATTGAGTAACATTAATGTACAATGTATTGTCTCACTGCCAAGCTTTCCACAGGATCTTGTTCCTATTTATTATACCCCAACTCTGAACTGGTCAGACCTATTGCCTCTTTTGTCCTAGAGCTTATGGCTTGGGGTGGTGGGTGACTCCCATGTTATTGTGTCCTCATGACAAAGCTAAGAGTGAGACAGGATACCCTCAGAGGACATGAGTGGGATACCTAAACCAGACAGGGTCAAGGATGAGAAGGGAACAGACCAGGCTTCCCAAAGGAAATGACCAAAGCAACTAGAAGGGGTGATAAGGAGAGACTGATGCAAGTGCAGGGAACAACAAGAGGCAAGAAGCACGTGGCCCACTTGAGGAGTGTTGTGCTTATCCAGCAGAGCAAGAATGACCATTGACATTTGGTACAATGTCAAGACCGATAACAACATACATGCACCAAGAGGGTATGAAAAGGTTTATTACTCACCTGCCATGGCTTCCTGAGGAGATTAGGGCAGGCTCCCAAGGAAGACCAAAAATCGCTTAAAAGAGCAGGGAACAGAGAGTGGTTTGGCTTTTTTGTGGTTGTGAGGTGGGGCCAGATTAAGGGTTCTGTGCAAGTTCCCACCAGCACGAAACGAGGGAGCACCTGCCCTTTTTTTCAGCCTGCCCAGATATGGGATAGAAAGGGAAATGGGAGTGTTGGGGCTTGAAATCTGTCCTCAGTCAAACTTAAATTATGGAGTCAGATTCCTTATTACAAGTAGTTAAATAAATTCAATCAATAATAGATATAGGGGATCAAGACAAGAGGAAGGAAAACACTTTAGTGATAAGGGTGAACCAGAACTAAAGCAATGGTGATAACAGATGGTTCAGAGCTTTAAGAGATATTCTGGAGGTAAACTGGTAAGAGACAATGAGTTATTGAGTAATAAGTTGTGAGAGGAGAGATATGGAAGAGAGAGAAATTGAAAATGGGGCCCAGATATTTGGTTAGAACAAGTAGCTGAAAGATAATGTCATTTACTGATGTAGGGAATATAGGAGGAGAAACAGGTCTAGAGGACAAATGATTATTTCCATTTTGGCATGTTAATTTTGAGTTATTTATGGGATAATCAAATGGAAAACTCCTACAAAGAAGATCTGGAAGTTATCCATATATCAGATAATTAAAATCTTCAAAGAGAGCTTTTAATAGATAGGAATTAAAACCATGGAAGATACCCAGGAAAAGAGAGTATGGGGTGAGAAAATGTCTATGACTGAGAATTGAGGAGCTTTAACATTCACAGGGAAACTATAGGTATAGGAGACCCCAAAGGAATTTGAGAAAATATGGCCAAAGAAAGAGGCTCAAAAGGGCACAGGATCAGGAAGTCAAGGGAAGTGAGCATTTCAAAAAGTAGAAGCTGGTCAACCATTGCAAATGCTCCCAAGAATTCATGTAAGATAATACTAAAAAGTATCTTCTTGATGGAGCACCTAAGATTTAATTGTTGACTTCAGACAATGGCTATTTTAATTGATCAGTAGAGGCAGAAACTATACTTCAGTGAGTTTAATAGCAAAATGGATGTTGAAGAAGTAAAGACATCAAGTATGGACAGCTTTTTCAAAAAGTACAGCTGGGAAAGCAATCATGAAAAAAGTATTTTTCTTATTAAAATAGGAACGACTTGAACATTTCAACAGTTGATGGACAGGATAAGATATGTTGGTCAAAGCATATTAAAAGAAAAGAAGTTGATGGCTAGAAGCCAGTGGAAAAAGAAAGCTTGAGATAAAGAAAAAAAGGTGTAACTGAGATCCCAGAGAAGATGGAAGGTAATGAAATTCATATCATATGTCAAAGGATGTACTATAGGAAGAGTAGACACCCTTCTTCCATTTGCTTCAGAAGAAAAGAAGAGTATGGGAAATGTGTGATCTTAATGGCAAGAATGTGAGAATTTTCATCCAGTGGTTTCTGTTTTCTTACTGAAGTAGGAGGCAAAAGGTAAAATCACATCCTAAGAGTGAGGAAGAAAACTGAAGGACTGAGGATATACAAATAGGGAGGGTTGTTTGAGAGAGATAGAAGATTTGAAGAAAGTAAGGAAAGTTGGAAACAGTTGCTAGAAAGATCCGAAGATAGAGAATACATTAGGAATTAGAAGATTGCCAGGAGCATTGAGGGTGCATTTAAGATCGTGACTTTTAATCCCAGCTACTCGGGAGGCTGATGTGGGAGGATTGCTTGAACCCGGGAGGCAGAGGTTGCAGTGAGTCAAGATTGCACCACTGCACTCCAGCCTGGGTGAATGAGCAAAACTCCATCTCAAAAAAAAAAAAAAAAAAAAAAAGTTCAAGACTTTTTAGAGGCATCAACAGGACTCCATTACGCAGGCATAGACACAGAGGAAATGATGGAGAGATGGATGACTGTGTGGGGGTTTTATTAGGCTGGTGTGTTAGAAAAATCACAGGTGAAAAATGAATTTGAAGACATAAGTGAGGCATGCAGTCTCGTCTGGATGGGAAAAGCAGTGAAGTCTGAGTGAGGCTGGTAGAGGGGTTCATTGCATTCCAAGTCTCAATGGGGTCAAAGAGAAAATCTAAAGAGTGACTCATTGAGAGAACTGAAAGATAAGACTTGGTGAAGGCAGCACGCACATTTACCCTGGGTAGGGGAGCAGTTCCAGATGATGACCCAGTGCAGTGTGTATCCCAGGGAACAGATGGCTGAGGTGAAGTAGAAGTAGACGTCTCTGGAGGAGGAGTCCTGGGTGTCAGGGGAGATACCCACGCAGGTGCTGAAATTGCTTAGGAGAATTTTAGGACATGAGGCATGATGGAAGACTATGAACCTTGTGTTAGGCTCTAATGAACTGACAGCAGAATAGAATGCATCTCACAGAAGCAGGGTTTTCAAAAAATGCTGGAGGAATGATGTTATGGAAAACTGGTTGAACAGCAGCCCCACCTCTTTGCCCCATGCTGGGAACACAGGCAGCTTCTCCTAGAGAAGATATTAGTAACTCACTGTCCTGAAGAAAGAGCCTCTAGGGAGACATGCAAGAAGTTGAGGATTTAGACAAAAAGAGATGCCATGAGTTGCCCAAAGTCACCAAACAAGGCACTATCAGGATTTTGCTCATATCCCTTTTTATGCAAGGTTCCAACATTTACTATAACCTGCAACTGTTCTACTGCAAGTACCTGCAATTATCTGCCAAGTGCTTTCTGTGACTGCAGGAATGTTCTCCCCACCCCCACCCTGGCCCCACCTCACTCAGGGAAAATAGAATGGGTGGGGAGACTTATGGCCCTAGGATCAGCCCTTAACCAATGATGAAAGGAGATGGTGGGTACACGCCCCAAACTTCCATTGTCCCCAGATAGGAAAACTCTGAATTATATTCCATACAGTTTCCCACAGTCCCCAGAGGAACTGGGGACTGCACACAGTGGTAACCGGCTCATTAATTTACCCTGCATTGGTCTCCTTCCCTTGCTGGTCTCATCTCTACTCTCTTAGCTTCATGGGACTGCAGTTGCCAGATAAAGGATACTCAAGTAAATTTGTAAATTTGAATTTCATATAAAGAGCAAGGTTTTGTGTGTGTGTGTGTGTGTGTGTGTGTATACCACAAATTACCACAAATACTGCATGGAGTATAACACACTAAAAAATTATTTATCTGAAATTCAAGTGTAGCTTAACTCCTGCATTTTTATTTGCCAAATCCGACAATCCTATCTAGGATTGCTTTCCAAATAATCTACTTGTACTCCTATCATTGCCTCAGGGTCCTCTTCTTATGGATCCTAGACTAAGGCAGTTAACGGCTATCCTAGAGGGATACACTTTGAAGAAGAAAAATCTCTGAGAACAAACTTCAGAGGCAGCATTCTACTGCAACATCCAAATCAGATTAAAATTATAAAGGGCTATTGTTCTAATGCTGGCAATAAACTAAAATTACCAGGAAAAGGCTATGAACCCAGCCTCAGCACATTTTGCCTGATTTGTAGAAGCCATCACCTCATCAGGAAAACACCTGTTATTCACTCACCTTTATTAAACTCGATGCCAAGTATCATTAGTACAGCTATGCTATGATAATGCTCTATTCATTCTATCAGCAAATGCCCTAAATGTCTATCTCTGGAGTACAGCCTCTGTTTCAATAAAATACCATAACTAAATATGAAAAAGGGAGGCCATGCATCCCTGGTACTCGCCCTGACCCAGTACTTTCCAATAATAAATTGGGCTTGGTTACATCAGGGCTGGGGATCCCAGATGATTATTTTTAATGAACTTTCAAACTAACACTTGTCTGTTAATAATTTAGTTAAAATCCCAATGTTTGCTTGCTGCTGTTCCTCTCGAGAGACCCCTCTGCAAATTCTGGGTAGGAACTACTTCACCCATCTACCTAATACCACCCTCACCATTTTCCAAGCTTTGCTAAGCCCTGGTTCCTTATTTCCATGAAATCCTCCAAACCTTGATGGAAATATGGTTTCATTTCTCATCCTTGTAAAAATAAGTCTTTCAGAGCACCTTTATCTCCTCAATATGTTTGGTGATTCCTTCGTCTTGAATTTCAGTAGCAGAAGTTCAAGTTATTCCTTTTGTACGTGTGCAGTAAATAGAAATCGTTGGTGCTAATGGGAGCTTATGTTCAATTCAAGTATAAAAGTTGTTCAAGTATCAAACAAAACTGTTGGTTTATGAGTGTTAGTAACTTCTCTGAATATTCAAAATGATGTCCCATCAGTGCTATCTAATTTGGGCATTCACATGATCATTATTTTAATATAACACCAGCCTCTTTCATCTCAGCAATAGATAGCGCCAGACTGTGGCAGTATCAGCAAACCTGAGGGCTGCCAACAGCTCTTGAGTCACTGGGGAATGCTAGTGAAGTTCACTTTAAAGAAAATGATCCTCACTTTTCCATGCGTTCGCAGGCTTCCTTTCGATTTTCGTGTTGAGCCTATTGACTTCAAAGTATCCTTTCAGGATCACTCAGAAGGCCAGAGACTCATCCGTGTTCTGATTCCTTGACTTTGCTCCATGCTCAGCATTTGTTTGAAATCTGCGGGGTGCCTGGCTAGAAGAATCTCAATAGGTGGCAAGGAGAGACAAGTGTCTGGTCTCAAACCTTCTTTCTGGAATGATTACAAAACCAAGTTGAGACAGGGGAACTGGGTATCATCTTGCCGATGAGTCATCTTCCGAAAATGAGTAATCAGATGCAGCATGGCAGGAGAATGGCTACAAAGGAAGGCCTGTTATATAGGGTGCTTACACCTCCCTCCGCTGCCTGTGCAAGCTTCACCATTTTGAAATCTCAGAAAATTGGACCTACACTATAATTTGAAGGAAAATAATCTTCCGATTCACAAATTATTAAATTACGTGGGTATAAATGAGAAGTCAATATCGATGAAGATAGCTATCTTTAGTCTCATATTCCTAATTGCAGCTCAGGATTTTCCCTATGGAATGAATGGATGAATAAAAGAAACCCCTTCCAGAAGAGCCCTAAGGATTCTAAAAAGATGCACAGAGTTGCATAGAGATTCCTCTATCTGGCTCATTCTGAAGCCAGCATTGTTCTAATAATGGGAACCAGATGGTTTATCAATGTAAAATTCAGCCCAGTATGTAACTTCATGTAACCATAGTCCTGCTGTCTGTCCCCTTTCTTTGGTCCATATGGTTGACTCTAAAATATACTTGACCATGATACAAAAACATAGAAGGATCACGTGGGTGGCCACAGTGATGAAATATTCCAGGCTTTGCATCCCACCCATGACAAAGGACTTGCCGGCCAGTCATTTGCCTCTAATTCAGCTTTGTAATTATTTTCACTTAACTAGTAAACACATTCTGAACAATTTTTACATCATTTGCAGTCTAGACTATGCTTAGATGAAATAAGATCAAATGGCTGAAACATACAGAAATTCAGACAAAGCAGGAATTTATCATTCTCTGGGATTAAGCTACTTGGTTGTTTCATGAAACTGAACAGTCCATTTTTTTAAATTAGTTTCTATTTTCACAAACTGATTTTATCACTTGAACCCAGCCGGGTGCACCAATGTTTGCCAAGATGAAAGCTTTTTCACAATGCTAATGTCCTCAGACCACATATTTGAATTCTTCATGCTGTCACACTTTCATAGGATTTTTGAAATAAGTAAGGTAAAAAAATAAGAATTCACAGGCATCTCCCCCAAAGCTTTCTGGGACCCCATGAAAGCAACTTGCCACTATTTGTAGAACACTCCTCAGAGTATGCTGGGAGCCAGCTGTTGATGTGCAGTTTTTCCAGAGACTGAAGATATGGGCCACATCATATTAATCTGGGCAATGACTCTTTTGAGCAAGTCCCAGATAAAGTTAGTGATTTGCAAAAGCTTTTATCAGTTGCTTGATGGCTTTTGCAGAGTGGAACACTACATGACCCATGTGATTTGTTTTCATTTACAAAGGTGCAGAGGCTTTGAATTTAAAAATGGAACGTTTTCTTCTCGTGCCAAACGTAAACAATTTAACATCCATTTCCTATCCAGCTATTTTACCAGTTCAAAAGAGTTTATATGAATCTTATCTGTATTATATTTCCTGCTGATTGGCAGTGCCTCCTGCTTCAGCTGGGAAGCCAAAAATGTGCTGGCTCGGATTTGAACAGGAAAGGCCTAACAAAGAAAACTGGGAAATAAATGTAATGAGTGGTTACGGGGTGCTGAAAACTATACTTATCATTTCTTATTCTCGTGGAGTTGGTGCTGCCATATTGATTTATGCCTGGGAAGTCTTTTATGGAAACACACAACAAAAGCTTCAGATTATTTTGTCAACAAGAAAACACAGTTTACCATTTATCTTCAAAGTCCCCATTTAGTCCTGATTTGAGCGGTTCCATATTCCTTGCTGCTGAGACTCCCTGAGCCCTGGAGGAGGTTTGCATTGGATACAGTAAATCTCCATAAAAGATAAAGGCCTCCAGAATGCCACAGAGCTTGTTTTCAAGGCCAGCTAAATAATTTGATAGGGACCATGAGGAGTCCAGAGAACAGAAAGTATGGGGCTATTTCAGGCCAACTTAGACTCAGTTTACTGGGCCCCTGAGACCAATTTTTTTCCTTCCAGAATGTGAAAGACATTTATTGGGCCTATTGTTTGAAGGTCTTCAGTCTCTTTCTCACATTCAAAGCTTGGATGATTGGAAAGGAGAGAAGGAAAAGAACAAAAACAGCCGTCTAGACATTTCCTAGTGGAATATTACATTTATAAACCATTTTCCTTGCCTTGTCTTAACAATACATTATGAACTGAGATAAAAAGATCATAAACTTGTGTTCTATTGTAAAGAGGTCCGGCAAGAGTTATGGTTTTCTTGAAAAAATCAACTATTAATTGTTACTTTAAGGTCACACGACCCAACAATTTCTATGAAAGGCCTTCAGCTGCCATTTCCAGTAATGTTCTCATTTGCCCTCAGCTTCCCCACCCCTACCCTACACTCCACCCCAATTTCCACTCCAATCTCAATACTCAATTTAATTGGGCTTACCAAGTATGTGGGGAGTGCATTATTTTTTCGATACATACCCTGAGGTTCCTGTCAGTCAACCTTATGTCTGCCACTATCATCTAATTGTTGGATCCTTGTATTAAACATAAGACACAGTTTAAGGTAACTTTAGCACTGACTAAGGGGGAGTAGTGTGTGGACATGCTTTCTGAGGCTCTCTAAGCAAGATATGGTTGTAGTAAAAACAACACTACAGGCCGATATCGCAGCTTCCAGTCCTTGGGTAAGCCACGTAACCTCTCTGAGCCTCCATTTACTCATCGATAAAACAAGAGCATGGAGCCTGATAACCTAAAAAGTCACTGATTCTTGATTTTTTTTTTTTTAAGTTTTTAAGCAGATCATTGTGTTTCCCAGAAGCTGAATACTTCCTTGAAAGGTTACTTCCAGGCATTAGATGCCCTTGCTATGAAGAGCACAAAGTGTTCTACTGCAATACACATATCCTGATCTTCATATAAATACCTTCCATTTGTTCAATGCTGTTGGTTTACCAAGTGTTGACCCACCGGCTAACTTCTCACCAGCACACCAGTGCTGTGGGTAACAGTGTCAGCTGCTGTCTGTGGCATAGTGACACTCTGAAGAGCAAATGGGATGGTGCATATGATCGGAAAATATATGGTAAACTAAAACTCACCATTCAGAAATTGTAACTGACATTTCACAGAACTTTCCCACCCTCCTGTTCTTTTTTGCATGCCTTTTTTTTTCCTCCTTACAAGGAAATATACTGATTTCCTGTCCCTGTATTTACATATGCTTTCCACTTGAAAGGTCATCAATTATTTGGACAATGATAACAAGATATTTCATTAAAAAATAATCTCCAAATATTGGGCAACTCCAGAGATGGAATACTCTCATTAAAGTTTATTTGATGATATGCAGTTAAAACTGAAGGAAGAAGCATACAATTTGTTAGCCTCACAAAACCCAACCTCAGATAGAGCACCAGAGTTGAGACTATTTTTAAGGAAGCTACAAGTTCATTTAAATGATACACCCAATTTGTACATTTTGCTTCTTACCAATACACTAGTCCTAGAGTAGTAATGTCTGGCTCAAACTAAATGATGTTTGTTTTGTATATAAAAAAAATCTGTTAAAGCATTGAATAGGTGGATGAACAAATTGCCTTCCCATTAATATACGTTGCACTAACAGCTGACTAATGGGTGGTAGTTATTGTATAGCCTACTTCACCAAGGATGGAGAAGCAATATCAGTGGGTCTTGTACGCTTTCTTTACCTGTTTGTTTTCCACCCCAAGGGAAAAATATTAGGCTTATTAGGTACCCACACTATTTAGGCTTCTTTGAGATTTGAAACTATACAGAGTTCTACTCTAACATACCAGCCCTTCAGATAGGTGGTCCTGATGTTTCATTCTTAATCTACTGGAGAGACTGGTAGGGCCATCTATTAGGTTAATTTATGCCGGGGCACTAGGAGGACCTGTGCCCCGACATAAATGAAGAGCTAATTACTCTTGGATTTCTTGGATATATGTGAGGATATATGTTTTCTTGGATATATGTGAGGGGGTGGGGCCTACATAATCTCCAGTTTCCCTCATGACGTTAATATCTTATGGTTCTGTGAAAGCAGCACCTCTGCTCACAGAGTTGTCTTTGTTCACATACAATAAATAAAAATGAAAGTGTTGATAAATAGTTATCTTTAGTGGGATTGCTGGTGATTTTTAACTTATCTAAACTTTCCTTTATCAGAACTTTTTTACAATTAACATAAATGATTTTATAATTAAATGAAACAAAGTAAAATCATTTTCACTTTGAGGAATAAAATACATAATTCTAGGAGGAAAAAGGCATCAACAACAACAAAATATTAATTTCTGGCTCTTCGCCCAGAGCCATGTCTTTCAGACTTTAACCCTCAATTGATGGGTCCCACCCTGGAGATTCTGATTCAATAACTCAGGATGAGGCCTGAGAATTTCCATGTTTCACAAGCCTAAGGCTGACACTTTGAGGAACTTGGCTGTAACAGTGAACCATCATGTCGATGTGTTTTTTGGCTTATATTTATGACTGAGTCAGTTCTGCCTCAAATTATTTTTTTTGTCTGTGACTATCACAGTGAGAAGGGAAAATTCCTGCATCCATATCCACTTAACTGAAGAATCTCACCATCACACTTAATGTGTTGTTTCTAATTCCCTCAAATAGAAGCATCTGGGGCTAAAGAATTGTCCTAAGGCTCAGTTCTGCTGGAAAAGTGTGTTTCTACCCCGAATGAGACTTAAACCCAGAACGTTTAGTTCAGCATCCCAGAGTTTAATCCATTTGGGCCTTAGGACCCCAGGACCCTCCAAAACCATGCATTGAGAAAACACAGACAGCTATCTAAAGTCAGGGCAAATCAATGGGGCAGTGGCTTGGAACAAGTTTCCTGCTGGAGCTCTGGCACTAGCACGTGCTCTCAGTAACAAAATCACAGGTCATCCCTAGGCAACGGATTAGCTGGCCAGTGAACTGAACTTTGTTTCATCACCGAGTTTTATCTGAAATGTCAAGGAAGAAAAAGTCACAGAGAAAGAAGGAGGCAGGGCAGGGAGAGAGAGAGAGAAATGGTTTCTAAGAGCTCTCAATATTAACTTACTAAGGGGTGCATCCTATGTAAATTATCTACTTTCTAATTTAAAAAAATAACTTGACTGAAAATAAGCACTGGGTTAATTATAATTTTGCTGCTTTGACCACATCACTGAGGTCTAAATGACAGAAAAAAAGTAAAGTGGATCTTCTAACCACAGAATGCCTTCCATTTGCAAGTCTTCCCCACAGAAGCAGCCATAATGCTAATATTTATGGGAGCTTACTGGGTGCCTTCTGTTCCCTGAGTTAGTCATCCCCACGTGATTACTTTAAACAGGAAAGCCCAAAGCACCAATCTTTGAATGGTTTCAGGGCCAGTGTCACTTTGGCAACATTGTTCTTTGGTATTTTGCTCTAGATTTAGAGCTAAAGAACCTTTCTTACGTATCTCACGTGTGTGTGCATTCATTACCTCCTGTGAATGCTTATGTGTGATATATAAGGAAGTGTTTGCAAGTACATGTGCCTGAAGTAGGGGTAAATACTGCACCTGATTTATTTAGGGGGTCAATTCCCTTCCTTCTTCCTTTCAGTGGTTCTCTTCTCCACCTTATTTCAGAAGGGGAAAAGGAGGGATGAAGAAAGAGAAAGGAAGAGGAAAAGAAAATGAAGAAGAATGAAAAGAGAGGGGGAGAGGAGAGAAAATGGTGTGTACGAGCAAATAAGGGAGCAGGATTTAGAAAGGAAGAAATGGAGGAGCGGCTTTGGGAATCCCAGCTTTCCTCTGCCTTATCTGTTCTTTCTTCTCTTTCCTGCAATTCTGCAATTCCCAGGCTGCCAGACCCTTCCCCCAGGCCTCTCCCATCCATTTCCCAACCTGTGCGTGCTGAAGTCTCATACCTCTGGGTATGGCCCCCAGCATTTCAGCTAACATCAGAAATTCTAAAAAACTTTTTGTTCCCATCATTAAGATAGAACCAAGAGGCTAGTTAAAGAAAACACAAAAGGCTATAAGGAATTTCTGACACTCCAGTTCTTTACAACCACACATGATGAGTGCACAGCTCCTTTCCTCCCTCCTAAGCTGCAGAGACCTATTTAAATATATGCAGAAGAATGCCAGCAGCCCTCCTTAAACTGAGGGCAAAACTGCCCATTACATGGCACCCCATTACGCATTCCATTCTTCGCAGGGTTTTATTTTGAGGATGTACATTGCTGGGTAAAGAGGGGCCTTTAGGGTAGAGTATATTTCAAAACACAATTAAAATAAACTCTTCAAGTGGAAATGTAAAATGCATTTGTATTCTATGAAAGCCTTTGGCTTATCAACTGCAGAGTGCTCCTTTACAAGGTCATTAGTAACCAGCCTCACACAGTGGCCAACAGGCATCAGCTGCACAAAAACAGACAGGGGCCCAAACACCACAATCACTTCCTGTACCTGTTCTTGTTTGCTTGCTGAGCCCTCGAAATTGGGAGTTGCTGAAATACATAAAAGCGTAACAGCTTGAGTCAATATTTGCCGGCCTAAGCGAGTGATTTTGTTTAGTGAGGTGACTGAACCCCTTGAATAAATACATCTCCTTGTATGTAGGAGAACAACCCCAGGCAGGCTCTTCGAGGAGGGCTAAGGGCAGAACTAGAACTGCCCTTAGGGTGGAACTTGGGGTGGGGGGCAGCGGCGCTGAGTCTTCCGAGGGTCTTGCTCTGGTTCTTTCCCTGCAATGCTCTGCATCTAGCTGCACTCTCTTGCTTCTAGACTAAAGGTTCGCATCATCATCACCTGGGAGGCTTGATCAAAAGCTGATGGCTGGGCCCAGAGCTCTGATTCAGGAAGTAGGGGGTGGGCCTAAGAATCTGCATTTTTACAAGTTCCTAGGTAATGCTGATGCTGTGGGTTTGGGGAACACACTTTGAGAACCACTGGTCTAGACCAGCTCTGTCCAATACAAACTTAATGTGAGCCACATGTGACTTGAAATTTTCTAGTAGCCATGAAAAAAGCAAAAGGAGGCTGGGTGCAGTGGCTCATGCCTGTAATCCCAGCACTTTGGGAGGCCGAGGTGGGCAGATCACGAGGTCAGGAGATCGAGACCATCCTGGCTAACATGGTGAAACCCCGTCTCTACTAAAAATACAAAAAAATTAGCCGGGAATGGTGGCGAGTGCCTATAGTCCCAGCTACTCGGGAAGCTGAGGCAGGAGAATGGCGTGAACCTAGGAGGCGGAGCTTGCAGTGAGCTGAGATCGCACCACTGCACTCCAGCCTGGGCGACTGAGCGAGACTGTCTTAAAAAAAAAAAAAAAAAAAGCAAAAGGAAGCTAATGAATTTAACAACCTATCCAACATAATTTTATAATGAAATCAATATGAAAATTGAGATATTTTACATTTTTTTTTCTTTTCTTTTTGGTACTAAGTCTTCAAATTCCAGTGTATATTTTACACTAACAGCACATCTCAGTTCAGATCAGCCGCATTTCAAGAGCTCAATAACTGTCTGCCTAGTGGCTACTGTATTGCATGGTGTAGTTCTTTCTAGATCATTCTCTGAGCATTCCAGGAACTAGAAATTCTCAGCCCTAAAAACATGGGCCTGCTTCCAGGGCCTGGGCATCCCACAGGATATACCAGGCTGTGGGAGTGAATGCACATCCCCAGGCTCAAGGGTTGCCCTGATGGTGGTTGACGGTTGAGAGGGTGAGGGGTTTGGGAATGAACTTGGACAAAAGGGCTGGGGTGTCCATAGGCATGAAGACATTGGCCCTTGAGGTGTAGAATAGAGTCTGGGTGGGGAGAAAAATGGGGCAAGCTGAGCTGTGTGTGTGTATAGAGAGAGAGAGAGAGACAGAGAGAGAGAAGGAGAGAGAGAGAGGGAGAAGTGAGAGCAGGAGAAAGAGAGAGAAGGAGAAGTGAGAGCCAGATAGGTGAGGTGCTTCCATTTATTCCATTCCAGGCTCAGCTACAGAACAATCCATTCCCCCTAACACACCCTTAATGGATTTTGCAGAAAGTTCCCCTTATTGCTGCATTCACCACGTCTCATCTGTCTTCAGGGCACTTAGCTTTTGGGTTTGGAGCTATCCCAGGGCACTGCTCATAAAAGGAGACACCTCACTTTGCTGCAGGCCTCTCCTTCCAGGCTTTTTTCTTTCTTTTACAAGTGGCTTGGGGTCTGACTTGAAGGAGCGATCATAAAGAGAATGATTGCTTTTACGCTGGCTGCAATGAGAAAAGGATTCTGTGAGGAGGGAGTTATACATGGAAATCAATACCAGCATTGGAAAGCATCCCCTTTTGCCTATATAAGTGCTACCCACAGGGTCAATAGCTGGAATTAACCTGGATCCTTTCATTATTATTGTTATTTTTAATAAAGCTGCTTTACGATAGACTCTGATGTGAGCTCCCAGGCTGCAGCTGCACCGATGTAAAGGGAGTGAAAAAATAGTTTTATGTAAAAGTTATCTTTTGTCCCAGTGGGTACCACTCCCCAGTCCCACCTCCCTCCCCCTCTCAGTCTCTATAGACTCAGAGGGGGAGAGTGAAATTCAGCTTTTTATAAACATAAGCAGAGACCAACATAAAAAAGAATGTGCTCATTGGTCTGATTTTATACATTGTGTAATTTGTAATGCACAATAATAGAAATTAGTTTTTGTAGGTATGGCTGTATTAAATGCTGACTACACGCCGGACCCTATCTTTGGTACTTTACTGACCTCATTTAATTCTTTCGACAATCCTTTATGATGAATCAATGGACATCCAGGATGGATAAATGTGTCAGGGAAGGTAATAAGTAGTTGAGAGGCTATGTGCTACCAGGCTTTTTGACTCCCAGACCTATGCTGTTTGCTGGATCAGAAAAATTGACTTGATGGGTTCTTCTTCTTTGTTAAAACAGGTGTTGAAAGCCTCAGGTGTCTGCCCATGTACCTTATTTGGGCAAACTTCTGCCATTCTTTCTGTTAAGCTCTACAAAGATGAAGCAGTAAAAAATTATTTTCACCATAACCCTAGATTCAGTCTTTGAATCCTCTGATTTTCTCACACCTCACAACCATTCTTCAGGAAATCCTGTTAGGTCTACCTTTAAAATACATCCAGACTCTGACAACGTATGCCACCCCCACTGGTTGTCACTTCCCCTTTTGTCCCTGTGTGGACTGCACTTCATACAGAAGCCAGAGTGAAACATTATTAAGTTAGGGCATAACCAGTTCCATATTCAAAATCTTCCAGTGGTTTCCCATCTCATTCAGAGTAAAAGCCAAATTCTTTGCAGTGTGCTCTAAGGCCCTACATGGTTCTTCCCTGAACAGACACACACACACACACAAACATACACACATGCACACACAAACACATACACATACACACTCAACACACATGCTCACACACATGCACACAACACAGACACATACATGCTCAACACACACATACACACACTACACACATGCACATGTACACACATACACTTATACACACTCAACACATATGCATGCACACATACACCACACATTGTCTACACACATGCATACATATACATATGTACATATACACACTCAAAAGATATATACACTCAGCACATACACTCAACACATAGACCCACACTCAACACACACTCAACAGACATGTACACACATGCATACACACTGATGGTTTGCATTTGTGTTCCCACCCAAATCTCATGTGGAAATGTAATCCCCAGTGTTGGAGGATGGGCCCAGTGTGTGGTGATTGGATCATGGAGGTGGTTTCTAATGGGTTAGCACCATCCTCCCAGTGCTGTGTTGTGATAGAGTTCTCCCATGATCTGCTTGTTTTAAAAGTGTATAACATTCCTCCCCTCACTCTCTTCTTCCTGCCAGCCATGTAAAACATGCTTGCTTCCCCTTCACCTACTGCCATGATTGTCAGTTTCCTGAGATCTTCCTCCCAGAAGCTTTTACTCTGTACAGAAGCCTGTACAGCCTGCAGAACCGTGAGCTAACTAAACCTCTTTTCATTATAAATTACCCAGTCTCGGGTATGTCTTTATAGCAATGTGAGAATGGACTAATACACACACACTCCTATTTTATCTTCTCTAACTTTCCCCCTTCCCCACATATCTCCAGCCACATTGTCTCATTATAGCTCTTCAAACTCACCAAACACCCTCCTGCCTCTGAGCCTTCGCACTAGCTATTCCCTCTGCCTGGAACACTTCTCACTCATTTAATAAAATGGTTCATTCTCTCACTTCCATCTGATGTATATCCAAATGTTTTCTTATCAGACAGAATTCTGCCCTGACTAACTTACAAAAAATAGCAACCCCTCATTTCTTATCATCCTCACTGTGCTGCTTTTCTTTCTGGCACTTTCTACTACTCAACATGTTAAATATTTATTTATTTGTTTGCTGTCTCACCTGCACCCCACCCTCCTCATCAAATTTAGGCTTCAAAAAGGCTTGTTTGGTCTGCTGCCAAAACAGTTCCTGGAACAGGTAGTGTCAGCAATAATACTTGTGGAGTGGATGAATGGTAACTATTTGAATGCTATCAGATACAAGAAGAGAGGCAATAAAATATGTCTTAGGACAATGATTGGGTGCCCAGATGTAGAGAGCCTCCCCACTGGGAGCCAGTCCTGACAGAATCCCTCAAATGCCAACCCAGGAGGAGTTTCAGCACCACCTCTGAGCTAGGGGTCAACACTTATTCAGTCTAGTGCCACTTATAAGTGTCTTTGTCCATGACATTTGTGACATTGAATAAAGTGAGAGCACTGCAGTTCACCATGATCCTCTGCGCTGCTCAGAACTCTGAGGAGGACAGGCTGGCATCAGTGTGGGACATTGGGTGGTCATTCAGCAGGGTGGTTCTAAAGCCTCCATTCCTTCTTGGCTATGCTGTTGCATCTGTCTGAATCCTTTAGGGAAAATGATATAAAGAACAACTGGCAACTTGTAGACTTCACTAAATCTTTGTGCCAGGTGATTCCCTCAAGATAACTTTCTAGACATTAAGCTAGGTGGGCTCGTGGGTTGAGCATTGAAGCATAAAGCAGAGTTGGAGAAAGCTGGTCTGCTGCTCAGGGGATAACCTGATCAGGGCTCAACATATAATTCAGGTCCTTCACCTCTTCTATCTGATATGAATGCAGCAGTCCTAGGGATGATAATTTGGGAGAGCCTCAACCCGTCAGAACAGAACAGCGTGCTGACCAATTTAAATTGACCCTTGCCAGCTGGCAACTAGACCACATGCTTACTTGCACACACACAAACCCAGGCAGTGTGGCAATTCACATCTGTCTTTTCACTCTTTTCTGGCTTTGAGGATCTTGCCATAATGGCTGGGATGTCTTTGTTAGGTCAAAGAACCAGTAATTTTAAATCTCCATATCATCATGTTTGGTTCAGGTACCGTCTCACTATAGGTATGTGTGCCTCATGAGCCAGAAACAGCAGCCTGCATCATGAAAGACTGGGAAGAAGGCTCCAGCCTCCCAGTGATATTTTAGAGTGTCTTCAGCTGCCTTCGCAGGAGAATAGTTCACAGGGGTAATATATTCTAGGAGTCTGCTGGAATGCTCAACTGACAAGAGCCCTATTGAGATGCTGCTCATTCCCCTGGGAGCTTTTCTGTTTACATGTGCCTTTGCTCATCTTTCAGCTAAATTGGAAAGCTGAATGGAAACTTCAGTGTTGAGAGCACAAAACGGATTTTGATGCTTAAAAGGACTTTTATACATAAAAACCCAGAGTTAACACACCTCACGTGTAGGCTATTCTAAAACTCCAGAATCTGGGAGTTGGTTAGAACTGTAGGAATTCCTTTCTCTGCAGTCCAGTATGGTAACTGCTAGCCATGTGTGTCTATTTACATTAAAATTTACAATAATTTAAATCAAGTAAAATTTAAAAATTCTATTTCTTTGTCGTACTAGCTAGTCACAAGCCACATGTGGCTAGTGACTGTTCTATTGGACAGCACAAATACAGAACACTTCCAACATCTCTAAAAGCTCCATTGAACAGCACTGGCTGACTGGAGAGACTGCTCCCCTCATTTTGTAGAAAAGAAAACAGAGGCTTATAAAGGTCAAGGTCAAGTGTCTTGCCCTCTTGTCTTAGAGATAGTATCTTGGCTGCAATTAGAAAAGACACAGGTTGTCTTACTTTGTCCTTTCATACTACCAGTCCATCTGTCATCTCTGATGATAGTATCAAATGTTATTCTAACAATATCCAGCACAGGCACAAATGAAGGAAAGCAAGCTGGTGGCACAGTTAACCAAGATGAGTTTAAACATGAGTGGTTGCAAAATTAAATGGAGTCAGAAAATCCTATCTTCTCCATGAAACCCTCCAGGACTAACATGAAGAGGGGAGAGTTTTCCCCAGTAGTACTCTGCTTAAGGCTTCGGCTCACAAGGCTGACTCAGTTACTATTATTACTAAGTTACTTAGTAGGTACTCAGTAACCACTAAGGGATTGCATTCCTTATTTGCCTAATAAATGCATTTTATCATAGTTCTTGGGTTTCATATGTTAAATATCATGTGGGATTTTAATTACCTCAGTAACTCCAGAAAAGCTTGCTTTATACTATACAGAGCACCTTTAGTAACACTTGGGCCCTTGCAACCAATAAGCAATAATGGCTGCTATTAGCTTGTGTATGGAAGAAACTATTTTCAATTCACGTGTAATTAAAAATTTGCACTACAGCCTAAGGTATCAGAGTTGAGCAGGCCATGGTTCTATGGTTAAGGGCTCTCCACATAAAGAAAGCTAAAAAAATTCCTATGAAGCCCAGAACATGTCTACATACAGGAATCTCTCTCTGGCCATTTACTCAATTTCCCTAGGCACTGTAAGAATCTCACATTTTGGTCAAAGGACTGCAAGCAAATATTACATTTTTTAGGGCTGATATGGACCTGAGAAAACTTCTAGAATTCCTGAAGTTCAGAGACAATATCTTTATTCATTTGTATCCCCATTACTCAACACTGTGTCCGGAACATAGTAGATGTTCAGCCAATGTCAAGGGAGGAAGGGATGAAGGGAGGGAGGAGGGGAGGAAGAAAGAGAGGGAAGAAGGGAAAGGAAGGAGGGAAGGGAAAAAGTGATGTCCTTAAAATGCCATCTAGCCTTCCAAGTGTGTGAGGAACATATATCATGGAGAACTTTAATGGCCCAAATTTGGTCCCTTTCTCCCTATGGCTAAAGGCAATGGCATCCCTGAGGCAGACAGCTTTTGTTTTTGCTTGCTTAACACCCCTCATACCTCTCACCACCCCACTTCAGGCCTGTACTTCAGTTGGAATTGAGCCTAGTTTGGGCTCCAGTTTGGACCATAGACCTAAGTCAGACCAAAGAGATCAGCTGAAGTGTGAGCACAACTAATTGGAATAATCTCCAGGGATGTCAAGAAGAAGGAACTCCCTACTGGTGTTTCTAGGGTTGGGGAAAATCATCCTGGAACTCTTAGTGCCCATCTTTGGCCCCTCACTGGCCAGCTCAGAGATAAAAGGCAGAGAAATGATGCCTCATGTCATAGTTTGAACATTTAGATGCAGCCTAGAATATTTTGTTACCTGAACCAACAAATTTTATTACCAATATCTACCACCATCCCTTTTTTAAGGCTGTTTTAGTTTGGTTTCTGTTACTTGGAACAGAAAGAGTAATGATTAGTGTAAACACAAATACAAAAACTGCTTTTGCAAGATTACCACCAGAAACCTTGCAGCTATTAACTGAGAGTGGTGGTATCCCTAGGTTAGAAAATGCTTTGTCAAGCACAATTTTTCTCAGATTTCCAGGCTTCTCTGGCCTTCCTTCCTGGTATGGATCTCTTTCCAGGTAGGTGTTCTCTGATCTCCACACACTGTCTTCTCTGCTTTAAGCCTCTCCCTAGCTCATCAATCACCCATGTATAAAGCCAAGTGCTAGCCTTCTACATTTACCCTTTCCCAGCCTTTAATTTTCTAAACCCATCTCATGTGTCAGCTCAGCACAGGAGAGAGCAATGGGAAACAGAGATTTATATGGCACCGTGTACTTTATATTTAATAACTGATCTGTCATGGCATTTATCTGCATAAAAAGGTGGGTAATCCATGAGTGGCTTGGCAGCCGCAGACTCCAGTGAGTTACGCTTCCTGTTCCCTATCTCATGAAGATGGACAGCTTGGTAGATACCAGCTCTCACATGTTCAGAAATCTTCAAATATATCCCTGAATCTCTTATTTGGAAAAATGTGAATTAACCTCACCAGGAAACAGTGACTTATAGCAACACAATATATGATGATGTGGTAGAAAAGAATAGAAGCTGTATAGCTAGCAGGCTTTTAGTACAGATCCAATAGCTTGCAGGAGGTTTTTCATACAGCAGCTTTTGAGGCCTGGACCATCCTGTGATATGTAGATTAATTTTGTTCCCTACTGCAAAGGCTCAGAGTTACAAAGCTACTAAGTGGCAAAGCTAGAACATGCCCAACTTCAAAGCCCTGGTTCTTTCCATTATACTTTGTTTTTCTCCAGGTGGTTTACAACCATGAACTTGGGAGGACAAAGCAAGGTAAAACTGACATTTTGGTTAAATAGGTATTGTGTCATTTATATGCCAGTTATCAACTTTGTAACATAAAATGAGAGACTTATAGATGATAAAGTAAACAAAAGCTGGCCTGACCCTCAAGGCTTCAGATTATTATTATTCTATCAATAATCTATGAATGTGTCATATATTATCTGTCTGCTACCATCAGGTCACATTGTATTTGCCTTTTATGTTTACATTCACAAATATAATTTGCAAGTCCAATTTAGGGTAGTTAAAGACTATGATGGGTCAGATGGACCATCTGGAATTAAAAACACAACCGTATATCCTGAAGGCACTTGCATATCTTCCTTAGGCATCTGGGAGGAAATTCTCAGGGAATTAAAGGTCTTAGAGGACTAGAGGTATGGTTACATTCTAACAACCTGCCCTTCTTATTTTGCAACACTTAATGCTCTTGAATTTTCTTGCACGGTGACCTGGTTCTGAGCTACCACACAGTGCCTGGCCAATGGGAATCACTTAGAAGTTGTTGAAATAAATGTATGATTAAGACACAGAACACCAAGTGTTTCATTAGAGAGTGCTGGCATCTTCTCCATTGGTCGAAGGTTAGAGGAATAGAGTTGAGAACAAAGATGGCAAATAGCTCTAAACCAGGTCAGATTTGAAGACTGTGTGCCCAGTGAGATACCATCTCACACCAGTTAGAATGGCGATCATTAAAAAGTCAGGAAACAACAGGTGCTGGAGAGGATGTGGAGAAATAGGAACACTTTGACACTGTTGGTGGGACTGTAAACTAGTTCAACCATTGTGGAAGACAGTGTGGCGATTCCTCAAGGATCTGGAGCTAGAAATACCATTTGACCCAGCCATCCCATTACTGGGTATATACCCAAAGGATTATAAATCATGCTGCTATAAAGACACATGCACACCTTTGTTTATTGCGGCACTATTCACAATAGCAAAGACTTGGAACCAACCCAAATGTCCATCAGTGATAGACTGGATTAAGAAAATGTGGCACATATGCACCATGGAATACTGTGCAGCCATAAAAAAGGATGAGTTCATGTCCTTTGTAGGACCATGGATGAAGCTGGAAACCATCATTCTCAGCAAACTGTCACGAGAACAAAAAACCAAACACCGCATGTTCTCACTCATAGGTGGGAATTGAACAATGAGAACACTTGGACACAGGAAGGGGAACATCACACGCCGGGGCCTGTTGTGGGGTGGGGGAAGTGGGGAGGGAAAGCATTAGGAGATATACCTAATGTAAATGAGGAGTTAATGGGTGCAGCACACCAACATGGCACATGTATACATATGTAACAAACTTGCACATTGTGCACATGTACCCTAGAACTTAAAGTATAAAAAAAAAAGACTGTGTGCCTTGCTTAGGGAGTTCAAATCACTAACCCTACAAATCATGTGTAGAAAAAAAAAGAAGGTGGTTCGCCCTCAGGATTTCCATCAGGACCAGTTCTCCAGAGATCAATGCCAAGTGAGGAAGAGAAGGAGCTTGGAGACCCTGGTAGTTCCTTCTACTCTGGATTATTCTGACTTCCAGGGTGACATAGGTACAGCAAAGTAGATGATGGTTGAGAAACAGCTGCAGTCCAAGAACAGTCATTTTCCAACAGATGTGCCAAAGGGGAGGGCACCTTCTGGAGGCTCCCAGCTGGAAAGCCAGCATCTTGGCCATAGCCTTTTTCCAGGGGTGAGCATATCTGGTAGTGGCTTTAGCTTAAGGGCTTTGGCAGTTCCTGGCAAAGGGAGCAACTGGTATAGAACAACTAGGTCATACATTTGCCACACTCTATATGGTTTAGGAGCCATTGGCTTGCCATCTGTACAGGCATCTTTACCCTCTTGTGAATGGGGAACAGGAAGCTCTAGACAGTAACTTCACACCTTAAGAGCAACCCCACTATCTGAAACTTCTATAGTCCTATGTTCCCCACTTAATAGATGATTCTGTTCGTTGATCCAACTGGTAGATTAGTTATTCTCCTGTCAAAATATTTGCTGCACTTGCCTTCGGGGCACATCTTACAATAAGGTGTTTGTCAGAATCTCTAACAGGACAAGAAGGGGGAGATACAACTAAGCTTCCAATAAATGGTTGTGTGACAGGTGACTGCTGTTGTACCCACTTGATTATAAATGTGTTTTGTAAGTATGGCAGAATTTATTCTTAGGACTTGATTTTGTGAATAAATACAACCTGTGAGAAAACAATAGCCCACATACTAATAACCATCAGAAGCTACTGGTATATACCAAAATAACTTAAAAAATTGAATGGGCAAACTGGCTTAGATCCGGTCTGCAATATGTGCTTCACCACCACCATTTTTTAACCTAAAATACCAGCTCTTCAGCTTACTAGTTCTATAACCATGAACAAGTCATTTAGCTCTATCTGAACTCATTTGTAAATTCATTCATTTATCTTTTTAGCTTTTCTTCATTCACTCTGTATTGAGATTCTATGTGCTAGCAACTGAATTTGGTGTTATAGAAGGACTAATATCTACTTCAAAGAGTAATTCCAAATATTAAGATAATTTATAAAATCTCCTAGCACAGAGGATTAGTTAATAACTTTCTCCTGTATATGAATTTGGAAACAAAACATGCTGGAGGGTAAGGCAAAGAAAAGCTTTTTTGGGGATTTGGTCCATCTAGGTGCATTATTACTAAAGACTTTAGAGGTGTAATTTTTCCCTAAACAATAAAATGTAGGTATTAGTCTAATTGCTCAAAGGCTAAGTAAAATGAAGTTGAAGATCAGCATTCACCCATGGGCAAATATTTTCTTTTTTGCTTTGGAATCCAGTCCATGATATAAGCCATATTCAGATACAGCCTAAGGATAAGGAAAGCCACCCTTTAAAGAGCATGCTGAGAGGTGCCTTAACTGCAGGTGAACAGCAGGGTTTCCTTGGAAGCCTCTCCAAAGCAATCCTGAGTGACTGTGCACACCGTGCACTCTGTGCACACCCTGCTCTGCAAAGGATCCCCTCCCTGCTTCCCCCCAGTCTCTCTAGTAGGTAGTTCAGTTTATACCACATGAATGGTTGAAAAGTACTGTTCAGTTACCTGACGAAATTTTTTACTTATGTACACTTCTACTCTGAAAACTTAGAATGGAACTGGAATGAAAATTTTCAAAATATCAAGAAGTATGTGGATATCCTAAAGCCACAATGAAAAGCCAAAAAAATTCATACAAGCTGCTTTGCTTGGTGAATCAGTGGGGGCTAATTAAATGTCCTATTGATAATGGGAGATGTGGTGTGTTTTATAAGGGCTAAATAATCCTTCAGTGAGGCAAAGTGATGGTTTCTCTCATAGCAAACTGCTGACTAATGTGAGGTGGGTGAACTCTTTGGAAGCGCATTGAGCAAATGCACCTGGTACCCAAGCAAGGAGCCATTTATTAAAAAGCAGCCTGGGTGCCCCAGTGAAGGAAGAAAAGTTTAGGGCAACTGTGCATTGTACCTACTTTGCTTCCCCAAGAGTCAGACCTGGCAGCATTGTTGAAATTAGGAAGTATCAGAGAATTTTGTATTGTAATCAGTTTCTACATAATCTTGCACAGTGCAAAAGTAGAGACAATCTTCTTTAAGCTACGAGCTCTGTATTCTTCTTTGACCTCATATTGAAACTCCAGAAATCCACCCTTCATTCTGCTTTTTATCTCACCTGGCCTGGTTGGGTGCCCCTATGAATATAGATAGCTTTAGATCTTTGCCTTCTCTTCTTCAATGAAACTTGGCTTCCTAAAAAGATAAAGGAGCATGCTTTCAGAACCTATGACTCTTCTTACCATTTCTTTATGTCTTTGAACAATGGCTTGAAAGAGTGATACTTTATTAAATGCAAAGTGAGGAAAAAATTTTTGATCAAATCTCTTATTTTTTTTCTAAGTCTACATATATAAAATTCTGCTTAAAAATGTCTTTCAAAGACATTTTTAAGGAATGAATTATGGAAACATTTATTTTTATAACTCATTTGAGAAAAGTTGAAAAAAATTTAGCTCTATCCAAAGAGTTTAGTAGGTATGGAATAAAGTCATTTTCATTTATCTAGGAAAATATAACTATAGACAGTCAAACACTAATAGGAAGGAAAGTCTGAAATGCACTGATATTAAAATTCAATAGTGTGCTTAAAAGCATTTTCCAGATTTATTGTAAGGGGGCTATAATTATAAAGTAATTAGTAACAAGTTAAATACCAACAATGTTGATAATAATGACAATGCCAGTCAGCTACAGTGGCTCATGTTCGTTTTTTAAAAAGAAGTGTTAGAAAATCTAAACAAAGAACTGTCATTCCAATGCATTACATTTTCTTAATGTTGTGGAAGCCGTTTTTGAACCAGTTTGGAAAGTATAAAACTTTATAACTTATCTTTGGAAATAGGAATTCACCTGGTCTAGTTGCAGTGGGCAAGATCAGCTCCAAAAGTAACATCTTAAAGTAGAGCTTTGATCTTTTCAAGTGATCTCAGCAAAATGGTAGACAAAGAAATTCCAATCTCTCATTCTTCAACAAACACATCAAAAACCCCAAGCAGAAACTATCTGAACCAACCTTTAAAAAGCTCTGGAAAGTAGTCAAAGATTCATAGCTAACAAGCTAATGCCTGGTCAAGAAAAAGCCATCTTTAAAATGGAAAGAAAGTTTTGTGGCATTTAACTTGTCCTTGTCCCACTCCTGCTCCCCACCAGTATGGCAATGGTTTTGGTCTTCAAGCAGTGTATTACTTCTCAGTTCCCAACCTCAAACTGGAGGGAACACAGCAGAACTTGTTTGTAAATTTGCATACTTCTAGTCTAACTTGTCTGGGGAATATCTAAAAGATTGTTGTAAGTTTCTTGTCTCTGTTTCACCCAGCTTGAAACGTAGGCAGAAAAAGTGGTGGGTACTGCTTATAAAAGCTGCAAGGTGATGACAGACCTACAGATACCTGGAGCAAGAGATTATATAGAGAGACATACAGTAGATTATCTTGGGCCCAAGGAGCAGGTGGAGTGAGTAGCTTTGGGAAATTAAGACATTCAAAAGCAGTCATGTATATGGGGGAATTTAGAAAGTCACATACACACATATCCAGACAAGATGTATGCTCAAAAAAGGCCAGAAAAGACCTTAAACTTTTACCTCAGAATGGCCCCTAGACTCATAACAAACCTAACTAATTGTTGAAGGAGTTTTTCAGCACAGACCCAATCTCTAAGGACTAGGAGAGTTTCTGGCATTCAAGGAAATCTCTGTCCAAACATTTGCTGAACACAGAGACTTCAATGATTATGCATAATAAGAAATGGTATTTTCAAAAATAGTATGGGGGGCTGGGCACAGTGGCTCATGCCTGTAATCCCAGCACTTTGGGAGGCCAAGGCGGGTGGATCACAAGGTCAGGAGATCGAGACCATCCTGGCTAACACAGTGAAACCCTGTCTCTACTAAAAATACAAAAACATTAGCCAGGCGTGGTGGTGGGCACCTGTAGTCCCAGCTATTTAGGAGGCTGAGGCAGGAGAATGGCGTGAACCCAGGAGGCAGAGTTTGCAGTAAGCTGAGATTGCGCCACTGCACTCCAGCCTGGGGGACAGAGCGAGACTCCATCTCAAAAAAATAATAATAATAATTTGGAAAAGTCTCAAAACCAATGAACTACTACAGCCCTCAACAATTTTTAAAAAGAGTATATGGAAAAGAAGGAGAATCTGATTTCCCAAGTTTCCCATGTTTAATAGTTAACTACCCAATTTTAACTAAAAATATTACAAGGCATACAAAGAAACAGGAATACATAGCTCATTCAAAAGAACAAAATAAACTGACAGAAATTATCCATGAGGAAATTCAGACACCAAACTTACTAAACAGCGGCTTTAAAACAGCTGTCTTAAATATGCACAAAAAGCTAAAGGACAACATGAACAAAGACCTAAATAGAATCAGGAAAACAATATATGAACAAAATGAGAATTCCAATAAAGAGATAGGAATTATAAAAAGGAATAAAACAGAAATTCTGGAGCTGAAAAATATAATAACTGACATTAAAAATCCACTGGAGATATTCAATATAAGCTTTGAGCAGAGAGAAAAGTAGCCATCCAATTTGAAGACAAGAAAATTAAAATTATCAAGTCTGAGAAACAGGAAGAAAAATAATAAAGAAAAATGAACAGTGCCTAAGGGATTTGTAAGACAACATTAAATTGATCAATATATGCATAATGGGAATTTCAGAAAAAGAAGTGAGAGAGAGCATGGCAGAAAGAATAGTTGCAGAAATAGTGGCCAAAAGCTTCCCAAGTTGGATTAAAGACATGAATCTACAAATCCAAGAAGCACAACAAACTACAAGTATGTTAATCTCAAAGACACCAACAAGAAGGTATATCATAATCAACTGTCAAAAGCAAAAACCAAGACAGAGCCTTGAAAGCAGCAAGAGAGACTAGTCACATAAAAAAAATTCTCAATAAGATTACCAGCCAACTTCTCATCAGAAATATTTGAGTCCAGAAGTCAGTGGCATATTTAAAGAGCTGAAAGAAAGAAAAAACAGTCAACCAATAATTGTATATCTGGCAAAACTACCCTTCAAAATGAGGTAGAAATTAAGACATTTCCAGATAAACAAAAGCTGAGAGAGATCATTGTCATTAGACCTGCCTTGTAAGAAACACAAAAAGGAGTCCATTAGGTTGAAATGAAAGGATGCTAGAGAGTAACTTGAGGCCATATAAAGAAATAAAGATCCCTAGTAAAGGTAAATGCATGTAAAAGCCAGTAATTTGGCTTTCATTATTTTGGCTCATAATTCCACTTTTTATTTCTTGCAGTACTTAAAAAACAAATGCATAGAAATAATTATAGATATTTATAATTTGGCACAGAATGGATAAAGATGTAATTTGTAATATTTAATAACATAACAGGGGATTAGGGTGGTATAGCAGTAGGGTTTTCTATGCAATTGAAATTAAGCTGTTATCAATTCAAATTAGATTGTTATAACTTTAGGATGTTATATGAAATTGCCATGGTAGCTAAAAAGAAATTATCTCTGGAATAGACACAAATGGAAATGAGAGGGGAATAAAAATATGTCACTACAAAAATATAACTAAATAAAAAGGAAGACTGTAAAGGAGAAAATTAGAAGCAAAACAGCTACAAGACATACAGAATACAAATAAGAAAATTGCAATAGTATATCCTTCCCTGTCAGTACTCACTTTAAATGTAAATGGATTAAACTCTCCAGTGAAAAGATAAAAATTACTAGCATGGATAAAACAGCATGATCCAACTATACAGTGTCTGTAAGAGACCCATTTAGATCTAAAGGTACAAATATTAATAGGTTGAAGTGGGAGGATGAAAAAAATGCATTCCCTAAAAATAGTAACAAAAAGAGTTGAGTTGTTATACTAATATCAGACAAAATAAATTTTTTAGTAAAAAAATTTACAAAATACATAGACACTATATATTGGAAAAGAGGCCAACTAATTAAAAAGACCTAGAAACTATAAACATATGTACACCAAACAACAGAGCACTTCAAATACATAAAACAAACTGATAAACTTGAAGAGAGAAATAGACAATTCTACAATTACTGTTGGAGATTTAAATACCTCATATTTAATAATGGATAGAACATGCAGATTAATAAATTAATAAATAGACTGGACAACACAATAAACCAATTAAACTTAATAGATATACAGAACACTGCACCCAACAACAGAAAACTGCATATTTTTCTCAGGTGCAATTGAACATTCTCCAAGAGAGACCATATGTTATAACAAAAAATCAAATCTTAGTAACTTTAAAAAAATGAAAATCATATGAAGTATCTTTTCCAATCACAATGGAACAAAACTAGAAATCAAAAGCAAAAGGAAAACTGGAAAATCCACAAATGTGTAGAAAATAACAATGCACTCTAAAACAACCAATGTTTTTAAGTAGGAAATCACAAGCAAAGTGAGAAAATATCTTAACACCAGTGCAAACTGAAACACAACATATTAAAGTTTATGGGATGCAGTAAAAGAAGTGCTAAGAGGGAAATTTATAGCTAAAAATGAATATTTTTAAAAAGGATCTCAATATCATAACATAAGGAACTTGAAAAAGAGAGCAAAGTAAATCCAAAATTAACAGAAGGAAAGTAATAATACACATTAGAGCAGGGATAAATAATATAGAAAAACAATAGACAAAATCAATAAAACCAGTCATTGATTCTTTGAAAAATCAATAAAACTTTAGTAGATATACTCAGAATAAAAGAGCAAAGTCTAAAATTAATAAAATCAGAACTGAAATAGGAATATGTCCACCAATTGTACAGAGATAAAAATGATCATAAGAGAATACAATGAATAATTGTACACCAACAAATTGGATGACCTAGATAAAATATGACAAATTCCTAGAAACACACAATCCACCAAAACTGACTGATAAAGGAATGAAAAATATGTGCAGACCTATAACTGGTAAGGAGATAAAATCAATAATCAAAAAGTTTCCAACAAAGAAAAGCCCAGGACCAGAGGATTTCACTGGTGAATTCTCCTAAGTATTTGAAGAGAATTAACACCAATCCTCCTTAAATTTATCCAAAAATATTGAAGGAGTGGGAACACTTCCTAACTCATTCTATGAAGTCAGTGTTACCCTGATACTAAAAGCCTGACAAAGATATTACGAGAAAAAAAAGCTACAGAAAAACATTCCTTATGAATATTGATATAAAAATTCTCAACAAAATACTTGCAAACTTAATTCAGTAAAATATTAAAAGGATTACACACCATGACCAAGGGGATTTTATTCCTGGAAAGCAAGAATGGTTCAACATGTAAAAATTAATCAGTGTAATACACCATATTAATAGAATGAAGGAAAAAAACTACAAAGTACAGTTATCTCAATTGATGCAGAGAAAGCATTCAACAAAATTCAACACTGATTTATAATAAAAATACTCAATAATCTAAGAATAGAAGGAAACTTCTTCAACATGAAAAGGGCATTATATTCAATGGCAAAAGACTGAGAGCTTTTTCTCTAAGATCAGGAACAAGGCAAGGATGCCCACTATCACCACCTTCACATTTATGGAGTTCTAGCCAGAGCAATTAGGCATGAAAAACAAAAGTCATACAAATTAGGAAGAAAGAAGTAATTATTTCTGTTTGCAGATAATATCGTCTTGTACATCGAAAACCCTAAATATTCCACAATAACACTGTTAGAGCAAGTGAATTCAGCAAAGTAGCAAGAAATAAAATATACATAGAAAAATTGGTTGTGTTTCTCTATTCCATTTATCACAATATTATGAAGAATAAAATACTTAGGAATTAGCCAAAAATGTAAAGAGTTGTACAATGAAAATATAAAACTTTGATGAGAGAAATGTAAAGAGACATGAATAAATAGAAATATATTTCATTTTAATGATTTGGAAGATAATATTCTTAAAATGCAAATACTACCCAAATTTGTCTATAGATTCAATGGAATCTCTATCAAAATCCCAATGACTTTTTTTTTTGGCAGAAATAGAAAAGTCCGTCCTAAACTTCACATAGAATCTCAAGGGACCCCAGAATAGCCAGGCAATCTTATACACCAACAACAGAAAAACAAAACTAAAAGACTCACAGTTCCTGATGGCAGGAGAATTGTTTGAACCCAGGAGGCAGAGGTTTCAGTGAGGCGAGATCATGCTATTGCACTCCAGCCTGGGCAACAAAAGCAAAACTTCTTCTCCAAAAAAAAAAAAAAAAAACTTACAACAAACCTACAGTAATCAAAACAGTGTGGTACTGCCATAAAGACAGACATATATACCAATGGAATAAAATAGAAATTCCAGAAATAAACCCTGATGAGAGAGAGTAGGGAGGTCCCACACTCTTTAATAATCAGATCTCATGGTAATAATTACCACAGGGCAGGCACCAAGCCATTCGTGAAGGATCTACCCTCATGACCCCAAAACCTCCCATTAGACCCCACCTCCAACACTGGGGATCATATTTCTCTTTCATTTATCTATTTATTTATTTTTGAGACAGAGTTTCCTCTGTCACCCAGGCTGGAGTGCAGTGGTGTGATCTAGGCTCACTGCAGCCTCGACCTCCTGGACTCAGGTGATCCTCCTACCTCAGCCTCCTGAGTAGGTGGGACCACAGGCACACACCACCACACTCAGCTAATTTTTGTATTTTTGTTTGTTTGTTTTTTGTTTTTTTTTTTAGAGACAGGGTTTCACCATGTTGCACAGGCAGGTTTTGTACTCCTGAGCTCAAGCAATCTTCCTACCTCAGCTTCCCAAATTGCTGGGATTACAGGTATGAGCCACTGCTCCCAGGGGGGCTCACATTTTCACATGAGCTCTGGAGGGGACAAACATCCAGCCTACATTAAATAGGTTTACAGTTTTGTGTCTCACTTTTAAATCTTTGATCCATTTTGAGTGGTCTTAGGTTGGGGTCCAATTTTATTAATTTGCATGTGGCTATCTAGTTTTCCTGGAAATATTTGTTTAAAACACTATCTTTTCCCCATTGAATGGTGTTGGCACTCTCGCTTCTTCTCTTACCATGTGACACACCTGCTCCCCTCTGCCTTGTGCCATGAATAAAAGCCTCCTGAGGCCTCACTAGAAGCCAAGCAGATACAGATGCCATGCTTGTATAGCCTGCAGAACCATGAGCTAAATAAAATTCCTTTCTTTATAAATTATCCAATGTCAGGTATTCCTTCATAGCAATGCAAAACAGACTAATACACTCTAAGAAGAAAACATGTGGCAAAGATTCACAGCATTGAACTTGGCAGCGATTTTTTGGATAAGACACCAATGGTACAGGCAACAAAAGAAAAAAATAAACAAATTGGACTTCATAAAAATTAACAATGTTGTGCATCAAAAGACATTATCAACAGAGTAAAAAGCCAATCCACAGAATATGAGAAAACATTTGAAAATCATATATTTGATAAAGGATTAATACCCAGAATATATAAAGAACTACAAAAATAAGCAACCCAATTAAAAAAAGGTGTAAAGGGCTTGAATAGACACTTCTCCACCGAAGATATACAAATATTAATAGTTTATAAGCACATAAAACATATTTAACATCACTGGCCATTAGGGGAATGCAAACCAGAACCACAGTGAGATATCACTTCACATCTACTAAGGATGACTGTTATCAAAAAATGAAAAATAACAAGTGTTGGCAAGGATTGGAGAAATTATAAGCTTTGGTCATTGCTGGTTGGAATGTAAAATGACATATCCACTGTGAAAAATTGTATGGTGATTTCTCAAAAAGTTAAGCAAGGAATTTTCATATGATTTAGGATTGTCTTTCCTACATATATACCTGAAAGAATTTTAATTGGAGATTCAAACAGACCAATGTTTATAGCAATATTATTCACAATAGCAAAAATGTGGAAACAACCCCAAAGTCCATGCCCATTAACAGATTAATGATGCACACATGCACACAGATTAAACTGTGATGCACACACACACACACACCCCTACCTTAGAAGGCCTCAACACTGTTGCATTGGGAATTATGTTTCCAACACATGAATTCTGGGGGACACAGACCATCGTGAACATATGCATACACACACACACACACACACACCACAATGGAATTCTATTTAGTCATAAAAAGGAATGAAATTCTGATACATGCTACAACGTAGGTGAAACTTAGATGCATTATACTAAGTAAATAAGTCAAAGATAAAATGACAAATATTGTATGATTCTACTTACATAAGTTACACAGGGTAGATAAATTTATAGAGACAGAAAGTAGAACAGAAACTACCAGGGGCTGGGAGGAGGGAAGAATGGAAGTTATGGTTTAACAGGAACAGAGTTTCTACTTGGGATGATGAAAGAGTTCTAAAAATGGATAGTTGTGACAGTTGCACATCATGAATGTACTTAATGCCACTAAATTGTATGTTTAAAGTGGCGAAAATGGTAAATTTTATGTTATGTATATTCCGTCACAATTTTTTTTTTAAAGTAGAGACTTTAAAAAAGAAAGATTCTCTCTGTCATGTGTATTTTACATTTTCTATCAACAACTGAGCCTGGGCAACAGGTCCCTCCTTTGTGCTCTGACATCTCCTTCTGCTTGTTCAGTCATAGTATGTGTGACATTACATTTTAATTGCCTATTTTGTTCTCCTCACTGGGTAATAAGCTTCACAAGGGCTGATACTATGTCTGATGTGCTCTCTGATACATCCAATGTCTGGCATTGTGCTTGACTTCAGTAGCTGCTCAATAAATATTTGTTGTAGCAAACTGGAGTCCATTGTTTTTACTAGGACTCCAAATCACCTCTTCAAAAACTCACTTTAGTTTATTTAAGAAAAATAGACTATTGTAGATGCCACAATACACTTTTAAAAGTCAAATACAAACTTCCAAGGAAACTCAATTGCTTTATCTATTCTCTCTTACTTTTATTACTTAATAAAAACACTTAAGAAAACACAAAAGAACAGTTAGTCACATGGAAGCTTGTGCTATCTTTTGCTACATTAGTTTTTCTATTCTGAAATTTCTGTGACCTTCAGGACCAACTGAAACATAGTTTTTTGCCTTATTGACTTAGGCCTACCCACTAGTGCCAAAAAGGGGTAGCTGCAGGTATAAGTTACAGATTTTCTGACCTAAAGAGTTGTTCAAGGAAAGAGGTCTGGTTTGGGTTTTTTTGGACATTCTTCATCATTTCCAGGAATGTTTTCAGCAAGTCACAGGGGCTGCCTACACATGTATAACTTGTGATTTAAAAATGTAATTGGAATAACTGCAGTAGCTGATCTCTACAGATGTCTTCTTGATGAATGACACCACCCCTATCTGAACCTTTGCATAATCAGCTCCCACATTGGTCTGCTCTGACCATGCATAGTAAGTCCTCACTTAACACCATCAACAGGTTCTTGGAAACTGTGTCTTTAAGAAAAAACAACATACTCCAAAACTAGTTTATACTATAGACTAATTGATATAAGCAAAAGTCAAGATCTGCGGCATATTTCTGGTTACAAAAACATCATCGAACTTCTAAATAAAGACCAAAACATTTCTCATATTAAACACTGAAGGAAATGTGAGCTATACATACATTTAGTATTCCAGTTCAGTTCAGGGTCATGGGTGGCTGGAGTCTGTCCTCGCAGCTCAGGCACAAGGCAGGAACTCACCCTCACCCTGGACATGTTGTCATCCCATCCAAGGGCACACTCACGCCCACACCCACATTCACTCAGTCTGAAATCATTTAGACACACCAGTTCACCAAGTGTGCACATCTTTGGGATGTAGTTGGAAACCGGAGTACCTGGAGAAAGCATGGAGAGAACGTGCAAACTCCACAGAGACGGTGGCCACAGCAGGGGATTGGTTATCTTTTTTTCCCTCATTATCATTATAACAAAAGCACTTTGAATGAAACAACACTATTCAAAGATCCGTTGTAAAAAAAAAAAAAAAAAAAAAAAAAGGCCCCAGCCATATGGCCCTAGGCATATGATCCATCCAGGTGAGGCTTCAGCCTCATGGCACCGAGACAAGCCAGCCCTACTATGTCCTGCCATGTTCCTGACCGACAGAATTGGGAGCATACGAAAATGGCTGTGTTTTATACCACTCAAAATTGAGGAGGTTTATTACGTAATTGGAACAACACTTTTAAGTGTTTGTTTGAAAACAATCGCATTGCTTCATGCTCACAAATATATAGACATGTGTGTTCTGGGAGTGCCTAAAAAGATTTCAGCTTACAGCTCTACCACATAGGGAAGTCACCTGATCCTTTTTATCTTCCATTTTATCACCTGTAAATGGGATAGTAAGTAATATTTCCCTTATGCTGTGGTTGTGATACTGCAGGTGAAAACACTTAGTAAACTCTGAATTGCTGTACAAAATTTCCAGTAGCAGTGGTGATCCCAGGCGGTGACAGTGGAGTTGTGTGCAGTGATGATGGCGGTGGTTGTGGTTAAAGTTTAATCAGGTGGCAGTCAATGTTTTTTGTAAACATGTGAGCAAACCATATATCTGCAAGAACATTCTTGAGTCTAAGCATTGAAAAGTGCTCTGTGAGATACAAAAGCATAAGACAATCCTTGCCCTTAAAACCTGACAATATCATTCAGATAACAATATTGAAGTTCATAAAAGATCAATATATATTTTCTTGAAAAATAAAATTAAAAAATTAGACCCTATGGCCGGGTGCAGTGGCTCACACCTGTAATCCCAGCACTTTGGGAGGCCAAGGCAGGTGGATTACCTGAGGTCAGGAGTTTGAGACCAGCCTGACCAATATGGTGAAACCCCATCTCTACTAAAAATACAAAAATTAACCAGGCCTGGGCGTGTGCGCCTGTAGTTCCAGCTACTTGGGAGGCTGAGACAGGAGAATTGCTTGAACCTGGGAGGCAGAGGTTGCAGTGAGCCAAGATCGTGCCACTGCACTCCAGGCTGGGCGACAGAGAGAGACTCCATCTCCAAAAAAAAAAAAAAAATTAGACCCTATGGTGTGGACTCCATTTGTTGCAGGAGTTCAGAGTTGAGAAAAATCTATATGGCTTTATAGAGAAGGTAGTTGTCCTGAAAACAGGGATGGATATTCCCTGAAAACCGTGATGAATGGCTACAGGAAAAAGAGGCCCTTACCAAACAAACAGGAGGAGAGGCATGTAAGGGAGACATGAACGTGCAAATGCTGGCGCAGATGTGCTTCAAGGTCTGTCAAACTTAAAGTGGGAATGTTCCCAGGGACATCGAACCCTCCAGGGTCACTGCCGGGTCTGTGCAGCATGCCCTTGGAGCCCTCTTTGATCTGGTTCCAAGGCGTCACTTGCTTTTGTGTCTGAAACAAAACAGGACAGGCACCAGTCATCTTTTTTCTCTTCAGGTGAACAGCATTAACCATCCCCTTTCTGGGCACGGTTTGCATTTTAGAAATTCATGTCTTGGTCAGTGAGGAAATGAGAGAATGGGAGAATCAGAAAACATTTTCCCCATAGAATCATTAGTACTAAAAGTGGTTAAATTCCCAGGCTTTCAGGGAAAGTGTATAAAATCCAGCCAGTGTGGCTTATCATTGGTGATTTGGGGGAAATAATATGTGTATCCTATGTGGGATGGCCATGTCATTTCTCTTCCCAGGACAGGAGGAGTGATGATGGCAGTGGAACACTTGAGATCCCTGCTAATCATCCTGTCTGCCCCATCGCCCTTGCTCTGATTCTTCTCTGTCTGATGACTCTAGCTACTAAGAGCACCATGAGCCTCTCTCCCAGGTCAATCCATGAGACCCTCATCAGGAATGAGTGGCTTCCCAGCCACCCCTTTTTCACTGGCTTCCAGGGAGTTGTCCTGCTGCCTGCCTCTCTTTTACCCCCACTCTTTGTGGTTTCATATCGCACTCTCTGCTCTCAGGCCACAGGCAGGGGCTGTTTCCTCCTGTCCTCAGTTCTCTGAAGATGATATAAGGCCTTTCCATGGCTTTCTAAGTACTTCTATTCCTACCACAATAGGAGGCAGGAGGAGATGGAGCAGAAAGCAGGGAGACACAGCAGCTTCACGTCTTTCCTAACGGCCAGTTTATGGACAGAGCCAGGTGCTGTTCCCCAGGCTTCAGCTCCACCACTGCCTGGCACAGCCAGGAAGGTCCACGACTTTCTCTCTTTTCCCTAGAAAGAACTCTGGGCTCCGTTTATGCAAAAATGCTCTGTATCAGCATCGCCTCTGACTCATTCCTCCTTGCATTTTCTCTGTCCTCTAAGTGACAGTGAGAAGGACTCTGCCTCAGAGCTACTTCCGAGGAAGAGTTGGCAATAATTATAATTAGAGCTGCCATAGACTGATTGAGTGTCTACTGTGTTAGGAACTCCACTAAGCTCAAACTTAATATAACAGGTAAAATTAATGAGCTCATGTGCCATATTATGGGTGAGACTTTTATATATATATTGTCTCTTTTAATAGTGCAGCAACCCTACAATGTAGGAATCATTAGTGCCACTCTGTAGAGGAGGTGGCCAAGGTTTAGAGAGTAAAGGGGCTTGTCCAAAGTCCCATGGTTCCCATTCTCTCTGCGTCCAAACCCCTCCTCTCCTGCAGACTTGGTGGAGCCCCTTGTCTTTCCCTTTCAAGCAAGGCATCACAGCTCTTCCCTATGTAACACCCAATTTTTCCTTCTTTTCCCCCTGCCCCAAGCCCAGACCCATCCCAGTCATATGGTACCCTCTGCCACTGGCTCCTTTTTCTGCCAGTCATAGGTGCCAAGACCAAAGGAAGTACAAGTCCAGGCTGTGTTGGTGGTGGTCCAGAGATCTTCCCATCATGGCCTAAAACCCAAGTCTTCTTCAGCTCCCACAGAACAATTTCCCCCAAGAAAAAGGCTTAGAGGTGAAGGCTGCATCATCACAAATTCCTTTCATTGGGAGACTGATGCTTGGATCCAACTTCTCACCCCACACTTCACCTCTGGTAGAACTTGGATTTTAGGGGAGATGATTTGACAGTATTTCCCCACCCTTTTCAATTATATACACCTTTGAACTTTTAACTCCATGCCACAGGACACTTCTAGACTCATCTTCCTCTACCAATTGCTCCCTGATTCAATGGTCTGCCCATTCATCTCTTCACAAAAACCTCAGATACTAGCCATCTTCTTTTCTTGTAATTCATCCTCTGTGTTAAAAATTGTTAAGGAGGATGAGAAAACCAGTTATCCTATGCCTATTCTCAGGTCACAGACAGGTCTCAGTAATCGAGACATCAAGATGCAGGGAAAAGAGAAAATAGAGGGAGATCCCTGGTGCCAGTGGGGAAAAAGACAATGGATGTGCTGTGGTGCTCCAGCTGCCCCCACTAGAGTCGGTATGAGGATTAAATGAGATAAAGAATGGCAAAGATTTTTAAACTCTCCAGCGACATAGAGGTATGATAATTCTATATATAGCAAAGCTCCTCAGTGTTAACATTGTTTTATATTTTGAAGTTTCTGAAGACAAAATCCATCTTCCAATTAATAGATGCACTGACTTTAGTAAGAATTTTTTCCCCTACCACCAAAAGGTGCTGCTAATGCAGAGGTAGATTTTATGATAGATGGCATCTTAGGATCCAGACCATTCCATATAAGTTAGTTTGACACCCTCAAGTGAGGAGCTGGAGATGAGACTGAAGTTGTGGGAGATGAGACTGAAGTTGTGTCTTGTTCAATAAGAGTATATTCTGAGATATATGGCCCCACCTGAGCCATGTCATGGAGGAAAGTCTCTAGCTACTGCCGTGCCAAGCTGGAGAAGAAAAACAGAAAGTGAGGACAAGCTCTAAATTGCATTAGGGCAAGGGAGGGCAAGATGAGGCCCACCTCGCTCTTTAACTTTTACTAGGACTAGGGCGAAAAGTACAATGAAAGGTCCCTGTGGCCCTCCCACTTTATCTTCTCACCCCAGATCAGTTCTACAAGAGAAGGGTCTTCACATACATGCATGTGGGCACACAGGCCTGTGCATACTGACCACATCTACTGACCCCAGCAGCCACTGTTTAGCTACCCTCCAGGCTAGGTGTGGCACATCAGTGGCATTGTTCACCCTTGAATAGTTCTGGGAAAGAAGCCCACACAACCTCAGGAAGCATGCTCATGGCCCTTTGGGTAGGGAATGCCAGAATCTCAGTACTTGTAGTATGGTCTAGATGGTAAGCTCAAGAAAGGCAGCCATCTAACTCTGAGAAGTTAGACAAAGCACAGTTCAGAACATTGCTCTTACTTCTGACACCAACTATAATTTCAGGGATTCTGAAGACCACCCTCAGTTTTGATTATACTAGAAGGGCTCACAGAACTCACTGAAAGCTGTTATACTCAAGGTTATGGTTTATTACAAGGAAGAAGATTGACTAAAAGTAGCCAAAGGAAGCGATTCATCAGGCAGGGTTCAGGATGCTTCCAAATGTAGAACTTCCAGTTGTCCTCTCCCCATGGAATCATAAACAGTGCTAACTCCTCTCAGTAATAATGTGTGACAATATGCAGAGTACTGCCAACTGAGGAATTTCCCCAAGTCTTGGTACTCAGACTTTTTCTGGGGGTTCAGTGACATACCTGGCTTCTCACATAATTGAACTTTAGTCTTGAGCCCCTGTAGAGGCCCAGCTGATAGTTTTAATTTCCATCTCCTCTGGAGATAGAGCAGATAACATGCGACACAAAGCCCTTTTCATAAAACACACTGTGAGATTGTCCATTGAGTCTGAAGGTCCCCAGGTAAAAAATGACACTCTTCCTTGAAGTAACTTCCCCAGAGACCAGGCCAAAGGGCAAAGCTTTCTTTGAGTAAGGTTAATTGTTTATTACATAGCTTCACATTTCTGACTTGTGGAGGTGCTCAGACTAACCAGAAAAGATACAGGGTGCCCCACTACATTTGAAATTTAGGTAAATAATAAATGCTATTTTAGTATAAGTATGTCCCAAATACTGCATGGGACATACTTATACTTTTAAAAACTTGTTTGAAGTTGGAACTTAACTAGATGTCTATATCTTTATTCACTAAGCCTGGCAATCCCAATGGGCAGGGTCAAGGATAGAGGTAGGCCAGAAACTGTGCCTTCTACAGTATGATCCTCTGAGTAGTGAAATTGTCTGGGACCAAGGGTGGAACTGGGCAGCATATCTATTAATATATATTTCCTGCAAACCTAAAGCAGAGTTGAGGACAGAAAAAGGTCAGTCCCAGGGTCTCTAGCCAGGGATGGCAATTCATAGCAGGAAAAGTTTAACAACACAGCTGTGGCCAAAACTAGCACATTGACAACGAGTGAAGGGCCAGAGGACCAGAGTAGAGCTGGTCACTCCAGACACAGCATGCGGCCAGAAGCCTGTCTCCATGAGTCAGTTTCAGATATCCCAAACTCACCCCCGTCAGCAAACCTCTGTTGGAGTCTCCCTCCTTGGGCTCAGGCATACTTAGGTTTACATCTCAGTTTTACTACTGATAAGTTGTTGTCCTGGGAAGATTATTTTCCAGTTTCCTCTTCTATAAATTGGGAATACAACATGTTTCAGAAAATTTTTGGAGAAAACCTGAGCTACTTTGTACAAATCTCCTAGCATGTAATAGTTGCTTAAGAAAATTTACTTCTTTTCCTCCATTTTAAATGAACATTTTATTTTGTTATGAAGGTATACAATTTGAAGACACCTGTGAGAGAAACTAACTGATGAAATTGATGAAACGAATTAATTTTTTTTTTTGCTAAGGAAGTGAAATATGGATTGCTTATATTTCCTATCCCTGCTCTAAGTCTTTGCAGCCTCTGCAGGCTTAAAAAAGAACACTCACAAGCATAGAAAAAACTATATCCAGAAGGGAAAAAAAGTCACCAACATCCCACATGACTAATTTCTTAGAAACCACTCCCCGAAACACCAACCACTTAATATTGTTTGTGCTGTGGCCTTTGTTCCCAAGCAAGACATGTATTTTAAAAGTTCACATGTTCTTCATCAAGAGTAATCTTCAAACCCAAAGGGAAAGATCTCGAAAGCCTTTGAGTTAATACATGCCTCTCACTAATGTAACTAAAATATTCCAGTGTTTTCCCTTAATACTCTCAATTTACAACTAGCAGACAGATGCTTCTTCTCAAAGGCCTTCATAAATTTTCCCATATGAGATGAAAATGAAGGATTTATTCTTGCCCATCTTTTAATTTTACTCAACACTCAATGAGTTATTCTTACAGCTGGCATTTCAAATGTATTAGTAGAATTTATCACTCAAAGGCTTATGCAAGGACTAAATTATACTAATGAATTGACTATGAATTTGAAGTCTAACACGAGGCCAAATATTTTCTGGCTTCATTTCTGTATCTCAGCAAATGGCTTAATTTGCTCCCTACTTATCCATTACTGCTCAATTGTCTTGCTATTATTGTAGTAAATGGCTGCAAACCCTGTCTTGCCCTAAGGCTCAGGCTGAATGGAGTGGAATGAGGACGTTTACCATAGACAAGAAAGGTAAAAAACCTGCCATCCACTCATTTGTGCTGAGCTGGAGGAGGTAGGAAGGGATCATAGTCCAACCCACCCTTTTCAGTGCCTCTCATAGTCACTGGCTATTCTTAACGGCTGGCATTTCCAATGCATTAATGGAATTTATCATTGAGAAGCTTATGAAAAGGTTAAATTACACTAATGAACTGACTTTGCATTTAAAGTTGAACATGAAGCCAAATATGTTCTGGCTTAGGATTTTTTTCTTTTTTGTATCTCAACAAACTACTTAATTTTCTTCCTACTCACCCATTATCACTAAATTGTCTTGCTATTATAGCAATGCCTGCTAGCAGTGTTATAGTTAAGAGTCTGTGCATGTTTTCATTATAAGTGCCTATTTTCTGAGATTCAAACTAAGTGGGGAACTATGGAAATCTCACAGGGCTCTCAAACTTTGCTAGAATTAGTCCGGTCTTAGACCTTTCCTTTTGTGCACATTAAAAATCAGGCCTTTCAGAGGAAGAAGTCAGGTATTTTCCAAAACTCTCTACTTTGTGTCCACTTTCTCTTGTGTGCTAGCTTTAATTTTAGATGAAAACTTTGTTGATGTGTATTTTAGTTTATTTTAGCTTCTTCCTATTTTCTTTCCCATGCTCATTGCTCTTTCGTATTTCAGGGAAGCTTCTTGTACCTCATACTTGATTGTGAAGAGTATATTCTCTAACAACCAATCAAGGAACAAGACTAAAAAAAAAGGTAGAGGACTTTTTAAAAGTTTTCATCTGTGAAATAAAAATGAGAAAGTAAAATAATCAACCTCAATCCCTTAAGTTATATAACATGCAGAGTGAAAAGATTAAAAATCTCGGACTTCAGAATTAAGTTTGGGAGGGAGGGACAACCAGAAAACAAAAACCAAAGAAAACCCAAACAAAAAACCTCTTCGCCTTTGCTCAGACTTCTAGAATCTGCAAGACTCTGAATCTCTATTCTAGTATCACCTTCCATGCTATAGTAGGTCTTGGAGAGGCCTCAGTGCTGCTAGAGGGTCTCATCCCCAAATTCTGTCTTTTCTTTAGACATAAGAGGTCACTCTTCTTGTTCCCTTTCTTTGCAAATAGAGTTCAGCCAGAGATCTTCCCAAAATGGCCTAAAACCCAAGTCTTCACCTCCCACAGAACAATTTCCCCCAAGCCAAAGACTTAGAGGTGGAGGCTGCATCATCACAAATTCCTTTCATTGGGAAGCTGACGCTTGGACTCAACTTCTCATCCCATGACTCAACTCTGGTAGAACTTATATTTTAGCAGGAATAATTTGACAGTATTTCTCCACCCTTTTTAGTTACACACACTCTTGAACTTTCAACTGCATTCCACAGGAGACTTCTAGACTCATCTCCCTCTATCAATTGCTCCCTGATTCAATGATCTGCCCATTCATCTCTTCACAAAAATCTCAGATATTAGCCATCTTCTTTTCTTGTAATTCATCCTCTGTGTTAAAAATTGTTAAGGAGGAATGAGAAAACCAATTATCCTATGCCATACAGAGGCTCTCTCAGGTAATGCCATGGGTCAAGTTATACTGAGTGGGGAAGCAAGGTCTTCTCCATGTCATCTGGACCATTCTGTAGTTTCATGTGATACTCTTAGCTTCCACTGATATCTTTCTGAACATACTCCAAGACTACTAGCAAGAAGACACTTATGAATTTATCCAAAAATTCATTTTTGATAACCTTGACTTTCTGAATAACCTCCCAATTCCAATTACTCCAGAGTACCCTATAGGCCCAGCACAGAATTTGCTGCAACTTTTGAATGTTCAGAATCAGGTTCTGCTTCAGTTTCAACTTTAGGGAACAGACCTTCCCAGACGTTCATAGCAGTCTCACATTGCATATGAGGACAATGGAAGGTCCTATCCATGCATTCTGCTTTGCATTCAGATCTTTGTTATGCCTTCTTTTTATATATGAAGGAAAATAACTTTTCCACCTATTAGGTTAAACTGAACAGGTGGCATTGTGTGCCACTCTCAGGTTCAAAATGATTTCTCATTTGCATGTGCCAAGAATGAAAGCAGAGAACAACCATGTTTGTGGACTCTTCTGTCATGGGGAGAAATCTCACAACTTCATGATTTCTCAGAGGTGCTGGCTGAGTAGAGCTATTCAGAGTGAGACAACGCTAAAGAAGCCCTGATTACTTTTAAAAATTCTTAGTGCATTTTAAAATTGTAATTTTTTGTTAAGATTTCCTTACAGGGAAGACCCTGTTCTTTCGGCCTATGTCATCCTTATCATTTGACTCCTTACCTTTTCGGGGAACAGAATAATGCCATCTCTGATTAAGATCTGTGTGGCAATTGGAGAAAGTTCCAAAGATATATGAAACAAGGAAAAGCCAAAGGATCAGAGGTGATAATAAGCTGTAATCAGTGAGTTCTGCTTTAAAGTCTAGGGAATTTTTGTTTTTGCCAAGGCAAGTTTACTTTGCATTTTGAAGATATATTGGATGGAAAGGCCACCAATCATCCATCCTCTTAGACATTTACATATGAAAATAGTATTTTTTACATTTACATTCAGGTAGAAAACAGCATGCCCTAATTCTAATAGCAAGTGATGCCAAGGAAAACAAGGTACTGCACCATGCCAAAGTGAAAGACATTAGCCATAGCAGCAAAAAGTAAAACATACACGTGACGTGCAAGTGATTGCAAAGGGAGGCTAATGTTCAAACTTTGTTGTTCGGTTTTCCATTTCATTTCTTTTTTAGTGGGCCTAAATTCATTTTCTAAGAAATTATGGCCATGTTGCATATGCATTGATGGTGGCACATTCTGGACCATATGTCAGCAAAAGCCAACCCATCCTTCTGCAGTTGTTCTCCAAATTTGTTAATTGTCCAAGAAGGAATACACACACTCATACACACACACACACACACACACACACACACACACACACATAATAGTTACCAGTATGACTGAGCAACTGAAAGATTTCACATGACTGGCTAACAGTTTAAGATGCTACAGTCAGATATATTAGAAGATCTGAGAGACATTCTTTCAGGGATACCCATCTCCAGCTATCCTATGCAAGACCCTACATTTCCTGGCTCCATATTGTTGCTCCCACTGTTCCTTCTTTTTAAATTTCTCTTCTCTCCTTCCTTTGTACTAATCCTGCAGAACCTAGGCCAAATACCACTTCTTAAACTTTTATCTTCTTCCAGTTCTGAAGTATTTACTGCCTCCACTGAATACCATAGCAAACATACCTATAAGGACACACTGGAAAGAGTAAAGTGTGTTCATTATGAGCAAAGGCCTTTCAAATGTAAAGATCTGGACTTAAGTACTAGTTCAGCCTCTGACTGTTATAGCTGTGTGACACCTAGCACATGTTTTAAACTTTCTAAGTCTTGGTTTCCACTTCTATAAAATGAGTAAAATAAAATCGATCTTGTGGTGTTGTTGATATGATCAAGTGAGATAATGGATGTAAAGCATTTAACCAAATGTCTGTTCTATAGAGAATATGCAATAAATGTTGACTGTTGATATTACATCAGAGCACTTTCCACTTTATTCCTAAATTCTACGCATAGCTCTGTATCCACCACCCTCCCACATCGCCCCACCAAATTCTAAATTCAACTAAACTGAATCAGGTTTTCTACACCTGTGCCTTTCCCAGAGGTCCTAGGACAGTGCCTTGCACTGAATACATTTGTTAAATAGAGGAATGGTGGAGATTTTGAGCTATCCACTTGTGTTTGGCTCTTGAAATGCATGATCTTTTCAGATTACCTTGGTGAGGTCAATTGGAAATAGGTATCACATTTCAGAATGCAAATGAGGAGACGCAAGAAACACAGTGGATAAGTGTTGGGACTGAGGGCATTTCAGAGGACGACATGTGTGTCCTAGTTCATCTATAAGCTCTCAAAAAATAAATACATAAAAACAATACAGACGCTCAATAAAAAAGTATGTACTGGGTCTGTGAAAACCAAACTGCCAGTCAATCTGGTTGACTAGGTGGAACAACAGTTTTTGAAATGTCAACATTTTGTATGAAACATCTGGTTGTTGACAGAATTAGCCATTATGAGAACTAGTTGTCAGTCAGCTCTTGGATACCCAGGCACTAAGCTCTATTTTGAGCCTTTGAATTAATTGCCAAAGCTGAATTCATAGGCAAAGATTTCTCATTATTTTAAATTCTGAGCATGAACAAAAAGTAGGTGTAATTAACAAAAAATAATAAGTGTATACTTAAACTATTTTATTCACAGATCAAATTGGGGGATGGTCATTTTATCATTCTAATGATGTAAGATGGTGTTAAAATTCTAGGTTGCTAGTTCCCCAGGCCTCGGAGAATTCTCACCTCGGTAGAAGGTGAAAACTTAATTTTTCTCAGTATTTAACATTCTTAAGACTTATTAAAAAACATACCATGGCACCGCGACTTTTAATTTCCTCATGGCTTATGTAAATATGAGGCCGTCTACAGCTGGGTACATGTGAGGTTTTCTTCACTCTATCCTTCTTTAAGAGAATTGTTTTCGAAAAATCATCTTTAATTTAGAGAAGCATTGTGCATAAAAGAAGCATGTACACTGCCATCTGCCAAAATGTGTCAGAAGGCTCCCTGTGGCGAAGCTCACAGCATCCTGTGGCTTTCAACATCATTACTTGAGGGATTCGGCAAGGTTCCTCCTAAACACTGTTGAGGCTTTGCTGAACATTTGGCAGCAATGAGATTACTTTAAGCGGCTCATTTTGGTTATAGCCTGAAAAGATTTCCTGTTTTTATGATGTAGCCCCCTTTCTAAGAGGGTGGGGGGTGAGAAGGAGGTGGGGCAGTTGGCCATTGCAGAGGAGGGAAGGAGACCTCGTCTTAGACTCACTTGAGGAGTTCTGGAAAGTGAGACATCCTGTTCTAAAATACATGACTCAAGGCAAGGCAGCTTTAGGGATTCACCTTGGTTAGAAACTAGACTCAAGAGACAGAACAGAGTAGAAGTTAGAGCTACTGGTTTGATTTCCTGATTTTTACCATCAACATCTGCTGCAGTGGGAAGATTATAGACTGAGTCCCCACTGGGACCCATGTTGGCACACACAGACACATACATTCAAACAGACATGTCATGTACAGCTAGAATAATCTTCCTTAAATATTACTTTTCTAATTCTTTATACAAAATCCTCCTGCAGTGTAAGTTTTCAAATCGAAACCCTTCAAGTCAGTCATTCAAGTTTTTTGTCAATTTACCTCCTCCGTCAACACCCTGCTGCTCTTCCCCTCATTTCATTATTCCTGAACGTGATGCTCAGGACCCGACTAATCTATCTGCACCTACACCCTTTGCTATGCATCTAGTGCCTTACTATCCCATAACTCAGTAGTTTCCACATTTTTAAACCTGCAAATCCTTTCAGAAAATGGAATTGTAGATAGAAATTGATTTCATCAAATGGGTAAAAGCAGAACTATTCTGTTGAAACAGGAATGAGGGGCTTTCATCTCTGTCTCTTGAGGACCCCATTGCTCTCCTTGCCATTTTACAGTAATAACCTGAGTTCTCCTGTGTAGGTGTAGGTGCTACCAGACACATTTAAAAACCAAGGGTCTAATCTCTTTCTTAGCAGCCTCTCCAAACACCAACCAAACTCATTTGCTCTATTAAAGTCCTACGTATCTACTTCCATGGATTCAGATTGCCCCTTTATTCTGCTTCCCCTCAGCATTTACTGCTTTGTTTTGTAAAACAGTACACAACAGGTGACTTGATATTATGCTTCTTAAGGACAAAATGGCTTCACTTTATCCCTCCCATTCATCTCTAACTTCTGCAACATGGGCAGGGGCTGGCATAATAGTCCATTGAATAAATAAGTATAGAAGTTACTCTCTTTCAAATTACAAAGGTTTCAATTTACAAATTTTCATGGATGTGAGCAATGCTATGTACCAAAGGCACGACTCTTCTCATCACCATTAGATAGCAATGCCAATTGCGTTTGGACTATTAAGTCTTGGCTACTGTCTTGATCCTGAAGGAGTGTCTTTTAACAGATGAATGTAAATGCATGTTGAATGGCAATTTTCAATCAGCTGGAGTTCAAAGCTGAAGCCAAAGAAAAGCTAACAACTCTACCTTTTAAAGAACCATCAACAAGTGGAATCAACCAGCTACCAGACCTTTCTAAGAGTCACCTAAAAATACCAGGTGCTACAACCCCATCCTTCACCCCAGCTCCCATTCTCCTACCTGCAAATTTAAGGAAAAGGCTGGGGGAAGGGGAAGAGAGAAAGTTATGAGAATCAGTGGTGGCAGCAGCTTTGCGAATATTATGTTTTAGTGTTAAGAAGTTTTTTTTTTCTTTTTCTGCTGTCTTAAAGCCAAGTGAAGAGTCCTCAAAGAGAGTCACTTAAAATGAGTGGGGATGCCTGCAAAGACAAGACCCTGCATATCATTCTCCTTATAGACATGGCCTAGATAGTGGACTTGCTGCTCTGCCCTTTATTTTGCTGAACTAGGGAAACATGAATTGAGAGATGAGAGGTTGAAGAGAAGGGGAGGTAGTGGAGCAGCCAGCCTTCCTATTATTGGGCTTGGCAAAGAGGCTGATGTTTCCTCTGAGTTTGGTGAATACTGAAGAAGATATCTGCACCAGGGTCAACTTGCAGGGTGAGAAGTCTGTCTGACAGGCAAACAGAATGCCAGAAGCAAGCAGCTGTGGTGTGTACTGACAACAACAGCAGCTCGTTGATGGGTGGAGGGTGGAAGAAGACAAGGAGATGTGTGGAGCCCCAAAGGGCCCTGCAAAAACTTACACACGCACCCTAGGTATGTGGATGACTGGGTGCTGAGGCCAGCCAGCGTTAGCCAGAGAAGCAACAACAACCCACAGAAAAAGATCGGCCATGGATAAACATCAAGAGATGGGTGCCCTTTTCCCCCAGTGTCTTTCCTATACTTTAGCATTGTAGGAATCAGGTCCTTGAAAGGGAAGGGCTGGTACAAATTCAACTCAGCGTATGTCTAATGTTAGAGGTAGCACTAAACTTAAGGGAGGAACTAAGATAAAATCTGAGAAGAGAATTCTCTAATCTCTTTCTTAGTAGCCTTTCCAAACACCAACCAGTTATAAGCCAGACTTTGATTAAAGGGCCTGGAAAACCACCAAGCTTTCTAAAATGTCATTAAGGGATCTTTATTGTCATTTGGGCAGAACATGGTTAAGCAGTGCTTGGAAAAATGAAATTGTTTCACGTTCTTATCCCCAATGAGTTGAGGATGCCCAATAAAAAGTTAATCATATTAAGTTATAATGAAAAAAGGAAGCCAAACTGTAAACATTGTTGTATAAGAATTTTAAGAGAACCCCAAAGCAACAAAAATCTATAATTAGAATTTCTACAGCCCATCTGCCTTGACCAACCTACGATTGGTCACCTGTATAATGTCACTTTGGACTCATGAACAAATGGCCTTTCTGAAACTTGTTGGTAAAGAGAGGTGCTTATTTCAGTATATGAAGTAAGTTCTTACTGGTTAACGTTATTTTTGAACTAGGTTTTTAAATTTATAAACATATAAATTGACTTACATACTTTTAGTAATTTTATAAGCTATATTGCATAGATTTTATAAGTTGTATATTAAAAGTCAAATAGGTCAGATAGCATAATGTAAAAAGTTAAAGCCTCACCCTGCCGCATGTTCACTTTCCACCTGTGACCATTTATGATCAGTCTCTTGTTTATTTTTCCAGAAATGTTCCATGTCTCTAAAGCATGTAGATATATGAATGTATTTGTCTTCTTTATAGCAAAAAATGGCGTTTACCAGACACAGTGTTCAACAACTTGCTTTTTTTTTCATTAAAACTATATCTTAGGCATGCCCTTATGTCAGCATACATTGATTCACCTCATTCCTTTTAAACACTACATAATGTTCCACTTTATTTTTGCCTCATGCTTTAACCATTTCTTCATTTATGGACTTCTAGCTCAAGGACATGTTTTTAATGTGCTGTCACACAATAAATCAATGATTATTCGGTCACACATATTTGCCTACTTCTAAAATGAGAGCTCATTTAACTGTGAATTTACTAACTAATGCTACAATGAATGATATTTCTTCAGAATGCAGAATCTGGAGTATTACATAATATTAAAAACTTGGCAAGTAATAAGAGATTAAATTATACTCCATATAGCTGATAATATCACAGAATTTTAAAATGCCGCAATTTAACCCTCAAAGTTGGCAGTCCATAGATGAGAAAAGCCAATAGCCTTATTTAACCACTACACCCCACAGCACCATGCTTGATAACAGAGCGTACTGATAGAACACACGTGCCTTGTTAAGCAGACATATGATGAGAATGAATAGGGTAATATGTACAATCTCCTTGGGATGGGAGATTGCAGACGCTAGCATAAACAGTGTGACTATTTCCTCTCTGGTTCACCCAGGCTCCACAGATGATAAAGCAAAATCGCTACAGCAAAGTTTATCTTTTGTTTGTTTGTCTTCTTCAAAGTAATCTCAACCTTTCTCAGTTTATCTGAGGTCAAAATACCTTCGTTTTAATGAACCAGGGTAAAGGGCAGAGAATGTTACCACCGAGGCTGCCTCTGAGCTGTCTTTAATATCTGAGACCATATATACTTTTTCCTTAAGATAAGTGTCTCTGTCAGCATAAAACTCTTATTCTGGTTTTAAGCCATTCACCGTCCCCGGTTACCGTCACTCCTGCCCACTCACTCTGGCTCCTCACCCGAAACCTGGACCAGCCCTGCCAGAAACCCAGCCCTCCCTGGAAGATAACTTGTGTCTGAAAAGGGTTTTGATATGAGGGCTGTTTATACTCAGTAGTATCTAAGTGGAGAGACCTCATAGGAGAAGCCCCGCTTATTGAGAGGTGTGTCTGTGTGAGCATACGTGTATGTATAAAAAGACATTTCAGTTTTCAATAAACTGTTTACTGTTCAAACATTAAATAAATGTAGAACTGTTTTAATCAGCTGAACAAATATTTAATGTACACTCCAGCATAAGAGCTATGTTTAAAAATATCCTCTATGCTGCTAAGACACAGGGAATTTATGGAAAGCAGTGACCTAAAAGGTAAAATAAACACTCATGGGGGGAAAACATGAAGCACATAGTTTTAAATTTAAACTGATCTCCCTACTCTTTTACTAGCATCCATTAGTATTTTATCCCTCTGTGTGCGTGTGTGTGTGTGTGTGTGTGTGTGTGTGTGTGTGTGTGTGTGTGTAAGTCCTGGGAATTGCTGATTGGATTACACATCTGCTTACATTTTCTAGAACAGCTAGTGGTCAGGTAACTACCAAATTAATTTCCAGTACATTGCTGTGAGAAGGTAAAACACAGCAAAGTTCATATTCTGTCCAGGACTGCGATTCTTGGAGTAAGTGTTTGTTTGCTCTTTATGTTCCAAACACTGGAGGTCATTCGCGACAGGAGTAGCTAGGTTTCTGTCCACAGCTGTTCCAAGGAATTGTCTAAAACTCTGACAGGAAATGCTAAGTTCTTAGAAAACATTTAATCCTCAGTAGATTCTGTGTAAATATCATAGAAACTTGGAAGAAAGTGTGTATTGTTAGAAAAACAATCTCTTACAAAGATACATGGGAAACTCCTTTAATAAAACAGATGCCATGCTCTTTTCACTAATTTTATTTTTAGTTGTATCTGCAAAGAAGAATGAAAAATAAAGGTCTTAAAGTGGCTGGCCATGTGTTTCAACTCTGATTGTCCTGCTAGTCCTGCTAATTTAATTCCACGAGCAGACCTCTAATTGAGGGCTTCTTCTCTGCCTAAATTGGTGCAGAACAGAGAGCTGCAAGAGCATCTGCAGTACTTGGTTGCCCGTGGCATTAATTTCTCTTAGTATTTGGTGGTAGTTTAGATATAGCAGCTTGTGGGGGCTGTGTATTACATGGTTACAAACTCATCTGCTCTTTCTTTAAATACCATACCCACCCCAGGTCACCAAAAGGATCTCTAACAGGAGTTTACTTCCCACCTGAGCAGATCGTGGATGTAGTCAATTCAATTTGGCATTCAGGAATTTAAAATACCAGATTTACTGGCTTTCAAATACGTGCCTTTTTTCAGGCAGATGTAGCTTTTCAGTTTTCTTCTGGTGTACAATAGCTACTCATTAAATATAAAACTTCAAGTTTTTAAGTAATTTTGTTTTTGCCATTTCTTTTGGAACATGGCACCATCCACATGTTTATTAAGAAAGTTTATTGCCATTGGTCCAAAAAGAAGTTCTTCAATTATAGTTGGAATCTAAGTTGTAACTGGCTCCCTCTAGCTCAGTGACAATTCATCCTTCTGTCCATAATCACTGATAAAGTCGTCATGTTTCTGAGAAGACTAGGAAAATAACACTTCAGAGCCTAAGTTCAGCTGTTCATAACCATAATGAAGAGGAACTGGAAGCTGAGAATTAAAAAGAGAAGAAAGGAAAGGAAGCTACTTAGCAATCAGAAGAAACACAGTGTTTATGAGATCATTAGAAACCCATTTGAAGTGCTTTTTCCTAACTAGCTTTAGCAGAAAGGAAGTTGTCAACTTAAGTCAATGAATACAACCCTATATCCACATGACTGTGAAGCAATTAATGCACCTTAATACCATAATGAAATGGTTAGAAATTATAAAAAAGCCTCTTCCAAATTTGGGGCTGTTTTTCCATGTGGGGGCTTTGATGTCTGTGCTGTCAGACAAAGCTGGCTCTTATGTCAACAGAAAGATGATGTGCTTGGCAACAGATCCACAGGCATAATGCAAATATACCTGCCCTCCTTCTCAATGACCTCTGAAATAACTACTGTATTTGAGCTGAAAAAATAGGAAATTAGAATATTTTCTTATTTAGCTTCGGTAGAACCTTGGCTATAGCAATCTCTGAAGCACCATGAAAAATGTATGGTACTTCCCATTGTGTTTTTAGACATGCGACACATAAATACAGAGATAGCAATGAAAAAGGTCTCCATGCTGATGTGGCTTAATTCAGGCTATTTTCCTCTCACTGTTAGCTTGCTGTACCTGATTCGAGGGTACAGTATTAACATACTATCATCCTGAGGTGGTTTAATTCAGGCTTATTTTCCTTCTCCATCCCAGCTTTCTATACCTGACATGTGGGTATGGTATTAACATATCATCCACATAATGAGGGCTTGCCTGGACAGAATAAGAACCTTAAAGGTAGATCCCCTGTGTGCTTTTCAGACCTTAGACTTTTGCATACCAGCCTAGAGAATAGAATTAGATTCTATTCAGTATTTACATTAGTCGTTTTCTCCTCCTGGAATTCATTTCAAAACAATCGCTTCTTCAGGTTTTCCTTCTATCCTGCTGTTTTATTTAGTGTTATTATTTCACTTCCTCTCCATACTGCAAGCCATAGGTATAAGACAGCCCATCCATCTATTAACAATTAATTATTATCATTATAAATGTTATTTCCCTTGGTTTCTTATTCTTTAGTCAGGCTTGAATTTAAGGTGATCAGGGCACAAAGGGAGGCTTAAGCAGGAGCTGCAGACATCTCCACATAGCCCGGTGGATGAGATTTCCTTGCAGGCAGGGAGGCAGGCTTATCCTGGAAGACCGGGAACTCACCTGAACCGTCCAGGGGATTATGACCACTGGGTTCACTGTGGCAGCCTGGAGGACTGAAAAGTTAACCCAACACACTCCGATGGCTTCACAATTGCCCAGGAGTGGAGATTGGGAGATAACAACAGACTTAGCCACCCTAACCACTTACTTTATAACTCAGCATATTACAGATGGAGGTATTCTTCCTGACACTCCAGGAGTTCCTGCAATAAGCTGGGGAAGCTGTGTAAGCAACTGCAGTATCCCAGAACTGTCCCAGAGAGGCCTCCACAGTTGGCCCTTCACAGACTTTGGAGAGCTGTACCTGTACACTCCACTGCCTGCAGCCAGGTTTACTCAGTAGAAGCCCCACTATCCAAACAGAGTGGGTTTCTAGTCAGAAATGAGCATCATCACAAGCTGGTAAACACAAACAAAGCTCCCCACATGGCCCCTTTCTTTGAAGGGTAGTACAAATCCAAGGGTCAGCGAGCAGGAGAATATCACCAAACAAAAGGAAGCTGTGTTTGCTCACCATGAAACACGAGCAGCGCATGTCTCGCGGATGATTTACTGTAGCATGTCCAAAATAAACAGACATGGGTGAGTGGGTGAGGGTGGGATGGTATTCCTGCTTCAAAGTCTCCTCCACGCTGCTCCTGGAGCAAGAGACCCCTTCAGGATTTCTCCCCACAAGAAAGCACTTATGAGCTTGCCATTTGTAGATTCACTGTCTTTATCTGTTTCAAACTGGAAGAGATGACAGCCCTTCTGTTTGCTTTCTGTTGATGTTAAACAGATACACCGGTCTATTACAGCCACATGGGCCTAGTTCAAGATGAGGCAGCAATAGGAATGTAGTTGCTCCTGGGCCAATGTGGAGAATGAATTTGCCTATTATTTTGTATATACATTCAATATTTTTATTTTAAGGTTCCAGTATTCCCAGTGGGTCAGACTATACCTACTCTTAGCTCTTTTCAGAAGCCAAGAGTTCTCCTCAACAGACCATGAGATAGACTCCAGGAATTCTCTATGACTTCAAAATCAGCTATTATTACTTCAGGAAATAAGATCGAGTCTGCAAGTATTTATTTTCTCAAACCATGATTTGGCTGTGAAAGGCAATGAAACAGGAGAAGAAAGAGTTGGGGGAAGTAAGAATGGAAAAAAGCAGATGTTGGGTTGGTCTTTAATTATTTATATATTTTTAAAGTTTGAACTTCATTTGAACCAGTTTGAATTGTTTGGGCTTTCTGATGGCTGGGCATCATAGTGAACAAAGCTGCCACCCACACTGGAAAATCCTCACGTTTTCTAAAAAGGATTTAAATGTAGATATTTTACAGCTCTGCTTCTGGAGTAAGATGCAATAAAAACTGAATTGAAGATATTTTAGGTTGCAGAATTTTTACACTTTTTTCCTGTGTAAAATAAGATTTTTGTAGGCATTAGAAGTCTCAGATCATTTTTGGAAGTGGGTAGGGGTTTAAAATATAAACAGATTAAATTAGTAATATGATGACAACCTGGATTCAAAAGTGTCTATGAAGTTTGAATTACAGATAACATTACCTCAGAATTTTTCCCTTAGAGGAAAACAGTTCTGAGATGGAAATGAAACTGTGGCAGATATATTCCATCAGGTGAAGGACAACTGGCTCCTGGCTTATAAATACCCAGGTGGAAAGTCATTTGGAGAAACCCAACTCTAGAGACTTGAATATGCCTGAAGTTTCCAGGAATAGATGTCAAAATAGGACAAGCTTCCGGAGACAAGGAAACTGGCCCTTTATGCCACTGCCCTCCCACTGCACTGAGTAGGATAGTCCATCTTAAAGAGCATCGAGAGTTACAATATTCTGCAGGTTATTTCTCTGAATTCCCCTGCTTGCCAGATGGTATTTTCTTCCCCATGGTGATTCAACTATATGATGACCAGGTACCCAGAGTTTACTATGGAGGTCTGTACACAATTGAGAACAACCTTATGTAGAAGCAATATGTGTCCCAAAAGATAATGTCAGCTTCTTATGACAAAAAAAGCTTTTGTTATGAAAATTTTCACTTAACACCATGCATTAATGTTCATTTGCTTGTTTGTTTGCTTTGCGCATTTTTGAAGACTTGGGATTATAATCGCCCGTTTTCCACCAATAAATACTATAGCAATGGATACACAATGAAAACCAATCATTCTACAAAATTAAGTGTGTTAAATTGAACATCTACAGACAATTGTTGTTTTCTATTTGACAGATCCTATAATGAAATGGCTAAACTTTAAAAATCTTTTCTTTCTGTAATTAGATATATGTCCAAAAGGAAAAATATACATGTATTAGATTCGGAGCCTGTTTAGCCCATTTTCACACTACTGATAAAAACATACCCGAGACTGGGTAATTTATAAAGAAAATGAGGTTTAATGGAGTCACAGTTCCACGTCGCTGGGAAGGCCTCCCAATCATGGTGGAAGGTGAAAGGTATGTCTTACATGGCAGCAGGCAAGACAGAATGAGAACCAAATGCGAGGGGCTTCCCAAGATGAGATTCGGGTGGGGACACAGCCAAACCATATCAGAGCCTATATGTATATTTATATACAGATTCCAAATCTAATTTTGAAATAAAGATATAAACAATTGTTAGCTTTTTAAAAAATGAAGCTAAAATATGATTTTTATGAACAAATTATCTTTGGATTATCAAATAAAATGTTGCATGTCTTTAATGAGAGCAGTGAACTAATATATGAGTAAAACTACACATTTTAAAGCTGTGATCATCTAAGGCTTTGCTAAGGGAATTCCAGTTGATAACATGATTCCTCCTCTTAATAGCCACTTGGGATGTACTAATGAAAGACTAACATGTATTAATTCATTCAATACACATGAGAGTCCAGTTATACATCAGGTGCTGTAAAGGAGCTTGTAAAGGAGTTTAGTGGAGAAAGTGGGCATGTAAACAATAATTATATGTAGGGTGAACAGTTCAATAAAAGAGGCCTGTATGAGGTATTATAAGCAGGAAAAGATAATCAGGGACTGCCTCACAGAGGAGGTGTTCTCTGAGCTCAAGTTTAAGGTCCAAGTAAATCTTAACCCCTACCCCAAAAATGTAGAAAATGCCAACCCCATTAGCAGGTGCACTGTAGGGGCTCCATGATCGTAAGTTCTCTTATTCCCTCTCCTGATATTCTTTTAAGCTATGGGTTGTTATTTTTAAAACGTGTCTAGATTTCCCAGACTTCAACCTTGGCAGTCACATTCAATAATTAAAATTTTCCCATAACTGACACAAAGACCCAATTATATTAAACATTAAATATTAACTTGGTTGCCTTCAAAAAACTGTACAGTCTACAAAGATGATCCTAACCTCTCCATTGTATACTTTATATATACTTCATGTACAGTATTCTATTCTGGTTATCAGATTATCATGGAGACATGAGTAAACATAAGTCTGTACAGGGGTTAATGACAAGACAATGAAGGAATTTCAAGCTTTGCAAATAGAGTCAGTTGAAAGAACTATGTATGTTTAGCCTAAATAAAAAGGAAAACATTGCTTTTTATAATTTAAAATCTATCATGTGGTAGACACATTTGACTTATCCTGAATGTCTCCAAGTAATATATTCAAGACTAGGTAATAGAAGTCATAGGGTGATAAAATGTGGCTCAATTTAGGGAAGAACTTTCTAATGCTCAAATACTCCTCATCAGGCTTAGAGCAAACAGTCTGATAGGGCCTTACTGAGATATATTCAACATCACCTAATTGGCTGGATGGATGCATAGAAAAGTCCATTGCAGCACTGATATTCTGTGATTCTATGATATCTAATAGAAGCTAGATTTTGGGTATTTTTTGTTTTGTTTTTATTTTGTCATTTTTTTCAGTCTAACAAATGATTCATGGAAAATATCAAGTAAGTCATTCTGTGAAATTTTTGCACCTCAAATTGTGTATGTAATATCCCATTATTCATATACATATAGAAACATGTTGGTGACTAATATTCACTTCTTAATATTTGTATGATAAATGAAGTCCAAAAATACTCTTGATATTAATTGACAGCCTTTGTAAATACCCCCATCAGTTTGGAATAGAAGCAGGGCCCTTGCAAAGATCAGAAGGCAATGTCCTACAGTGAGAAAATTGATACCATGAAACAGCAATTCTCTTTGAAGCTCAGAGAAGAGGTCCACAGAGGAAATTTAAACACACAAAAGCCAAGATTTGCCAACTATGGGGAAAAATGTCAGCATCTGAAACTATTTCAAGCAACAGTCTAATTTCTGGCAGTGGTAAATTGTCAAGACTGGACTGAAGAGGACCAGTGAAGTGGTGCTTTCCTCCCCTAAATCTCGTGTCTTAAACAACTCTTATAGCAACTGGTTAGTAGGGTCAGAGGACCCAAGAAGCCAAAGGGCATTTGTCTCAGCATCTGTGGAGTTCACAGCACATGTTATCCTTGGACATTACCCAGTGGCCTGGTGTGGACAGAATCCACTGGGCTTAGTTTCATAGAGATAAGCAAACACTAACAGCAACTGAAAGTAAACTTCAGAAACACATTTTTATAAAGGAGCCTGTGAGTCTGAGATTACACTTATAAAATCATCTGTACAAACACTCCTGGGACCACTCCTCCCTCCAGCCAAGTCATATGTATATGTATACACACAAGCCTCTTGAATTTTTATTTACATAACATAAAATTAATCATTTTAAAGCGAACAATTCAGTGGCATTTAATACACACACAATGTTGAACAACCACTGCATTTATTTAGCTACAAAAGAATTTCATCACACCAAAAGGAAACCTCGTACACGTAAGCATTCACTCCTCTCCCTGCCTTCCCCAACCTGTAACAACCACCAATCTGCTTTCTGTCTCTAGGGATTTTCCTATTCTTGATATTTTATATAAATGAAATACAATTGGAGAAGTGGTCTTTTTTCACTTAGACAATTTTTTTAAAAGATTAAAAATAGTTTATATATTTTTTACTATACTTTATTTTGGGGTCCAAATTTCCTTATTTGGGATGTTAAAAACTATACTGTCTGTTTGTACAGCTCTCCACAAAGTACCTTTACTCCCTTCTTGTACTTCGATCATTACAGCTATTTTACAAAGCAGGCAGGGACAACCTTATTATCACCATTTTACAGGTGAGAATATTGAGGCAAAGTGATGTGCTCCAGCAGCCCCACAGCAAAGTTATGCAATGCTCTCTGGGTCCCCTCATTCCACTGTCTTTTCTGCAGCACCACACAGGTTCCTATCTGAGCTCTTACTAATGCATCTAGCCAAGCCTTCTCACACTCAGAAGATACACTCAGAAGATAGTCTGATATAGCCTAGGATCTGTATTTTATTTTTAATTTCAAGAGCATATTTTAAATGAACAAACTAAATGGAAATAGCTTTTGGATGTATCATTACAATTTGCACTTAATAGAGAGCTGTTTTGACACATAACAGTTACATATGACTGGAAGTAAACTGTGCACACAAGACCAAGTGCACACTATTCCAAGTCCAAATCTCTTGGAGTCAGTTGGAAGTCTGCTCAGCTGCCAAGTCTTCAGGTCTTGCGTGGTGTCTGGAGCTTGGCTTTTCTATCTGTACAGTAAAAAGTTGGACAGAAATGACCCTTAAGGTCTCTTCCAGATCAATATTTTACAGTGTTTAGCTAAACACCAGCTCAAACTCAACACTGAACTCATGTGCTTCATCCACACAAGGTGAATACAACTATTTGAAAGATGAGTCAGTCAAAAGGTTTCTTTCATTATCAATGCCAACAGCCATTCCATTTTGCTGAAAATTTTCAGGACATCGTGAATGTTCTTTATGAAACTCACTATCCCATCTAGATTTTATTGACTAAATATTTTGTATGTAAATAGACAATGCATAAAAAGGCCCTAGTAATTTGGTGATGGCCACATTCTTGCCTTTCTGGTATTAGGCAACATTTCAGACGAGGAGCTCATTCCATAGTAGAGCTGTTCATATTCATTGCTCTTGAATTGTATGCAGTCAAATTAGAAGGACTGCCAAACAGCATTTTTAGCATGTTCATAGACATGTGTTTCCAACCTGGTGCTTAAGCCCAATCATTAACTTGCTATCAACCAAAAATTAATATCTGAATCTTGTTATGCCCCCTCTATAGATTTTCCTGGGTTAGGTTTTATTTTTAGCGGTAGCTTCCGCAATTCACCCAGGATAGGGGAGTAGTCAGATTTAGCAGGGTTAGACTGCCATCTAGAGACCAGAATTTGAGTTCCAACATCTTGCTCCTCAGTGAGCTTGCTCTTTAACAAAAGCAGCAAACTGCCGAATGAAGCTTGAGTTTGCTTGGGCAAGGTGGGAGATGCACCCCGAATCTAAAGATCATCAAGAGCAAGGAGCTTGTGGTGGCCCAGCTGTGAAAGCCTTCCAGTCACTGAAGGTTAGGTGGGACCTTAATGACAATGAGTAGATAGAACCCTGCCCCCTGGCTCAGGAGTGAGCTCTTAAACTTTGTCTTATAAGCAGAACCCCATTTGCTGGAAGTGGAAACTGCACTCCATGGCAGCTAGAATTTTTACCCAGAAGGGAAGGAGTTCTTCTCTAGAGCTGAGAAGGCTAAAAATGTCTTTCATTTTATGTGAGAATCCAGTATCCATATTTCTCATGAAACTCGAATCTGCCTTTCATTTTTCTGCTTGAGCCTAACTTAAGTTTGTGTATCCTGGCCACATTTAATACCATCTTCTGCTTTTTGTGACTGCAGTTTAAAAGGACCAGTGGTCCCTAAGTATTTGAAATTTGGATGGGAAGATATTGTTTCTAGTGTTTCCATTGAAGATGCATAGTTTGGAAATCCCTCTCCTTGTCTTTTTTCCCAAAACTGTCCTTCAAGGCCTCATGCTAAGCCCATCTGTTCCATCAGACAGTCCTTTGATGGATGTGAAAAGGCTGACTGGAGAGGTGCAGAGCTGAGACTGAGGTGGCTGAGATTTATTAATTCATGTCCATTTGGTAACTGTGTCCATAAGTTCCGCCACAGGAATGTTTTAGAAATCAAAAATAGCAACTATTATTGTTAACCTCAAAATCGTAGGCCACAAGAGATCCCAATTTGCTGATAATTAAATAGTCGACTCTGTCCAGCAGAATGTCATCCAAGAGTTTTTCAGCTAACGATGAAAGTAACCAAAAAAAAAAAAAAAAAGAGAGAGAGAGAGAAAACAAAAGGTGGACTATCTTGAAAGACTTTTATAAATAGAGGCTAAAGTGTACCATATGCATCCAAAATTCCAGTGATATCATATCTGGCTAAATCTCACATCTTGGGAACTTTTAAATCCAAGAATTGCTTTTGACACAGGTATTAAATGATTTTTGGGAAATAGACAGTTCTGTATAGTATGGTAGAAGAAGCTTGAGTTTTAGAATTCAAGCAACTGAGCTTTGGGTATCTGGTCTCTCACTCACCAGAAAGTCTGGGTAAACTTCAATTTCCTCATCTATAAAAGTTGGGGAAAATGACATGAAGTCAATGTGAGGATTAAACAGAATAACCTCATTGAAAGTGCCCCACACATAGTTGGTGCTTAACAAATGCTTACATCATTTCTTTCCTTTAAGGTCTGGCATCTGCCTTCCTTACCTGAGCAGTGTTCTGCAGCTGGAAACAAGGATGTCAATAATATTTGTTCTGATAATTTTGCTTCATCCCTAGAATGCTAAATCTTCTAGAGCAATGCTTCTCAAGCTTGAATGTGCATATGGATCACCGGAGGATCTTGTTAAAATGCAGATCTAGTAGGTCTGAGATGTGTCCTGGAATTCTGCATCTCCAACAAGCTTCCAAAGGATGCTGTTGGTTTGGGAACTACATTTTGACTAGCAAGGCTCTAAATCAGGGGTTGGCAAACTACTACCCGATGGTGAACCTCCTGTGTCTGTAAATAAAGTTTTATTGGAATGCAGCCACACCTGTTCATTTACATATTACTTCTAGCTATTTTCCTGATATAACAGTAGGATTTATGATCTGGTTCCTACCCCTTCTTGACCCCTGCTGGAAACCATTCTCTTTTTTGGTCCTGATGTGTAAACTAAGTTAATCATCTGCAGGAGCACTTGGAGGGCTGAGAGAGGAAAGAGAGGAGTAGATTAAGAGGGAAGGGTTGCTACCTGTATTAGTTTCCTATTGCTACTGCTCTAAATTGTTACAAACTTAGTGGCTTAAAACAACACATATTTACTACAATATAGCCCTATATATCAAGCCATCAGCAATGCTGCATTTCTTCAGGAGGTTCTAGGGGAAAATCCATTTCCTTGCCTTTTCCAGCTCCTAGAGGCTGCCCACATTGCTTGGCTCATGGTCTTTTCCTCCATCTTCAAAGTCAGCATGGTAACATCTCTCTGACTCTTCATCTGTTGTCATATCTCTCTCTGACCACATCTGTGAAAACTACCTTTAAGGGCTCGTGATTAAATTAGACCCAGCTAGATAATCCAGGGAAATCTCCTCATCTCAAGATTCTTAACTTAATCACTTTTTCCATGTAAGATAACATATTCACAGGTGCTGAGGATTAAGGTGTGGATATCTTTGGGGATTCTGCCTACCACACTACCTCAAAGCATATTCTTCAAAACAACAATTTTCCAATCATTTCTCTTTTGTAATATGTTGACACAGCAGTCTTGATGATGAAAAGATGTTAGATGAAGTCATATGATGGAAAGACCATGAAACATGTAGAGAAGGTAGTCAAAGGTTGACCTTTCTGTATTTCCCTGACTAAACAAGGGAAGTATAAGATGTACAAGGATACCTTGTACATCCGTGCAAGTAGACACCGCATAACTCTAGGAATGCCTTGAAGCTGCTCAAGGCACAAACTTTAAAACCATAGATGGAAGCTCTGTCCTTTCCATCCCAGCTGCCTGATCCTGGGATCAGAATTTGTCTACCCCTCTAGCTATTGATCATGATTAAATTGAATTCTTTAGAAATATTCTCATTAGCTCACACTGTATATAAAGTAATTTGCTCACTTTAATCATGCTGCAAAAAAAAAAAAATCAACCTGAAAAAAAAAAAGTAGGGAAACATATATTACTAGGCGTGGAATGAGACCACTTGAGTAGCAAGAAGCTTAAAAACACTCCAGTCACCCAACCTTGGGCTGGTACACAGTGTCCTTACCACAATAAGATCAAGCAACCCAGAAACCAAGACTCCAAGAGGGAGAGAAAATGTCTACCTTTGGCCCTGGGGCAAGAAAGCAGGAATAGGAATAAAGAGAAGAGGAAGGTGCCTTCGCAGAAATACTTCTTAGTTGCACCTGTAGCCTCACAAGAAAGGTTTCAAATATGAATCCCTGGCAACTGCCTTCTAGGCTGTTAAGTTTAATCCTTCACATTTTGAGTATGTCATGGTACTCCGTAAAAAAAAGCTTATTGCATAAGCCGTTGTGACTCTCCTGAGCTCATTCTCTTCAACAATGGCAGCAATATAGTAACAGATAAGTGACCAAGAAAGTATATGTGACCCAGCCATTGTATAAGATTTCATTTTGCTAAAGGTCAAGATAAATTATCATGAAATCCTTGGATATACTGTTACATGGTTCCTGGGGATAAAAGGTTTCCTTTCAGAAGAGCTTCTCAGAAGCAAAGTGTGCTGTGTTTCAGTCCTCAGCTAACTTTTAGTTAATGACTCTTGCCTTTTCTCCTACCAGCTCTGCTTATTAAAAGGAGAATGCAATCTGGAGTGTGTGCTGTCAGAATGAACAGCAGGGTCAGTCACTAATCCCAAATTGTATGCCCCAGGATGCCTGCTACAGAATGGGGAAATGCTTACATTTGATTAACCTTCCAGGTAGAGAAATGGAGGCAGCTAGGGGTCTGCAGCTACATGACACGGTATAATAGTCATTTTAAAATATGGCATTCCTGGGGAGATGCAAGAAAAGTCACAGCATGAAGTGCTGACTTAGTATAGCGAATGAAGATTGTGTCTACACAATAGTGAGCAAGCCTTTGGGGGAAGAACATCACCAACCTGGGCATTCATTTTCTTCAAAATATTTGTAACAATATGATAATCCCTTACATCTATATGGTGCTTTATGGAGAGCATAATGCTTCAAGGGCATCACCCCATTTGATCTTCACCACTGTCTTTTGTGTCAAAGAGTTAGAATCCAGGAGTGCATTCCCCATTAAAAAAAAAAAATCGTGCTTAACTGTCGATGCACTCTTTTTTTCCCAAGGCCTTTTCTTTAACAATTTCTTTAAGTATAAACAATGAAGAGGGAAGAAACATCATTGGATGGGGAGCGGGGAAGTTGGAGTAGTTAGAGAGTAGACAAAATCATACAAGGTTTGGAAAGACATCTCCTGAAAACATTTATCTCAGGCAGGAATGCTCACGGGTCAAAGAAAGCACAAGGTCACTTTTGTTTCTGAGGCACCAGGAACAATAAGAACAAAAGAGTCTACATGTTGTCTTTCCTAGTAGACAATGAGTTCCAGGTGGGCAAAGGTGCAGTAAAACACCTAGCATTTTTGTAGATACTCAAATAATGTTTGCCGACCAAATGGATGAATAGAATTAAAAAAGCAAGAAGATCAAATTATCAAAACACAGTGATGCGCTGCCAGGTTTGATCAAATACATGTGAGAAAACTTGTGAAATACAGATTCACAGTGGCATCTTTTAAAAACAATTGTTCTGATTCTCTAACCTGAGTTGTTATCATTAGTTTGATGCCATAATTTTACCACAAACCTGCTGTGGATAACTCAAGTAATGCATATTTTAATAATTGTTTACTTCAGCCAGCTGTGGATAACTCAAGTAATGCATATTTTAATAATCGTTTACTTCAGCCAGCTGTGCCCAGTTTATAGACTATGATGTCTTCATTCTGACAAAAATCTGATGACAGAAATAGGAGCTTAAAAGTCTACGGTTTCGGCCAGGCACAGTGGCTCACGCCTGTAATCCCAGCACTTTGGGAGGCCGAGGTGGGTGGATCACAAGGTCAGGAGATTGAGACCATCCTGGCCTAGCATGGTGAAACCCCGTCTCTACTAAAAATACAAAAAAAAATTAGCCGGGCGTGGTGGCGGGTGCCTGAAGTCCCAGCTACTGGGGAGGCTGAGGCAGGAGAATGGCGTGAACCCGGGAGGCGGAGCCTGCAGTGAGCCGGGATCGCGCCACTGCACTCCAGCCTGGGCGACAGAGCGAGACTCCGTCTAAAAAAAAAAAAAAAAAAAAAAAAACAGTCTGCAGTTTCCTCTCCTGCCTCATATTTTTGTTATTAAGCACATATCCTAATAATTCCTTTTCTACTTTAGAGTCAAAGAGCATCTTGGGTCTTCTTCCACCACTGGGCCTATTCCACCAACAAGCCTCTGAATTCTCACTTACTTACCAGTAGCCTCTTAAACTTGTGACAACAGATGAAAATCCACTCTTTTGCACCTTGTTTACTCAGATCAAGGCACACACAGTTATAAAGCCACCTTTGGTTGGAGAAAGAATTAAGAATCTGCCTTGTCGGTACTAGATTCAATTTTCCAAAGCTAATTTTTAAAAAGGCTGTTATTACAAACCAAACCTTCATGCAAAACCCCAGCAAGAATCAGCCTTTTTTTAAGGAGTTTCAAATTCCTTTGTGTGACAACCATGGTTTAATAAGTATGCCAAAATAGATATTGTCCTAGAGAGAAAGCAATAGAGATAAGAAATAACAGTAGGCACTTTTGCTTGAGTCGAGGTTGTAATTTCAAATAGAAGTACAGCATAAATTCTTTGGTAAAGGAAAACTTGCTGGAATGTTAACTTTTTAGTCATCAAAAGATGCTTGTGCACATTCGTCTTTAATCTCCAATTTTCAGTACAGCTATTTGTTAGCCTGATAACAGTGTGTTTTATGTTGTTCTCCATTAGCCAGTGCTATAGTTTTATAAGGCATGTAGAGAAAGTGGAGGAAGATATCAACCTCCTTAGGAGTGGTATTATATTTTGTTGTTGTTGATTTTCAAAGGAATTTGGACAACCAGCTTTGTTCAGGGGAGAGGGGAAGAGAAATGTTTTATTACTGGCCAACTCCAAAATGTAGCAGCTAGCGGGACAAAAACCATTTCATAAGTTTGAAAGAGATGATAAAAAGCAGTCTTAGCTATCTAAATAACTATGAAATCTTCATGACTTCTTTGTCAAAAGAAGGAAAAGGGAAAAAATAAGCACGTGGAAGAGTATTGTTCCTTTCCTTTTTTACAAAAGAGCCTTGAAATATGTTTAAAAATATTTTATGAGGTCACACTAAAAAAAAAAAGAGTAATTGGAAGAAAAATTCTGCTTGTCTAAGCGAAGAGCACATTTGTAGCGGTAGGGTAAATGTTTTATCGATTGAGAAGCTGGGAAACTCAAGTCATTACTCACCATGGGCTAAAGAATAATTGCTAATGCTCTGGCGGAAAGATTAAAAACAGTTTCTGGAAGTATTTCTTACAATGATCAATGGTGTATCATCCCAGGCCATTGGATCTTCAATAACATTTTTCCCTTTTGGGATACAATCAATTTTTATAATATGATTCATTTGCCAGTGGGCATGCTTTCTTCATACGATGAAAAGGCACTTATGCATCTTATATTGTTGAAAAGTAATCTTATACAGCCAAAGATCAGGCTGTGGTATAGAAACTCACCTGAATTCATCTCTATTTCAAATGGGTTTGGGAAATCATCTAGGGTGGAGGTTGTCTGGGCGAGGGGGAAAGGCCGTGGGCAGTTGCTAGCTTCTTTGTTATTGCTTTGTTAACTCTTTAAGAATACTTTTAGCACACTCTGAAAACAGTCATGATCATCGTAACACAAAGATAGTGATGGAAGATGCTATATTAGATTTGAGCATATGCTGCTGTAAGCTTGACTCATTTACAACACTAATTACCATGGCAGAGCTCTCAGGTCAAGGGTTGCCTTACATCTGTCTACTGGCTGCCCACATCTGACAAGGTCTTCAGCATCCTGCGGCAGAGCTCAACTTCGGTCCACTGCTGCTGAATCAATCAATGCATCTCTGCTTTAATAAATAACAGCTTCAGTCATGAGAGGATGTGCTCATTCCAAAGTTTCTCCCAGGAGAAAAAGCACTGAAAGCTTGGGCACAGTCACTTTTAGGCTCCAGCTTGCCATTGGACTTGTGGTGAGAGAACAGGATGGCACCATGTCCAGGATCTGCCAAATGAACAGGGAAAAAAGAAGAGGATGAAGGAGAAAAAGAGCAATACAGCCAAACCCAGGAAGTGATATAATATTCTTTTGATGGGTGACATGCACCCCAACCTGGAATTTTGTTTGCCTCTTAGAACAATAACGTTTATGAGATTACAGAACGGTTAATTCACTTTCTCCCTATTCCAAGTTCTTCTCAATCAACACTCTGGCCCTGTACCCATGGCGCTGAACATCCAAATTAAAATAAAAGAAAATAAAAGAATTCTTGAAAATATGGCTTAGATTCCTTATATTTCAAATATCTCCTTGTTTGATAGTGATATTATGCCCAGCCTACCACAGCCCCACAAGTGTTTCCATTTGAATGTTTACCATGGTCTAGACACAATCACTCATTACTTTTCAGTTTTGCCTGTTTCTAGTCTATTTATTTGGTGAACCAGGTCATTAGATTCATATTTCTTTTTTAAAAATTTCAGAAGAAAAAATATTTAATCTTAAAAATATAAAAATTAAAATATATTATTAACATGTCTACAATGATTTAGAGATTTTACTAAATAAAAAAGCTCTTATGTTTCTTCATAAAGTTATTGCAATTTTAGTCTTCCCAAAAGGAAATTTTAAATCATTCTTATCATCATAAAAAGAAATGGTGATTTTTTTGAGTACTTGCTTAAGCCCAGCACGAAGTAAAAGCCAAATACTCATAAGATACATCTTATAAATATTCAGCTTTTTATTTGTTTTTACAACAACCCTACAAAAGTAGGGTTTTTGCTTTTTCTTTTTTACAAATTAGGAAATTGAGATGTAAAGAGGTTAAGTAACGCTACTAAGCATGGCCACAAAGCTAGGTTCTGGCAGAGCTCAGGATGGAATCAGCTCTGTCTACTCTGAAGGCAGGGTTCTTAGCTACCTCACTATGTTTCGCACGCCATCAGTTTTACTGGCTCCCAATTTGCTAAGAATATGGATATAATCATGTAGGTTAACTTCTGAACCCAGAATTCAAGACCTTCCCTAATCTGTTCCTCGTGAACCATCCTACCAGTGTTATCTTTGGTAACTGATACTCTAAATCTTACATGCCTGACAAAAATTTCTTTTTGCTATTTCGTCTACTTGTGCCTTATATCTTTCTTCCTTTCCAACGTTACTTCTGCTGCTGCAAGTAGCACATCCCAAATTTACCCTGCTAGAAGTTCTTTCTCAGCACTCGGAATTTCTACTTCACTTTGTTTCTTACTACTTTGAAAGTATTTTGTGTTTCCTTATATTATAGTCATCTAAATATGTCATATATTTTATTTCTGTATTTGCATCAGTCTTGGTGCCTAGCACCATGCGAGATTCACAATAAGGTCTGAATTAATATTTGCTGAATAAATGAATAAAAGGTAGACATAACAATGTCAGTCCATCAGGAATAACAGATACTCTATTGAGAATGCCTTTTTAAAAATTTTTTTTATTTTTTAATTTTTAAAAATTTTTTGAGACAGAGTCTTTCTGTGTCGCCCAGGCTGCAATGCAGTGGCGCATTCTCGGCTCACTGCAACCTCTGCCTCCCGGGTTCAAGTGATTATCCTGCCTCTGGATAATCACTAGTAGCTGGGACTACAGGCGTGCACCACCATGCCTGGCTAATTTTTTGCATTTTTAGTAGAGACAGGGTTTCACCATGTTGGCCAGGCTGGTATCAATCTGCTGACCTCAGGTGACCTGCCTGCCTTGGACTCCCAAAGTGCTGGGATTACAGACATGAGCCACTATGCCCATCCGAAAATGCCATTTTAAAACAATTCTAGATGTGCAAGTCATTCCCATAACAAAATTTTAGATTTTTAACCTAGCCAAGAATTAATTAGATCTTGGTCTTTGGATGGTGTGTTAATTTGCTGAGGGTGCCATAACAAAATAGCACAGACTGAATGGTTTAAATAGCAGAAATTTATTCTCTCACAGTTTTTGGAGGCTAAAAGTCCAAGATCAAGATATCAGTAGGGTTGGTTTCTCTCTCCTTGCCTAGCAGATTTCTATCTTCCCACTGTGTCCTCACATGGCCTGTCCTCTGTGCTTGTCATCCCTGGTGTCTCTTCCTCTTATAAGGGACACCGATCAGATTGGATTAGGGCCCACCCTAATGGCCTCATTTTAATTTAATAACCTCTTCAAGGACCTATTTCCAAATACATTTTGAGGTACTGGAGTTTAGGGCTCCAACATATAAATTTTGGAAAAATGCAACTTAGCCCATAATAGGGAGGTTTTGGGAAAAGATAGAAGGTGCTATATTAGGATGAAAACATTAACAAGTAAAATGATTAGTTTGCAAATAACCATTTAGATTCCCTGGTCCTATAATGCAGCCTTAGTTTTATTTGAAGAGTGGGCCACTTTGTTTAATGGTGAATCTGTCAGCAAACCCGAAAATACCTGAATTATACAATTTGTAGTAATCGTAGTGAAAACCCAAGGCAATTTCAATTACAGAGCAATTCATCAAGTATGAGCTAGGACAGGAAGAGTCTGAAAACACAGATTGAGTTAGAGTGAGAGATGTTGTGTATGCAAAATTTCTTCTTCAATACAAACGTGGGGGGCGGGGGTCTCTGCAGAATGATATAGCAAAGGATGATTCTTCCAAAAACTGTGTTTGCTCCAGCTCTTGGAAGATACTTTTGATGCTCCAACGAAGTAGAAAAGAGCTCATAGATTTTCAAGGCTGCAACTCAAGCCAGAGGTATGCTGTTCACGGTTCAAGACAGGGGAAAATTGTAATATATGGCCTCCAAATTTACACTCTTCCTGACCCGGGTAATGAAACATGAACCACACATTCAGCTTTTGATAAAGTAGTGCTCAGTTGTGCAGTGAGGGACTGCAGGTAAGTATTTATTTCTCTGGCTGCAATATCAACTTGTCCTTGACTGGCAAGGCTTTTGCATTAACCCTTTTTGCAGAGGATTCTGAGGAGTTTGGCCCCAGTGATGAAGTTTTACTACATTTACCACCCATCCTTCAGGTTTTCATTTTCTTGGAATTATTCTAGTTCTGCTTGCTATTGCTGCTTCAGTTCTGCATGCTATTGCTGCTGTTACAACAACAGCACCATGTTGAATGATTACAAATTACAGTTGAAGAAAAGGAGATAATTTCTGTGCAACATTTAGTCAGCCTTTAATAAGAAAAAAAAAGGTGTGTTAGTCCATTTGCATTGCTATGAAGAAATATCCGAGACTGGGTAATTTCTAAAGAAAAGAGCTTTGTTTGGCTCATGCTTCTGCAGGCTGTGCAAGAAGCATGACACCAGCATCTGCTTCTGGCGAGGGTCTCAGAAAGCTTATAATCATGGTGGAAGGCAAAGGGGAGCCAGCATGTCACATGGCGAGAGAGGAAGCAAGACAGAGAGGTGGAGGTGCCAGTCTCCTTTTTTAAGTAACCAGCTCTCGTGTGAACTCACAGAAGAGCTCACTCATTACCGTGAAGAGGACAGCAAGTGACTCATGGGGGATCGGCCTTCATAACCCAAATGCCTTCTACTAGGCCACTTCCAACATTGGAGGTCACATTTCAACATGAGATTTGAGGGGAACAAAACATTCAAAACATATCAGCAGGCTGTCAGAACTTCCCACCTCAGAGATGCACCATCCTTGGGCAATTTTGTCATTTTGGAAACATCATAGAGTGTACTTACAAAAACCTAGCTGGGATAGCGTACTATGCACCTAGCTATAGGGTACAGTTTATTATTTCTAGGCTACAAAACTGTGCAGGATGTTACTGTATTAAATACTGTAGGCAACTGTAACACAATGGTAAGTGTTTGTGTATCTAAACATAGAAAAAGGACAGTACAAATGTATCTTATGAGACCACTGTCATATATGTGGTCCGTCAATGACCAACATGTCTTTATGTAGAATGTGACTGTATTCCTGTAGTGAGAGCTTCAAAGTGAAACATAAGGCTTGGCATCAAGGAAGGAGGAAGGGGTGTTTGTATGTGCATGTGTATGTATGTGTATGCTTGCATGTAGGTATTCTAAGTGGGATGAAGAAGACCATGATTTTGGGGAAGAAAATGGAATCAGTCTTTGAAGGAGAGAGCTAAAAGAATGGGCTCCAGGCTGGGCAGCTTATGAAAGAATAACAAAGAAGGCCTGACACTCACCACTTCATGGAAAGGGCACTGGAACAGAAACAAAAAGAATGAAGACCAGTAACCGTCCAAAAAGTGGAGGAGCAGTTTAATCCCATGGGAGAAGAAAGGTTGTAGCTTTGAGCTGAGTATGTGTCTCAGCTTCTGGGGAGGTGGCTTGCACAGGGACTTGGAGTGCACCCTCAAGAAAATGGCACGTGGGGGCCCACAACCCTTACTGGGGTGGCACAGAGGCAGCAAAGCTAGGACTTCAGCTGGGCATTACTTCAGCAACCTGGGAGAACAAAAGACCGTGGAAGATTGTGGCAAATTCCAGGCTCACTCCCTACTGCCTACTAAAAAAGGCATGGGAGCGGCCAGGGGCTCCCAGAAAATGAACAGAGGGTCTTTGGTATGTAGAATGGGCTTTTTCACTATCTGTGAACCCTGACTGTATACTCAGAGGAAAAACATATTAGAATCCACTCAACACAGGGTTGTTTAAGAGATCCAAAGCCTTTAAGAAAAATCAGTGGCGTCACATAAAATTTATTGAATATGGGAGTACAAATATGGTTTCATTCAGTGACTAACCAGCTATGTGGGTTTAGGACAGTTGTGTAATTTCTACGAGCTTCAGGTTATTCAAGTACAAATGGGAATAATAGCCTCATAGAGGTAATGAAATATAAGTGAAAGCATAATGTAAATATTTATTGAGCACCTATTTTGTACCTATAACTAAGTATGAACAGCAGTTTCAGCAGTTGAATAAGGAAGGCAAAACTTTGGCCCTCATAGGGTATAGAAGCTTACATTGGAGTCAGGGCATATGACACTTAGGGATCATCAACACTTATCTGCTTAGTTCCCCTCAAAATTAGGCTGGAGCTATCAGACTTGATTCTAAAAACTAGATATAGGTGAATGTGGTATGAAAAAAATGGGGTCAGGCTATGGGATGTAGATGGATGTGATATAAGGGGACTGGGGTCTGGACATGAGATTTAGAGATTCAGGTGGATGTGGTGTGGGGGGACTTTGATCTGGCAATGGGATGTGGGTGGATGTGCTGTGAGGGCCTGGAGTCTAGCAATGGGATGTAGGTAGATGTGGTATGAGGCCCCTCTAGTCTTGGCCCTCAGAAAACATTTCGCATGATCATCCCGCTGTCCCTCCCCTTCTGTGGCGACTATAATGGCCACATATTCCACATGCTGCAGCTACAGATGTGTAAAAGCTATACAACCTACATCTGACAGTGGTAGAAGTCAACAACAGATTGCATTTCAGAATTGATCTGCTACCACGCATAGCCTCTCTCTAGCAAACCTGAGGCATGCCAACATGGCCTGCCATGGGAGTAAATGAGCTTGGAAGCATATCCTCCTCCAGTTGAATCTTGAGATTGCTGTAGCCCTGACACCTTGGTCGTACCCTGTTGAGAGAGCTTGAGCCAGAGGCATTAAGCTAAACTGCACTCAGATTCCTGACCCACAGAAACTATAAGGCTGTAAATGTTTTGTTGTTTTAAGCTTCTACGTTTTGGGATCATTTGTTACACAATAGATAATCAATACAAACCCACATGTTCATCCATAGGTGAATGGATGAACAAACTGTGGTGCATCCATACAATACAGTCCTCCTCAGCAATAAAAAAGAATGAATGGTTGATACACACTACAACATGGATGAGGCTCAAAATAGTTATGTTGAATGATGGAGACCAAAAAAAAGAGTACCTACTATGAGATTCCATTGATATAAAATATAGAAAATGAAAACTAAACTACAGTGGAAGAAAGCAGATGAGTGACTGCCTAGGAATGGGGGAGGGACCAAGAAAGGTTGGGGGCAAAGGATTACAAAGGGGCGTGAGGAAACTTTGGGAGGTGATGGGTATGCTCACTGTCTTGATTGTAGTGATGGTTTCACAGATATAAACATATCAAAACTTATCAAAATGTACCCTGTAAATATACACACTTTATTAGCTCAGTAAATGAACTGTAATTCAATAAAGATTTTTAAAATGTCTTTGTCTATACAACTCTGAAATGACCCTTTTTATTGAAAGAAGTGATTTTTTCCCCAGCACTTTGTAAATCCAGTGGCGTCCTCTGCATCCTAGTCTTGCATTTGATAAATTTGCACTTTCCTATTCTATGTCTATGAATCTACCCACTTAGGGTCCTCTGTTAAAAGAATACCATCAATTACAACACCCACATCCTTTCAAAATAATGAGCTATTAAAAGTCATTGTCTCCCCACTCGTCTAGTTTGTAGATAGTTCGTTTATTCTTCTAGCACTGACCTTCGTCTTCAGACGACACCCCCTTGAGACAAAACCCTGGACTCCTGGATTTGTGCATTCCCAACCCAGACACAATCTAAGGAAGTTTGTCAGATGAGTGTTTGTTCAAACAAGTTTATTGGCAGTATAAAGAGGGATCAAGGATTCATTCTATACATTGTAGGTTTACAGGGAAAAAAACAAGACTAAACAACAACAATAACAAAAAACCCTCTTAAAGCCTCAGCTTTCAAGGTTTTAATTGAGGCAGAGGGTTAGAGGGTTGAAGCCAATCCTCATCTTTTCAGACCTCTTTACCGTAATTTGATGGGGTTTTGCTTCCTCATGTGAACTGCCACATTTATTGCTAGTCTTCACTCACTCATCTCTTTAACTTCCCCACTGCTTTGGCAGCTATCTGAAGAGTCACCAGTCTACCAAACTTGGACATGAAGTGCGAAATCTAGATAAAATTCTGATATGACCTTAACACCTTCCAAATTACGTATTCAAGCTGTTGAAACCTTTTTATGGCTGAATAAGTGTCCAGAAGCCGTAACTTAGAAGATACTTAATAGATTCTATAATGAATGAATTAATGGATCATTTAACTTCTGCAGAGCTGAATACTGGTCAGTGGTTTTAATTATTTCCTGATTGGATGAATTACATTTATTATTTCTAGGATTTGCTAAGGAAATGTTTCCAAATAACATTTTAGTTAATGGACATATACAAATAAATATATGTTACAGGCATAGCCATTTACAAAGTCATAATTTAATTGTATACTTTTTATGATGAGGGTTATATTACAAAGTTATCAACAAACTCAGTTATATCTCACTCCTAAGAAAAGACTTGCTAGGAGTCTCTTGAATATTTTGAGTAACAATATGCCTGTCTGATCCTGTGAAATTTCTTTCTGCAATGTGAGTGTCAAAGAGAACTGTAGATAGAGTGTACACAACACATCAATGGCTTCCCCTGACATCTAATTCTCTTCTCATGCCTGCTTTATTTGTTTACTCTTTCCATTCTCTTGTCATCTAACACCACAGCAACTCTCTTAGCTCTGCAGAGCAGGTGATGTTTGTTTATAACAAAGCTGTGTCAGGGCTGAGGCAGGCCAGAGGTGAAATGTACAACCCCATGCTTTTTTCTAGTATCATAGTCTCATTTGAAAACCAGAGAATTAATTTAAAGTCAGCGCCATATGGGAGCTGAGGGATAAGGATAGGATGAATCAGAAGGCAAACATCTACTAGAATTGTGTATGTGAATAAGAGGTGGGGCTCTGGAGTTTGAATCAAAGATGATGAAAAGAGAGTATGACATCAGTTCCAAGGAAGGAAAAACTAAAGGGCTACTCCTTCATGCTGGGTAAATTATGGAGAGAAGTAAATGAAGTCTGAATTACAGCTCCATTACTAAAAGCTATGTGACCTTACTGTCTCAATGTCCTCATCTATAAAATGGAGATAGTAATATTTAATCTACTCGTGCCCCAAATCCAACATGTGGTAAATAATATAAAATGTGTAAATCTTTTAGAATATTTCCAAACACATAATAACTTCTTAGAAAATGATGCAGTATTTCTGAAATATATTCCAAAGTGTACTAAGAGGAAATTTTATTTTATGGCTTGTTACTGTGCATTACATAAAAAATAGTTCTGTGGTAAAATTAATTATAATATATGAAGTTAAATAATTTTAAGTTGCTTTAAAAAATGTTGGAACTCTGAAAGCCTTTAATATACTAATATTTATGGGAGAAATACTGTATCCAGTATTTCCCAAATTTATTGGACCGAAGAGCCATTTGGCTACATTCTATGGGACCCCCATTGGCAGTGGTCAATCACCTGATAGAAAACCAATAATTCACTTAGGGTACTAAGAATGAGAAAGGTTAGCTCCAATGAATTTGTTCACTTCTAGAAAAAAGCTAGTTTTAGTTTACATGTATTTTATATTTTAAAGTCAAATATTACTTTATTATGTAGTTTTATTACATAATAAATGTGAAATAAGTATCAGAAGCACCAAAATCTTCTCAATATTCATGGCTTCTAAAGGCCCTAATTCAGCCCAGCTCTTGGAGAAAAACTAGTTTATTATGGCTTGACTCCACCCACATAGAATTAATAAATAAGAGGACCTAGCAGATAAGAGTACTCAATATCATTCAGGAATTAGAGAACTCGGAGCATTAATGGATTTTTCTAATGATAAAGGGTCTATTTACCAAGAAAATGAAACAAATTTAAAATATGTATACACCCTAAAATTAGAAGGCGAGGGACAACCCTGGTGGGCCTGGCAGGCAGAGTCACCAGTCTAGTGGGTCCAGAGGACAAAACGTTGAACCAAAGAGACTATTCCCAAGCATTACAAAACTTTGCTCTACTAGACTTCATACTTGCTTGAGACCTGTGACTTCTTTTTTCTGTTGAATTTCTTCCTTTTGGAATGGGAATATCTATTCCATTTGTGCCTCACCATTGTATTTTGGAAGCAGATAATGTGTTGTCTTACGGTTTCGTTAGGTTCACAACTAGAGAGAAATTTTACCTCAGGACAAATCATACTTTGACTCTCACCTATACCTGATTTAGATAATATTTAAATGAGATTTTGGACTTAGAGTTGATACTGGAGTGGATTAAGACTTTAGGGGGGAAGGGGCTATTGGGATGGGGTACATGTATTTTGCATGTGAGAAGTACATGAATTTAGGGGGACCAGAGGAGAAAGTGTTATGGGTTAATTTGCATTCCCCTCATATTCGTAGTTTGGAACCTTAATGTCCAGCACCTTGAAATGTGAATGTATTTGGAGATAAGTTCTTTAAATAAATAATTAAAGTTAAATGAGGTCATTGGGCTGGAACTTATTTCAGTATGGCTGATGTCTGTGTAAGAGTAGTTTAGGATATAGACATACATAAAGGAAAGAACATGTGAAGATAGAAAAAGAAGATGACCATCTGTAAGTCAAGGAGAGAAGCCTCCAAAGAAACAACCCTGCCAATACCTTGGTCTTGGACTTTTAGCATCCAAAACTGAGAAAATCAATTCCTGCTGTTTAAGCCACCCAGTCTGTGGTACTTTGCTATGGCAGTCCTAGAAAACTAATACAAATCCAAAATACATGAAATAAACCTGACAGAATGAAAAAGAGAAACAGGCAAATCCATAATTACAGTCACAGATGTCAACACTTCTTTTTTAATAATACATATAACTAATTAATAGAAAAACAGTAATGATATAGAAGAACTGAACAATATTATCAGCCAACTAGCTGTAATTGACATTTATGTTATAATTTGTGATTGTGATTGTTTTGTAACTGAATTGACATTTATATAATACCACCAAACAATAGCAAAACACATATTCTTTTTAAGTGCATATATTCACCAAGATAGAACATATCTTGGGTCCCAAAAGAAATATTAATATATTTCAAGGAATTGAAAATCGTAAAATGTATGTTTTCTAATAACAATAAAATTAAACTAGAAATCAGTGACAGAAAGATAACAAGAAAGTCTCCAAACTAGCAGTTTAGCAATATGCTTCTAAACAATCTATGGGTCAAAGAAGCAGCAAGAAAATTTTAAAATATGTTGAAATGAATGGAAATAAATTTACAATGTATCAAAATTTGTAAAATGCAGCCAAATCAGTGCTTAGAAGGTTTTTCGAACATTAAATACTTATATTAGAAAAGAATAAAGTTCTCAAATCAACAATCTAAGCTTCCACCTTAAAATCAACAAATTTTAAAACAACCATAACAGATAAAAATTAATAAAACTAAAACCTTACTTTAAAAAATCCAACTAAAATCTTGCTTTTAAAAATCTTGTCTTTTAAAACTGATGAACTTTTAACAATACAGTCAAAGATAAAAGAGAGATGATACAAATTACTAGTAACAGGAATGATAGACGGGATATTACTCTCGATGATGCCTTTATAAGGATAATAAGGGAACACTACAAACAACTCTGTACACATACTTCAACAATTTAGATGAAATGAACCAGTTCCTCAAAAACACATAAAAGCAAAACTCTCCAAAGCTGAAATAGATTAACTGAAGGGTCCTTAACTATTTAATAATTTGAATTTACAGTTGAAGACCTCTAAAAAGAAATCTACAGACTAATTTTACTAATTTTACTAATAATTCCACTAAATGTTTAGGAGGAATTAACAATGATTCTAAATGTATCTTTCAGGAAGCAGAAGAATCAGAAAACACTTACTAACAATCTTTCTTAGGCCAGCATTATCCTAACATCAAAATAAGACAAAACACTTCAAGAACTCTATAGACCAGTAGCCCTCAGGAACATAGATACAAAAATGTTCTCAAGAAATACCAGCAAATTGGATTCAGGAATATACAAAATGAATAATAATTATATACAACCAAGTAGAATTTATCCCAAGGCTGGTTAAATATTTGAAAATTGCTCAAGGTAATCCACCAAATGAACATTCTGAAGAAGAAAACCCAGATGACTCTATCAATAAATGCAGGAAAAAAGTTTGACATAATTCAAAATTCATTCAGTATAAAAACTTTCAGTAAACCAGGAATAGAAAAGAACTTCTACAACCTGGTAAAAGGCATCTACAAAAATCTTACAGCCTAAAACACACTTAAAGGTGAAAGATTACTTCCCTCAAGACAAGCAAAGAGGTAAGAGAATTCTTTCTCAATACCCCTTGATATCATACTGGAAGGCATTGTCATTTTAAAAGGCAATAAAAATAATTAAAAGGTACACATATAAGAAAGGAAAAATTTAAACTGTTCCTATTTATAGATAACATAATTATGTAGAAAATCTCAAAGATTATACAAAAAACTTTCTGTAATGAAAATATGGGTTTAACAAAGTGACAGGATCCACAGTCAATACAGCCACAAAATTTCTTTTCAGATTTCTATATACTAACAATATATCATTGGAAATGGAAATTTTATAGATAGATATCTCAATATCTCCCCAAATGAAATATATAAGTAATTTTTGAAAAACGCTTTCAGGATCTATATGCTAAAATATATAAAGTGTGTGTGAAAGATATCAAAAATACAAATAAATAGAGAACATACATGTTCCTGGAGTGAAGGACTCAAAATAGTAAAGATCTTCATTTTATCCATATTGATTTATATTATTAATGAACAAATTTCATTAAAAAATCCCATTAAGATATTTTTGTAGATACAGACAAACTGATTCTAAGATGTGACCCAAATCTAAACAGAAAATTAATTTTGTTATATATACACCTTGTACATGTACCCCAAAGATAATTGTATACAATATTTTAAATAATTATGTGCATGAAACGGAGTTCACAACCAACCAAAAGCAAAGATGTCACTGTCTCAGATGCCCATGTGGACAATCTGTGCTTGCTTGACAATTACCGTCATTCCTGACTCTGAATTTATATGCTACAAATAAGCAATCATTTTATTACATTTATTCACACATAAGTACTTAACAGTAAAAAAGATAACATGCCATTAATACTATGAACAAATCATGTGTTCAGGATAACTAAGCAACAAAGTAGCATCACCCACCAGAATACCTGTATCCGATGTTAAACAACAGCAACACCAAACAACGGCTTGCAGTCTTCACCTACAATGCTGTACAGATGAGTGTACATTGTATTCTATATTTTTAGTCGCAAAGTAACATCAGAAGCAACTGAGAGCCTGGGAAGTGAGCCTCTAGGATTGAGGAGTCATTCTGAATAGACTGTGTGTGTGTTATATGCCTGCATTTTGACTGTGACCTGTGACATGAGATCAGGAGAGGAATTTTTCACTAATAGTGTGTTATGTTAACACTCAAAAAGTTTTGGATTTTCGAGTATTTCATATTTGAATTTTCAGATTAGGGAAGCTCAACCTACATATACTTATGATACGATCCAGCAATCTTACTCCTGGGTATTTACCCTAGAGGTAAAAAAATTTATGTTCACCCAAAACCCTATAAATGGATGTTTACAATAGCTTTATTCTTAATAACCAGAAGTTGGAAATAAGTGTCCTTTAGTGAATGACTCGATAAACAAGCTATTGTATATTCATAAATAGAATATTATCTATCAATAAAAAATAAACAGATTATTGACATCCATGAAGGCATTATACTGAGTGACAAAGGCCATTCACTACAAGTCAAAACTGTATGATTCTATTTATATGGCATCGTGGAAAAAAACAAAACTATAGTAGAGAACAGATCTGTGTTTTCTAGGAGTTAGCGGTGGAAGAAAAGTAGGACTTCAAAATCCTTCATCTAGTTTGAGGATAGGATTTGTTTTTTACTTATCATTTATTCTGTTTATTTATTTTTAATGTACATGAAATGTTTCTATTCTGGGGGCCTAGAATTTTGGAATGTGAAAAGAAAACAAAACTTCATTATTATTTTTTTTTTATTTCCTGCCATGTTTTTTCTTCCCTAAGGCAGGGACCATAGATGGCTGAGCTAATTAAATAGGAAGGACCAAAGACAGGAGGAGATAACAGCAGTGACATTCAACATTCGTTTACTGATGAGTAAATTCACCCAAGGTCACATAGGGAATAAGTGACTAAAGGGCATTGAAAATTGAGTCATAAGAACTCTTGTTGTGGTGAAAAAAGCAGGAGGGCCACATTATAATTTCATGGGCCCCAGGCACTTTTACCTTTATGGACATTTTTTTCCATGAGAATAGTAATATTAAGTATTATTTTTGATATAATTTTAAATACTTCCACATTTTTTAAATTTTAAGCAAAATTTAATAGATTTTCAAGGGCTCTAAAATTTTTGTTTTCTTTACATTTTCATTTGAAGAAAATTAAAGTTTTTTTCCAACCATAAAAGTTCATCTTTTCTCCTTATTTTAAAAGAAACTTCTCTGTATAGTTAAGTATAATGTGGATACACATCATTATACATTTGTTTAAACTCGTAAAATGTATGACACCAAGAGTGAACCCTAATGTAAACTATGGACTGTGGGGGATAATGATGTGTTAATGTAGGTTCCATCATTTGTAACAAATGTATCACTCTGGTGGGGAATATTTTTAGTGAGGGAGGCTCTGCATGTTTGGGGGTAGAGGGTATATGGGAATTCCCTGTACCTTCCTCTCAGTTTTGCTGTGAACTGCTCAAGAAATAAAGTCTCTTAAGAAAAAACAACAACAACAACATTGTTTTGGCCTCCTAAATGTATTAGGGGCCCCCAACAATGTGCCTGCTATGTCTAATGGATAAGCTGTGCTGTACCTGCAAAGTAGTCACTAATCTAAAAATTGGAAAAGTTCTTTAAATGTCTTAAAGGAAAGGCATGATAGCAGTATTATAAAAATGATACTTCTGACTCCAGGATGTCTAAAGCAGACTTCAGGGAAAGAGTTGACACACAGTTGTCACACTGGTAGGAAAATGCATTTGAATCTATGGGTCTTCAAATTTTCTTTATAATAAAATAACTCAGACTCTTTCATCCACACCTGAATACTATATATTGTCATGGTGGTGGTGAAGAGAAAACAAATAATGAAGGGATCAGATCCCAGGTTTTTGGAAAACTGTCAATCAATTATATAGCTTGCTTTCTCCATAGTTGCAAGTACCACACCAATTGAGCTCCCTGAACTGCAGCGATCGGCAGTGGCCGGGTAGACAGATAATTACTTGCAACCACTACGAGGCAGAGTGAAATGGGCTTTTCCACCTGTAGGCTCCCTGTTCTTTATCAAGAAGCCCTGTATTTCCCCCTGCCTTCTAATTGGGAAATGTTACCGGGAATCACCCTTTGGTCAGCCGCTCAAATATCATTGAGTTTATTTAACCTGCATCTCTCCTTAGTCATTTCTTCTGTTGCCCATGTTAGTGCCTTACTCATGTGTTTGCTCTGCCTCAAGTACTCTTTTTCCTTTTTTCCTTTTTCATTTATCGGCCTCCCGGTGAACTTTTGAGACCTAGCTTCCAAAGCCACCTATTCCATGGCTGCTCTCTAGATCCTTGCTCTTAGAATTAATATCGCTTTTCCTTCCATGGAAATTCTAGTTATCTCTATTTTTACCATAAAACACGTGTTGTAGTTCACCGTAATATGCCCTTTCCCAGCTCCAAGAAGAGAGAACTTCTTTTGTTTTTCTGTCTTCCATTCTGCCTGAGCGGTATTCAAAAGCAATTGTTGGATCTGGAGATTGAGTTGAAGTTCATTCTTTAGGTTCATCATTACTGTAATTCTTTCCATTTACTCTCCCAGCTACATTGATTTACAAGATGTGAAATATGCAAGCATTAGGCATTTGAGCTGATGCATGTTGCCAAGCACTTCAGACAATCCTCAATTTCTCTGAAATGTTGTACTTCAAAGAACCTGTTAAGGATTCAGGAAGCAGCCACTGAGTTAAGTCTCCGTATTAAATCAAGTAGTTTGTTAGAAACCACCAGTGACACCTATAAGCAAGATCCCCAATTACCTTTGATCACAAAGTCTTTAGTAGCTGCTAGAGTGCTCAGGAGGAGACGCCTTACACTTCCCCAAGTCCAAGTTCTCAATGGGAGTGTCTGTACTGATCCTGCTTCCCTGTACTTCACTCCAACTTTGTCAGGATTTTCTGCAATAACATATACAATTGTAACAGCTAATATTTCCCAAGTGTTTACTCTGTTTTAGGACACTGTTTTCTCCTTTTATATGTTTTGTCACTTTCACTTCAAAAATTCCACAGGTAAGTAACACTATTACCATTTAAATAATGAGGAAATACATTTTAATTGGATCAAAATGATTATACATATTTTTGCACAACCCTATTGGTTGTAAGATTACATCTAGCCAGTCTGCAGGATAAAGGGAAAAGTAGAGATGAAGGTGGTGATAGAGAGTTGTGTCTCCTCAAAGTTGTTAACGTGGCCTAACCTTGCGTTACATTATATGTCTCACAAGTACTTTGTACAGTGCAAGTTCCCATGAAATGTTGGCACTGCTTCATATTTATCTAAACTCTTGATTACCTAAAAATACAAGGACAAGGAAAAATAGTGCTTTTAATTCTGCAAGAAGAGGTTTGAAGTTTGGAGGAAAGAAAAACTGGAAATCAAAGATAATGCATTCAGAAGTTCATGCCTAAAACACCAGCTTTTATACTTCAGCACACTTGGAGGAGGCCCTACATACCTGAATGTTCCTGCTGGGCATATTTCCTGCCCTTTCTTTCTAATGAGATAGAAGAAGAAGAAAGAGAAGAAACAACACAAACTTCACAAATAAATATTTGAAGTTATTGAGGTATACGAAGAGAAGATAACAAAACATATGTTTTTAATGATACTCTTCTTGCATTTAGGTCGTACTCCCTTCCAGAATATCTGTATCTAAGAGTGAATGGGTGGGTAATGGAGAGGACTTAACCATATCATATCAAGAGAATGCAACAAAATAGAGACTGTCCTTTCTGTTTTCAAGATTTGAGAGCTACAGAGTCTCAATGCATTTTATAAACCTTCCCGTGAGTACCCACTGTGGTGTAGGAATAAGTGAGCATTAGAATTACCATATGGTAGAAAGTTTCTGTGGCTCTAGGTCTGGCCTTCAAGGACTATGTAGAGCTTCCCTAGCACATGCATGTGTTCATCCCACTAGCCTAGGAAAGATCTCTTAAAACTAAGGTTTTATATAATAAAAAAGGAGCATCAATGGATTATCAGATGTTGGAATTAAGATCTGATAGTGCTGCTTACAGCATGTGTATACATTTGGTGGAGTCACATAAGATAACAAATTCCATTTTCTCATCTGTGGAGATAATACATGACAGAGCAGGAGCACCATCATTTCAGACAAACACTCCCACTTTAAGTTCCAGCTCCCTTTCTAGCCTCATGCATTTCAAGGAAATCACTCCTCTTCTAACTACAAGAAGCCAGAATGAGCAGACACTAAAACACAGATAAGACAGCTGGGGCACAGAGAGGGTGGGGGGAAAGTCTCTTGGGTAACTGCCAAATGTCACCCTCATACAATAGGCCCCAGTAAAACAGTGGGCCTTAATAAGCACATTCCTTTCCCTTCAGGTGCACGAAGATAGGGAAGCTAAAAGCAGACTCAGGTATGCCTGCAACTGCAGAAAGATGTATGGGAACAGACACACAACTCTCCCTCCCAGAGAAGGACAACAAAGAGACACAGAAGCAGTCCAAGTCTCTGATAAGCTCTCCCACCCTGAATTCTTAAAAACTCTTAGTCTGTAAGAGAGTGCGCCTTCTGACCTAACTCGGTCAGAAGTCCCTCCCAGGTTTGAAATAAACCTGTTGACTGTTGAGCCACATTTTGTGTTTCTCTCCTTTTTCTTTAATTCTTACAGTACCATGTATAATACTGATAACCAACCTAACAACAGTGTTGTGGAGATTCAGTGGGAGAATATATGAAACTTGATTTGTAGCCTGTGGAAGAGCTATTCAATATTTACTTCTTATTCATGATTCTTTTTGAAGTTGAAATTTTAAAAACTAGGACAATGGTAATAAAATAGCTCACAAAAAGGAATAAGCTTAGCATTCACTTGGGGATTTGATATAAAACAATCCTTTTAAAATGTGCTTTTATTCTATGTGGACATTAACTTATCATAAATTATTTATTATGTCTTTGAGGATTGTTTAATCAAACAAAGACAATCAGAAAATGTGTAAGTCTCAGTGACTTCAGATACACTCACAGGATTTGTTGTCTAAGACAAAACTTCTGGCACAGGACTGGGAGTACTGGATCAGCAAGATTTTGACTTTCATTCCTCTTCTTTCCTCCATTCCCCCCCTCCCCCGGGAAGTCTAGGAATATCATTTTCTCACAGTATTCTGTTATTTTTCTGGGCCTCAATAGGGCCTACATGGTTCCTCCTTCATTGAACTTCAAAGCCAAGAGTAAAGAAGAGTTTCATGCATTTTTGCAAACATTAGGAAAAAGTCATAGATTCTATCAAATTTAGATTCAAAATTAATTTTTTTGTAAGCAAACCATGATCAATTTAAAGCAGCCAACTGAGATGGACAAGACAAATTTTCTCAATGCTATTTAAGAAAGTCCCTGTTAATGGTCTTGGGTAAGAACATTTGTAAACAGGACAGAAAGACTCTAGGATAAGAAAAATAATTCAAAGCAATGTGAAGAAAATCCAATTTTTCTAAATTTTTGATTATTTATTATGGCCCCTGATTCCTCCCTCCTGTTGGCTAAGGGAGTCCCATAAAGTGTAAAACAATGACAAGTTTAGAGAGAGGGTGCTTTCCAGTAAACTTGAAAGTCATGAAAGATAGTAAACAGATAGTAAACCATCTGTTCTTTTGGAGGACTTAATGGAAATATAATGAAAGACAAGAAATTGATTTCCACTGGAAATAGGAATTTTGCCAGGTGACAATACCATGATCAGCCTCCTTACTTATATTCCTGTTCTGCTTACTAGGAAGCACTTAGATAGTCTGGCCAAGCTCATTATTTCAAGTTTGTTTCATGCTGACAGAAATAAAAATGATGCTCACATATTTGACATTCTAAAAACTGCTTTCAAAGTGTCATTACTGTGATTAACATTTTAGAATAACTTTTTCCTGTCTTCTTTCACATATAGCTCATATGCAGTATTTTTTTGTCCATACATCGTTTTAAATAATACATCAAATTAAGCCCAGAAATACTCTCACTGGGTATCACTTTGATTCGTGTATGGATGTGGCACCATGTACCTAAGCCCAGTGCATGGGAGAGGGTTTCCATTTTTCAGCATTCTGAAATTCCAAAAGTAAGCCTAGCTTTGTATTTTTGCCAAATTTAAGCTTATGAGAACACTTTAGAGAGAGATTTTGCTTGTAAAATTGTGCTAGGGAAACAAGTCTCTTGACTGGTTACAAGGGAAAATGTAACCGAATGAGATACCTAATTAAAAAAAAAAGTAAGTAGCAGCAGTGATGAAGACTATCAGAAGTTTAGCAAGTAAAACTAAACATGGAATGTAAGTGCACATATTTGTATTTCAAACTTATTGGTGAAAACCTAGAGTCCATAGCCCCGATGGTCAAATACATTCATTGATCCCCAGAGTTCTCAGTTCCACTGGTCTCCATAGAGCAAGAATAGGACTGGTTTCACTTTCTTCCTTGGCTGATTGGTTTTGGAGATGCTGTTAATTGCTCCCTTCCTCAAGAAGTTGACCCAGTGTCCTTATGTATGTGTCTGTCATCATAAGAAGTTGGAGGAAATACCGTTCTGGACATATTGGTTACAACTGAAGCTCTTCGAGGCCAGTAAATATTAATCCGGATACATGCGTGTCCACATTTATAATCTTTGCCTTGGCAGATTTCATGATGAAGTCTCCAGAAACAATTTCAGTAAAAACAAAAACAGACAACTGGGACCTAATTAAACTAAAGAGCTTCTGCACAGCAAAATAAACTATCAACAGAGTAAACAGAAAATGTACAGAATGGAAGAAAATATTTGCAAACTATGCATCCAACTAATGTCTAATCTCCAGAATCTATAAGGAACTTAAGCAAATCAACAAACAAAAAACAAACAACCCCATTAAAAATGGGCAAAGGACATGAACAGACACGTCTCAAAATAAGACCTGCAAGCAACCAACAAGCTTATGAAAAAATATTCCACATCAGTCATCATCAGGAAAATGAAAATTAAAACCACAATGAGATATCATCTCATACTGATCAGAATGGACATTATTAAAAAGTGAGAAAATAGCAAATGTTGATGAGGTTGTAGAGAAAAGGGAATACTTATACACTGCTGGTAAGAATGTAAATTAGTTCGGCCACTGTGAAAAGCAGTTTGGAGATTTCTCAAAGAACTTAGAACTACCATTGGACCTAACAGTCCCATTACTAGGTATATATCCAAAGGAATATAAATCATTCTACCAAAAAGACATATGCACCTGTATGTTTATTGCAGCACTATTTACGATAGCAAAGACATAGAATCAATCTAGATGCCTATAAATAGTGGACTGGATAAAGAAAATGTGGTACATATACACATGGAACAGTACACAACCATAAAAAGTATGAAATCCTGTCCTTTGTAGCAATATGGATGCAGCTGGAGGCCATTATCCTAAGTGAATTAACACAGGAATAGAGAACCAAATACTGTAGCTCTCACTTATTGGTGGGAGCTAAACATTGAGTACACATCGACACAAAGAGGGAAACAATAGACACTGGGGCCTACTTGAGCGTGGAGGATAGGAGAAGGGTGAGAGTGGAAAAACTACCTATCAGGTACTATGCTGGGTGATAAAATTGTTTGTACACCAAATCTCAGTGACATGCAATTTATCCATGTAAAAATTCTGCACAAATATTCCTTGAACCTAAAAAAGTTGAAAAAGAAAAAAAATTCAGGTACAATAATGAATATGTATTAAGAAAGAAAAAATAAATCATGATAAACTACAAAAAAATAAGTTGGGACACCAAGTGTTTACATTTGCATGGCAAGATAGAAACATAGATATAACTTTTTGCCATTGGTGGTAAGTTCCAAGTGGAAATTCTTAAACTCCTTGCCAAATTTAATCTTGAATGGGGTATGTAAACTGAGGTGCGGGGCACAGGGCAGTCATTCTTTACATGAGCATTCTGAGCATATTGGCTACAACTCAGGCTCTTTAGAGGCCAGTAAAAATATTAATCAGGATTTATGTGTGTCCACATGTATAATATATCATTTGAAAATCTACAGCCCAGTTTTACTTTTCTATTCCTTCTTAACAATGCCTATTACAAAGAGCTATACAAATTTCTCAGGAAAAACAAACTAAAAAGCTAATCTATTAATGCACCACTCTGATTTTCCCTATGTTGTATTATTTAGGCTGGTTAGAATCAAGATGCGTAAGATGTCAAGATGCCTATACGATTGACTTAATATCTTTGACTTAAAGTTGTGGCACAAGACTTGAACCATATGACTTCTAGCTCCCACTGCTTAAGCCCTACCAGCTTTTTCCATGGCCAGATAGAAGGAGATGAAGGGAGGAGTTGACTTAAGCCTGAGGGTGTGGAGAATTTCTCCAAGGCTGTGGAAGTTAGGGAGCATAGAACCCTTGGGTTTATGGATACACCACATATAAGATCTCTTCAAGGAAAAAGGTTGACAATCTGAATGAAATGCTCAGTGGAACCCTCTACTTAACCTTCCAGTTGTATTTCTTATTTATACCCTGGTTTAAAAATTGCAAATGGTTTGATGTGGTGTTTTCTTTTTTGTTTGCTTTTTGTTTTTGCTATGGGCAAAATATAAGAATGCTAGCCACTATTCCAGAGCCACCAGACAACTATACCATTACTCTGTTATGTTCAAAAACTTGGGCAAAAGAAGCCAAGGAAAGAAGCTTTCTCCCTGCTGTACTGAGGAGAAGATGAGGAGGTGTTCTCCCAAGTCCAAAAGAAAGAAGTAGTTCTGAGTGGAGAGTGTCCTCACAAACTTTGTCTCTCAACCTTTAGTCATATGTCCTACGAACTTGTTGATAAAGTCCATTCTTTGGCTAGTATTCTTTCTTTCATTTGTAATCATAGGATGGTTAGTATCTTCCCATATGAGAGAGTGAGGATATCACCTACTTGTGTCCCAGCAATTAATAATAGTCCAGATGGCATCAGGTGGGGGAAGAATAGGGAATAGAGGGAAAGCAGCTTACCACATGCTGGATTTCTTCATTAGAAAAGCGATGAAATTTTAAAATTGTTCTAATTATTAATTTATATTAATAGATGTTATTTTTAGGGCAGTTTTAGGTTCACAGAAAAATTCAGCCAAGTACAGAAAGTTTCTACACCCTCTTTATCCACCCAGTTTCCTCTATGATTGATGTCTTTCATTAGTGTGATATATTTGTTACAATAAATGAACTAATATGGATACATTATTATTAACTGATATAGTTTGAATATTTGTCCCTGCCCAAATCTCATGTTGAATTATAATCCCCTATATTAGAGGTGGGACTTGGTGGGAGGTGTTTGGATCATGGGAGTCAATTCCACATGGTTTGGTGCTGTCTTCATGATAGTGAGTTCTCACAAGATATGGCAATTTAAAAGTGTCTATGTGTGTGTGGCAGCGCGGGGGGCTGTGCCACACACACTTTCTCTCTTGCTCCAGCTTCACCTTCCACAATGAGTAAAAGCTCCCTGAAGCCTCCCCAGAAGCAGATGCTTCTATGCTTTCTGTAGAGCCTGCAGAATCATGAGCCAATTAAACCTTTTTTTAAAATTAATTACTTGGCCTCAGATATCTCTATAGCAATGCAAGAACAGCCTAATATTTTAATTAAAGCCCATAGTCCACCACTGATCTTTTTATTGTCCCCATACTTTTACCTTTTCCAGAATGTCACACCTTTTCCAGAAATGTAGCCTTTTCTCATTGGCTGTTATTCAGGTAACAATATACACTCAGGTTTCCTGCATGATTTTTTGTGATTTGATAGCTCATTTCTTCTGAGCACTGAATAATATTCCATTGTCTGGCTATATCACAGTTTGTTTATGTATTCACCTACTGAAGAATATGTTGGTTGCATTCATGTTTTGGCAATTACGAATAAAGCTGCTCTAAACATTTGTATGCAGGTTCATGTGTGGACATAAGTTTTCAAATAATTTGGGTAAATACCAAGAAGCATGATTGCTGGGTTTTATAGTAAGTGCATGGTTACCTTTGTAAGAAACTACCAGGCTTTCTTCCAAAATTACTGTAACCTGTTGCATTCCCACCAGCAATAAATAAAAGCTCCTGTGCTCAACATACTCACTAGCATTTGATATCATCAGAGTTTTGGATTTTAGCCATTCTAATACGTATGTAGTAGTATCTCATTGTCATTTTAATTTGCAATCCCCTAATGACATATGATGTTGAACATTTTTTCTTATGCTTATTTGCAATTCAATATTCTTTTTAGGGAGATGTCTGTTCATATCTTTTCTTCATTTTTAGTTGGATTTTTTAAATTGTTGAGTTTTAAGAGTTTTTATGTATTTTGGGTATAATTCCTTTATTAGATATGTATTTTATGAATATTTTCTCTAGTGTAGCTTCTTTTTTAAATTCTCTCTGCAATAGTCTTTTTCAGAGCAGAAGTTTTTAATTTTGATGAAGTTCCACTTATCAATTTTTTTCTCTTATGAATCGTACTTTTGGCGTCATAGCTAAACTTTCAGAAGGGCTTCAAGATGGCTGGCTAGAAGCATTTCATGCCCATCTCCTCCACTTAGAACCAAAATAATGCATAGAAAGTCACACTTCAAATACATTATCCAAAGAGAATGTTAGAATTCAACAGAGAAGTGAAGGAAACACCAAAAACAGGGAAGGAGAAGGAAGAGAGGCAGCCTACCTGGCCAAGATCAGCTGGTAGCTGGCAGTGACTTCCCAACATGGGGAAAAGGTGAGTGAGTGACTTGTGGACAGTGGCCTACATCCTCACCACTGGATCCTGAAATCCTGGCCATGGGAGAACACTTTGATCCTGCTAACCCCCGAAACTAACATAGGAAGCTGCCATGGGACAGAAGTGCTCCAGGGATGGGGCTTGCACTGGGTCCCACGCCCTTTCTAAGACCCAAGTGTCTACAGCAAGTCACCATTTTCAAACCTAGCCTTTGGCAGACTGCATGCTGTCCTGGGTCCCAGTAGTGCCGAAACAAAGGCATTACAGAAACCTGGGCAGTTGCTACTGAGACTGAAGAGAGAGCTGGAAGTGCTCCCACAGCCTGGGCTAAGAAGCAAGTGAGATTTGGGCTGTAGCAGTCAGTGCCAGGAAGCAAGTATCATTGGGACTGAGACAGGAATGTAAGCAGAGTGTGAGTTGCCACTGGAATGTAACTGGGAGCTAGGTGGGGAATCCTGCAGCCAGGATGAGGGTTTGAGCTAGGCATGGACTACTGCCACCAGGGATGGAAGATGAGCCTCACTGGGACAGGGAATAAGAGGGATATGCATTCCCCACTAGCTGCCCAAGCTGTGGCCACCAAGGATGGCCCCACTCTCTCCAGTGGGAGGGCCTCAGCATGACTGCTACAGCTCCTCGCCTGAGCACTCTGCCTGAGGCCTGAGAATTATACTGCCACTGCCCACCCTGGCTTGTGCCTGCTTTCATCACTGGGAGGCCTGAACACAAGCCCACCCAACCCAGCTTTGTGCCCTGAGACAGAGCACAAGCTCAGTATCCTGGGGATTGCTCAACCCAATCTGCCACTTTGGGCACCTGAGCACTCCTTTTAAGGGGCTGAGGCTGAGCCTAAACTCCTGGCTGCTATCACCTCAGCTGACAGCTACCTGCAATCACCACCTATGGGCCTAGAGAGTGGCCCACCCAGCCCATCACAGCCACAGCCAACATTAATGAGCATAGCTTTGGACACAGAGAATCATCCTGCTATTGCTATTGCCGTTTCCCATACCACATTGACTGCCGAGGGGCCCAGGAACCTTCCCACCTGCCTGGTCCACTGATGTCACTACCAGCATCTGAGAAAACCACCTGAAGGCCCAAGAATCAATTTGCCCATAACTGCCAACACAGGTGCCAGCATATATTGCCCTGGGGCACAAAGATAGGCATGCTCAGCCCATTGCTGCCACCACTGGGACCTGAACCCTAATCCACCTGGCACCCAAGTCCCTGAAACAACTTCACTACAGCCTCCACTAATAACCACATCAAAACCCACTAAGGAAATCACAGACACCACTAATGCTGCTTATAGCGAAAGAAATCATACAGAGACTACCCTACTACTGCACATACCCAGAATCAAAGCCAAAGTACCTTACACAACAGACACCATGTATATATCTTCAGGAAAGAGTCCTCTCCTATGAAAGCAAATTAAAAAATAGGAAAAAACAAGTGTTACATCAGATACACAGTTATCAATGTAAGGACACAGGAAATGTGTAAAAGCGAGGAAATATGACACCTCCCAAAAGAACATAATAATTGCCAGCAATAGATCTTAATCAAAAATAATTTTTCAAAATCCTAGAAAAAGAATTAAAATATTTATTTTAAAGAAGCTCATAAAGATACAAGAGAATTCAGAAAACAATACAGAGAAATTAGAAAAATAATTCAAAATATGAATGAGATTTTTACTAAAGAGATTTTTTTTTTAGAAGGAACCAAATAGAAATTCTGGAGCTGAATAATTCATTAAAGGAAATACAAAGTACATACAATAGCTTCAGCAAAATCTAGAGCAGGCAGAAGAAAGAATCTCAGAATGTGAAGACAAGTCTTTTGAAATAATCTAGTTAGACTAAGGGAAAAAGAATGACAATGACTTTGCAAGATTTGAGATAACATAAAGCAAGTAAATATTCAGATTATTGGTATCCCTGAGGGTAATGAGACTAAAAATGATTAGAAAACCAATTTAATGAAATTATAGAAGAAAACTTTCCAAGTCTAGCAAAATATTTAGACATTCAGATAAATGAGCCTCAGTAATGCTCAAGAAGATACAATGCAAAAAGATCTTCTCCACAGAACATTGTAATCAGATTGTTTCAAGTCAAAAATAAAGAGCAATAAAGTGGACTTAGAGATTCAATAATTAAGTAATCTTTTTTAAAAAAGACAAAAAAAAAAATAAAGAGCAAATCCTAAAAACAGGATGAGAACTTCATCTAGTCACCTATAAAGGAAACCCCAAAACTAAAAATGGATTTTTCAGCAGCAACATTACAGGCCAGAAGAGAACTTGTTAAAATATTCAAAGTGCCAAAAGAAAACAACTGTCATCCATGCATACTATCCCTGGAAAACTTACCCTTTGTAAATGAAGGAGAAATAAAATCTTTCTCAGACTAGTGAATGCTGAGGTAATTTGTTGCCACTAGACCAGTCCTGCAAGAAAGGCTAGAGGGAGTCCTAAATCTGGAAGTGAAAAGATGGCATTTACCACTGTGAAAATATATGAAAATATAAAACTCATTGGTAAAGCAATAACACAAATCAGAAAGAGAAACAACTGAAATCCACCAGTTTGGTATCGCTAGAGAAATCCACCAAACTGCAAAGACAATCAATAAAAGAAAAATAAAGGAACAAAGATTATAGCCAACAACCAGATAACAATCAACAATATGACATGGCAAAGCCTCATATATCAATAATAACTTTGAATGTAAATGGCTTAAATTCTCCATGTAAAAGATATAGAATGACTTAATAGATTTAAAAAAACCGTGATTAAACTATATGCTGCTTTCAAGAAACTCACCTTACCAGTAAAAACACATATAGACTGAAAGTGAAGGGATGGAAAAAGATGTTCCATGCAAATGGAAACCCAAATGAGCAAATGTAGCTACACAACACAGACTTTAAGTCAAGGACAGTAAAAAAGACAAAGAAGGTCATTACATAATAATAAAGGCATCAATCCAGCAAGAAGATATAACAATTTGAAACATATATGCATTGAACACTAGAGCACCCACATTCATAAATAAAATATTTCTAAATCTAAGGAGAAAGAGATAAATTGCAAACAATAACAGTGGAAGACTTCAACACTCTACTCTCAGCATTAAGCAGATAATCTAGACAGAAAATCAAAAAAGAAATATTGGATTTATACTGAAATTTAGACCAAATGGACTTGACAGATGTTTACAGAATATTCTACAGAGAAACTGCAGAATATAGATTTTTTTAATCAGCAGATGGAATTATATCCAGGATTGACCATATATTAGGCCACAAAAGAAATTTTGACAATTTTTTAAAAACTGAAATCATATAAGCATCTTCTCAGACCACAGTGGAATAAAACTAGAAATCAATACCAACTGAAACTTTGGAAACTATGCAAATAAATGGAAATGACATGTTTCTGAATGACCATGGAGTCAATGAAGAAAATTAAGATTGAAATAACAAAATTTCTTGAAACAACATACCAAAACACAACATACCAAAACCTGTGAAATACAGCAAAAGCAGTGCTAAGAGGGAAGTTTATAGCAATAAATGCCTACATACAATAAGTAGAAAAAGTAAACAAATGAACAATCTAATAATGCACTGCAAGGAACTAGAAACCCAAGAAAACAACAAACCCAAAATTTACAGAATCAAAGAGATAATAAAGATAAAAGCCAAACTAAATGAAATTGAGACTAAACAAAGATACAAAAGATACAAAATTAAAAGCTCATTCTTCAACAAGATGAAGAAAATTAATAACTTGCTAGCTAGACTAACCAAGAGGAGAGGAGACCCAAATAAAGAAAACCATTAATGAAAAAGAAGACATTACAACTGATACCACAGAAATATAAAAGATCATCAGAGATTTTTATGAACAACTATATGCTGAAAAACTTGAAAACCTAGAGGAAATGGATACATTCCTGAAAAAATACAACCTACCAGGATTGGATCAGGAAGAAATAAAACATCTGAACAGACCAATAAAGAGTACTAGTAACAAAAAGCCCCCCAATAAAGAAATGCCCAGGACCAGATGGATTCAAAACTAAATTCTTTGAAATGTACAAAGAAGAACTAATACCAATCCTCCTGAACTATCCAAAAAAATTAAAGAGGATTAAATTCTCCTTAACTAATTCTATGAAGCCAGCATCACCCTGATACCAAAACCAGATAAGGATGCAACAGCAGCAACAACAACAAAACTGCAGACCAATATCCTTGATGAACATAATGTAAAACTCCCCAACAAAATAGCAGCAAGTCTAATACAACTGCACATGAAAAAGATAATACACCACAGTCAAGTGGGATTTATACCAAGGATGCAAGGATGTTTCAACATATGCAAATCAATAAATGCAGTACATCACATCAACAGAATGAAGGACAAACACCATACAATCATCTCAATAGACACAGAAAAAGCATTTGATAAAATTCAACATTCCTTTATGATAAAAAATTGCAATAAAATGGCATAGAAAGAACATATCTCAAAATAATGTAGGTGATTTACAAGAAAACACACAGTTAACATCATATTGTCTGGGAAAAAGCTGACAGCCTTTTCTCTAAGATCTGGAGCAAGACAAGGATGCCCTCTTTTACCACGGTCATTCAACATGGTACTGGAAGTCTGAGCTAGAGCAATCAGGCAAGAGATAAAAATAAAAGCCATCCAAATTGGAAAAGAGGAAGCCAAATTTTTTCTCTGTGCTCATAATATGATCTTATATTTTGAAAAACTTAAAGACTCTACCAAAAAACTCTAAGCTTTGATAAATGAATTTGGTAAAGTTACAAGATACAAAATCAATGTACAAAAATCAGTGGCATTTCCACAAACCAATAATGATCTAACTGAGAAAGAAATGTATGGAATTGCCTTCTTGATTTTGTAGCTATTAATTTTGTAGCTATTGCTATAAAAATAAATAAATAAATAAAGTATCTAGAGGAATAAATTTAACCAAGGAGATGAAAGCTCTCTGCATGGAAAGCTATAAAATGCTGATGGAAAATTAAAGATGACACAAATAAGTGGAAAAATGGCCCATATTCACAGATCAAAAGAATTAATATAATTAAAATGACTATATATGCAAATCAATGTCTAGATTCAGTACAATTCACATCAAAATACCCATGCCATTCTTCACAGAATTACCAGTAAATAAATAAATGAATACAAAAATCCCTGGCCTGGCATGATGGCTCAAGCCTATAATCTCAGCACTTTGGAAGGCCCAGGCAAGATGATCACTTGAAGTCAGGCCAGGAGTTTGAGGCCAGCCTGGTGAACACAGTGAGACCCCATCTGTACCAAAAGTTTTTTTTTAATTAGCTAGGTGTGGTGGTGAGCACCTGTAGTCCCAGATATTCAGGAAACTGAGGCAGGAAGACCATTTGAGCCCAGGAGTTTGAGGTTACAGTGAGCTGTGGTTATGCCATTGCACCACAGCCTGGGTGACAAAATGAGACCCTGTCTCAAAATTTTAAAAAAAGAAAAGCCCCGAAATTCATGTGTAGCCAAATAGGAGTCCAAATAGCCAAAGCAATCCTGAGCAAAAGGCATAAAGCTGGAGGCTGGAGGCATCACACTACCTAACTTCAAAATATATTGTAAAGCTATAGTAATTAAAACAGTATAGTATTGGTATAAAAATAGACCAATGGAACAATTTAGAACTCATCAATAAAGCTACATATTTTCAGCCAACTGATCTTCAACAAACTGACAGTTACTTGCACTGGGTGGGGAAAAGACACCCTCTTCAATAAATGATCCTGGGAAAAGTGGCTATGCAGAAAATAAAACTGAACCCTACATCTCTCCACTATAAACAAAAATAAACTCAAAGTGGATTAAAGACTTAAACATAAATACCCAAAACTATAAAAATACTAGAAAAAAATGCTAGAGAAAACTCTTCTGGATATGGGTCTAGGCAAAAAATTTGTGACAAAAACCTCAAAAGCACAGACAACAAAACAAAAAAATGGACAAATGAAAATATATTAAACTAAAAAGCTTCTGTGTAGCAGTAAAGGGAATAATTTTCAGAGTCAAGAGACAACCTGTTGAAAGAGAGAAAATATTAGCAAACTAATCATATGATACAAAACTAATATCCAGAATGTAGAAGGAATTCAAACAAGTGAAAATGAATAAAATAAATAATCCCATTAAAAACTGGACTAATAGACATTTCTCAAAGGAAGACAAATTGCCAACAGGTATATGAAAAAATGCACAACACAACAAATCATTAGAGAAATGTAAATCAAAACTATAGCGAAATGCCATCTTACCCTAGTCAGAATGGCTACCATTAAAAAGACAAAAAATAACGGATGTTTGCAAGGATGTGGAGTAAAGGGAACTCTTATACACTGTTAGTAAGAATGTAAACTAGTACAGCCTCTATGGAAAACAGTATAGATATTTATCAAAAAACTAAAAATAGAATCACCCACTTGATTCAGCAATCCCACTACTCTGTATCTACCCAAAGGAAAATAAATCAATATATCAAAGGGATATCAGCACTCTTATGTTTATTGCAGAACTATTCACGATAGTGAATGGAATACATATGCAATCAACCAACCAAATTTTTCATCAATAGATGAATGGATAAAGAAAATGTGGCATATATATACAACGGAATACTATTTAGTCATAAAAAGAATGAAATCATGCCATTTGAAGCAACATGGATGAAACTGGAAGTCATTATCTTAAGTGAAGTAAACTAGGCACAAAAAGACAAACATCACACGTGCACTTACATGTGAGAGCTAAAAAAATTTGACCACATAGAGGAAGAGTGTAAAAAGATAGATAACAAAGACTGGGAATGGTGACTTGAGGGGAGAGGAGAGATAAAGAGACGTAGGTTAAAGGGTACAAGCATACAGCAAGATAGAAGGAAGAAATGTAATATTTGACAGCAGAGTAGGATGACTATGCTTAACAAAAATGTATTGTATTTGGCTGATGGACACCCTAAATACCCTAACTTGATCCCTATGCCTTATATACATGTAATGAAATTTCTCATATATCTCATACATTTGTACAAATAAAAAAATTGTCATTGCCAAGGTTACCTAGAGTTTTTCCTATGCTGTCTTCTAGAAGTTTCATAGTTTTATGTTTTACACTTAGACCTGTGATCCAATTTGAGAAATTTTTGTGAAAGATGTAAGGTTTGCCTGTAGATTATTATTATTATTATTATTATTGTTTGACTTTGGGCATCCGGTTGTTTTGGAACATTTGTTAAAAAGACTATCATTTCTCCATTGTATTGCACTTGCTCCTTTGTCAAAGATCAACTTACAATATTTGTATGGTCCATTTTTGGACCCTATTCCATTGATCTATTTGTTCATTCTTTTGCCAGTACCACACTGTTTTGATTACTGTAGCTTTATAGCACATCTTGAAGTTGGATAGTGTCAGTTCTCCAGCTTTCTTCTTCTTTAATATTTTGTTGGCTGTTCTGAGTTTTTTGCCTTTCCATATAAACTTGCCTATGAGTTTTTATGTAAATTCAAGATACAATCTAGAGAGTCTAAAGATTACTGGTCAACATGAAAACATCTATTTCCACTTTTACATTTAAAAGAGCAATATAATTATTTTGAAAATAAAAATGACGTATTTGCCACAAACTCAACTTACCTTTTCCATAGCTTCTGTCGTCTGCTAGAAAAAGATAGGTTTCTCTTTTTTGCCACTGGAAAGTCCCTTTTCTCAGGGCTGAGCAAAGAAGAAAAGAAGTAATATCCAGCCCTCATGCTGTAGAATATATTAAATGGTGGAGTCTTTTATATTTCCTGTATTTTTCTTGAATAATATGGAAAATGATATATTCCAAAGGTAATATGGGTAATACAGTTAGGACTTTATTTTTTCAAATGGGTAATAAAGTTAGGAGTTTGTTTTTCCTACAGATTAGGCATAAGGGAATTTGAGATATATTTTTCTCCAGAGTTCAGTCTTTTATGCCTTCCTCATATATTTTAGGTGAAACCTCAAGATCAACCTCTGTAAAGTCATGATAATTTGGACAATATTGGAGAACGAATATATTATGTGGACTGTTTGTGCTGGGACTAAAACTGGTTTCAAATTCTTTAATGAATTATTACATATAGTGGACCAAATCATTCAGTGTTTATTCTCCAAAATCTTCCATCAATTCTTAGAGCCTTCTCTACTACCACACTGCTTTGCCTCAGGTAACTGTTCCCATTTCTTCTCTCAGAGGAAGATTTCATCACTAGAAATCTTATCTTGTTCTAAAAACATTTTGTGAGCAGTTTTTCATTAACAGATGTGTTCCACATTTATTTAGCTGCTTCTCTTCCTTCATGCATGTGTTCAGTGTTGACTCTGTTAAACTCTGTAGTACAAGGATGAGTGTATTAACTTGATCCCACATAATAGGACATTAAAAGGAATCTTTGGAAAAGAAGCAGTGTAATAGTCATTAACAGGGACGAGCACAAGTCTTCGATGAAGACCACCATATTTGGCCATGCTGTTGGAATTTGATATTGTCACATGATGGTGTTAGTATTAGACCTTCAAGTATGGTCATTTGAAAGGAATCAAAAGACCTTTACATCTACACATACACACATGTACGCACAGAGTGAAAAGTCAGGTCTTCCTTCTGCATGATCCTAGCAGGAAACATCCTTTGTTGTCTATTCTTCCTCTCACATTCTGAGAAATGTGAGTCCCACTCACTAGAAGCTCTGTTTTGGAGTGACTCATCTCCTTCAGTAACATTACCAGCCTTTCCACTTTGTTCCAGCTACAAGATGCAGTCACCAGAATAATTTAATGCCCTCCTGCTAATTGCCAGGGCTAATAGAAAAACTGCTATAACTCTTCAAATGCTTTTCGTTTACATGTTGATTTCTTGCTTCCCACTTGGGAAAGATGTGTTTGGCTTCTAACTGCTTTTGATCTAATGGTTCTGTAGACTGACCTACTTTCATTTTTTGTACTGCTGACATTTATTTTATTTTCTTTATTTAAGGGCAGAAAATAACAGAAAGGTAATCAGCATGCATTTAGGTCATTGTAAGTGTCCTAGTTACATTTGCATTTTTCTGTTAAAAGTCTAATGCTGCCTTTGAATGATTTAAGATATTTGGACAAGAGGAAAAATAACCCTTCCTTCCCATAAATCCAGAGTGAAAACAAAGAGAATGCATAATCCACCTGCCTTGATACAGGACCATGTAAATTACATCAGCTGCAGTCATAGATTTTGTCAGCCTCCAAGAAATCATCCCCAGAGGACCAAAATCCGGGTAAGGAAGAGGGCCTCTTTTTTCCCCATAGCACTAGAAGCTTTGAAGGACCCAGAGGACAGAATCCTACCTTTTTGATTACTGGGTTTCAAGGCAGAGTGTGATCTTTGTCCCAAACAGGGGAGGTGACATCCAAATGAACTCCATCTCACTCTCTCAATGTGGGGAACAGCACAGAATTATGCTTCAAGGGTCTTTTACATATTTCAAGAACCAGAATGAGGTTTGCACAAACCTGAAAAATGATTAAGTAGCAATGAGGACACTGCATGTAAGAAGGCAAAATTGTGCCAGACTCTTCTAGTATTTGGGACAGATACAGGAGACAGACAGGAACTACCGTGATGAGTTTAGCAATTAAAGGGAGAGTAGTAGGAGTTCATCTGTGACACCAGTTGGAGAGCCTTACATCAATTTCTCAGTTGTGGTTTTCTTTTACTCTTCAAGGATTCAGAGCACAGCATTTCTCAAATTGCATTCTATTTTGTGAAAGATTCTCATAAGGCTAATACCTGTTTCTGCAGACAAATAAGTTTGGAAAATACTGATTTACAGAAAGTTTGTTTACATTTTGTTATGTTTTTATTTTACAATTTCTCTGAGTTTTTAATATGACAATATATATTGTGACTCTCCAAAATAGAGGAAAAATAATAAATACATTCCAAACTAATTGACCACAGAGGTTCTTTGTGGAATGACACTATTTTGTAGTTTTTTAAAATCAAAATAACATGCATATGGTCCTAAAATCAGATATTGCTAATGAAATGGTAATGAAAAAACAATCTCTGACTCCCATTTCTGGCCACTTCTATTCCTGCTCCAATAAGTAACTTCCTTTAATCAAGTCTGTTTTAAGATTTTCTGGTGGTTACCCAAATGATACACTTATAACATTATTTGTTGAGTTGTCAACATTGACATGGATTTTTTATAATATCCATTGACTGGCTGAGATTTAGGTTCACTTACATCATGTGTCCACTTTTCCTCCCCCTCTTCTTAAAATAGCTATATAATTACTTTTAGTTACCCTAATCATTACCTTTGTAGCTTTAGATGAATAGACACAAAATTATTTCTTGTGCCATTCACCTTTTTGTCTCTTTTTATGTAGATTTATAGAAGAGTTGCAAAAATAGAAATGAGAGCTTCCATATACCCTTCGCTCAGCTTCTTCTGATGTTAACATTTTATATAACCATGTTGTATTTGTCAAAATTAAGAAACTAACATTGGTACAATAATATTAACTAAATGAGAGACTTTATTTAGATTTCTCCACTTTTTCTCTTGGCATCCTTTTTCTGTTTCAGGATCCAGGCCTGGATATCACATTGTATTTAGTCAACTTTTCTCCTCATTGTCCTCCAGTTGATGAGGGTTTCTTAGTCTTCCTTATCTTTCGTAACTTCAAAACTTTTAGCAAGTAGTGGTCAGTTTTTATCTGATGTTTTATTATGATTGTACTAAAGTTATAAATTTGAGGGAAGAATATCACAGAGGTATCCTGTGTAATATCGTATCAGGAGCATATGATACCAACGTGAGTGATGAAGTCAACCTTGTTCACTTAGATAAGGGAGAATCTGCCAGGTTTCCCACTGTAAATTATCAGTTTCCTCTTCCCATGCTGTTTGTTCATTAGGAGTGAGTCACTAAGTGTAGCTGTACTCAAGCATAGAAGCATTAAGCTCCAACTCCTGTAGCTGTAAGTAGCAAAAAATTTGCAGATGGATGCTAAAACTACCACAATAATGAACTTAGTCTGGGGGAAGATATGTTAAGGTACAAATATTGCCTTAAACATTATCCCACTAATTTAGAATTAATCAGTGGATCTTGCCTGCATTTATTATTACTGTGGTATTCTAATGGTGATTTTCCATTTATCTTATTTCCTCTACATTTATACATTAGAAGTATTCTATTTTTTAAAATGTCCTTTTCCTCTAATTTAGTTGTGGGGGGTGTGTGTGTGTGTCTGTGTGTCTGTGTGTCTGTCTGTGTAGAGAGAGAGGGAGGAACTATTTATATCAGTGTGGGTTCATGAATATTTATTTTATTATTTGGGTTATAATTCAATACTATTGTTATTTATTTTCTGGCTTAAATTTCAAACTTTAGCCATTGGCAGCTCTTTCAGATTGACTCTTAGGCCCTTTTGACATGCCCATCTGTTTTTAGGACTTCTTTACTGGAATTACAAAATATTCCAGACTCTTGTATTTTTTTCTATCCAAGCCCTAGAATCAACTATCTCTCCAACGTTGCTTTGCTTTATTTTACTGAAGAATGGTATTTAGAAACCAGCATTTGAGCATCAGGTATACTTTATATGAATAGGGTATCACTGCTTCCAGTGATACCCTATCCATTACAGTAGACAGAACTAGAAAATAATGTATGCCTACTAATCCATTTGTACACACATGACTACATTTATTTCTGTACCTATCTGTGTGTATGTATATGTATGTAAACATGAGTTCATACTGATATCTCAGCTTCTAATCTAGCATCATAGGATTCATCCTAGCATTTCCAACTTGCTTATTTGTAACTTCTTTTTCTGACAGTGAAAGTGACTGGGATCTCATGATCCACTATATATTTACTTATTTGTTCAACCTAGTATACAAATACAGTAGTTTTAGGATGCTAATTCATATCTAGGCTTAATGTTTTAAAAAATTATTTAGTTTCTCTCCTCCCCAACCCCTTCATTGAGCTTATGGCATACATCTGTAACACAGTCAGTGCAGAGCACTATAGGTTTTGGTGAAGCCATATATACACCACCACTGTCCCCTACAGAAGAGTTATATTGCTACATTGCCCTGAAAATTGCCTTGTCTGACCCATTTGTTGTTCATCCCTCCCCCATTCCCAACTCCCAGAAACTACTTATCTGTTTTCTATTCCTACAGTTTTGCCTTTTCCACAATGTTTTATAAATTGAATTATACATTACATAAGCCTATGGGTCTGGGTAGCAAAATGCACTTTTAATTCATCCATATTGTTTAGAGAATCAGTAGTTTGTTTCTTTTTATTGCTGAGTAATACTCCATGGTAGGGATGTACACAGTCTGATTACTCATTCACCCACTGAAGGACATATGAGTTGTTTCTAGTTTTTGCCAATTATAAATAAATCTACTATAAACATTCACATATAGGTTTCTGTGTGAACATAAAATTATAATTCGCTTGGGTAATATTTGGGAATGGAACTGCTGGATCATATAGTAAGTTTGTGTTTATAATAAATTGCCAAACTTTCCCAAAATGGCTATACCATTTTGCATTTCCGTCAACAGTGAATGAGAGTTTCTGTTGTTCCTTATTGTCTCTAGCACTTGATACTGTCAGATTTTTGTTTGTTTTAATTTTAGCTATTATAAGAGTGTGTAGTTGTATTTTATTATAATTTTAATTTGTATTTTCCTAAGTATTAATGGCGTGAGTATTTTTTCATATGTTTACTTGCCATTTACATATCTGTTCTGGTAGAGTGTTTAATTCTTTTGTCCATTGGTCTCTTGGGTTGTTTATTGTTTGTTGCGTTTTAAGTGTTCTTTACATATTCTGGGTATAATTTCCTTATCGAATATGTTATTTGCAAATATTTTATCCTATTCTGTAGCTTATCTGTCATTTTTAACTGAGTCTTTTGCAGAACAAAAATGTTAAGTTTTAGTGAAGCCCAATTTATCACTTTTTTAACAAAAATGTATAATGTTTTTGGTGTTGTATCAAAAAAATCATCAGTATACCCAAGGTCCCACAGATTTTTACCTATGTTTTCTTTTCAGAATTTTATACCTTTATATTTCACAGTTAAGTCTGTGATTAGGTTAATTTTTCTAAAATATGTAAGATGTATGTTGCTGCCACATTTACAGTTTTATATAGTATGTTTTTTAAATTATTGTAGCTAGTATTATTTTCAATAGTTTTGTCTTTTAACCTCACATTAAAGACATAAATAATTTAGATGTCATCATTATAACATTAGAATATTCTGAATTTGACCATGTACTTACATTTCTCAGTGAGTTTTATACTTACAGATGTTTTTATATTAATCATTAGCATTTTTTTCTTTCAGTTTAAAAAACTCGCTTTAGCATATTTTGTAAGACCGGTCTGATGGTGATGAAATCTCTCAGATTTTGTTTGTAAAAGAAAGTATTCTCCTTCGTTTCTGAAGAATAGCTTTGTTGGGTACAATATTCTTGGTTGGCATTTTTTTTTCCTTTGGCACTTTGAATATATCATTCCATTGTCTCCCAGTCTGTAAGCTTTATCCTGAGTAGTTTTCTGCTAGCTCTGTTGGAACTCCCTTATATATTTTTTGCTTCCTCTCTCTTTCTGCTTTCAGAACCTTCTCTTTGTGTATGATATTTGAAAGTTCAATTATAATATGTTGTGGGGTAGTCTTATTTAGATGAAATCTGATTGGAATCCTTTGGCCTTCTTATACCTACATATTTACATCTCACTCCAGGTTTGGAGAGTTTTCTGTTACTATTTTTTAAAATAAGGTTTCTACCCATTTATCTTTCTCTTCCCCTTCATGAGCTCTATGACTTATAAATTTGTTCTTTTGAAACTGCTCCATAAATCATGTATGTATTCTTCATTTCTTTTCATTCTTTTTTCTTCTCTGACTGTGTATTTTCGAATAACTTGTCCTCAAGTTCACAGATTCTTTTTCTGCTTAATTGCACTGTTGATTCTTCTATTGTATTTTTCATTTTGTTTTTGTTCAGCCTCCAAGATTTCTATTTGCTTTTTAAAATTATTTCAATCACTGTATTTAAATTTTTCATTCTGATCACTTAATGTTTACCTCATTCTATTGAATTGTTTCTCTGCATTTTCATGAAGTTCACTGAGCTTCCTTAAAATAGTTATTTTGAATTATTTGTCAGGCATTTTATATATCTCCACTTCTTTATAATCAGTTACTGGTATTTTATTTTGTTCATTGGGTGAGGTTGTAGTCTACTAACGGTTCTTGATGCATGTGGTCCTGCATCACTGTCTGCACATCTGAAGAAGCAGGTACTTTTTCCAGTATTCACAGGCTGGCTTTGTTTGGGAAAGTCATGCAACAAGTGCCATGCTGGTACGGGTCAGGATCCTGGGGCAGCTGCATCCACTGTGGCACTGCCAAAAGCCTGAGATCCCCTATGGCATCAGCAGTATTCAGGTAGGCCAGAAGCCTGGGACAGCCACAGTTGGTGTAACACTGGGTTGGGCCAGAAACCTGGGGCTGCTAAGGCCAGCCTGCTGTGGAGGGCTGTCTGGATCTTGGGGCTGCTGATGTCAGCCCAGCATTGATGTGGAGATCAACTTTGCTACACCTGGGGCTATGTGATTCTCTTTGACACTGAAGTAGGTCTAGAGACTCAGTTCATGGGTACCAACCTGAAATATGGGGCCACAGGAACCTACCTGATGCTGGATTTTACTGTCGTGGGCCCAGCATTGAGGTTCAAGACAAACTCCTGTGCTCACTTTCCTCTCTATCTGTCAAGCAGACAGTGTCTTTCCCCAAGCTGGGCTGCCTGAGGTTGAGGGATGGGTGATGCAAATAATGTAAAACTATCCTGCATACCTTCTTCAATGCTTCTTTTCTTATTTTTGTGCTACAATCAGATATTCTGATCTCTTATCTGGTTTCCTAAGTTATTGTGAAGATATTTTCATGTCTAGATAGTTATTCAAATTGATGTTTATGCAGGGGGACAATAGCTAGAGAGTTTTACTCTGCCATCTTACCCTGTTACTCTCAAGGAATTGTTATTTAAATACTAGTAAAGATATTTCATTTGATAAGCTCATGTAGTAGGGCAGAAGGAGCTGCTTGTCAAGTATAATTACTACCATTCTCATAAGATGAAGCAGAGGCTTCTTTAAAAAGGAACAAAATATTCTTTGAATGTAGAATTTAGGGAACTTACCAAACTGGGTGGAGTGTCTTTAAGGCTAAATGTGTAGGGCAAAAACTTGAAGCTGATGTAAGATGAAGTATAAATTTGTTTGAAATGGAAGGAGAAAAACAACAGTAACAATTTTTGAAAATACATTGGCAAATGAACACAATGAGTAATGCTGAACTTTGATGTTTTATATTTTACATGTAAAGAAAATGTTTAAAAGAACATGACACATTTCCAAATACAGCAAAATATGTTTAAGTGGGGGTGTATATAGTCCTAAACTGGTTTTTAAATGTAGTGATAGAGCTTTAACAGAGTTCTCAAGATGGGACTATATCACTCATTGCTTTTGATCATCTTAATATACCCCTATCTGTAACATATCCACAATTCTATTAACTTTTATTATAAAACTCAATATATTTAAAGAGGTATGACTTGATTTATGGAACATTGCTCTGAAGAAAACTGTAATGAAGAAAAACAAGTAAAGCTGGAAATATAAAATAATACTTTCCAAAGCTCCATTTTCTGATTTACTTATGTATCTAGGTTCTTATTTTTTAATACTTCAGAGAAATTTTAAGGCATATAAAAGTAAAAAATATAATTTTAAAAATACCTCTATCATTACTACTTTAATTTTATATATATTGACATCATGTCTTATTTTCTTAGGTATTTTTAAATAAATAAATAAATTATTATGGGAAAAATAAAATTCATTTGTACTTCGCTCCCGATTCCATTCAGTTTCTTCCCTCCACAAGGGCTTTAGCCATCCTAAATTTAATGTCTACCTTTCCTCTTCATTTTTTGCTTGCTATTTTATCATTATTTTTTAGCTTTTCTGTATTCATATGTGAAAGTAAATAATAAATACAAATACGTTTTTTAAAAGACATCCATACTGCATATATTTCTGCATATTTTTCATGCATCATTTTGAGAACTATTGATGTCTACACATATAAACTTATTCAGTTAGTTTAATTGCTGTATAATTGTCAACATCCGATTGTATCATATTTATCATATTTGATTGGCTCATTCTTTTTTTTTTATTTGCTCATTCTTTTACCATTGCTATGTGCAACTTTGTGGATCCAGCATTGTCCATAGGTGAATGAATGTCTCTTCCATATTCACTTAGATAGAAATTTACCAGGCCACATTATGCACATTTTCAATTTTTCTAGAAACTGCCAAATTTTTCTCTAAAGTGGTTTAATTAATGCACATGTCCTCAATCAAAATATGAGAATTTCAAATTGAACATGTTCTCTACAATCCTCGATATTGTGAAGCTCTTTAAATTTTTGCCAAGCTAACTAGTGTGAAATATAATCCTATGGTTGTTTTAACTCATTATTCCTTGATTTTTACTGGAATTAAATATACTTTCCCCTTTTACTTACCGTGTATTTCTTCTGTGATTGCCATTTCATGCTTATCCTTTTCTGATTGATTTGTAAACCTTAAAAATTATTTTCTGGATACTAATCTATTCGCCCATTATCTATACTAGACTGTAATTCTTTTGCTTTGAGTCTGGTTTTTATTCCTGTGTAAGTTTTTAATTTTCACACAATCGTATCTATCAATTTTGTCTTTAAGTTAATAGCTTATATTTGTTGCTTAAGAAATTATTTCTTATCTTTTTGTCATAAGATAGTCTTCCAAATTTTACTACCAATAATTTAATTTTTCCAATTTAGAGCTCTATTTCACCAAAATTAATTTTTATGTGTTATGTGATATAGGTGTCTGGCTTTTTCTCTATATAGAAAACAACGTGTCCTAATTCCATCTATTCAACAATGCTTCCTTTCTCATTGATTTGAAACGTCACTTTTAAAATCTAAGAATTTCCAAATATCCATGGGTCTTCATGGGCTCTTGGGATCTATTTGTTCAGTTCTTTGCCATCTTCACACTATCTTAAAACTATTACTGTATTATAACTCTTGAAATTGAATAGGACAATTCCTTTTATTCTTTTTTATTTTTTAAATCTTAGCTATTCTTGGGCTTAGACATTTCTACGTAAACTTTGGCTTGTTTTTTTAACTTTGACAAAACAATCCTGTTGGGATTTAAATTTGATTAAAATTTATAGATTAGTTTTATAGATTATCTTGGGTTCTTCTCGTATTTTAAATCTGCCTTAAATATTTCCACATTAAATAGCATAGACATTCAGAAAAGTACTAGAGGTTAACCAACCCAATGATATATTGTAATTAAATTATAAAAGTAAATTTATTTTAGCTGTGATATGTTGAAAAGGAAGAGAGAATTGGAAACTTTCTGTATATAGAGTCTTGTTTTTGCATTTATTTTAAAAATCTGGCTAAATTAAACATCAGATCTCAAATGTTTCCATCATCTTAGATCTGTCACTGAACAGTAAACAAAATTAGAATAAGTTTATAATAATTTAGAAGAAAATAATGTTTAAATTATATATGCTTATTATAAAACTACTTTATTCTCAGTCCTGAGCCCAATTCTGCAATACACAAAAAGTAATTTCAGAATTGCTAGCCTATACCACTGTGAAAAACCAAATCTACTGGAGTGAAATACATTTTTACAGTTCTTTTTTCCCTGTGGGCTAGAGATATAAAGTCAAAGCATTTTGTTCTGTGTCTTGCTTATTTCACCTATCATAAAGACTTCTAGTTCCATCCATGTTGCTGCAAATTACAGGATTTTTTTCCCTTTTATGGATGAATAATATTCCATTGTGTGTGCGTGTATGTGTGTGTGTAGTGTGTGTGTGTATATATATATATATACACACACATTTTATATATATATATATATATATATATATATATATATACATACACACACATTTTCTTTATCTATTCATCTACTGATGGACACTTAGGTTGATTCCATGCCTTGGCTATTGCAGATAGTGCTGCAAGAAACATGGGAGTGTATGTGTATTGTACATACTATTTTTATCTTCAATATACTGAGTTCCTTTCTTTTGGATATGTATCCAGTAGGGAGTAGTTCTATTTTTAGTTTTTTGAAGCATCTCTATACTGTTTTCTATAATGGCTGTACTATTTTACATTCTGACCAACAGTAAACAAGCATTCCCCTTTCTCCACATCCTCACCAGTATTTGTTATTTTTTTTTTTTTTGGTCTTTTTTTATGATAGCCATTCCAACTGGAGTGAGATAATATCCCATTTGGTTTCGATTTGCATTTCCCTGATGATTAATAATTTTGAACATTTTTTATATACCTGTTGGCTATTTGTCTCCTTTTGAGAAATGTCCATTCTGATCTTTTGCCCATTTTTAATTGGATTATTTGGGGTATTTTGCTATTGAGTTGTTTGAGATTTTTATATATTTTGGTTATTAATCTCTTGTCAGATGATAGTTTGAAAATATTTTCTCCCATGCTCTCAGTCATATGTGGGAGCTAAAAATGTACCTCTCATGGAGGTAGAAAGTAGAATAGTGATTGTCAGAGGCTGTGAAGGGAAGAAGGAAGGGGAAGGATAAAGAGTAAAATGGTTAATGTGTAAAAAAATCCCATTAGATAGCAGAAATAAGTTCAAGTATTTGATTGTACAGTATGGAAATTACAGTTAACAAAAATGTATTGTATATTTCAAAATAACTGGAAGAGAATGTTCCCAACATAAAGAAAAGACAAACGTTGGAGGTGATGGATATCCCAGTTACCCCAATCTGATCACTATACATTGTGTATATGTATCAAATTATCACATGTCCCTTCAAAATATAAACAACTATGATACATCAATTAAAAAATACAAAAAGTCATCTTTCCAGACAATAGGCATTTTGGACTTCTCTATTTCTTGAGCTATATTTTATTTTCTGTAATTTTAGCTGATGATCTTACTCAAATGCCTATTTCTAGTGAGGAAACTTCATCATAACTTATTATTGTCAACCTCACTCCCCGAAAAGTACTAACCAATTCTGATTATCCCCAGAAATCATTTAGTATCATGTAATAAAATTATGTATCTGAAAACAAGCCAAAGCGTTGCACTTAACAATTCTTTGAGTTCAGTGTTAACAACTGCATGTTGCAAGGAGGTGGTGACAGATTGTCTGGAGAGGGAAACAGCAGCAGGTCACCATTGCCTTCTGGGCTTTGCCAAGAAGTTTGTATTCTGCTATTCTTTTTTTATGACACAATTATAGTTATACATATCTATGGGGCATAATTTGATGTTTCAATGCATCTACGCATTGTATAATGATCAAATAAGGGCATTTAGTGAACCCATCACCTCTTACATTCATCATTTCTCTTTTTGCAGAAAGCCTCTCTTCTGGCTATTTTGTAATATATTATACCTTACTGTTAACTACTGTTACCTTATCATGCAATAGAACACCAGCACTTATTCTATCTAATTCTGACTTTGTACCCATTGACCAACCTCTCTTTATCCTTCTCTCTCACTCCCCTCCCCAGTCTCATAACCACTGTCCTACTCTCTGCTTTTATATCAATGTGTTTTTTTAAATCCATGTATGAATGAGATCACATGGTATTTATCCTTCTATGCCTGACTTAGAAGGTTCATCTCTGTTGTTGCAAATGATGGGATTTCATTATCTTTATGGCTGAATAGTATTTCATCATGTGTATACCACATTTTCTTTATAATTCTATCTAAGGACAATGAGGGTCCATTAAAGAGTTGTAAAAATGAGAGAGACAAGCTAGACTGATGATTTAGAAAGATGACAGTGTATAGAGGATGCATTGCAGAGGGGCAAGGTTGGGACTAGGAATACCAGAAAGACAGAGAAGGGGAGAGCAATCAGTTTACAAAAGCATAATTTCTAACACTCTTACCAATGACTACCAAAAATTCTTAGGTTAATTATGAGTAAATTGGTTGAAATCAGAAGTCTTTCTAAACCAGGATAAGGGACACCATGCGGAGGAGGAGGGATCAGAGTGGTTTACTGGTGCTTCCTTCACAGACATGCAAAATTCTACATTAATGCCCTATTTCTATGAAGGGTATTCTAGCAAAATGGAAGAAGAGAATATGTTTTGATTCAAATATAGGGTTATTTAAAAATATTATTTCTATCACCAAAGAATTGGGAATTATAGAATCTAATGGAAAAAAGAAAAATCAAAAAAGAAAAATCTCAGAATCAAATGTAAGTTCATTAAAAAAACTTCCAAAAGACAACCACTTTATAGCAATGTGTATTTAAACCTGTCATATGGCATGAATTTTTTTTTAATTGAGTTGGAGTCTTACTCTGTTGCCCAGGCTGGAGTGCAGTGGCGTGATCTTGGCTCACTGCTACCTCCACTGCCTGCGTTCAAGCAATTCTCTTGCCTCAGCCTCCTGAGTACCTGGGACTACAGCTGTGTGCCACTACACCCGGCTAATTTTTTTATATTTTAGTAGAGATGGGGTTTCACCATGTTGGCCAAGCTGGTCTTGAACTCCTGACCTCAGGTGATCTGCCTGCCTTGGCCTCCCAAAGTGCTAGGATTACAGGTGTGAGTCACTGCACCCAGCCTGAATTTTTAATTAAGGCCAAATCTATATCCTCAAGAAAAGCAGAGAACATTAGAAATCTTCTGTTTATTTGAGGCAAACTATCTTCTTTTCTTGAAAACATCAAGTTAATCATGGCAAAAAAAAAATGAGTTTATTACTTGCATTACCTGATAATTGCCTCACTTTCCTCTTTCACTTAGTATCTGAAGATATGGCTTCAGAGCCCTTCATAAAGCTCAGAAGTTAATAACATCAAATAATTTTCTTGGAATCCCATGACTGCTGCTTTATAAGCATAGCCAACTCACCAGTTCTGAGAGAAAAGAAGGAAGGTGGGGGGAAAGCCTACTGTCCTCAGAAGCTTACTGATACTTTTAGTGTCTCCAGGGGCAGTCTGATGGAAAAACAAAAACAAAACAAAACAAAAACACCTTTCAAATCCTCTTCATTCTAAGTAATGTAGATAATTAATAGTTTCTATTTTCCAAATAGTCAACCATCGATAGCCCTTTTACATTTTAATTTGCTGCCGTGTAACGTAAATGGCCAGTATATGCCAAGCCCATAACATTTAGCAGAATTGCTTCTCAAACACATTTTTATTGATTGATTGGGACAGGGTCTGGCTCTGTCACTCAGGCTGGAGGGCACGATCCTGGCTTACTGCAACTTCCGCCTCCCAGGCCCAAGAGATCCTCCCACCTCCCACCTCCCATGGTGTGCGCCACTATGCCCGGCTAATACTTGTATTTTTTGTAAAGACGAAGTTTCACCATTTTGCCCAGGCTGGTCTCAAACTCCTGATCTCAAGTAATCCACCCACCTTGGGTTCCCAGTGTGTTGGGATTACAGTGGTAGCCACCGTGCCCAGCCTCAGTCACATTTACAAAGGGAGAATCATGACTATTAATTGTTTGGGGAAGCTGGCTATCCCCTTCCTTATATAAAGTCTAATCTTTCTAAAATCCAATAAAGAATTGTTTTTTAAAAAATATAAATGAGTCTGCACTTATTACAGTAATGAGGTAACAAAGACTAAATCTGTAATATGCTAAGAAAGTTGGAGGCCAGGAATTCTTGTCTAATATTTTCTAAAGTAAAAGCAATACGTTAATATGCTTAACATCTAGTCTTATGGATTACATATTAGTTGGACTGAAATGTTAAAATTGCATCTCTAACTCTAAAAGCTATCAGTGCACGGAGCATTTTGACTGTTTCAGGTATCTTTCTTCTCCAGGAGTTTCTGGGAATTTAGAGGTGTGTTGGAGTAGGGTACAGGGAAGTTGGAATAAGTTCCTTGTATTTTAAAGCCCTGTATAGGTGATACCTCTGAATTTATCGTATTGGCAGAGTCAGTGGTTTGAATACTGCCTACAAACAATGATTTTTCAGTCATTTGTGCAATTGACAAGCATGTGCTCATTTTTTCGTAATTTTTTTTAATTGGTCAATTGACTGATACTAAGGTGGTTTGAATCAGTGGCAACTGATGGTCTGGCTGTCATTAGTACTTGGGTTGCAACAAGAAAAGAATATATACATTCATTTTTAGTAGAGACAGGGTTTCACCGTGTTAGCCGGGATGGTCTGAATCTCCTGACCTCATGATCCACCCGCCTCGGCCTCCCAAGTGCTGGGATTACGGGCGTGAGCCACTGTGGTGGCAGGTGCCTGTAGTCCCAGCTACTCGGGAGGCTGAGGCAGGAGAATGGCATGAACCCAGGAGGCGGAGCTTGCAGTGAGCCAAGATCACGCCACTGCACTCCAGCCTGGGCGACAGTGCAAGACTCCATCTCAAAAAAAAAAAAAAAGAAAAGAAAAGAAAATATATGTTCATCAGTAAATTCCCAGTTAAATGTTTTATGACTTCACATGTAACTGAATCCTGTTTGAAGGTTGCAATTAAATTGGTCAATATCCACTAAACCTTTAACAACAAATGTAATATCAAATATCCATGTGATTCTCTACATTTCCCAGCTTCCCTTGCAGTTGGATTGGGTCAGGGTGATTGAGCTGAAGCCAATGGGTATGAGTAGAAGTGATGAAAGCTACTTCCAGGCCTGGAATTTTAAAAACATTCCACTCATTTCTCCTCTCCTTTTGCCTTGGTGTATTAGTTATCATTGTGGTGCAAAAAATTACTACAGAATTTAGTGGCTTAAACAATCTCGCAATTTCCGTGGATCAGGAATTTGAGTATAATTTAGCTGAGTGCCTCTGGCTCAAAGCCTCCCAGAAGATTATCTTCAAGGTCTAAGCAGGGGTCTCAAGGCTCCACTGGGGGAGGGTCCACATTCAAGTTCATGCGTATGGCTATTGGTAGGACTCAGAGCATCACTGAACCTTAGCTGAATACATCAATTCATTGTTACATAGGTCTCTCCATGGTGCTGCCCACATCATGTCAGCTTTCTTCTCCCACAGCAGAAACAGGTGAGGGAGGTAGAGAGAGAGAGAGAGAAGGCAAGGGGGAGGGAAGGGGGAGAGGAAGAGGAAGAGGGAGAGAGAAGGAGGAGGAGGAGGAAGGAGGGAGGAGAAGACAGGTTGAGTAAAACAGAAGTTAGTCTTTTTGTAACCTGATCTCAAAATTGGCATCCTATCACTTTTGCCACCTTCTATTCATTAGAAATGAGTATTTAGATCCAGCCCACATTCAAAGAAAGCGGCTATCACAAGGACATGAATATCACAAGAAAGGGATTGTTGGGATCAATTCTAGGAGCTGTCGACCACACATGGTAATCTTTAAGGTCACGTTTTCCAGATGGTGCAACTACAAGATGGAAGCAGCCTGGATTCTTGATACTCTGCTAATTGGAAAAATGTGAAGGACATTTCCCCAGTACACATGAGATTGTGATATGAGCAAGAAATAAACCCCTATTGCATTAAGCCCCTGAAATTTTAGAATTATTTATCACAGCAGCATTATATAAGGTTAGCCTAATGCCAGTTGGTTTTTATTCCCTGGCTCCCTAAATATATACATTTCTTCATGGTTTTACAACACTTTTTTTCAAGTGCCAGTGTCCATTTTGATCATTGTCATAATGATTAACAAACTTGTGTTATAATCGTGGTCTATGTACATGTTAAGGGTTAAAAGGAGTAACATGCTCTGTTTCTTCTACTAGATTGGAAAACTCTTCATGACATGGGCTGAGATGTATTTATGCACTTATTCATTCAAAAATATTAACTTCAATTGCATTTTCATGTACTCTACATTTATCTTTATAAACCTTACAGCAGTAGTTATAACAGCTACAAACACTATGAGTGTTTACTCATAGTAGGTGGGAAAATTAACTTTATAGAATGAATGAACTTAGAATCCAAGTGCATATTTGTTATCTTTGTCTGTATTTTCTCCCCTTTATATGTTTTATATAATTATCTTCTTCTCACCCTTAAGGCCTTAGCTTAGATAGCATTTTTTCAAGAAAGCCTTCTGAAAACCTCAAAAACTGAGCTGGGTGCCCTTTAAATTCTCCCAAGGCACACTGAGCTGTGTCCCATTGTAGGCCATATCACTCTCTATGGGCATGGCTGGTCTGCTGGCATGACTTCTTTTCTAAAGCACAAATTGGTGACTTGAAAGCATTCTTGTTTTCCCAGCACTTAGTACGTACTACATAGTAGAGATGCAGTCATTTTTAGAAGAAGGATAAATGAATGAATATCACGAATAGTACAGGCACTATAGCTTTCCAAGAATGTCTTTGTAAGTATCTCAAAGATGAGGACATTGAAGCACCTTTAATCTGACCAATTGATAACTTTTTTGACCAGGCTACTGAGACATAATTTTTCTGATCACTGAAGGTGACTAAAGGTGGTTCATGTTTCTATAATTTAAGCAATGGAAGAGGCAGGTAGAATGAGAGAAGAGAGGCAGATATGAGCTATTAGGCGGTATTGATTCAAAGGATGAAAGCCAAACCAATATAATATGGACCACTGTGCTCTGAAAGACAGAATAGATATGCATACAGAGATCTCAACTTATAATGAAAAAAAGCTTTGTATGTACAGGTCACAGGTGTGGGCATTTACATGAAATGTCCACAATAGGCAAATACATAGAGACAGAAAATGTTAGTGGTTGAAAGGGGATGAGGAAAATGAATGGGAAGTGGCTGCTAACAAGTATGAGGTTTTTTTGTTTTTTGTTTGTGTGTGTGTGTGTGTGTGTTTTGTTTTTGTTTTTTGTTTTTTTGCAGAGGAAGTGCGATGAAAATATTCTGGAAGAAGATAGTCATGATGGTTACACAACTTGTGAATATAAGCATAAATACCACTAAATTGTATATTTACAAGTTGAATTTTGCATGAATTATATCTCAATTAAAAAAGGAATTGAAGTAGAGAGTGATAGGTGGTAAATAAACAATCCAAGTTTTTAATAGCACTCCAAAGTATTTTATAGTTTTTACATTGAAAGAAGAAAAATATTTATGTTAATAGCAGAAACTAAAATATTCTCTGGCAACCACTCTAATAGTTAAACAAGGTTTCGCAGGCTCTGGTTTATTTGCTATAATATTATAATCTATTTTCAGGCCTGGACTTTTGAATTATATCTGGTCTACAGAAATGGATACTTGAAGGAAATGTGCACGTAATAGCTTATTGTAATTTTTCTATTTTCACAGATAGAAGTTAGTTGGTTCTCCTTCTTTCTAAGCTTTTTCTCTCATCCTGCCTTTTAAGCATTGAGAATTGCCTTTTTGAAAAGAAAAGTATTTTGTGGCATCTTCCTTCATTTTCTCTTCTCTTTGGAATATTAAGTTTTAAAAAATGGGTTTTTGCTACACAATATTGAGCAAAATCATTTCTGCTATGTTTCAAGGCTGTATGAAATCTCCAATCGCTCACCAAAATGAGAGGCCTCTGTCTGTGACCCTCTGATTAAGCATCCTTTCTATCATTTGGGAAAACTTCGTTCTTCTTGTCCTTTAAAGTAACGCCTTTGGAACTTGAAGTCACAAATAGGAATTCTATTAAAAATACATTGTACAAATAATTTATCTATCATAAAATAGCATCAAATTTAAAATATACTTTAAAAGGAAGATGATAGTGTAGTTTGTGAAATTCACCAAATGTTCCCATTAAGAGAGACAGAGGAACAAGGATGGTAAAACAAAAACTCACTGACTCCATCTAAACAAAACTAGGTGATAAAGTATCCCCATGAGCCCCTAAATATGAGCATGTAGGGGAAAAAAGCATCCAAAGACCTTTATAGTGTTAGCATTTGTGTGGGAGGAAGCCCATAAAGACATATGAAATGCTAACAAACCCCAGCGTAGAAGAGCCCCAATATCTCTGGCCAGTATACCTAGCCATTTAAGATCAGCAGTTGAAAATTAGAGGGCTTTTTTGGTACATTTCACAGTATATGTAAGATCAAAACAACAACAACAACAACAAAAACCCTGTAAGTATTGAACTGGAATTGGAAAAATCAGCATATGTTAATGATGCATTTTATCTTAGAATAACCTATAGCCAAGATCTGCTTCCTGCAAAGGCCTAAAAATACTGAACAACTCAGTAGCAATAAACAGCCTCAAATTTTTCACTTCAAAAAACAGTTTTCACTAAAAGGAAGTAATTTACATAAGACAAATGTCTGATTCCAGGTTCTGGAGCAGAAAATGTACAAAATAAACCCAGAGCATGTTGTCATAATGATAACAAGGAAGTGATCAAAGACTACTGTGTCAAAAGGACTTGGCAACCAATCAGAGGAAGCTTCCACTGAAAAAAATGGGGCAATTTGAGCATCAATAAAGACAATAACTGCAATTAAATGAAACAAATATGTTTCAATCAGTGAATTCATAGTGAGATACTACTAAAAAGAAAGAAGGAAGGTGGGAAGGATGGTATTAAGAAAAGGAGGAAGGAGAGAGAGTAAGAAAAAAGAAATGAAAAGAAAAGAGAAAAAGTAAGAAAAGAAAAAAAGAAAGGAAAGAAAGAGAGAGAGGGAGGGAGGGAGGAAGGAACGAAGGAAGGAAGGAAGAAAGAGAAAGAAAAGAAGAAAGAAAGAAAATATAACCTGCTACATACAACTGCTGTATACAACTGAAAATACAACTGCTAGTGAACCTACTTATTATTTGACAACTGGTAAATAAAGGGGAAAAAATTCAAGCATATTTTCTGTCTTTCCTAAATGAACTGTTCCACTGGGTAAACAAATAGATAAGAGCAAACTTCTTTTTATAGAAGTATTCCAGCTAACAGATGAAGAAGTTATAAAAAATTAGAGTATCTTCATTTCAAAAACCCAGATTAATTAATGGATCTAGGTATTAATCATCTCCAGCTGCTAAAATCATGCAATAATATCCAACAACTTTCTTGTGGAAGTACTCAACACTACCTGTGAAGTAGTCTTGCCAGAAAAATCAAACCTCACTCTGATTAAGCCTCTAGATCTAGTGACCAGTTCACAGGAAACTCAGAGGACAGAAGAACATGCTAAATGATGCCACGAACATGCAATCAGCAAAATATAGAATGTAAGAAACTACAGAACAGGCAAACAAATTTACTTAATAGATTTATTACAAGAGGGCAGAAAAGAGACAGAGGGGTTATCAATTTATTGAAAGAGACTTAGGAAGAAATATAACTCCATAGAAATAAGTGGATGTTAATTCAAATTAACTTAAAATTATATTTTTGAAGGGAGTGGAAATTGGAACACTGTATATTTAATGGAACTACAATTTTTAAAAAAAATTTACTGTGATCATAATGGTATTCTGATCATGTGTGTATGTGCATATTTAACAAAGTCATTATGTTTTGAAGATACATATGGAACTATGAGAGATGAAATAGCAGCTGAGATTTGCTTTAAATAATATGGAAGAGAAAACTGAAGGGTGGTAGAAAGATGAAAAAAGATTGGTTGTAATTTGAAAGAATTATTAATTCAGGGTAGGGATACATGGGAGTTTATTATTGTATTTGTCTATTTATGTTTATGTTTGAAGTTTTCCATAATAAAAGAGTTAAAATACAATATAATAGAAAATATACTAAAGATGGAATATGAATGATAAGTTCATAAATATCAGGGTATTTATCAATGCTGTGATGAAACTGTTTATGTACATTGCTATTGAAAATACTCAGTAGCTAAAGTCATTAAAGTGAGCAGTTCAAACATTCAACCACGAATCAAATACCCATTTCCTTCTTCAAACACTGCTGGAAATGGTTTCGTGTCTGGAAAACTGAGTCTGTTATCTCCGCCTGAATATTTGTATAAACACAAACAAACTACCTACTGCTCTTCGCTGTGCAAACAATTGGAGGGCTTACCAATGCAATAAACCAACCTCTAGTTAAATAAACAGTCATATTTTCACTCCATCCCACCAGAAAACTGGAGGAAAGATAAAAATAGAGTTAACAATCAGTGATATGGTTTGGCTGTATCCCCACCCAAATCTCATCTTGAATTGTAGCTCCCCAAATTCCCTCAAGTTGTGGGAGGGACCCAGTGGGAGATAATTGAATCATGAGGGCAGTTTTTCCCATACTGTTCTCTTGGTAGTGAATAAGTCTCAGTAGATTAGATGGTTTTATAAGGGGAAACCTCTTTTGCTTGGCTGTCATTCTCTTCTCTTGTGGGCCGCCATGTGAGACATGCCTTTCACCTTTCACCATGATTTCGAAGCCTCCCCAGCCACGTGGAACTGTGAGTCCATTAAACCTTTTTTGTTTTGTTAGTTTGTTGAGTCTCAGATATGTCTTTATCCGTGGTGTGAAAACACACTAATAAAATCAATAAACTGCACATTTCATAAAAGTAAGGGTTGTAACAATTTTATTCATTGCCATATTCACAATTCTTATAACAATGCCGGGTACATAATAGATACCCTAAAAGCTGTGAATGAGTGAAAGGGTGGACAGGTGGATACATAAATGGATGGATGGATGAATGAATTTCATATAAGTGAATTTCATGTAAATGTAAGTAAATCCCAATACAGTCAGACTATGAATATTTATATCTAAGTTTCAATTATTTTTAGGCTACATTGCATTTCTGTACTGGATAAAATAGTGCTTCTCAAAGTTTAGCATACATAAGAATCACCTGGAAGCCCGTTAATAGATTTCCGAACCCCACTGCAAATTCTTGAATTTGCCTTTCAAACAAACTCCCAGGTGATGCTAATGCTGCTGATCTGTGGAACATACTTTGAGTAGCATTAATTAAGCCAGATTTTCTCACCAACCATCTTCATCAGAATTATTGGGAAACTTTTAAAATATTCAAATTCCTAGGACTCCCCTGACACCTACTGAATCATAATTTCTGAGAGTGAGTCTGAGAAAAGTGAATTTTAAGGAGTCATTCCTACATACACTCAAGTTTCACAGTGGTCTAGATGATGCTGCCCACTAGAACTCTCTGCAGTGATGAATGTGTTCTACATGTGCACTGTCTAGCACAGTAGCAATTAGCCATATGTGGCTATGGAGAATTGAAATGTGGCCACTGTGACTGAGGAACTGAATTTTTAATTTTAGTTTAATTTAATTAATTTAAACCTGCACTTAAATTGACACTTGGAACTAGTGGCTGCCGTATGAGATAGACAAGGTCTAGATTTCAAACTTTCCTTCTTGAATCTAGAGGTACCTTTTGTGGTGGCAGAAGGGGGGACCCACAGTATAGGGTTCCTAGGATCCTACTGTTTCAACCAGAGCAACTCCTCCTTAGTTACCTTGGGATGTCATTTGACATTCTGGCTTCTTTACCAAGTGGAGTCCATGCCCGTACTGGACATCCCTAAAGGGCCTATGAAAGAGGAATCAAAGTGTTCTGACACATTTTCAAATGAATTGCACATAGTTAACTTGATGAAGTTATTATTTATCTGCCAAGGTTTTGAGTCAATTTTAATGCTGGCTTCTCAAGAGATTCCCAATGCAGTCACCAACTTACTATTTCATTATCCTCATAATGACTTTGTGAGTAGAAAAAAGGAATCAAGCTATTATCCCCATTTCACATGCAGAAAAACTGACTCTTAAAGAAAATGATGGGCTTGCTGAAGCCTCCCTCAGCAACTCTCTGATGAGTTGTTATTTTTCCAAGTACTTCTCATTCTCTTTGAATAAGTAATTAAGGTCTCTACATTCAAGGACACTTCAGCAGTACTTTAGAAAGCAATTTGCTTTCTGGGGCAACTACCTATCCATGAGGATGGAACTTAGGCCTTTGATGAAATGGAACAAACCCAAATTGGACTCAGACATCTTAGAATTAAAGGGCAGGTTATATTATACTATAGTATAAGTATATTATACTACAACTATAGTATAAGTATATTATACTACAACTATAGTGTAAGTATATTATACTACAACTATAGTGTAAGTATATTATACTACAACTATAGTGTAAGTATATTATACTACAACTATAGTGTAAGTATATTATACTACAACTATAGTATAAGTATATTATACTACAACTATAGTATAAGTATATTATACTACAACTATAGTATAAGTATATTATACTACAACTATAGTATAAGTATATTATACTACAACTATAGTATAAGTATATTATACTACAACTATAGTATAAGTATATTATACTACAACTATAGTATAAGTATATTATACTACAACTATAGTATAAGTATATTATACTACAACTATAGTATAAGTATATTATACTACAACTATAGTATAAGTATATTATACTACAACTATAGTATAAGTATATTATACTACAACTATAGTATAAGTATATTATACTGTAACTATAGTGTAAGTATATTATACTGTAAGTATAGTGTAAGTATATTATACTATATTTATAGTATAGTATATTATATTATAATATATTTATAGTTTAGTATAAGTATATTGTACTATATTATACTACATGTTATACTATAGGCTGCAAAATAAGTTAAAAAGGAAAGATGTACACATAGGCATAGCAACACACATTAATTACATTTTTCTTTCTAAAAGTCACAATAGGGATAGAAGGAATATTTTGGGTGGAGTAAGAGACAGGAGATTGCTGATGGAATAATAAGAATCCTTCTCCAAATGATAAATTTCAGGTTGTCCCCAGGTGATTTAGTTTTATAGCAGGATTCACTCCTGAGGCATATCCTCAACTAGATAGATTGAGACAAGACCATAGGCCATCATGAAGTCAAAGGCATAAAATTGTAATTAGCTACAAGTAGCCCAAGGAGACTTGAGAATGCTGTCAAAGTCCAAAATTTGCAAAGCCAGCTGTAGCTTCACTTTGCTTTACACAATGTAATTTGAGTTACCTACAAAGCCTAAAGGAAAGGAAAGCAAACATCTCAGAGATGAGTTCGCCCCGCTTGGAGGAAAGAAAACCCACTCTGGCTCCTTGCTTTCTTTAAACCAGAGTTTCCTCTCAATAAGAAGTAGGTGGGGAGATTCTGGTGGATGTTAGTGGGTGGAGAAGGGAGAAGTTAAAGGGAAATTGGGATAGCATCCCCTGTGTTTAAAATAGAGAACACCTCCAAGAAGAGAGGACCTGGGTAGACTTTATTCACTTAATAGACTTTAAGTGCCTGAGGACACAGTACAAACTTGTATCACATTATCAGACAGGCCCCCTCACGGCATCAGTGTCGGCAGAGACTCATGAATATGTAAATACTATATGTATCTTGGAAACATGCTTGACAAGAGAATAGCTAAAATGAACTGATTCTAGTTATAAGCCCATCAGCCTGCCATTCTTTATGTTTGAACAGGCAGGCTATTGCTAGGTGACAGATCATTAAGGCTATCTACTCAGTCAGCGGAAATGAAGAAATAATTTGTTCCTAATAACCTTCAGATGACCTCCCAGGCAAAAGGGAGTCTTTAAAGTGCTGTCTCTGCTGATACATCTCAGGCGGGAGGGTGGGGTTCTTCTGGCCCTGCAGTCAGAGCAGGGTGGCTGGTGAAACAGATTAATAAACACCTACTGACAGGGACATAGCGGGAAAAGATCTCATCACCTGCCATTATCGGGCTGATGAATAATTCAGAGCTCTCCATCAGAGCCGAGAATTTCAGGCTACGCTGTGCTCTACACTTGCAGGGAGGGGGAAGCATGAAGGTGCTCATTGCTGGGATTAAATGGGGGCCCAGGAAATTCGCTTCTGCTCCAGACTGTGTGGGCATCACAAGGGGTGGGGGAAGCAGGCGTGAAAGAAGATTTGCCTCTTTGGAAGGTGGCCAGGCAGGTTTAGGGGCCAAGAGCCAGCAGGAACCTCCTCAAAGATTCCTGACTGTTATGAAATTTTGGTGGCCAGTGCAGACCCCCTGGCACTTATGTGTCCGCCACTATAGTCAGAAAAAGAGGCCGCAGCTCTTGTTTCCTTGCCTGCTGGTGGGTTCCAGAAGAGCAGGTAGGTCAGTCTCCTGGATGTGCTCCTCACTCCTTGAGCACTTCATCATACCCCCATTTCTGCTCTCTCCCTGTGTATGAGAAAATATTTGCACTGTGATCCTTGTGTAACAGATTTGGGGTCAGCTGGCTTCTATGGGGAATCTCAGGACAGTGTCTAACTACCAGCTGTGTGATTCTGACCACATTCTATTCTTTCTGGGACTCAGTTGCCTGGTCTATAAAACGGGCTGAATCATATCTGACTCAGACAATTATTGTAAGGATTAAAAAGAGGTACACGTAGAAAGGCCTAGCAGAGTACCTGGAACCAAGCACATCCCACTTCATGCCGGAGACAAATGTCTCCCCCTAATAATTGTTTTTTTACTTGGAACAAGGCAGGAACCAGACTGGACATGCAAATTTGGTAATTCAAGGACTTAAATAAAAGAGGAGTTTCTATAGGTGACAGCATGACTTAGCAAACCAGCAAGGGATAGGAACATGCCCTAGGACTAATAACCGCAGGGATCACTTAGCCTTGTTAGGCCTCAAGGGGAAGAAGGACAAGGAAAATTTGCTACTTGACAGAAGCCTTTCATAAAAGGTCACAGCCAACCATGGTGACCCAGCAGGGAGGGAGCACAGGACAAATACCCCACCGTACTTTCCTCCTGCCCCAATCTTCTGCCTGGGCTTCGTTTTGGCTGAACTCAACTGGACCCCAGGCAAGAGACCTGTTGATGGGTTGATAAGCCTCCTTATCACAGAGCAAGGTGACAAAGGGTGGGAATTGAATCTGGAGGGATAAGAGGAAGAGCTGCAATTTACTATCTGAGCGATGCGACTATTGGCACTTCTCCATCTGTGGTAACTTTCAATGTGTGTTGGATGAATTAAAAACATAGCAAGAGAAAGGACGGGGTCCATGCACTTTAGGAGCCTTTAAACTAGTTGAGGGTAGAAGGGGAAGGAGAATAGGAGAGAGAAAGAGACAGAGGAAGGGAAGAAAGAAAGGAAGAATTTGAATAGTTGTAATAAAAAAGCACTGATTTTAGAGACAAAAAATTTTAGATCATCACTTAAATCATTGCTTATCTTTTATTTACTAAGACACTTCTCCACCTTTCTGGTTCCATCATGTATAAAATGGAAACTTTGGAGGACCTGATATCACAGGTCTTTCCTAGCTTGGAATTCATGACTTCAAGTGTGGTCATAGGGTAGTTCCACCAATACTTTTCCTTCCTCAGCACCTGAGGCAAGCATGGCCTGAAAGACAAAGATTGTCATTCCTCAGAACTCAGAGTTACACTTCTCTTCCTAAATTTGAAATTGATTGAGAGCTCAGCATGCCTTTGGTGAACTGTGTATGTCATCCAAAGTCTAACAATCTCATGTATTCAAGCAAGGTTGAGCTTTGCTGGGCTGGAGCTTATTTGTATTGGTCAAGTGTGGGAGAAAAAAATGTGATACCCCATTCCTAAGAGATAAGCTGAGAAAAGCCTCTGGCCAAAAGCTAGAAAAACTGTGGATCTTGTTGAGAGTCAATCATCTCTTATGAAGCACCATTTTAAAGAGTATTGTTAAGTGGCTTAGAGATAAAGTGCCTTTTCAGAAACATTTGGTTTCAAGAGAGAAAGTGAAAATTGGGAGGCGTTAGGTAATTGGAGGGCTGAAAGGAGGCAGAAAATGAAAGCAGAGCAGGTAGAGAAATGAGCAGAACTGGAAAGGAGGAGGCAGAGCTGTGTTAGAGACAGACCACGCACAGCAGGAGAGGACCCTAAATAGGATGCAACAGAAAGTCTGAGTCATCCACATTTTCATCCATTTGGATCATTCTCATTCCTAATTTTGAGTACAATCAGTCCTACTTTTGTATTGCACCCTAAACTATGAGGAATATAGCATGCTAGAGAAAGACTAGCAACAGCTTTCAGCTAGCCTTAAAGAATGGGCTATTTAGTTATTTGATTCAGGAACAGCATGCAATTCATTCACTCATTACTTTATATTTTCAAGATATATTTACTGAGTCCCTATTAGGATCCTTAAAATCTTCTGGAAATATATTCGTGACCTACATAGATACCATGGTCAAGGGAAGTCTCTGAGTATTAAATGATAAAGAAGAGCCAGCCGTAAGAGGATCAGCAGAAGGAGCATCCCAGGCAAAAGGAGAAACACATGCAAAGCCCTGGAAGCCTGGCCAAGCTTTGCCTGTCGTGGTCACTAATTATACTGATGAGAGTGTATTTGAAAAAAGTTACTGCCACAGGGTAGAGCCCAGAGGCAAGATTTACTAAAAACAAACAAACAAACAAACAACAACAACAACAAAAAACAGTTACCTTCAGATAATAAGCAACATGGAGAAGGTTGCATAGCCCAAACAGAAATAGCACCTCACCTGCACACATAGCCCTTCTTTTCTTTTCTACATGGATTATTTCTGTATGTGGATTGGAACTTGGAGAGAACACCAGAATGTTTTCTGGGCCTTTGATATTTTTTCTCAAGAGTTTGTTTCCAATACTTTCAAAAACATTGTCTCTCTTCTGAATACAGAAAAGAGGAAGGCATGCTTCTTTAGGGACGTTTCTGGGTACGGATGAGCATGTGTATTTCTGGAGAAGTTCCACTGATCATTTCCATTTCTGTTTGGGCTATCCAACCTTCTCCATGTTGCTTATTATCTAAAGGTACCTTATCTGTTTGTTTGTTTATAGTAAATCTTGCCTCTGGGCTCTATCACGTAGCAGTAACTTTTTACAAATATAGTGTCATCAGTATAATCAGGAGACATGACTCCTTTAAACAAGACAGTTATTTGAGGTAAATAATTATACTTGAATGTGATGAAGAAGTTTAGCCAAAGAAAGCAAGGAGGGAAAAGAATAAAGGTGAAAATGAATTTATAAAGAACGTCACAAGGGAAAGCAGTGTTTTGTTTTGTTTTTCCTTCTTTCCTTCCCTAGTGACAAAGCTATGTAATTTGAGAGAATGATGAAGAGCCTATTACACCAATGGCATTCAGATGTCTGTTATGAAGGAAAGTGATCCCAGGCAGAGTCAGGGAAAGTAGATCCCAAATGGGGTGACCATTTCTTCTGGTTTGCTGGGAAAGTCCTAGTTTCCACCTGTTGTCCTGGTGTACTTGCTAACAATGTTCTCCCTTTGCTTTCAAAAGTGTGCTTTTTGGATGATAAATAATATGGTCTCTCTCACTTAAACCTGCCTCTTCCACTAAGCAGGTACCTGTCTCTGGGTAAATCTGTAAGTCTCTGAAGTCTCTGGACCTCAGTTTCTCAAGAGTTTGTATGACATTGTGACTAACATGTTCTTTAGCCTAATATTCTATGGCTCCACCAAGGCCAAGAGAAGAAAAGTTAGAGTTTGTGGAAGGGGATGTGGAATGTATTTGATTTGAATTAAAGAATATCAGTGATTTCTGAGGGATATATTTGCCTCCTTATTTAGTACAACTGCCTCTGGCTTACCCTGTGATCTTGACCCCGGGTAGGCCTAGACTCATGTGTGTGTTTTTGTCTAAGTTTTTAACAAAATAGTTTAAGAAGTTAAAAAAAACCAGTAATAACAAATTTTAAAAATAGAAAGAAGCTTATACAGTAAGGACATAAAGAAAGACTATATTTTGGTAAAGCTATGCATTTTATTTATGTTTTAAGCTAAGTGTTATTACAAGAGTCAAAAAGTTAAAATTGAAAAGATTATAAATTTAAAAATTACAGTAAGCTAAGGTAAATTTATTATTGAAGAAGGAAAATATTTTTAATACATTCAGTGTAATCTAAATGTAGAGTGTATATGAAGTCTACGGTAGTGTACAGTAATGTCCTAAGCCTTCACATTCACTCACCACTCACTCATTGACTCACCCAGAGCAATTTCTAGCTTGCAAGCTCCATTCATGGCAAGTGCTCTAACAGGTATACCATTTTTAATCTATTACACCATATTTTTACTGTACCTTTTCTATGTTTAGATATGTTTGGATACACAAATGCCATTGTGTTACAAGTGTCTACAGTGTTCAGCGCAGTCACATGCTATACAGGTTTATGATCTAGGAGCAACCTAGTTAGATTATAGACCTAGGCCCATAATCTGGGCCATACCATCGAGCCTAGGTGTGTAGTAGGCTATACCACCTAGGCTTATGTAAATACACTCTATGACAGAATCACCTATGGACGCATTTCCCAGAACATAATGAACATATCATTAAACAACACGACTGTACTTCTAAGCGAAATTTCATAGAATTAAGTGTACATGTTGATACATTTCTTCAATGCTTCATTAGGCTCTTTGTTAGCCATAGACTTACTAGCTTATGCCTGCTGAAAATGATTTCTTTCTTTCCAAATAAGCAGGTAGAATGACATGGGTGTAAAATACTCCTAATCCAGTCGTGTCCCTCCTCTTTCTCAGAAGGTTTTTGCTGTATGTACTGTACAACCAGAAGATGACAGTTCAGTGAAGGAAAAGGTGTGTTTACCTCAGGAGAGAGTGTCTTTATGACACTGATCTGCTCTGATGAATCCACTAATGTGAAATTTCTGACCCAATAGGCAGTGATTCCACAGCTCTGAGACTCTTCTCATTATTCCTGAAATATGTGCTGCATAGCGTCAGTGCTCTCCCTGCAGACTTGCTGCCAAGCAATTACTCATTTCCATCACTTAGCTTTTTTATTATTATTATTTTTCAGTGGGTGTCTATATATTCAGCACACTTCAAGAAGCAAAGCACAGTCCCAGAATGAAAATGATGCTTGTCTTGTTTGATTTTAAATAGAAAAGCACTTTCAAGTCCTTAAAAATTGATGTTGTTTTAAACTTACAACAAGCAGTAAGGGAAACCGGTAGCTGCAGAAATAAATGGAAAGCAATCCGGAGTATTTCCACTGTTATACATATTTGCTACCTAGAGATGCTGGGAGGACTATCTTATAGTTCCTAATGTATTTCCCTGACTTCCCCTAGGAACCCTGAAGAGGAACAATGAACCAGGAATGGCAACAGAGCTCTTATTGTGCTCCTTTGCCAAAGGCAGAGTATCCCTGTGCAGTGCAATGTTTCATGCTTGAAAAAGGGACAGGCTCCAGGAACTGTGCCCCTTTCATATCAAAATGTTTGCATGTTAAGTTCTTGCAGAGACAAAATCTAATGTGAAAGAGTGGCCGTCTTTTGCTGCTATGTGATATAATCTGTGCAGAGCACTTGCCTCCCTGTCATCATCACCATGGAGGAATATTCCAACCCTAGAAGTTGTACCAGAAGATTTTTTTTTTGGAACTGACAAAACTTTATTAAACATGAGATCCTCAGTTGTAGACTCCAGTCCAGTCCTCCTGGGTGTGGTAAAATCTTCTCATATTCAATGGTTAATTACAGTGATGGCCCCAGCTCTTCACAGTCCCTGTATCCAGCCTTTCCCACATGAATGTGTAGTTCCTCACTGAAAAGGCAGAGTCTCTGTCTCCATCTCTCCAATGTGAACTGGTCTTATGACTTGCTTGGCCAATAGAATGTGCAAAGGAGATGGCGGGCAATTTTTAAGCCTACACCTCCAAAGTTCTTGCATGTTGCCACTTGACCTATCTTGGACCCTTGCTGTTGCCATGGGAGCATGCCCAGGCCAGCTTGCTAGAAGACAAGAAACATGGAATAGCTCATCTGCCCTAGTTGCCCCAACCAAGGCCAGAGAGAACAGCTGACCACCAGCTGACCCCCTAAATACACGAGTTAGTCCAGTCTAGGTTAGCAGCGCCACCTAGCCTGCTAGTCACCCCAGCTGACCCCAGATATGTAAAGCATTTCTATTATAAATAACGATTATAAGGTTTTGTAACTAGAAACTGTCACATAAATAACAGACTCATATCCCACCAAGAAATTATTACTTTCCTTTTTTCACCTCTCCCACCACACCTCACCGTGGTAGATTTTGTTTGCTTTGGTTTTTCATTTTTCTTCAGTTTCTTTTATTTAGTCCACTTACTATTAAGTACATATCACTGTACTAGACAACATGGTTAATACAGAGACTGGTGAATCAGAGAACTTTCTCTCAAAGAGTTCTCATTCTAACACAGTAATTCTCAATATTTTTTATCTTGACACTTAATGGATGGCATTAATATGTGCAACACATTCTCAAGAGCAAACGCAGAGTTATGAACAATTTCTGATGCATTTGCTTTTTCTATATCCATGTCTCCTGTGCCTAAGAAATTGCACTTGAGTGCTAGTGAATGAAAGCAGCATTAAGGAGTTTGAAACATATCATAGCTGTCACCCTGAATCATTTGTATGTTGTTATTTTACCCACTATTAGTTATAAATTACTTACAACCCACTTCACTGCTGATTACTACATCCTGGGTTTTGATGTCTCAGATGAGAACAACTGGCCTAGTGAAAGGAGAATGCTGACATCCGAGGCATTACCTGCAATCCAAAGCAGAGTGATAGAAGGGTTTAGCAGAAATACTCAGAGGGGACACAAAAAGGAATAACACATTCTGACTTGGGCATATAGGGTGGCTTCCCAGAAGACTTGACATCCATCCGACCTAAACCCAGGGTTTCAACAGAGACTAAATCACTTCATTAGTAAAAGAGCACTCTTTATCCCATCTCCTCCAAACCCAGATGTTCCCCAATTCTTTGACTGAACTCAGTGGAGGCTGACATTTCAATTACAGCAAAGAGATTCCATGTGATTGCCACACCTTCCTGAGATAGGTGACAGGAAGGTAACTCTTCAGAATTCAGCTTCCATGACTCTGTCACTGTGTCTCCCCCAAAAGGATATTCAAAGAGTCAGCCTCCCTCTCTTGCATTTCTGGACAAAAGACTAAGTCAGGCCAGATTCACCAGTTCTCTATCATCTGTCAAATGGCAGACCTGGGACAAACATGGTTTTCTTCTCCCCGGCCTAATGTTCTTTCAACTTTATTGAATGTGCGATGATCTTTAGAGGTCCCTTTTAACCCTGGCTTCTGAATCATGTTTTCTTTTGAGGTCTTCCTGCCAGTCTAAAGGAAGGATTTATAGACACCATCCCTCCCATCTCTGCTTCTGAGTCAAAGCTGTTCATTTCAGAGGACTTACAGATTCCAGAAGACTCTATTTTAAGAAAAGCTCTTTCCCTGTTTCCTCCTCTCCTGTCTATTCTAGCAAAGTGTGATCACTGGGTTTCATTCTACTGCACAGTTTTCCCAAGTGGCTTTTCCATTCTGTGATAGCAGAGGAGTAGGAAACAGCTCCCCACTGGAAGTAGGTGCCACGATGAGAGCAATAAAGTTCTACAGAACAGTATTGCATAAAGAAGATGGCTTGGAAAGGTGTGTTCTTTCATGTAGGTTGAAAAAAGGGAGCTTCACTGCCAGATAGGGAAGTTGTGTGGAGCCTTTGCTCCTGTCTAGGAAAATCACAGTGAAGACTTTTAAGGTTTAGAAGTAAAGCTAGGCCATCCTCTGCAGTTAACTATTCTTTTGAGAAAGAGCTGCTGGCTTGCTACTCAGCCCTAATAGGGACTAAATGCTTGATTACAGGCTGTAATCTGCCGATTTACAGAATACTTTGTTACCATTATGGCATTGCACACAGCAGTGCTTTTGACCAGGGAACTCATGAGCAGAGTGCAGTCTGACACTCCAGTATATAGTTGGAGAGGCATCCTATCATCAAGTGGGAATGATGTATGTGAAACTCTTCATCAGCACATGACTCAGATTATTACAGTTCCTACTCTTGCTACATTCCCTCTTTTCTCTTAACCCACCCCTATGGCTTTATTACAAGTTCACTATGACCAGCTGATAATGAAAGAAGGAAAAAATCCCAGGCCGGGTTTACAGATGGTTCTGCAGGATAAGCTGGAAGAATCTAAAAGTAGATGGCTGTTACACTACAGTCTCACTTAGGGGGGGTCCTGAAGGCAGTGGTAAGGGGATGTTCTGCCAACAGGCAGAACTTCCAAACAATGCACTGATTATTCATTTTTGCCTGGAATAAGATAGAACAAGGTATAGAACCAAACTGATGAAAGGTAAGTGACTAATGGTCTGGTTGGAATGCCAGGGACTTGAAGGAATACCACTTAAAAATTGGTAACAAGAAGGTCTGAAGAGATGTATGTGATAGATCTCTCATATTAGGCACGATGTGAAAACATGTTTGTATCTCATAAAAGAGGAACCTCAGCAGAAAGGGAATTTAATAATCAGATGGGCAAGATGACCTATTCTCGCAGGTCTTAGATGACCCATGTGTTGGTAGATATCTGTCAGCCTCTTTTCTGAGCCACCCTGTCCTTGTCCAATGGGCCAAAAAACATAGCGGTCATATCAGCAGACATAGAGGTTATGCATGGACTCAACAATGGACTTCCACCGACCAAGGCTACAGCCCTCGCTCCAGGCCCTCTCCCCATTGCTGGCTGTGCACCACGGAGGCAGTCACCATGCAGGGACAACAGCTCTCCATACAAGTTTCTGGAGCTCCCTTCAGTGCCCCACTGGGATGGTAGGATGTGTGGGCCTCTTGTATTTCTCTCTAAGCTCTGACTTCAGGAGCTTGCCAGTGTGCATCACATAAATTAGCAATCTGATCCTTCAACTTTCATTTCCAGATCTTCGCTTCCCCAGCAGGGGGCCACGTTTGTATGATGTCTAATTCCTAAAATGAATCTCCTATTCTCCTAATACTAATGGGGGCTTTGTTTCCCTGACTGAATGCTGGCTGACAAAAGGGAAGTAGGAAGTGAAAGTAACATGCATTTCATCCAACTGAGGTCAGTTATGATTGCTAGCTTTTCAATTTGCAACCTGTTTGTGTAGTTTGTCCACAGTCTTGAAAGCGAGGAGTAGGATGGAATGGGATTCCTATGCATAGAATGAAAAATAAACACTGGAAGGAAATGCCTCAAATCCGAAATAATGATAATAATGACTTTCTTTTGGTGGTGAGATTGTGCATAATTTATGTTTTCCTTTTACTCTTCTGCTACAGAATTTCCAAACTTTTATAATAAATGTACTTTATCAGTGGAAAAAATAACAAACTTCGTTTTGAAAAAAAATTTTAAATGTACAGGTTACTTGATGACATATACATACACTAGATCATAACACAACATCTATTTGTTGAATAGGGTTTAATTAATAGCTTTGCATCCAGTGTATACTTATAACAAGGGTACCAGTTCAAAAAAAATTTAGTTTTCAGTATCTTAAGCAATAAATAAAACTAAATGGCTAGTGAGGCTCCTTCAGCTACAAGAAGAGGCTTTCTAAGTCTCAAAGTATGGTGATTTATTGTAAGGACACATATTACATTAAGATTGCCGGAATTTTTAATTGCCCCAAGTTTAATGGAGGTGCAGAGTACACAGGGGCCTCTTAGAGCCTGGGTCTGACAATATCTCTTGGGAACTTGAGAGAAAGTTATGGGTCTTCACTCAAATAGTGTACTAATTAATAGGTGATTTGGCTTTTCTCATGTATTTCTCTCTCTCTCTCTGTGTGTGTGTGTGTGTGTGTGTGTGTGTGTGTGTGTGTGTGGTTGCTTATAAGGAAAATTAGATCATTTCTTAGAATACCTTAATCCTTTGCATATTGCCAGTACTTTATCTCATAGACAATGGGGAGCTATGGTGGAGTTTGAAGCAGGAAAGTTAACTATTCAAGTCTGAGATCAGGATTAATTATTAAAAACTCGGGTAGCAGTGTAAAAAGAGAAAAACTCCATAGGCAGAAAGGCCAACTAAGATGTTATTGTGACAATCTAGGCAAAGGAATAATAGCTAACTGACTCAAGGAACCTGCAAGAAAAACTAAGAATTATGTTGGAGAAACTAATGAAAGTGTCATGTTAGCATAGTTAAAATCTATTTGTTTGACTTTAATAAAAGGCTACATTGTTCTGGAGAAGAGCAAAGAAAGATTTGCCTTGCTTTTAGCCAGGCTAAGAACAGATTTCTTCTTACCTATCTGACAAAGCAACCTGATGATACATGATAATATGATTACTACCCCTGCATGAGGGGAAGACATTGATTGGCTGAATGCATTAATCATCCTGGACTGGATTGTGCTGCAGTAGCAAATAACCACCACATCAAGGCTGAAAACCACAAGGCTAATTTCTCTCTCAGATTATAGTCCATCATGGGTCAGCTGGGGGCACTGCTCTTTGGCAGCCTTGTGCTCCAGGATCAGAGCAGCTACCATCTGCCATCATTTGCTTTTCACTATGCTAGTTGGAAAGAGAGAGTGACCAGTCACATACCAGTTTTTAAAGCATCTGCCTGGAGTGGAATACACCACTTCCACTCACATTCCATTGGCCAAAGTAAATTATATGGCCATACCCCACTTCAAGGAGCAGAGCAGTGCAGTACTGTATGCCCAGTTAGAACCAGAAATCTTTCTGTGAATGGATACTAATGTCTATTCCCATTGCATATGGCTTCATCATTAGTAGTATTATATTGGCTGCCTTGAATCTCTTCAACTACCCAGAGATAAGGAAAAATATTTTAAAGTAAGACCCTACCCACAGCAGCAGGCAGACTTAGTGAGGCAGTCTCACTAAGCACAAACTTAGTGAGGAAGCCCCAAGGTCTCAACTATTTATAGTTGCAAACCCCCAAGACATTTCCTGATAGATTATGGATGTACCGTACATTAATAGCCTTAGTAGAATTTCCGTTCTGGCTTCTGTCTTGTCAGAAATCTTCCCTGCGGTCTACCTAGGGCCTCCCAAGCCATACCGAGGGCTTGTTCTTTACCTTCTGCCCTGCTGTGCACAACGAGTATTAAGCAGCTGTCCTCTCCCACCTCAGGGAGGGCTGTGCATCCACAAGGCGTTGTTAGTGCGGCAGCATACGCTAGTGGAGCACTTGGGATGCAGGCTGGATGGAAAACAGGGGCTTAATTGAATTAGACGCACAAACTCTGGATATTTTTGTCTGCAATCTTTATAGCCCCCTGTCTGTTTGCCGGGGAAAATCTGTCTACTTTCACATGATCTGCTAGCATTTGGGATTTGTTCCCCGCACCTTCTACTAAATCCAATAGCCATGTCTTATTCCCTTGCATTCTCACATTCTATAAACCCAAGCAAAGAAAGCCTTTAAAAATAGTTCTGCACTCCTCATCAGAAATAGACATAAGTAGTAGTGCTGAGTATGAAAAAGGGCCTGAGGGCATCCTGCTTGCTGCGTTCCACCTTGCTTTGCACCTGCCAGCCTGGTAAGCAAGCAGTCTCACTTTCCTGGTGATAGGAGCAGTCACGGTGTCATTTAAAATACAGATCACCCAGCCTATCTTAGGGAAAATATAAATCAGAAGGTCTCGATAGGGTCCAGAAATTTATAAACGCTTGAAATGAGTCTTACTGTTGAGTGAAGTTAAGGAACAATGGCCAGTGTTTCTGCCTTCCTCTTAAAACACTTGGAAGTCTTTCAACTTCAAAGCTTCAAAACTGGAGAATGATACCACAAAACTACTTAAATAACCTCAACCCAATATCCTTTCTCCTGTTATAAAACTTTTTCAGCCTCTATGCATATCTGGTGTACTTTCATATAATTTTATATTGTATAATATGGAGCTATTGTCTCCAGCTGTTTCACTGTGTATGTTTAGTTTCTCCCTAAAAGGGCAAATTCCCTAAGGTCACGCCTGGGGCCTCTTCTTGATTTGTCTTCCTTTTCCCTCCTCCCACATCTACTTGCATATCTATCTTATCCATCTATCTATATCTACATGCATATTTGTATCTACATCTAGAACTACAGCTATGCCCATCTTCCTTTTAGAATGTAAATTCCATGAAATCACAAGTCTTGCCTTGTAGGTCCAATTAGAAATAAAGTTTTGAACACGTCTGAGACATATCAATGTCTGTTGAATTACTTTAAAAGATGTAATTGTTGCTGCCTCCTTTCACTGTGCTTTACCAACATGATTATTCCCTGTTTCCTTCTTTTCATCCTCTTTCCAATCCCTGCTCTCTGGCCCTTGTCTAGACTCCCCTAAAGAGCATTTATCTAGTCCAATGGATAGAAAACAGAAGCTAAGAGCTTATGACAAATAGTGTGCAGTTTTTATTTTTGGCTGTCCACATCTATTCCTCCAAATTTTGTTAACAGCAGCAAAGAACCATCTTAGCATCTGTATGGAGGTGAGACTGACCCAGACTTGACCGATGAGCATATTCCTTTGCCTCAAGGATCTTCTTCAGGACTGAGGATACAACCCTGATTAGAATCAGGGTTTGGGATTTTTGCCGGGACTTCGGGAAAAACTGGCTTTTGTATTGCTGAGGTTGCTAGCTGGAGAATATGAGAGTAGGCTAGAGTTTCTGGGAGCTCTCATGTGGAGACAGCCTGCCTGATAATAACAGAAACACAGAGAAGAACAGGGCAATGTGCTGGCCAGAGATGCAGGCAGGTATGGAGAGTCAGGGCAACATTGCTGAACAGGGCCATGTGATGCATGTTCTTTTTTATCCAAATATTGACTGTGGACAAGACTCAACTGTGGCAGTCATAGCAGACTGAGTTTAAAAATGAAAGTGGCAGGGGTAGTTTTCTCTGCAGGAAATATGCTGCCCTGGTGTTCCCCACACACATGGCCAGGTAACCTCTTGCTTCCCTTTATTGATATCACTCAGAGACTTTCCCAAATGCCATCCCATCCTCTTTTTATACACTGCACTCATGTTACTATGCTGTCTGCAATAGACTTGTGTTCCCCTATAGTCTGTGAGCTCCTTGAGAGCCAAGGTCAGATTTTCCATGTCTTGTACCCCCTGTAACTAACACCATACCTGGAGGTGTTCAATGCTCAATACACAAGGGCTGCATGAGGAAGTGAATGCATATAGTAGATTAGAGAGTTCAACTCAAGGTTTCTTGACCTGCAAATCCAAGGCATATGTCTCCAATAAAACTTAGAGCTACTAAGACAAAAATGCTTCTTGCTTTCTTGACATTGCTCATGCAGGGGAGAGCCTAATATGAACTGAAGTTGTTGGCCCTACTCCCTCTCCACTCAGATGGCAACCTCTGGCCAATTTGTGAGAAGACTTGCCGCTGAGAGGCAGACAGCAGCTTTCAAGCTGCTGCCAGCTGGGCCATTTCTCCCCAGGTCTCTAAGAGGCTGGGAGAGATGGGGCATAATATTGAGCCAGGCCCACTGCTCTGCTTTTGGAGGATACTGAAGGCAGCTCCAATGCCCCACTGCACCCTGTGGGAGGCAGAAGGAGAGCTTTTTGTCCCCAAAGGGAGAGGACAAAGGGATGAGGGAAACAGAAAGCAAAGAAGTCTTTTGTTTTTATTTTATTTTTAGCATCTACCCCCAAGGAAACTGGCAGCAGCCATCCATCTGCAAGTATATGGAACCACTGGTTGGAAATGCAGGCTGCGGCACCAGTACCTGGCTTCTTTCTTTTTGTTTTCTTCTTTTTTTCCTCAGGTAATAATGTTTCCCTCCAATTCCTAGAAAAAGTTGATAAAATAACTGTTTTCATTTGAGAAATATTTTGACAAAAGCAATCAAAAGGCCAGTTTCCCCCAGTAACCAATTTCTATTACAAAGTAAGATTTCCACAAGGTTTTTCTTCCCAAGGGGTGAGGCTGACCTTACATTACTTCACAGAAACCCAATTGACTCCTGTGAAGTCACCATATTATCTCGTATCTTCTTTTTACCTAGGCTACCTTTCATCTTTCAACTTATGTTGAAATTGCATCCAAAGTATATATAACCTGTTGCAAACAGGATTGTGGTCATGAAACAAATGTTGTACCTAAAAGTAAATGCCAGTGAACACAATTCAGACAAGTGGATGCAAGTTTCTTTCCTTTCAGCAAAGATTTTGATGAATAAGACCTCTTCTTAGGTAAATATCACTCACTTTCCCCGTGTCATCTTCTCAGCTGTACTAGGCTTACTCCCTTTTACTGCCTGCCTTGAGGGAAAAGTCTAATAAAAGTTTATATGTAGCAAATCAAAATGGAAAAAGTTCATAGGATATGGAGAAAGCCCAACTCCACAGCACTAAAGAAAGAGGTAACACTTGTGCAAATACAGTGCGTGATGGGCTCCTCTGATCCAGCTCTTGAGGAAGAGAAGATAAATAGGATTCCTATCAGGTGTGCCCAATTGTTAAAGATCTAGCATCTCATTCTATTCTCTGGAAAGTATGCTTACAAAATACAAGCTAATCTCCAAGGGGTACTTGCACGCACTTCATGAATGTTAACAATTTTCTAATCACTACTATGATGTTCATATAATGGTTTCCATTAACAAAACAACGAATTTTGCAACAGTCCCCTACAATTGTTTGATGCCTCTTGGTATTTCCATCTCATGACAGTAATGAAAAAGGATTGCATATATTACTTGATATTTTGAGGTAATTATATTCAGTTGCTATAATACACAGAGTTAGCTTTGATGGAAATTCCATTAATAGTGATAACAATTTGTATCATTTGATCTCAGAAACAAGAATGCTGCTTTATATGTCTATGTTAATGCAAAATTTGCAAAGTGGCACTGACATTTGCTAAGATGTGCATTTCAGAGACATGTGGAATTAAGCTAGGTGAGACCCTGAAACAAATGGCCAGTTTAGATAATACACTCAAGTCTCACAACTTGAGTGGAAAACAAATGGAAGGTGTTGCTATTGCTGATCACATGTATCTTCCTTTCCTTCCCCTACAGAAAATGTTCCTCAAATGGGTAAGTCGTAGCATTGGCTAAAATTTATACTTCGCAATCCAACCAATACAAATATCAATGGTAAACTGTACATTTATCTCATTTTTGCCATTTTTTAATTTTTAACTTTCCTTGTTATTGATGATAATAATAACTAGTTTTAGGCACTTATGTAGCAAAATATTAATACTCATGACACATGATTAAGTAGGTATCATCATATCAATATAATGAATGAGGGCATAGAAAAAAAAGGATTAGAAAGAAGGCACAGACAGAGATATATTGTCTGATTCACACCAGCCTGCAAGAGTGAATTGTGTATATCCCTCTCAACTTTGCGTTCAGTGAAATCACATTGGTAGTTTGAAACAGGCCACTGTGAAAGTATTTACAGCACAAAAATTGTCAAGTCCTTTAAATCAGCACATCCCCTGTATTAGTCCACTCTTGTACTGCTATAAAGAACTGCCTGAGACTGGGTAATTTATAGAGCAAAGAGGTTTAATTGACTCACAGTTCTGCATGGCTGGGGAGGCCTCAGGAAACTTACAATCATGGCAGAAGGGGAAGAAAACATGTCCTTCATCCCATGGTGGCGGGAGAGAGAAGTTCAGAGCAAAGTGGGGAAAAGCCCCTTATAAACCCATCAGAACTCATGAGAACTCACTATCACAAAATCAGCATGGGGCAACCACCCCCCATAATCTATTCACCTCCCACGAGGTCCCTCCCATGACACGTGGGGATTATGGGAACTAGAATTCAAGATGAGATTTGGGTGGGGGCAGAGCAATACCATATCATTCTATCCCTGGCTCCTCCCAAATCTCATGGCCTCACATTTCTAAACACAATCATGCCTTCCCAACAGTCCCCCAGAGTCTTAACTCATTCCAACATTAACTTAAAAGTCCATGTCCAAAGTCACATCTGAGACAAGGCAAGTCCCTTCTGCCTATGAACCTGTAAAATCAAAAGCATCTTAGTTACTTCCTAGATAAAATGGGGGTGCAGGCATTGGGTAAATACACCTGTTCCAAATGGGAGAAACTGGCCGAAACAAAGGGGCTACAGGCTCCATGCATGTCGAAATCCAATAGGCCAGTCATCAAACCTTAAAGTTCCAAAATGATCTTTGACTCCATGTCTCATAGCCAGGTCATGCTGAAGCAAGAGGTGGGCCCCCATGGCCTTGAGCAAGTCTGCCCCTCTGGTTTTGCAGGGTGTAGTGCCCCTCCAAGCTGCTTTCACAGGTTGGCATTGTCTGTGGCTTTTCCAGGCATATGGTGCAAGCTGTCAGTGGATCTACCATTCTGGGGTCTAGAGGAGGAGGACAGTGACCCTCTTCTCGCAGCTCCACTAGGCAGTGCCCCAGTGGGGACTTTGTCAGGGCTTCAATCCCACATTTCCATTCCACACTGCGCTAGCAGAGGCACTCCCTGAGGGTTCCACCCCTGAAGCAAACTTCCACCTGGATATCCATGTGTTTCCATACAGCCTCTGAAATCTAGGCAGAGGTTTACCAACCTCAGTTCTTGACTTCTGTGCACCCACAGGCCCAACACCATGTGGAAGCTGCCACAGCATGGGGCTTGCACCCTTTGAAGCAATGGCTCAAGCTATATCTTGGCCCCTTTTAGCCATAGCCAGACTTGAAGCAGCTGAGATGCAGGGCACCATGTCTCAAGGCTGCATAGAGCAGAGGGACCCTGGGCCTGGCCCACAAAATCATTTTTCCCTCCCGGGCTTCTGGGCCTGTGACGAGAGGGTCTGCTCTGAAGTTCTCTGGCATACCCTGGAGACATTTTCACCATTGTCTTGGTGATTAACATTTGACTCTTTGTTACTTAAGCAAATTTCTGTAGCCAACTGAAATTTCTCCCCAGAAAATGGGTTTCTCTTTTCTACCACATCATCAAGCTGTAAATTTTCCAAACTTCTGTGCTCTGCTTCCTCTTGAAAGCTTTGCTGCTTAGAAATTTCTTCTGCCAAGTACCCTCAATCATCTATCTCAAGTTCAAAGTTCCACAGATCCCTAGAGCAGGGGCACAATGCCACCAGTCTGTTTGCTAAAACAAAGTGAGTGTGACCTTTGCTCCAGTTCCTAAGAAGTTCCTCATCTCCATCTGAGACCACCTCAGCCTGGACTTCATAGTCCATATCACTATCAGCATTTGGTCAAAGCCATTCAACAAGTCTCTAGGAAGTTCCAAACTTTCCCATTTTCCTGTCTTCTTCTGAAACCTCCAAACTGTTCCAACATCTGCCTATTATCCAGTTCCAAAGTTGCTTCCACATTTTCAGGTATCTTTACAGCAGCATCCACTACTCCCAGTACCAATTTACTGTATTAGTCCATTCTCATGCTACTATGAAGAAATACCCAAGACTGTGAAATTTATAGAGAAAGGAGGTTTAATTGACTCACAGTGCTGCATGGCTGGGGAGGCCTCAGGAAACGTATAATTATGGTGGAAAGGGAAGCAAACATATCCTTTTGCACATGGTGGCAGGAGAGAGAAGTGCAGAGCGAAGTGGGGAAAAGCCCCTTATAAACCTATCAGGTCCCATGAGAACTCACTCACTATCCCAAGAACAGCATGGGGGAACCACCTCCACAATCTATTCACCTCCCAAGAGGTCCCTTCCACAACATTTGGATATTATGAGAACTAGAATTCAAGATGAGATTTGGGTGGGGGCACAGCCAAACCATAGCATACTCCCTACCCCCAAAAGCTGATTGTTAAACATTTATCAGTGTACCACTGCTGACAAAACTAGTGAGTGGCTGAACTGAGATTTAAACTCCATTCTGTCTGACCCCAAGATGGGTGAAAACCACTGGCCAAAAAGCCAGTTGGTTTTTTTTCTACTTCTGGCTTTATTATGGAGTTTTATGTCCTTAGGCATATCCCTCCATGTATCTGCCGTGCATTTCATCATCTACATCATGAAGCTCTTAAATCTCTAAATAATGAATAAAAGCTCAAAAATTTAAAGGTGCATTGTCAATGTATTATTATTATTTGGTAAGAGCAAGAGTTTTGAGCTTTGATGATTACCCCTTTCCCCATGTTCATTTAGAATTGAAAAGAGAGCATCTCTCTTTCCCATCTTTCCTTCTCCAATCCTCCTCCTCATGGTCCCTTTGGTAAGATTCTCCCAGAAACAGACTGAGACAAGGATTGACATGCAATTGATTTATTAGGAAAGTACTACCCAGAAATCATGGGAAGCAGGATAAGAATGAGGAAGAAGCCAAGAAAGGATGTGATTTCAGGAGAATCCCAAAGGAGCTCAGGAGCATACATAACATCACAGAGTTTGTCTTGTTTAGCCTCAAATCGAGGAAGTTGGACTTTTGTGCTCCCCACTACACAGCCATCAGCTATAGGGGAAGAGGGTTAACAAACTCCCAGGCACTACTTTGCTTTCTCTGCTGATAAAGGTGGGCTCCAGTGCCCACCTCTGAAAGTCACAGGTGTCAGCCACTGGCAGCAAAGCCTTGAGAAGAGGAGATATGGGTGCACAGAGCTAGAAAAAAACAATGGGCCAATAGAGCCCACTGTACTTCCACAAATTATGTTTAACTGAAGACCCTGCTTCATCCAGGCTGGCCAACAGTGTATGTCTCTTCTCAGAAAACTTAACCTAACATGATTTGCCTATTCTCCTCTGGTCTAATGAGAATATATTAGGAAACTAGACTTCTCTGGAAATGTAGAAAGGAAGAAAATAGTTTTTCAGGATAGAGGCACCCAATTCTATTTCAGGGAGAGAGAGAAGAGGCAAGTGGGGGATACCATAGCCTGTGCTCTGTATAGCCTGTGCTCTGTGCTGAACTGGCCCCAAAGGAAGAGGAAGATTATCTTGCTGGGGAGACACCAGACGTTACCCCTCCTCAGTGAGCCTATAAATATGGACCTTTCTCTGTTATGGCATGTCACATTAGGTGGTAATTTCCTTTACCCACTCTTTCCACAGCCCAAGTGTGAAAGAAAAGTACATGGCCAGTATAAGATAGGCCATGTACATGAATATGAGATGTTTATACCACTCTTGGTTTGTTCAGTAGATTGTGCCAGGTTTCCCGATGAGTACTGAGGCCAAGTATAATGCAACACTATCTCTATATAATCACGTAAATCACTGGTGCCACGGGAAACCATGACACATTGAGAAATTTCTTTATAATTCAGCATTATTTCCATGAAATCTTAATGTGCTACAGAACTCTAAATGTTTCCCCTTCTGCAAAATGTCCCCATATAAAGTAGGAATTATTACCTCATTATATCTACTGGGAAATGGAGGCATCAATTAAGTGACAGGTCCATTAGTAGTCACTATATCACCTCTTGCTTTAAAATAATACCTCGTTGCATGGAGACAAGGGTTGGTTACAAACAGCTTGAAATATTAGTTTGTGTCGTATCCAAAGAACCACACCCCACACACCACTCACCAGGTTTTGAGTTTTGGGGTTTTTATCTCCTATATCATGCAGGCCTATATTTTTTAAAAATCATTTTTCTATTTGCTCCTTATATTTTAAAATGTATCCTAGTTATCTTAAGGAACAGGTGGCCGGGGGCAGTTGCTTACGCCTGTAAACCCAGCACTTTGGGAGGCCGAGGCAGGTGGATCACCTGAAGTGGGGAGTTCAAGACCAGCCTGACCAACATGGAGAAACCCCATCTCTACTAAAAAGACAAAATTAGCTGGGCATGGTGGCGCATGCCTGTAGTCCTAGCTACATGGGAGGCTGAGGCAGGATAATCACTTGAACTCAGGAGGCAGAGGTTGCAGTGAGTCGAGATCGCACCGTTGCACTCCATCCAGCCTGCACAACAAGAGTGAAACTCCATCTCAAAAAAAAAAAAGGCGGGGGGAACAGGAAATCCAAGTGTGAAATAGTTTATAGCAGTTTTAATAACCATTACTCATAAAATCCCAACTGGCTTTGAAGGGTAACTGGTCATCATTAGAGAGTTGCATTTATCAGACAAATAATTTTGCTTAATTAGGTGACTAACTGGCAGGGCCTTTCTTACTGGAAAACCATTAAAATCATCAAGAAAATTCTCAGGAAGATCTTGATTGGACCATTTTGTCATTGTTTTACCGGGTATCATTAAATTCCCACTTGCAAACCCTAGAAATTAATTCAAGTTCCAAGACCTTATACAAAGGTATAACCAGCTAGCCAATGTAAACTGAGGGAGACTTGACTAAAAGGAATAGAGCAAATCTATATCCCAGGCATTGTTTTACATAGGGGAATTCCATGTTTTTAGTATAATGCTTCTTTAAATATGGTCAGCTCCTCATTTCTGTAAGTCTCAATCTTATGACAAGTATGGTCTAATAACATAAGAATTCCCATCTAATAAATGTACTCCAAGTCATCCCTAGATAGAGAAGAGGCCTCAGAGATTATAACTGAATTTTTAATTGAAAGAATACCCACTGTTCTTTCATGCAGAAACTAATAAGCTACAATTCAGTAGTATGTTCATGTTTTCATGTTATATTAAAAGCAAAAAGAATGTAGCATCCTTAGTCTTAAAGTTTTAAAAAATGAATGAGTCATCCAAAATATTTACAAGGGGATTAGCCCTAGAGTAAATGAGCAAGGTAAATGATTGGTTTAGTGAAAAATGCTAGGGCAGAAATCTGGAATGCAATATCTTACTCCACAAATACTAGGGGTCCTGACATTTTAACAGGCAGTTCAAGCCTTTCTCTTCTGGTAATGTCCTTTTACCTTATGCCTGCATAGGAAGCTGAATTCCAGTCTCTGAATTCAAATATTCCCGAAGAATTCTGTGGAGGCTGCCCATAGTTCATAGGTCTAACAACTCTATCAGGGAGGAAGAAACAGTAATAATTGGCTCCCATGAGCCTCTACTTGCAAGAGTCAAGGAATGGGAGATAAATTGATCGAGCTGCGTGGCCAGGCAACCAGATTTGGGAACACAATTTGGCAGAAAACAATCAGAGAAAAAAGAAAGAGAGTCAGCCTCAGAGACTTCCTAACACATGGCTATGAGTATGTGTGCACACACACAATACGGCATGGAAAAATTTCAGGTAGAGAACTTTCAACACAGTAATGCTTGCTTACAATGAAGAAAGATGTTATAACTCACGCTTTAGACAGAGTTTTTCTTAAGGCCTGCAGCCTGCTGAAGTCACAAACCCTGCTGGCCTGTCCTTGTATCACACTATTTTACACAAGCTACCTTGTCTTCTACATAGATGAATTTTTCTAATGTTGTTATTTCCCTCACCAGCCCCTCCTCCAATAAATAAATGAAGTTGACTAGAATCTTGCAGTGTCAAATTCTAAAGCTTATCTTTATGTGCAAAAGCAACATGATCCTGGAAGAATGGGAGATTTTCAAGGATTTTACCAAATCATAACAACCTGATTTATTTTTCAATGGGAGGTAGATTAACAAGATACGCTTTGGCACATCATAATCTTATTTAAAAAAAGAAATCGTGAAACGTATGGATCTCGATCCAAAATACTCTCTGTGTCTTATTAGTTATATGTCAGCAGATCCAAAGAGAATGGTCTAAGAGTCCTAGTCTCTCATTCAAACTTCCACCAACTTATTGTGTATTTGGGCACATTGGAAGTATTCTGATCTTCAGGTTTCTTGATTTATAAAATATGGGGATTGGAATACAAAGGAGTTCATTCTGCTGCAACTTCTATTTTTTATCGGCCATAGTTTGTAATAGATTGAAAAGTCTCCTATAGTTGGAGGTGATTTTGTTTAAGTATAAACTTAAAAAGATAAATTTGGTAGGCATGTTAAATACCAACCACAGAAGAATGGGGTTACAAAGTGTGATTCAGATAAATAATCATCATAAGGGCCAACTACTGAGCACTTCCCATCATGGGCTTCCATGAGCTTTATTGTATAATAGAGCAATGGACTATCATTTAAAAAGCATACTGACTTCACCACTGTGCTTTCGCAGATGGGTGGCTTCATTCATATCATGAGGTGGTTAATCTATCTATTGTGGCTTTCCTCTTTGAGACACTGGTAAAGGAAAGGACACGAGAAGGTTGACATTTCAGTCTCTTCCAGGGCCGCAAAAGTGAGACTAGTTTAGAAGTATTAGTGGATTGTTAGGTAAGTATTTTTTAGATTTGCCTTTTTCTTAACTGATACATAATATGTGTACGTATTTATGGAGTACATGTGAAATTTTGTTACATGCATAGAATATACAATGATAAAGTCGGAGTATTTGAGGTATATGTCACTGAGTGTGTATTTATTTATTTATTTAAATTTGTTTGTTTTTTTAGAGGCACAGTCTCACTCGGTCACCCAGGCTGCAGTGCAGTAGTGTGATCAGAGCTCACTGTGACCTCAGACTCCTAGGCTCAAATGATCCTCCTGCCTTTGCCTCCTGAGTAGCTAGGACTACAGGTACACAACGCACCTTGCTTATTTAAAAAAAAAAAAAAAAATTTTGTAGAGACAGGGCTCACTCTGTTGCCCAGACTGGTCTTGAACTCCTGGCCTCAAACAATCCCCCCACTTCGGCCACACAAAGCACTGGGATTTTAAGCATGAGCCACCATGCCTGGCCAAGTACTTACCATTTCTATGTGTTGGAAACACTTCAAGTCCTCTTCTAGCTATTTTGAAAATATAATATGTTGTTACCCTACATTGCTATGAAATGTTAGATAATATTCCTTCTATTTAGCTATATGTTTGTATCCATTAACCAACCTCATTTCATCCTCCTCATTCCCACATCCTTCCCAGCCTCTGGTATCTACCATTCTACTCTCTTACCTCTACGAGATCAACTTTCTTAGCTCCCATATATGAGTGAAAATGTGATATTTGTCCTTATGTGCCTGGCTTATTTCATTTAATATAATGACCACTAGGTCTATCCATGTTGCTGAAAATGACATGATTTCATTCTATTTTTAATGGCTGAATAGTACTCTGTTGTATATATATATATACCACATTTTCTTTATCCATTTGTTCATCAGTGAACACTTAGGTTGATTGTGTATCTTGGCTATTGTGAATAGTGCTGCAATGAACATGGGGATTTGGGTATCTTTTTAAATGCTAATTTATTTTCCTGTGGATAAATACCCCATAGTGGGATTGCTGGGTCATATGATAATTCTATTTTTAGGTTTCTGAGAAATCTCCATACTGTTTTCCATAGTGGCTAGTTAACATTCCCATCAACAGTGTATAAGAGTTCCCTTTTCTCTGCATACTCTCCAGCATCTGTTATTTTTTGTCTTTTTAATAATAGCCCTCTAGGCTATTATTTTTGATGACAGACTGATTTTGTCTGTCATCAAAAATATAACTTTTTGTTTCTTTTATCCTTTGTAATTTTTTTTAGTTTCTCTTTAGTTCTATTGTACCCTTCATTATTTTTTTCTACTAATTTGGGGTTTTGTTTGTTCTTGCTTTTCTAGTTCTTTGAGGCCTATTATTATATTGTTTATTTGAAATCTTTCTACTTTTTTCATAATCTGTGATTTTGTTTTTAATTATCTTGTCTCATGATCACACATAATTTTTAAATTTGTGTATATCTGTTCTACGTTAATCCTTTCAAGTTGGCTAAAGCACCATTCCCAATCGCAAATACACAGCACTTCTACAGTTTTGTTTCTGAATGGCTGTTTAAAGACAATCCTAAATTATATCTCAGTCTGACTTAGAGAGTAAATAACTTAAGAATGAAGTTTAACTTGCTACTGTTTAAAAGCATCTGACCTCATCTATAAAATGTTAGAAGTGCTAAATAATCTTTATGAGATCTTTCTACTTTTTTGATGTGGGTGTTAATTACTATACAATTCCCTCTTAGCACTGCTTTTGAATCATCTCATAGGTTTTGGTATGTTTTATTTGATTTTTTTGGGTCATTTCAACAATGTTAATTCTTCTAATCGATGAGTATGACATGTCTTTCCATTTGTTTGTATCCTCTTCAGTTTCTTTTATTAGCTTTGTAGCTTTCCTTTCAATGGTCTTTCACCCCCTTGATTGAATTTTTCCTAGGTCTTTTATTTTGATAGCTATTATAATTGAGATTTTTAAAAATTACTTTCTCAACTAGTTTGTTATTGGGGTATGAAAACACTATTGATTTTTATGTTTTGCATTCTGCAACTTTACTAAGTTTATTTATTAGTTCTAAGAGTTTTTTTGTCAGAGTATAGGTTTCTGTAGATGTAAAATCATGTGATCTGCAAAGAGGAACAATTTTACTTCTTCTTTTCCAAATTGGATGCCTTTTATGTCTTTCTCTTGCCTGATTGCTCTAGCTAGGACTTCCACTACTATATTGAATAGGAATGGTGAAAGTGCACATGCTTGTCTTGTTCCATCTCTTAGAGGTAATTATTTTAGATCTACTCCATTCAGTCTGAAGTTAGCTGTGGGCTTGTCATATATGGCTTATATTATGTTGAGGCATGTTCCTTCTATGACTATTTTGTTGTGTTTTCCTCATGAAGAGGTGTTGAATTTTATCAAATGCTTTTTCTGCGTATATTGAGATGGCCTTTCCCCTTTATTCTGTTGAACTGATATATCACATTCATTGATTTGGATATGTTGAACTATCCTTGCATCCCTGAAATAAACCCCACTTGATTATGGTGTAGGAACCCTCTTAGTGTTTCTTGTATGGTTGGTCTAGTAGTGATTAATACCCTCAGCTTTTACTTCTCTGGGAAAAACTTTATTTCTCTTTTATTTATAAGGGATAACTCTGCTAGGTATGGTATCCTTACCTGGCACGTTTTTTCTTGTGGCTCTTTGAATGTGTCATTTCATGCTCCCTGGCCTGTAAGGTTTCTGCTGAGAAATCCTGTTCGTTTAATGAGAGTTCCTTTATAAGTAACTAGGCACTTTTCTCTTGCTTTTTGAAGAATGTGTTGTTTGTCTTTGACTTTTGATAGTTTAGAGAAGGCCTTTTGGAACTGTATCATTTGGGGATCCCTGAGCCTCTTGTATCTGGAAGTCTACATTCTTTATTAGAGTTCTAATATTTTCTTTTATTATTTTGTTAAATAGGTTTTCTATTCCTTTGTTTTATTTTTCTCTTTGCCTTCTGGATCGGCAAAAATTTTAATATTTGATTCTGAAATTCTATTTTCTGCTAGATCTAGTTTATTGTTGAAGCTTTTGAATGATTTTGTATTTCATTCAATTAACTCTTCAGTTCTGAAATTTCTGTTTGGTTCCTCTTTTAAAATAAGATCTATTATCTCTTTGGTAAATTTCTCATTCTTATTCTGAATTGTTTTTATAATTTCTTTGTATTGTTTATCTGAATTCTCTTGTATCTCACTAAGCTTCAGTGTTATTAGTTTGAATTCTTTTTCCAAGATTTCATAAATTTCCTTTTCACTGGAGTCTGCTGCTGGAGAATTACTGTGTTCCTTTGGATGTGTCATATTTCCTTGTTTTTTTTTTTTTTTTTATGTTTTCCATGCCTTTACATTGGTATCTGCCCATGTGGTGTAACAGCTTTTTAGAATTTGCTTTCATAGAAGAGAACTTCTTCTTGAAGACGTGTCTATGGTGTGGATTGGGTAGCACACTTTGGCTTTGCTTCTGGGTGTGTTTCTGAATTATTTATTTGACAATAAACAGCACCAATAGTTTTTGTGATATCCTCAGTGGCTCAGAGTGTGGTGGAGGCTGTGGTGAAGTTTTGTGGGGACAAAGACATCAGGTGGGCCAGTCCTCAATATCCAGTGGTGGCAGTGGTGAGTCAAGCATTCCTGTCCTTGGACCTTAGGGTAGTATACACTGGTCTTAGTGTTAATGAGTCCAGGCAGGTCAATTTTTGGGCCTCCAGGCAGCTTGTTTCAGTGCTGGCTGTGGCAGCAATGGGCCAGTTAGGTGGGCAGATTCTCAGGCCCAGGGCAGTGAATGCCATGTGGATGATGGCAGTAGCACTGGTGTGACAATTTTCTGGCTCCCAAGTGGTTTGCACTGATGGTGACTATGACAAGTTAAGCAGGCCAGACCCCAGGCCTGCAGGCAGAGCATGTAGGTGAATGCCAGCTGTGGTGGTAGTGACAGCTTGTGTGGGCCTGACCTCATGCTTCCCAAGAGGAGTGTTCAGGTGCCAATGGTGGTGGATGGGACAGGGCAACTACCAGGTCCCTGGATAGTGTGCTTGGGCACCTGGGGGTGGGTGAAGCCAGGCCAGGTGGGCATGTCCTCAGGCCCCCCCAGTGGTGCGTGTGGGCATTGGCTGTGGTAGGTAGAGGCAAGGTGAGCCTCAAGCCCCTAGCAGAATGCTCAGGTAGGGGTGTCAGCAGCTACACTAACTACATAGCCCTGCTGCTAGGTAGGGTGGAGTTGCTTTCAGTAGCAGCAGCTATAAACAAGAAGCTGGGGAGTCCACCCTTTAGCCTCAAGTGACAGCTGCAATCACAGTTGTCTTTTTTCAGTGTGCTTGTAAATGCATGGTTGCCTTGCCACTAGGGGTAGTGAGGCCACTGCCAACAGTTCATACTTTGACCCTGGTGGCAGCATCCAGCAGTGGCACCTGACTGCAGGTAGGGATGTCAATGGGGTACCAGGAATGTGGAAATGAATAAGCTGTTGGACCACATGGCAGGATGCAGTCTAGTGGGGACTGGGCTCTCAAAATGGCACCTTGCTGCAGCTGCTTAGGATTCAGGGAGGGTATAGAGCCTAGGGCAAATTCTCTCTCAGGAGCAGTGCTGTCATGCAGTCTCCAGGAAGCTCTATACAAGTCTCAGGGCCCACACAGGTTGAGGAGCTCTTCCATGGTAGGATTACAGGAGTCCTCACTGGGAATATGGACCACTGGAAGTCCCTCACGTACCCTTTCCCCACACTGGGAAGACTCTCCAGGATTCCAGCTGATCCCAGCTGAATAGGCTGTCTTGTTTCTTTCTCCTTCATTGCCCTAGGTATATTTCCTGTCACTTTTCTATTGAATTCCAGCATTCTCTTTTACGGGATCTATTAAAAGTATGATTATCTACTCATTATTTTGGTTCATTGTCGTGGAGGAGGTGGGTAGCAGATGCCTCTAGTCAGCCATCCTGAAGCCTTTCAAACCTGTTAGGTAAATTTTTGATAGGCCTTTAGTCCAATGGAGAGAAACAGAATAAGCTAAGCTAAGGTGTTTTCCCAGAGGAATCAAGCTTGAGGGCTCAGATAACTTAAGTGAGAGGGTGACGTAAGGGATAATATAAAGCTCGAGTTTACAAAGCTACCCAGATATGTAAAACGCCCTCATCTCAACTGTTTAATGGAGTTTGCTACATATAAATGTCTTGTGCGAGCACAAGGGCTCACATTCTACAAGTCAGAATGGAGTCAGTATAGAGGGCAGACACCAGACATGAGAAATAACTAGAATTCAACAGACAGTGAATTCCAGACACAGAATTGATGTATATCGTAGCACCCCATGGAATTCACAAGATTCCTGAGGAAGCCTTTGACTTTCACATACAACAAGGAATTGAAAAATAGCCATTGTGTAAATCTAAAAATACAAGAAGTCTTCAAACAACCTCAAGATATTTTATTCCCAAATCCTACAGCAATCCTGTAAAGTCCATATCATAATTCCCATTTTATATCTTTCTATTACACAATGGTTCAAATAAGAGGCTAACACTGTGGTTTAGGAAGGAAAGCAAAGAGCATTTGGAACTTTTAATTCTTTTTCATGATATCAACCAAAAAGCCAGTCTTGGCATCTAGGATTATCATTTTGGGAGATAGGTGACATGATCATGGTGCCTACCATTGATTTCTCAAGTTGAAGGACATTAATAGAAGCAGATAAGATGCTCTGTCTTTACCTAAGTGGGAGCTAGGGAGCTGGATTTCAAATTACCATTTTTTATGCTGTTTTTCACTCCTATGACCTTTTTTTTTCTGACTTCTTTTTTTTTTTTTTAATTATACTTTAAGTTCTAAAAAAAAATCACTCCTATGACTTTGTGACCTGAGAAGCACAATTCTACTTGTGGTTGCAGTGTGCAGAGTATTGGTGGTATATCTTTTGATCATACCAGGGCTCCCACAAACATCTGGAGAGTGGAGTTTTGTGGTTGATTATAAAACAAAAAACAATATTCAACAAAATAACTTTCAGGCCAGGAGCGGTGGCTCACATCTGTAATCCTATCACTTTAGGAAGCTGAGGTGGGAGCTCTGCTTGAGGCCAGGAGTTTGAGACCAGCCTGGGCAACATAGCAAGACCTCTGTCCCCACAAAAAAATGTTAAAATTTAGCCAGGCATGGTGGCTGACACCTGTAGTCCCATCTACTCAGGAGGCTGAGTTGAGAGTATTGCTTGTGTATTGAAGTTGAGGCTGCAATGAACTACGATCGCACTGCTGTACTCTAGCCTGGGCAACAGAGTGAGACCCTGTCTCTTGAAAAAAAATTTTTAAAAAAATCACAAAAAGTTCTTCTCCAAATTTTTTAGGATTTTGTTTAGTTACTCTGCTCTTACACCAAATAAAAAATAAGCGATTTTGTCCTTTCATAGGATTCATGATCCCATTAGGTAAATTTTCCCTCCAACAGTGTCAGTACTAAATGTCACCCCGATAACTTTAAATTTATTGTATTTCATATGGAGAATGAAAGCAAACCTTCAAATTAGTTCCTTCAGTGGTTCTGCATAGTGTCAATTCTAACACTGAAGTGTGTGTTTATTAAACTTCTTACCATATACAAGGATAAAACTGCTCAGAAAAGGAAAAAATTTGTGTCGATCCACCCACATTTTTGCTTTTTCCCCTTCTGACTACTTGGTCAGAATTCAGGATGAATTCTGTGTCCTTGGGATGAAATAAAACTAAGCAACACATTATGAACTCAAAGCTGCCATTTAGCATTAATGATTTTTATCCACTCAGTTATCTGCTTTCTAAGACCTAAGAACATCTGATGAAGCAGAGTTGATGAATAAAAACTACATACTCTCGTGAAAAGAAATATGTGAAATGAAGCCAGTTTCATTTATCTTAGACTCCTAGGGTGATAGATGAAATTAAGAGTTTTTTCTAACCATAAAAATATTAGAAGCTCACCGCAGAAAATTTGAGAAGTTTTTAATAATTTAAAACCACCTATTATACAATAACATTTGACATGTTTTTCTATGTGTGAAATCGTATCTGAGGTCACGATTTATGAGCAGTCGAATACACTGTTTTTTAACATATAATTTAAGAGTCGCATTATGGTGGTTGCCAGGGGCTGCAGGGTTGGAGAAATGGGGAGAGGTTGATCAAATGCTACAAAGTTTTAGATACGTAGGATGAATAAGTTCTGGAGATCTAATTATAGCAAGCAAACTATAGTTAATAATACTGTATTGCATACTTGAGATTTACTAAGAGGGTAGATCTTAAAAGTTCTCATCACAAAAAACTGAAAATGATAACTATGTGAGGTGAAGGATATGTTAATTAGCTTGATTGTGGTAATCATTTCATCTTGTATACATATGCCAAAACATCATGCTGTACATCATAAACACATAAAATTTTTATTTGTCAATTAGTAAATCCAGAAAGAATAATTTTTAAAAATGGAGTCATGTTAGAAGCTCTCCATAAAGATAATTTTAAGTGACAAAATCAATTCTTTATTGTGAAGGTAAACCATGATTTATGAATGGCCTACATAGAATATTTAAGCAATTTTAATTATTTTTTGCTAAGTAATACTGTGATAATGTGGGTGATATTTAATAGTATCAATTGTGAAATCTGGTGTTTCTTTTAACGTAATGATAAAAATTACTTAATGTAGTTATATTGCACTTTTCACAGAAATGGCACTGCTTTCAAGGCATGGCAATCAAATCTTTTGAATATGTATGTCTGCACTTTGCATCTGACCCTGGTTGGAGCAAATAAAACAAAAACCGTGTTTCTTGTGCTATAAACAATAAAGGTGACCCAGAGGTGAGAAGAAGATCCAGTTCTGAAAACACACTGCTACTACTGGCCTCTGAGCTCATAAATAGTCTCTTTTTCTGCTGTGTTCTTCTAACTTTTACTGTTTCCAACTGTATTCTAGTATAGTTGTTACAGCTATTGCCCAGATATTTGTATTTCTTTTGGCCTGCCCAGTTCTTGTTGAAAGATCATCCATCGCACTTTGATTTTTTTGAGAAGACACTTAAAGCAGCTTCCTACTTTGGCAGCTATGGAAGTTGGTAGTTGATTTTATTTTTCCTATACGCTACAAAATCGCTTATGTTTCATTTTTCCTTTGTCTCTTTGTTTTTTTTCCATGCAACTCTCCAGTTGAGGGTTCATTTCCCATCCAAACCTCCCGTGTTGTTTCAATGCTCCATTTTCTTCTTTTCAGATCCTTTTATCAATATTTTAATGGATTCACTATGAAAGAAGGCCTTTGCATTACTGCTGACTCCATCAGAATCTCAGAAGTCTTCCTGGATCAGAAGGGGACCCAGACAATTAGAACCTGGAGGGCCCGCTACTCATAGGCATGAGGCCAGAAGACTTGCCCTAGTGCCGAAATGTTGTTCTGTTAATGTGTATCTCATGCCCAGTATTTCTTATTAATAAGGCACTAAATAAGGGACAATCCAGCGTTTCCATTGCCAAAAGAACACATCTCCCTTTTAATTAATCAATGTAAATGGCCTTTTACTGGAAAATAGAAGTAAAGTATTTCTAGAACATAGGATATAATGTTACATTGGGGAATATCATGCCCTCTTTTTATTTTAAACTGGAGATTTTTTTTTTTAATGTAGAGACACTAGGTCTGGACCAACTGAGAGAGAGTTCATTCACAAATTATTGCTGAACATTTGCTACTTGGGTAAACTCAGGACTTTTGTTTCCCAGTTCATTTTTGCTACAACTCATTTGCATTCAATCCAGTGGGAGTTCAGATCAGGAAAATTATCTGGATGGAGCAATTTGTAAAATAAAAAATAACTTATATTCAAAATCCACTTCTTCCCATTTCTATGTATCTTTCCCTCAAGGACCAGTGCAATTAATGTTCAGCCAGGGACTGACATAAATATTGATCAGAACGGAAGCATCACAAGATTACTGTTTGACTTGGCTTCACTTCAACTTACTTCTCCTTAGTGTCTTTGCTGATGCAAAGGTTAACTCTTCTTTCATTTGTCAGTTTCTTTTTGCTTCAGTTTTTCTCTGAAGACAACCTAGCTTAAAGTTCATCCAATTGGATTGATCCAAAGCCACCTAATTTTCCCTCCAATGTCACATAATCTATTATTTAATGTAGACATTTATATACTATTATACACTATGTAAACCAAAGGACATGACTTAATTAAGGAAAATCAGGAGAAGCTGGTATTTCAAAATGTCAGCATTTGTCTCCTTTTTCCCCCTAAACTCATAATAGCAACTCCTAAGAGTGAAAGGAGCCAGAATAAAGAAGTCAGCAGATATGAAAGCAAAGGAATTCTTCAAGAATGGGATCTCTAGAAATGTAAATCAGATTGCCATCAGATTTTTTTTTAAATCAGAATCAGTATACACTAAAAAGTGATTCTATGCCTCAAATTTTGGAGGTAAAAATAATTTAGGACCTAAAATTCTAAACCTGGCCAATTTTTAAATTGATTGTGAGGGCAAAATGAAGTTCTTTTCAGAAAGACAACATCTTAAAATGTTGCTGCTCTGGAACCCTTTTTGAACCCTTTTTGAAGAAGATACTTAGAGTTGTTGAACTCCAGGAAAATAAATATGAGCACCAAAAATAAGAAATGAGACCAAGAAGCAAATGAGATAACCCACAAGCCCCGTGAAGAGAAATCCCAAGAAAGTGGGCTGAAAGTTGAAACAGACAAAATCACCAGAGGGATAATTTGCTGAACAACTGAGAATTTCTTTGAAGCTTTTAATGTGCTCCATCCACTGACTCTTTACTTGACTGGGTGTGATTTCCCTTAAATACAATTCACTGGGGTGTTTTTGCTGAGTTACATTCTTCCCCTCTAATGCCTTGGTCTGAAATGGGCAGGACATAAGTTCACACAAATAGAAAGGCCAATAAATAGTGTTAATGAAAAAGCCCATTTATTTATTCGTTTATAAAATGTTAAGAGTGAAAGCAAGGGCAAGATGGGCAAGACAAGAACAAATATTAATTTCATGCGTGTCCGTGTGAAGAGACCACCAAACAGGCTTTGTGTGAGCAATAAAGCTGTTTATTTCACCTGGGTGCAGGTGGGCTGAGTCCGAAAAGAGAGTCAGCGTAGGGAGATAAGGGTGGGGCCGTTTTATAGGATTTGGGAAGGTAATGGAAAATTACAGTCAAAGGGGGTTGTTCTCTGGTGGGCAGGGGTGGATCTCACAAAGTACATTCTCAAGGATGGGGAGAATTACAAAGAACCTTCTTAAGGGTGGGGGAGATTACAAAGTACATTGATCAGTTAGGGTGGGGCAGGAACAAATCACAATGGTGGAATGTCATCAGTTAAGGCTGTTTTTACTTCTTTTGTGGATCTCCAGTTACTTTAGGCCACCTGAATGTATACCTGCAAGTAACAGGGGATGCGAAGGCCTGGCCTGGGCTCAGAGGCCTGACATTCCTGCCTTCTTATATTAATAAGACAAATAAAACAAAATAGTGTTGAAGTGTTGGGGTGGTGAAAATTTTTGGGAGGTGGTATGGAGAGAGAGTGGGCGATGTTTCTCAGGGCTGCTTCAAGCGGGATTAAGGGCGGTGTGGGAACCTCGAGTGGGAGAGATTAAGCTGAAGGGAGGTCTTGTGGTAAGGGGTGATATTGTGGGGATGTTAGAAGAAACATTTGTCATATAGAATGATTGGTGATGGCCTGGATACGGTTTTGGATGAATTGAGCGAGCTTGATGTGTAGGGAAGGGAGGGGGCCTGAATAATCCCTGAGGAGTAGTAGAATAGCAGATGGAACACTGAGAAGTTATTTCCTTGAGGATAGATTTCCACGATGGAAAGGAAATGAGAGGTTCTAAGAGGTGGGCTAGTGGCTTGTGCTATAGCATAGGCTGCCTTTGCTGGTGTGTGGCGATTAGGCCTGGTGGACCTGCCATCAATAAATCAAGCATGATCAGGGTGAGGAACAGGAAAGAAGGAAATATGGGGAAGTGGGGTGAATGTCAGGTGGATCAGAGAGATACAGTCATGGGGGTCAGGTGTGGTATCAGGAATAATGTGGGAGGCCAGATTGAAGTCCGGGCCAGGAACAATGGTAATTGTGGGACTTAACAAAGAGTGAGTACAGCTGAAGGAGCCAGGGAGCAGAAAGTGTATGCGTCAGATATAAGGAAGAAAATAGATTTCGGAAGTTATGAGAAATGTAGAGAGTGAGTTGAGCATAGTTTGTGATTTTTAGGGCCTCTAAAAGTATTAAAGCAGCGGCAGCCACTGCACGCAGACATGAGGGCTAGGCTAAAACAGTAAGGTCAAGTTGTTTGGACAGAAAGGCTACAGGGTATGGTCCTGGCTGTTGTGTAAGAATTCTGACCACGCTAACCATGCCTAGGAAGGAAAGGAGTTGTTGTTTTGTAAGGGATTGAGGTTTGAGAGATTAATCAGACATGATCAGTAGGGAGAGCACATGTGTTTTTATGAGAATTATGCCGAGATAGGTAACAGATGAGGATGAAATTTGGGCTTGACTGAAGTGATGGGGGCTGTCTGTGAAGCCTTGCGGCAGTACAGCCCAGGTAATTTGCTGAGCCTAATGGGTGTCAGGGTCAGTCTAAGTGAAGGCAAAGAGAGGCTGGGATCAAGGGTGCAAAGGAATAGTAAAGAAAGCATGTTTGAGATCCAGAACAGAATAATGGGTAGTAGAGGGAGGTATTGAGGATAGGAGAGTATATGGGTTTGGCACCACGGGGTGGATAGGCAAAACAATTTGGTTGATAAGGCGCAGATTCTGAACTAACTTGTAAGCCTTGTCTGGTTTTAGGACAGGTAAAATGGGGGAATGGTAAGGAGAGTTTATAGGTTTTAGAAGCCCATGCTGTAGCAGGCGAGTGATAACAGGCTTTAATCCTTTTCAAGCATGCTGTGGGATGGGATATTGGCGGTGAGCGGGGTAAGGGTGATTAGATTTTAACGGCATGGTAATGGGCTTGTGATCAGTTGCCAGGGAAGGAGTAGAGATGTCCCATACTTGTGGGTTAAGGTGGGGGGATATGAGAGGAAGACACGAAGGAGGCTTTGGGCTGGGGAGAAGGGCGACAATGGGATGCAGCTGTAGTCCAGGAATAGTCAGGGAAGCAGATAATTTGGTTAAAATATCTCGGCCTAATAAGGGAACTGGGCAGGTGGGGATAACTAAAAAAGAGTGCATAAAAGAGTGTTCTCCAAGTTGGCACCAGAGTGGGGGAGTTTTCAGGGGTTTTGAAGCTTGGCCGTCAATACCCACAACAGTTATGGAGGCAAGGGAAACAGGCCCTTGAAAAGAAGGTAATGTGGAGTGGGTAGCCTCCATATTGATTAAGAAGGGGACGGACTTACCTTCCACTGTGAGAGTTACCCAAAGCTCGGTGTCCGTGATGGTCTACGGGGCTTCCGAGGCGATCGGGCAGCGTCAGTCTTCAGCTGCTAAGCCGAGAAGGAGTCAGTCAGAGAGCCTTGGGCCAGAGTTCCAGGGGCTCCGGGAGTGGCTGCCAGGTGAGTTGAACAGTCCAATTTCCAGTGGGGTCCCACACAAATGGGACATGGCTTAGGAGGAATCCTGGGCTGCAGGCATTCCTTGGCCTGGTGGTCAGATTTCTGGCACTTGTACCAAGCTCCTGGGGGAGGAGGTTCTGGAGGAATGCCTGGCCGCTGCGGTTCAGGCGTTTGGAAGTTCTTGTGTGCTGGAGATGTGGCTGGGGTTTGTCTCATAGTGGAGGCAAGGAATTGCAACTTTTTTCTATTATTGTACACCTTGAAGGCGAGGTTAATTAAATCCTGTTGTGGGGTTTGAGGGCCGGAATTTAATTTTTGGAGTTTTATTTAATGTCGGGAGCAGATTGGGTAATAAAATGTATACTGAGAATAAGATGGCCTTTTGACCTTTTAGGTTCTAGGGCTGTGAAGCATCTCAGGGTTGCTGCCAAACGAACCGTGAACAGGGCTGGGTTTTTATATTTGATGAAAAAGAGCCTAAACGCTTCTGATTTGGGATAAAGAAAAAGGAGCATTAAACTTGACTATGCCTTTGGCTCCAGCCACCTTTTTAAGAGTAAATTGCTGGGCAGGTGGGGGAGGGCTAGTCACAGAACGAAACTGTAAGCCAGACCAGGTGTGAGGAGGAGAGGCGATAAAAAGATTACAGGGTGGAGGAGCGGAGGCTGAGGAAGAATTGGGACCTAGCTTGGGCTGGCGAGGAGGGGAGAGGTCAGATGGGTCTGTAGAAAAGGAAGATTAGAAAGGCTCAGCGACGCTTGGGGTTGGGACTAAGGGGACAGGCGGAAGGGAAAGAAGGAAGATTTGGGACGAGTTGCACTGGGCACAGAGACTAGGAAGGGACTGATGTGTAAAAGAATGCCTGGACGTCAGGCACCTCAGACCATTTGCCCCTTTTATGACAAGAATTATTTAGATCTTGTAGGATGGAAAAATTCAAAGTGCCATTTTCTGGCTATTTGGAACTACTGTCAAGTTTGTACTGGGGCCAAGCGGTGTTGCAGAAGAAAATAAGGCATTTAGGTTTTACATCAGGTGTAAGTTGAAGAGGTTTTAAGTTCTTGAGCACACAGGCTAAGGGAGAAGAAGGAGGAATGGAGGGTGGAAGGTTGCCCATAGTGAAGGAAGCAAACCCAGAGAAAAGAGAGCGTAGAGACACGGAGGGAAGGGGTTTGGGGGTTCTTGTCCCCTAGAAAAGCGGGACTTGCTGCTAAGGGTGAAAGAGAAGGGGTTGAGGGGTAGTTGCCCCTGCCCCAGGAAAGCGGGACTTGCCACTAAGGGTGAAGGAGAAGGGGTTGAGGGGTACTTGCCCCTGCCCCAGGAAAGCGGGACTTGCTGCTAAGGGTGAAGGAGAAGGGGTTGAGGGGTACTTGCCCCTGCCCCAGGAAAGCGGGACTTGCTGCTAAGGGTGAAGGAGAAGGGGTTGAGGGGTACTTGCCCCTGCCCCAGGAACGCGGGACTTGCCGCTAAGGGTGAAGGACCAAGGCAGGCGTCCCTGCGTGGTCTGACACCCTTGAAATGTGGCTGTATAATCAGAGAGGTGTCCCCGCAATGATTAAACACCAAGGGAAGGCTGCCTTCCCAGTCCATGACCGGCGCCGGAGTTTTGGGTCCACGGATAAAACGTGTCTCTTTTGTCTCTACCAGAAAATGAAAGGAATTGAAATTAAGAGAAAGGAGAGATTGAAGTGCATCGCCAAGATTGAAAAGAGAAAGAGTTTGAGGGATAGTGAGGGAAGTTGGAGAAGGGAGTCAAAAGAGGCCGCTTACCGGATTTGAAATTGGTGAGATGTTTCTTGGGCTGGTCGGTCTGAGGACCTGAGGTCGTAGGTGGATCTTTCTCATGGAGCAAAGAGCAGGAGGACGGGGGATTGATCTCCCAAGGGAGGTCCCCCGATCCGAGTCACGGCACCAAATTTCATGTGCGTCCGTGTGAAGAGACCACCAAACAGGCTTTGTGTGAGCAATAAAGCTGTTTATTTCACCTGGGTGCAGGTGGGCTGAGTCCGAAAAGAGAGTCAGCGTAGGGAGATAAGGGTTGGGGCCGTTTTATAGGATTTGGGAAGGTAATGGAAAATTACAGTCAAAGGGGGTTGTTCTCTGGTGGGCAGGGGTGGATCTCACAAAGTACATTCTCAAGGGTGGGGAGAATTACAAAGAACCTTCTTAAGGGTGGGGGAGATTACAAAGTACATTGATCAGTTAGGGTGGGGCAGGAACAAATCACAATGATGGAATGTCATCAGTTAAGGTTGTTTTTACTTCTTTTGTGGATCTTAAGTTACTTTAGGCCATCTGGATGTATACGTGCAAGTCACAGGGGACGCGATGGCCTGGCCTGGGCTCAGAGGCCTGACAATTAACCCTTCAGAAAAGGAACAAAATTCCCTGAATATTGGCTATTCAATAATTTGAATATTTGGCAAGTTGACCAGGGCATTAGATCAGTAAGTCAGAAGGCTGCAACTAAAATATCTTCAGAAAGAAGAAAAGGATTTTACAAAAATACAAAATAAACCAGAAATTGCATTATTAGGAATAGGACGGGAAAAGTCTACGTTTTATCTCATGAGTGGAAAGGCAAAGCAATCAGAAACTCCAGGGGAGGAAAATGCTGTAGAAGAAAACTATGAATCTGATGAATATGAATCTAAAATTCAGCATGGTTTTAACCATCTGAACGGTTTTTCTTTAAAAAAGAAAATCCATTTGATCTTCACATAAGGAATAGTCTTGACTGAATGGCATGAAGTGAGGAATGGGGCAGCACTGGGACCATCAGGGAAGGAAATTATATAGCACACGGTTGAAAATGCAGAAAGCAGAGGGAGTGAGCTTCAAGTATGATCAGGACATGACTCCATGTTTCTGTAATTCCTGCTGCTTTTCCTTCTTCTGCCAGCTGAGCTTTAAGGCTGGCTTCCTTCTCAACTCAAAGATGGCTGCCTGTAGCAATGTAGCCTCATGCTCCTTGTTCCTAATTGGGAGAGAGGGCGAGTTGCTTCCCACAAGCAATGAGCTTAATGTACATTGGATCGTTCCTGAATCAATCCTCATGACCAGGGTGCTATGTCCTGATTGGCTTACGGATGGATGATGTGAGAAAAAGAATGTTACTTGGGTGAGGGCAATTCTACCCAAGCCACGGGCTGCTATGCAATGAGGGAGGTTTTTGGAGAGGCAAACACAACATGCAACATGTCCTAGTAATTTCATGGCTTTTTAAAACTTTGTGAAGAAATTTGCCCTCCTTTCAATTTACCTTCAGGGTTTAGAACTGCACTATGCAATACAATAGCCACTAACCATGCATGTCTATTCATATGTAAATTTTAATTAATTACAATAAAACTTTGGTTTCCCAGTTGCATTAGCCACATTTCAAGTGCTCAATAGCAATGCATGGTTAGTGGCTACCATATAGGACAACACAGATTATATAAATGTTCATCATCACAGAAAGTTCTATTGGACAGAGCGCTAGGCTAGAGCATAAAATGCTTTGATTTGAGGATACCTATGTTAGACGAAGCATCGTTCTTCTTGGATGTACTTTAACCATGGCAACAATGCCTGTCTTCTCCTGAAAGCTTGCAGTATAAATAACAGAAACAGAGGATTTTTATCTTATGTTAATATTTCTTCTTTTCATACTTACTTCAAGGGAAAGCTTCCATGGATGACTAAACAAAGATTATGACACAAACTAACTTTTTAGCCCCTTAGCATCCTTTCTGCTTTTCCCTTTATCCAGATCTTTCCTTGCATGCTCCTCATCCTAGGTTGTGCTTTATTTCATATTTCCCCCACTCAAGCAGTAGGTGAAGCTTCGTGTGGCAGTTATCATATCACTTGGTTTTTAGGGTGCCTATTCTCATTATATTGACATTGGTCTTAATGTGCTGGGGTGTGTAGTAAGGGAGGGCTAGCATAAGCAGGGATGCAAAACTCAGCTGTTAGCAAAGAAATAATTTAACAGTAATTGAGTTGGCTAAATATAGTAACTGATTGCTAACATAATGTTTTTTCCTGATTAGGCACAAATTATCTTGGGGTGTTAGAAAAATCTCATCCTTACAGAATACACAAGAGGGAGTTAAAGATGGTGTGGAGTAAACTGAGTTCTTCATTGTTTCTATTTCTACAGGCATAAAGAAAAAGCTTTAAAATAGTGAGTAATGGGGGTGGAATATTAAAGGTTTACCAGCATTAACAAATCAGCTAAGAGTTAATAAGATAACATGACTAGCATTTACTGAGCACTTAATGTACGCCAGACACTGTTTTAACTGTATTATTCCATTTATTATTCCCAACAGCTCTGTGAGATAACTACTACTGTTATCCCCCATTTCACTGATAAGGAAATTGAAGGGCCGAGAGGTTAATAACTTACTCTAGGTTCACAAGGCCATTAAGTGATCCTATATCAGAGAGCCAGAGTTGTGATTCAAACCAAGGCAGACAATCTCTATGGTTTAATCATGATGCACTGGCTTGAGGAAGACACCAACAATTTGCAGCACCAGCAGTGGGATTGCATCCTACTATAGGCTTTGAATCTTTGCCATACCGGTTCGTCAGGAAGCAAACACAGACAGGAGCTCTATGGTTTGTTGGTTAGTTTTATGACTTCCCCAAAGCTGAAAAGATTCTAAATAGTAGGGAGTAGGAAATTGAAGTCAAGTTAAGCAGCAATACAGTGAAATTTAGTGGTAAAATGTATTCAGCATTTATTTAGATGCCTTCATTCTTTTAAATCTTGCCCTATATTGACTTAAATTTATTTTATGTCAATAATTAGAGATTGTTAATTATTTTCAAATAGTCCTAACTTTCTAAGAGCAAAAAAATTGACTGGATCATATGCTTGTCTTGGTGCCTCCTAATACAGTGGTTCTCAATCTTGGCTGCCCAGCAGAATCACCTGAAAGAGCTTTAAAACATCCACTTGTCTCTCTCTCTCTCTCTTTCTCTCTCTCTCTCTTTCTCTCTCTCTCTCTCTGAAGGACTTGGGAATCAGTATTTCTAAAGTTCCTCAGGTGATTCTAATATATAGCTGCATAATTAAGTTAACTATGGTTCTAACAAAAGCCACTCTTCACCTAGAACAGTTAAGAGAATGGCAGGTACAGGTTCCAGAAACAAGTAACAAGAATTGATAATTAGAGTTTTAAATCTTTTAGAATTGTGGTACATATTTGGATACTAAATATTTAGGCAGCACACTTGAAGTAAAGTGGAATAGTTACAGTGCTGTTCATTTGCTTTTTCCTTCGATGTTGTCTCACAGTTTGAGTCAAACAGTTTACTTCTATAATCTCATATACATAGAAGACAAAATATGTATTTCATTAGGCATGTCATTTTGAACATAGCATTTAAACAAGTTGTATTCTGCACTGTAACTTTTCTCATGACTAACTCAGCTTAACATCTACCTAAGAGAGAACGCCATTCATGTCTTTCTTGGAGTGTGATGTGAACTGACTTCAGCCCATTTAGTCATTCACAATTATCAGGTGCTTTTGGTAAACTGGTTGTATTTACTCATTAGAGGTAGATGGAGACTATTTGCAGACTATCCATTTCTTTCCCAAACCTTGTTACCAGAATTCTTACTCCAAATTCTGCCAAACATACTGATTTTGTTAACAAATATATGAATATAGTTATACAATCTATGTTTTAAGCTCAGAAAAGTCTCCCTCTCAGTTTCTGCAAGATTCTTTACAGACAGTTCCACTCCTATGCAGACTCAGAATCAGAGTCAACACTCTACAGTTTATAGAAAGTGATAGAATCTCCACACGTGAACCTATAATCATTAATGGCTCTAAACCTAGAAGGCTGAAGATTGAACTGGCAAGCTTCTTGGACTGTGCATCACAACCATTATGTGGATTTCTTGTATGCTGATATGCACACCTCAGGGTGCAGATTTTGATAAAAAATATTTGAAATGCTTAATTAGATAGTTCTGGGGTGGCTTCCTGAATGGAGAACTTCAATCTCTGTCACTAAGACATAGATTAAAATTAATTCACATGTACAAACAGAAGACAAGTGATAATATGTGTATTTGTATCATCATGAGTAGCAACATTAAATTTTACAAATTGACACAATTTTGGAAATGCAGGTTAGAAGAGATTCTTTGTATCCCAGTTTGGCATGGCACACTCATTAAGAGCCATACTGCTGAGAATGAAAATTAATCTGAAATCTCTTCACTCACAGCAAAATTATGTGTGTGTGTGTATGTGTGTGTGTGTGTGTATGTGTGTGTGTATGTATTCCCCCCAAACCCAACTTGGTGAACATTATGGATTTTATTCTCTCTGACCCAATAGACATTAACTGATTATATTAACTACTCAAATTCAGCCGTAGTCCCACTGAATATTCCTCATCTAAAGACTGAACTTTAAATTTAACCTCCAGCAGCTTGTATATAAAACTGTAAGAGAGAAAAATGGTTACTATATACAATGAAGACATACATATAACCAGCAAAAATAAAATACACAAGTCTATTATAGTTCTCATTTCTATAATTGACCACAAGATCATAAATGATATCAATTGCTTCCTACTTCCACTAATTACTCTCCAATTCTTTACCCTCAGCCAGAGCCTCAGCTTGTCAGAGTTCTTTACTGATGTGGAATTTCATTTATAGAGAGTTTGAGTCCTCAACCACCCTTTTTTTTTGCATTAACATTCACTATTGAGCATCAAATACAGAGGCACATCAGAAAATTCACTGGGTTAGAGATATAGTCCAGGGGCAAACCAGTTTCTTTTTATCAATCAAGATCAAATCTAGATCAATCTCTCTAGCTAATAGAGTAATTTTCTTATTTTGTGGGAGGGCAGGGGCTGTTGGTTAGGCAGCATCAAGAGCCCAAGGTAACCAGGTGACTGTCTTGTCTTCCCATGCAGTAGAAACATTTTTATATCTTTGGGTGGAAGCATTTCCCCCGTGGGAACTAAGACTTCTAAACCAGCAGAGTTCAAAGTTGCCAGGACAAAAAGCAAAAATTTTGTGAGTAGGTTATGCGGTGTAACAGTGGGATTTGCCCCTCTCCCTCCATATCTCAATTCCTGGAGCCATACAAAATGGCCTCTGATTTAAACCATGTACTATATCCTGTAAATCCCATTCTTTCAGGGCATTTTTACTCGAGTGGCATCATAACTGAGTCTTCAGTAAGTCTTATATTTTGGCAAGCCCTTCACCTTTTACTTAGGTGAGCTGCTTCCAGGTGATGGGATAAGTTAATTTCATAGATGTAAGTACATGGCTTCTCTTACTTTGCAAATAAATTGTTTTATCATATGCTATGCTGTACAGAATGCCATGATGGTAGAGAAGGAATTTTTTGAATCAATAGGTAGTAGTTCTGAAAAAAGCATTATGGCAAGGGAAGACATTCCACTGAGGACCAATCTCTGTTCCCCTCACAATGAAATAGATCTACTATACTCATCATTATGCCACAGGGGCTGACTGGGGCCTCTGGAGTTTGTGCTATGTCTGTGGATGAACGTTGGTCACTGCTTTTGGCTGAGTTCCAATTAACCAGGTCAGCCTTGGTGAAGGTAAGTCCATGCATAGCTTCCATCCCTGTCATGATGGCTGCTTTGTTCATGGACCCTTGTGGAAGCACTGGGTGGCTATTACAAGAGGCTGACTGATATTTACCAGCATGTCATTTTATCCACTCTGTTATTAAAAGCTTCCTCTGCATTGACTGTCATTTGGTAGACATTCTTATGGAGTACAAATATGGACCACAGTCTGTAAAAACTGTATTTTGTAATCCATTTTGTAAAATCCTAACAGTTTATTGGAGCAACTCAGGTCAGGTTTTTGACAACCAGAGCTAGAATTTGTCCTGCTAAATGGATTCAGCAATACTCTAGTAGGCTGCCCATCTAGTTTCTCAATTATCCACTGCCAAATATGGCTAAGAAAACCTGATTGCTGATGTGTTCCTGCTGTCCCTATGATAGATGTGCCACCTTGTCTTTGGTGATTAAGTACTGCTGCTTGGCCTCTGCTACTGTGGGTTCCCCTCAGCCCCACTGAAATCAAGGAGCCCGTAGTCACAGTCATACTTACCCTACAAAAGATAGCAGCGAGAGAACTTTTCAAGGATACAATTGCTCCCCCTACTAACACATTTTTAAATTCTGAAGGGAAGGGCATACTTTCTGGGCTCTCTCATGAAACACAATTGGGGAGTAAATATGCAGGCCACACATAAAAAATCCAGTCCATCAATTCAATTATCTCTGAAGTCTTTTGAGTTCTCTTCTCCACAACATTTCAGGGAAGCTCTGGAATCTCAATCTTATTAAATGTAGCCTACCATTGCATTGGAGTTTTGGTTAATCTGTTAGAGCTACCCACAACTGCAGAAGCTAAAACATAAATCTAAAGTCTCTAGTAAGTGCATCATATCAAAGAAATTCAGCCAAATCTAGTGTTATATTTTGTCATCTTTGTTCTAAGACCCTTAGCCATGTTCCCACACATTTTCTACAGATTTTTGCTGATATGTATTAGAAAAGTCCTGCAATCCCTTCATAATGTAAGCTATCCTTTCCTGGGCTGTTGTGTGTTCACTGTCTCCTATAGCTTGGTGATATCTCACCATAGCCATAGGTCTAGTAGCAACAGGAGGTGGTTGTAGTATGTCTTGAGAAGGTTATGGTGTCTTCCCCCAGTGAGGTTATCACAGGCTTTTCACGCAGAGGAAGGCTAGTTTCCTCAAATCTTGGAGAGCAAGCTACTTCCACTGATAACAGAAGCACAGAATGACTATGTGGCCCAAATTACCACTTCTTGTTGTTGTTGTTGTTTTTCTGAGCTCAGCCATATGTCCAAATTCCAAGATTCAGGATCTCATTATTTTCCAATCAATATTCTAATGTTCACATGAGAAACCTGACAAGACTGTGAATTCAACTGTTACTGTAATTCAGCAACCTGTAAACTAAGTTTCATGTTTGGTTTTTAGCAATATTAGCTCTGAGGCTACAGAAAATAAGACAAATTTTAGGGCCATTATGGAAGCTCTATAGTTCTCAAACTGTGAGTTAAGCTGAGTGCTAAGGCATCTAAAATTATCTTTTTCCTTCCTTAGGTACTCAGGTACAATCAAAATTAGCCACATCACACCACAGTCTTTGAAGTTGTCATTATTATCATCATTGTCACCTGGACTCAAGCCACTTGAGTTCCCAAGGCACTCACTACAGTTCACATTTCATGGCAATCTACCACTGGTTATAATTTGATTGATTCTGATATCCCTGCATGCCATGAATTACCAGCATCCCATTTTCTATTGGCAAAGAGCTCAGCTTTGTGCTCAAGTCCAAGGGCAAAACCAAACCAATTTCAAAACCCCATCTGTGCATGTCTATAACCTGGGACCACTCTCCATCTTGATACCAATTCTATATCAGTCAGGGTGGCCAAACAAAAGGCTGAAATTTCAATTTGAAATTGCAGTTGTAATTTGACAGGGAAAGTTTAATATAAACAATTATTATCTATAGCAGGTGAGTAACTATACAGGACTAAAGAAAACTAAGGAATATCCTAGGCTGAGGGAGAGTACCCACGAGAAGAACAAATTTGGAAGGAGGGCCCCACTCCAAGTCTAGAGTTCAGATCTTGTTGGAGAAGATATGGTTGCAGCTGACTGGATGTTGAAGAATTTCATTGGTGTTCCTGGGCCAGAACTGGTTCACAATCACAGGGCAAGCAGGAAATGCTCTTCCAGGATACAGGTTGGCCAAGACTGGTGGGTAGTATGTGGATGGAGTTAGAGCATAGGGAGCTCACTTACCTACAGGATGGTGTGAAACCTGCAGTACAGTAGACATTGTCTCATGAGGGCCATGAGAAACAATTTCCTGGAGTGTAGGTGGGCTGAGGAAGGGGAGCATTGGGTGTATCAGGAGCTCACTTATTGGCTGGGTAGCATGAAGCCTAGAGAACACGTGTTCACCTTGGAAAGGTCTCAGAAAGCAGACTACCAGGCTAGGGCTGATATTTCAAACTCACCTCAGGCACACAATTGGGCAGAGCACTCCTGGCTATCTCCATCAAACATGCTACTGCCCGCCACGCAGTGAGAAAAAAACACAAATGGAGCCAAAAAGAGGGGTCCCATCCTCCTTCAGTGTCCCTCCAGTGCCCTCTCCTGACAAAACTTAACACCATGCTCATGGCAAAAGTAAAATGCTTAAAGGGTAAAGCTCCATTATTGCAAAGCAGGTAACAAAGGATGAATTTGGAGCTGAAAAGTAATAAATTAATGAATGGCACAGTTAGTCATATACTGTTGTACTGAAAATAAGAAAAATAATTATAATTGTTTAGTTCAAGAGAATACCTAAAAACCTAGCACAAAAACATTAAACCCAGAATCCTCTCAAATTTTCAAACTAAGCTATTTGCAAAACTCTGCTTGTAAAAAAATCAGCTGATGAAATAGACAGTCAGGCAAATTTCCTTTCTTCTTTGTTTGTTAGGGGAAAATTGTCTACATTTCAAAATACTTGTAAAAGCCTTCTAATAACCTGAAGTGTTTTTTGCTTGTTTTTGTTTTGGGGTGTGACTGTATAAATCTGTGCATTTCACACACAGAAGAAAGAAGACTTGATCACTGACAAAGAAACCTTTGATTACATGCTAATTACCTGATTACCAGTGTGGTCTGCTCACTTGCTGACCTCTGTCACCCCAGGACACATATATCAATATAGCAATTGCCTTTCAAATTTGCGTTTATAATGATATACATTTCACAAACTGGTGGGAAATGGTAGTTCTATGACTAGCTGGTGAAGGAGATATTTTGGGGAAAGGAGAAAGCTTTCTCCCCTTCAGTTGACTCCTCTATTTTACTAATGGATAAGATGAAGTTGAGAGTCATATGGAATTGGGCTCTGACACAGGCTGGGGAGGGTGACTAGGCTGAGAGACCAATGCAGTTATTCCAGTTTTGTTCAAGACATTTCCCTTAGGAAATACACCATGATGCACATTTGATCTTTATCAAATGCTTCTTAAACACTTTAAATGACTACAATTTTAAGAAATTTTTAGAAATAAGAAAAATATTATTGTGAAAAATAAGTTTATCACAGATGCAAAAATGAATACCAACATATCAGTTATAAGTGCTATCACCTATATTGTATCCTTTAGTCCTGAACACCCCCCAGTAATACGAGTGTTATTATTCCTATTTTAGAGATGAGAAAACTGAGGTCCAGGCAGGTTAAATGACTTACTCAAGTTAGTAGGTGTAGAACTCAGTCAAAAAGCCAGGTTTACTTCCTTTGAGGCTAATATATTTTTTCTTTTTTTTTCTTTTTTTGCCTCTTTTTGTTGTATTTTTGTTGTTGGTGGTGGTGGTGGGGGGATTATTTTTTATTTCCAACTTTTATTTTAAGTTCTGGGGTACCATGTGCAGGATGTGCAGGTTTGTTACGTACATAAACATGTGCCATGGTGGTTTGCTGCACAGATCATCCCATCACCTAGTTTTTTTTTCCTCTTAATAACAATAAATCTTATTAAAATTTCATCAACTTAATAAAATCTTTTCAGAGTCTACACAGGGAAACTAAATCAATGATGGAGGATAGTGGAACAAATAAGACCTATGGTTGGAGAGGGGTTTATAGTTATTTAGGTAATTAATTGATTGCCTATTTTACCCAACTTATTGTAACAACTCTGTTTCTTTCTTTTTTTTTTTTTTTTTGGCTGGAAAAATCTAAGTACATAATGCCCAAAAATACAATTTCTCTCACAATATTTATGGCCTCTTTCCTTCTGTGTAGTTTTACAGTTGTAACAGGGTCAGCTTCAATTTGCCATATGGAAACTTAATTGAAAATGAGTGGATAATTCAGTCCGCTAAAAGGTCAATCCTGTAAGGAGAGAAAAATAGGTCAACTTAATAATTTAGCAGCATATAAGATTTATTGCGTTTCTTATTTTCTACACATTTATACTAGGCTTTCATGAGTACTGGCTGTGACTTTGAGAATTGCAAAAATCTTGCTTTTCAACTGTTCTACAGAGTAAACTGCTGAAGAGCTCTGAGGCTATCTGCTTTTCTTCTAGGAAAATGTTAATTAAATTGATGGTATCATTAAGAATAATATTAGTTGAAAAAGGCATTATTATGCATGACCCTAATATATTTAAGAAGTATTAATGAAGGCTAGTGTTTTTGTGAGTTTCCTCCCTATTTTAGTTGTATAATATTGATTTAGAAAAAATCTTACACATTATCAACTCCTGTGATTTACAACTTTTAAAGAAATGTTTTTCCAGCAATAGATACCTTAAAAGCAAAAATTGGAGACCTGGTGCCTTGAATGCCCCCTCCATACCCTCTTCATCCCCTCAAACAATCGCTAAGGAGTTCTTACACACACACACCACACGCACACCTCCAAACAGTCCCCAGGCTTCAAGAAACAGCTCTAAAATCATGAAGTGATTCAGACGAGGAAAAGTACAGGGATGTGAAAGCCTGAAAATCAGTTTTATTGACTGGCAGAAAGGAGCACGGGGCATAGATCGAATGCCTAAACTGCCATTCCTTGGACTACACTGCACTGACTCCATCAAAGTGTACTATTTAGGGCCACAAAGTTACTTTAATATTTTCAAAAGTATCTCACTTTAAGAAAACATTGCAGAGTCACCTTGCCTGAAGAATGAAACATGTTAATTAGATGCCCATCTGCTCAGGGCCAGAAAATAGCTATCAGCTCTTCAAAACTTTCTTCCTCCCCTATGTCAACAACCTTCTCCATCTCACCTGCTTTTATATAGATGCAATTTAGATGAGGCTTCAAAGTAATTCTTCACTAAAGAATCTTATTATTTTGACTGGGAGATGGGTCAACCAGACTTATAACTCATTTTTAACAGTCAACTTATTAAAGATAATGTGCTGACAATAAGTCACATTCATTTAAGGTAGAAGACTTGATGAGTTGTGACGGTTTAAACCACCACCATTGTCATGAGGCAGAGCACTTCCATCATCCCCAAAAGACTCCTGGGGCTTCTTTGTACTTCATTCTTCCATTTGTTCACAGTCCCAGACAATCCTTGGTCTGCTCTTTGTCACTACAGATCAGTTTGCGTGTTCTAGAATTTCATACACTCTGAAGTCTTTTATGTCTAGTTTTTTTTTTTTAATCCATGTTGACAGTTGTTAGTTCTGCTTTTCCCACAGAGAAGTATTTCATTGTTGTATGGATATACCACATCTGGTTTATCAATTCAATTGTTAATGGGCATTTGGCTTGCTTATAGTTTGGGGTCATTACTAATAAAGCTGCCTAAACATTCATGTACAAGTGTTTGTCTGAACAAGTGTTTCATTACTCTCCTGTAAATATCTAGGAGTAGAATGACTGGGTTGTATGGTAGATGTATGCTTATCACATTTAAAAAAAAACTCTCAAATGTTTTCTATGTTTGTATTCTCATCAGTGGTATATGAGCATTCTAAATTTTTGCCAGAGCTTGGAAGTGGTATATGAGCACTGTAAATTTTTGCCAGAGCTTGGTATTGTCAGTCTTTTTAATTTTAACAAGCCTAACATGTATCAGTTTCTTTGATGGTTTTAGTCATAATTTCCTCAATTACTAATGATGTTAAGCATCTTCATGCATTTGCTGGTTATTTATACCTCTTGTTTTTTGGTGTGTCTGTTCAACTCTTTAATTGAGTCGGATGTCTTCTTATTATTAGGTTGTAAGAGTTCTTTATAAACTTATGAAACAACTTCCTATTTTAGGTATATATTTTGTGAAACTTTTCTCTCTCAGAGTCCTCGCCATTTACACCATGGAACCACTGATGGTTCTTATAACACATTTTGGAGAGAGACTATGTTGATGGCAAAGTAAAAAAAGTTAACAGTACATTATTCCAAAATTAAATTTCAAAAGATGCATTATTCATTTATTAGTAGTGATTGTCTTCTCCTCAGCCCAGGCTGTAAACCATGTACTTCACAGCCTTATTCTTTTTATCTGAAGAGCAGTACATTAAAGTTAATGTACTGGGCTTTTCTTGACATGAATATCCCTGCTGTTTTAGTGTCTAGTTTAACACACACTCATGTACATACACACACACACACACACACACACACACACACACACAATGCAATTAAATGACCCCAAAGCCATAATTGCCTGTTAAGTATTTGTCTTCTTCTATAAATCGATCTTTTTTCAGATGTGGAAATACCTGCTTAATAATAGTCATGTCATTAGCCCACAAAACAGCCCTGAACATTTATTAGAAAAACAAAGTAGAGTCAGCTCATCCCCAGCTTGAGATGCTGAGCATCCAGTTGAACCCAGAAGGGATTTTACAACCAACCTGATACAGCCCTGAAAATGCAGTTTTCCACTGGTAATGCTGAGAAACCCTTGAGTATAGAACCAGGCACTGCGGTGATAAACATCTGACATTTTCATTTGCAAGTATTCATGTTTCATTTTAGATAATGTTCCCTCTATTTACTTCTTCAGCAGCAATGCATCAAATATCCTATAGTGTAATCCTTCTCTCAGCACTTATCAATGAACTATGAAATAGTATTAAATAGAATTAATTAGAAGTTTTAATGAATCATGTCTGTCCTCATTTATTATACAATGTAATTTTCAAGGAGTGATTAATTACAAGTTACAGATGAGTGAATGGTTAATGTAGTTTGTTAACCTTACTAAGAAGTGACTGTACACAGCAAGCTGCTTCTCCTCTGTTTATTAGCACGTGGTTATGTACCACCATCAGTTTAAGTGAATGAAAAGGTTTTAGTAACTTTCCAATTAATGTGCACTGTAAGCTAATAATTTACTCCCTGATTTTCTTTCCTGTGCATCATGTGAACACTGTCGGGATTCAAAGGTAGAATTTCGCCATTGTCATTTCGGTGTGTTTCTATATAGCTATTATTTTGCAGCTATGATGTCCACCTGTGCTGCAGTTATTTTAAGTAGATCCCATTTAATACAAGGTGGCTTGTTTGAAATGAATCTCCCTGCATATTTCCTTGAAGAATATACCAATTTACCATATCATTACTGTCATTATCTAAAAAATGGCAGCTGGCTGCCCTTCGTTTTCAATTTTCTTACATGTACCTTTCAGAAGCCAAATAATGCCCATGCTGACAAAATCTAGTGGCCAAATGCAAAATAATTATGTGGACAGAAAGTTGAGATGGGAGTATGGGAGTTCCAAAAGCATTTTTGCCTCACCAACAGACACACAAAAGACCATGGAATCCTTGGGGATGAGTCGCCATCTTAGAATATCTTAGTCTCTGCTGCCGCCATATACAACCAATTACTATCGTTCTTGGAGGTGCACATTTTTGCTGTTCAAAGCAGAAACTAAGTTTTCTGAAGCTAGGGGAGTTAGATAGCTCTTTGGAGGTCCAGCTAACCTTAGAAAAAATAACCATACTTATATTGTATGATACATAGCAATTTTTAAGTTTTTACAGTTATTATCTCACTAAATCTATTTAAAACTCCTGTGAGTGAGAGAACTATTATTATAAGATGGTATCTGACTTATTCAGGCTCCACTGGCAGTGAATGGATAGACAAGCAAAATATCCATTAATTCAACAAATATTTATTGGGTACAGCTGCGGTCTGACTGTTTGTGTTCCCCTACCCCAAATTCATGTTAAAACTTAATCAAGGTGATGATATTAAAAAAAAGTGGGGCCTTTGGGAGGTGATTAGGCCATAAAGGCGGAGGGAGAAATTTGTGCTTTTATTTAAAAAACCCCAGAGAACCAGCCAGTCCTTTCAACTATTTGAGGACACAGTGAGAAGGTGCCATCTGTGAAGCAGAGAGAGATCTCTCACCAACAGTGAATATGCTGTTGCTTTGATCTTGGACTTCCCAACCTCCAGAAGGGTAAGAAATATATTTCCATTGTCTATAAGTTACCCAGTCTAAGGTATTTTGTTATAGCAGTTCAAATGAACTAAGACAAGCAGCTAATATGAGGCATCTGCTATTTTGCAGGGAAATGAGGTTATAGTCTGTATGTATTAGTCCATTTTTATGTTGCTGATACCTGAGACTGGGCAGTTTACAAAAGAAAGAGGTTTGTTGGACTCACAGTTCCATGTGCCTGGGGAGACCTCACAATCACAGTGGAAGGTGAAAGGCGTGTCTTACATGGCAGCATACAAGAAAAGAGAGCTTGTGCAGGGAAACTTCTCTTTTTAAAACCATCAGATCTTGTGAGACGTATTCACTATCATGAGAACAACATGGGGAAGACTCACCCCCATGATTCAATTACCTCCCACTAGGTCCCTCCCACAACACGTGGGAATTCAAGATGAGATTTTGGGTGGGGACACAGCCAAACCACATCACCAGATGAGACAAAGTCCTTTCCATCATGACCCTTAGATACCAGTAGGGGAAATAATAAATAAATAGAGACAGTGATAAGTCCTGTAAAGAAAATAAAAAAGAAAGAGCCTAGAGAGAAACTGGAGATGAGGGAAGTTATTTTAGACAAGATGGTCAGAGAAAGCATCTTTGCTGTTTTTGACAAAGAGAAAGAGAAGAGATGTCATATTGTATCAACTGACTGATGAAAAGCAGTCAGTTATGTAAAGAGGACATTCTAGGCAGAGAGCACAGCAAAAAATGCAAAGGTCATAGCCTTTGGTGTGTTTGAGGAAGTGCAAGAGACTGTTATAGCTGGAGAGAAATGAAGTTGAAGAGATAGCCAAGGACGAGATTGTGTAGTTCCTTCAGAGGTCCTGGAAAAGGCTTTTAATTTAAATTCAAGAGATAATGGATGCTGACAGGGCTTTTCCAATCCAATTCTTCCCAGAACTTTTAGGACATGAGAAGTAGAAGATAATGTGCTAGAATATCAAGTAGTATTTTAGTTCTCATTTCTCATTATAAGGAAGAAAAGCAAAAGAAAAAAAAGTTTCCCCTAGAGCCTAGAATTTGAAGCTATTAATATAAAAGTATACTTATAATGTCCTGTCTTCCTTAGGGGACTCATCTTTCAGACAAGCAATGCTCTTTGAAGTCAAGGGCTATGTCTTATGTACTTTTTGTTCTGTACTGCACACAAATCAATGTCTTAGGTTTCCAATCAGTGCTTTGTGAAGTGAACTGAATAGCCTGATATCTACTGCTCTGTCCAACTCAAGTCTGCAAAATCCTGATAGGAGATGCCATGGTATTTGAAATTGCTGTAACAGAACAGAAGGACCCAGAAAGAAGCCCTCACAAGCACTTGGCTTGACAGTGCATGTGCCATAGATCCAGGCATCCAATTTGGCCGTAGTGGGGTATTGTTATCCCTGAAGCAAGTGAGTAATAATGCAGTTATTTTGCAATGCATTCTCTTTGTTTAAATCTACATTTTCCCTCTTGCTTCTCCAAGTAAAACTATAAGGGGTCACTTATGTTAATCCTCTAAGGAATGCTAAAGAAAATCCTTTTCTACTTCTCTAATCAGACTCTGAGAGGTGACAAAATCAGATTAGTGAGCAACATCATTTTTTGATACAGGAGTTGAATTTTACCCAGGAATCTCAACTATAAGCTCCTAAGAGAGAAACTTTTTTTATTAAGGATTTTTTTAATGATCCATATCAAAGTGCATGCCTGTGTAATCACAAAAGCAAATTTGCTCTAGAATGCTGCATGAAGTAATGGTGTCATCTGAAATGCTAATGAATCTTTGCTGACTCCACCATGGCCCGATTTGACAGGAAGGTGGGAGTCCCAGTGAATGAGTCACTGCAAATACAGAAGCACAAATGGTAACAGTTATTTATTGTTCATATGACTTAGCACATTAAAAAATTTTGTAAATCCTTGTTATATATATCACTTGTAAATTCATAGACTGAGAAGAGAAAAAGAAAATTGTCCACAAGATGTTAGAGCTGGGATAATTTTTCTGTTTTTCAGTCTTTATAATATGTTAGTCTGTATGTCCAGTATGACAGTCCTAACCATATGTAGCTAATGTCCATTTTGTGTTGCTATAAAGGAATACCTGAGGCTGGGTAATAAATTTAAAAAAGAGGCTTATTTGGCTCACAGGTCTGCAGGCTGTACAAGCATGGTGCCAGTATTTGCTGGGCTTCTGTTTAGGGCCTCATGAAGCTTTTACTGGTGGCAGAAGGAACGAAGAGCCAGCTTGTCACATGGTGAGAGGGGGAGTGAGAAAGGGGAGGAGGTGCCAAGCTCTTTTTAGCAATCAGTTATCTCAGAAACAACAGAGTGAGAATTCACACATTACTGTGGGGAGGGTACAAAACCATTCATGAGAAATCCACCCCCATGACCCAAACACCTCCCATTAGGCCCCACCACCAACATTGGGGATCACATTTCAACATGAGATTTGGAGGGACAAGTATCCAACCCATATCAGCTAATGAGCACTTGACTGTGGTTAGTCGAATGGAGAAATGGAATTTTAATTGTATTTAATTTCATTAATTTAAATCTAACAACAAATGCCCAGTTTCATGATTGTAAAACTGTAGGTATGTTTGGAACAGCTTGGTTATGTGAATCTACTTTTTTCCACCATTCAATGGACATTTATTGAGACCTATTTTGTGTCTGACTACTAAGCCTTCCAGTTACTTATTCAAGCAAGATTTAATCTCTGCCTTGGAATTGCTTAAAGCCTAGGAGGAAGACAGAGAGATAAACAAATAATTACACATAGATTAAGCACGGTTTATGAACACAGGCTATGAAACAAGATTCTGGACTTGGCTTTGAGGAGTTTACACAGTAGATGACAAGACTTAAAGAAATAATTTTCAAAATCAAAACATATTATGCAAACTCTAGACCATATGCTGCATTATCAAACATTATTAAGTTTCTCAGAAGTTATAATGTTAGAATGGAAGTTTGAGGAGAAAATTCACTGGTCAGTTCATAATTTAATTTTTTAATAGACCTTATATTTTAGAACAGTTTTTAGGTTCACAGCAAAATTGAGTAGAAAGTACAAGAATTCACCCTCTGCCTCCACTCCCCTGTGGTGGAATGGTACATTTGTTACAACTGATGAGCCTACACTGACATATCAATCAAAGTTCATGGTTTACATTAATGTTCATTCTTGCTGTTGAACATTCTATGGGTTTGGACAAATGTATAATGACACATATTCACCGTTACAGTATCATGGTATAGTTAAATACTTAGAATCATTTCTCTGCCCTAAAAATCCTCTGGGCTCTGCCTATTCATCCCTCTGTTCCCCCAATCTTTGGTCTTTTTACTTTCTCCATATGAATCTACTTTTTCAACTGCATCTTTTATGAAATCTAAAAACAGTTTAAGTAGTTATGATGAACACTTAGCATTCAGTTTGCTATTTGTTCTAAGTGTAATATACAGATCAGATTTGAAGACAGTATGGAGAAATGTAAAATGTCTCAATAATTTTTCACATTGATTATATGCTGAAATGATAACAGTTTGGCTATATTAAGTGAAATAAAACATGCTCTTAAAATTAATTTCATCTATTTATTTTTACTTTTTTAACATGGCTACAAAAATTTTAAATTATATATGTGGTTTACATTATAGTATTGGACAGTGTTGCTTTAGAGTTAAGATTACTAAACTCCAGAAATATCATTAACAGAAAGATCAATCATTTTCCAGACATTATGAATAAACTGCCTTCCACTCTATTGCATTAATATTAGATAGAATTTAAGAAATTTGCCTGAGTAAATACAATTAACCATTGACTAACATTAAATCATCATGGATTGATGTGTGCAGTCAGTGAAGCAATATAGGGAAATTCAGTATTTTAAGCATAAACCTATATCATGGGTTGCTATTTTTAAGTGATATCCATGGACCTTATAATCACATGACCCCATTTTGCCCGTAAACATTACCCCTCCTACTGTCCCCAGCACTTTGGTGTTCATCTTCCTCCATGTGGGTCCTCAATCTAATACGAATGCCGCAATTTCCCCCCAAAATGAAAGTAGGCGGACATGAACTAGTTTATTTTTATCCTGAGCTGACGGCATTTTCTCTTCTTTCTACCTTGCCAAATATTAAATATGAAATCAGAAGGGAGGAGGGAGGAGAAGACACTGTAAAGGATTTTTGGAGAGCGAACAAGTGGAGGGTTATACACCTGCACTCTCTCCCTTCCTCAGTTCTTAGATTCGCTGATGCTTCAAGGGAGAAATAACACTTAAAAGTGTTGTATTGGTACTCACGCTCAATCCATAACTCTCCTCTCTCGTCTGTGCTTCTACAGTGCTTGGGGCTGGAGGGAGAGGTGGTAATGGAGACTCTAAAAGTGATCTTTTCATGCTTACTCAGCTCTCTCCCAGTTCCTGTATCCTGCATGTGATGTGCAGAAGGACACGAGGAAGCTTTGACTGAATTCTGAACAGCACATTATTATTCTGCTCCAACACACGCTCTTAGGCCAGCTTTGTTTTGGCCTCCAAGTCAGATGATTTTCATTAGATATTTGAAGTAATCCACAATAAAATAGTAAACCATTGTGTAAGTGGGTACAAATGGTTTGTCTGCCCACAAAAGGAGAGTTAGGACATGTACCCATAGTATCTGTAAGTGCTGAGAGGGATATCTGACATGTATCATTTAACATCATTTATCTACCACCTCTTTTCCTTTCTAAGTGGAAAGATGGCATGATTTTCTTTAACTTGCAAGTCCTGTTTTTAAGAAATTAAATAACTGAAGAATTGAAGAGTTGTGAAGAACACTTGAAGGATGAAGTAAACGTAGCTCTGATTGTAAAGCTCCGTTAAGATGCTGGGGTCAATTTCTGATCTTCCAATGCACCATGCTAGTTCTTACTTTATGATGGCTCCTTCTCTGGGATACTCTTCCCATCTCATGCTTACAACTCCTCATCTAACTCCTCTTCATCCTTCAAGTCTAAGTCTAAATGCCATTTTCTAAGGCGGGTTAAATATAGTATAATATAAAGTCAAAATTAAAATAATGATTGAAATTCTCATTTCTTAAAACCAGTGAAAGCAGTAAGATGTTGAGAGAAAGTGATAAAGGGTTGAGTCATCTATAAGTACCCTAATCTTCAGAGTAACTGGAGGTACCCTTCTAGTGTACCTGAAGACACATTTGCAGATTTGCCTATGCTTCTTCATAGCACACAGCACAATTATAATTACCTGTTCAACACCTGTCTCACTGGGCAGACTACAGATAAAAAAATAAAGAGGCTTTCAGCTCAGAGCAAAAATAGGCTCTGTGAGGGATTATATTGATCAGGACTACTATTCCCAATGCCTAGCATAGTACCTAGGTATTGAATAAAGATTTATTAAGTAAATGAATAAATAAATGCAAGAATGAAGAAATTACATGTCATGTTCATCAGTATTGCTTTACTGAAAAGGAGATTTTGGGAAACAGACCACATACCATGTATATATGGAATGATAGACATCAATAAATAGGGTATCTCATTCACTTTTCAATATAAAGCACTTCAGTATAAAAACTCTGAACTTGTTATTTAACCAACTGTTAGATATGGTATTTTAAGTGATCTTTGTCATTATCTATATAGCAGGAAGTAATTTTAAAATTCCGAAGTTAATAAATCAATCATCTATATGTGTGTGTAAGCAGCATGTACTATTATCACTAGGAAAAAAGAAGCAGACCAGGCGTAGTGGCTCACGCCTGTAATCCTAGCACTCTGGGAGGCCGAGGCAGGTGGATCTCTTTAGGCCAGGAGTTGAAGACCAGCCTGGCCAATATGGCAAAACCCCATCTCTACTAAAAATACAAAAATTTAGGCGTGGTGGCTCATGCCTGTAGTCCCATCTCCTCATGAGGCTGAGGCAGGAGAATTGCTTGAATCTGGGAGGCAGAGGTTGCAGTGAGCCAAGGTTGTGCCATTGCACTCCAGGCTGGGTGACAGAGCTAGACCCTGTCTCAAAAAAAAATAAAATAAAATAAGGAAAGAAAGCAGAGGTGATTATTAAAAGCAACTGACTCTGGAGAGTGGATCTTGGGGTGCTTCAAATGTCTTTTGCTTCATTTGTAAGTCCTTCTGTATTATTTGGGTTTTTAGAAATCATGTGAGTATTTCTTTCATTAAAAAACAAAACTTTTTCCTTTTCCATTTGCTAATGACTAAACCTCAGTGGTCATTCACGCATTTCCCACTTCACATCCTCTGCTTTATTATGCTACATGTATTTTTCAAAATAATTTCAAGTTTCCCAACACTACATCCATGTCACATACAACTTTATACTCCTGGTGATGTATAGTGCAACATGTTCTACGTAGTATATATTATCTGTTGACTGATTAATGCGGGTTGAAGATTATTACTATTAACGGAAATTGTTACCACAAAGGGGTCCCGATCCAGACCCTAAGAGTTGGTTCTTGGAGCTCATGCAAGAAAGAATCTGGGGTCAGTCCACAGAGCAAAGTGAAAGCAAGTTTATTAGAGAACCAAAGAAACAAAAGAGTGGCTACTCCACAGTATACTCGTGGTTGCCTCTTGATTATATGCTACACAAGGGGTAGATTATTCATGAGTTTTCCAGGAAAGGGATGGGGATTTCCTAGAACTGAAGGTTCCTCTCCATTTAAGATTACTTAAGGTAACTTCTAGATGATGCCATGCCCTTTGTAAACTGTCATGGCACTGATGGGAGTGTTTTTTTGCATTCTAATGCATTATAATTGGCACATTATGAGCAGTGAGGACTACCAGTGGTCGCTTTAATTGCCACCTTGGTTTTGGTGGGTTTTGTCTGACTTCTTTACCACATCTCATTTTATCAGCGGGGATTTTGTGACCTGCATCTTGTGAAACCAGTAATGCTGACTTCCTGTCTCATCCTGTGACTAAAAATGCCTAGCCCCCTGGGAATGTAGCCCAGCAAATCTCAGCTTCATTTTCATCAGCCCCTATTCAAGATGGAGTTGCTCTGGTTCGATCACCTCTGACAAAATGAGCCTTATTTCTAATTTAATTTTCATTTATCTTTCACACTCTCTAATTTTCTAAAGAGCCCATTATTGTAAACAACCTCACAGCTTTGGATATTGTCCTATTTTCTAATTAAGTGAATATCTTAAGAACATATCATGAAGATACAAGAGTTAACTAATAATCCTCCATATAGAAACAGCCTTAAGGATATGGTGTTTCACCCCAACACCATGACTATGATTCCCTTTGAACATCCAAGGAGCCTACAGGATAACCCAATGCAATAATAATAATAATAATAATAATAATAATAATAATAATGTTATAGAAATTTTGAGGCTATCTCAGTTTATCCATAAAATGCCATGCTGTATAATACTATAAAGTCAAAATTAAAATAATGATTGAAGTTCTTTTCATTTTTTAAAACTAATGAGAACAGGAAGAGGCTGGTAGAAAGTAATAAAGGTTTAATTATCTATAAATTCAATAGTCTGAGTGATCAGACTATTTGTTGCCTATTAGAATCATAGTATCATATATAATCCTAGAATTGAAGAAAACAGAAATGAGTCATTTTTTCCAATTTCTCATCCAGTGCTGCTTTTTGCTAAAACATACCAATAAATAACCATCCTGCCTGGGTTAAACACTGCTTCCCAATGAGATTCATGGTGACTCTAAAGTGTCCTAACTTTCAGAAAACTTTCCCTTGTATTGAGACAAAACTATGTGTAAGTTTCATGTGTTGGTATGACCCATTAGGACTACCCAGAATGAATTCAATACTCATTTCCTATTGGATACTTTCTAACATTTGAAGAGTGTTTTTGTCCTTCTGAGTCTTCTCCTTCCTCTTTACTCAATAGGGTTGTGGATATCCTCCAGTGAGGAAATCTGCCTCTAGAAACCGCATCCACCTATTCATACTCTCATAAGTACTGTGGCATTTATGTCTTCAGGAATGCCTATTACGTTGGGTTAAGTTTTAAAAATACGGGAAGAGCTGGAATGTCAGACATAGAGATCCTTGTCATAGAAGAAAGCCTAAGAATCCTAAGAAAAAAAATCCAAACATTTGTGCTTGGAAGGAAGTCCCTATGAGAGATGATGGCTTCTAAGGTAAGAGTTTGGAACAAATCCAAGGAAACTTACCCTTTGTCTACCTACATGAATTTGTCTGGAGAAGGAAGTTAATTTTTAAGTCTCACTGCATAGAAGCTCTGAATTACCTTCTAGAGCTATGAATATGGAACCTAAGCAGCAGAAGACAGAGCAGACAGAATTTGTGCATACTTTTTACAAAATCTTTGTAATTTAGGAGCTTAATTTTTGTTTCCCTTATTGCATGACTTAGTTCTGAGGCACCACTTAGTCTTGCTCATTTTTATTCTACATGGATTCAATTGTTGACCTTCCATGACTGTTTCCCCAGGCTTTGAATGGCAATGACCCTGTTAGTGACATCACCTTTACCACCTGTCTGACTGACACCTTTGCATATCCACTGGGCCAGGGGTCTTATTAATACGTTCTCCTCCCATTATTTCATTAATAGCTTGCCTTCATTAAACTACTCTCCTCATTTCAAGATAAAGTGGTTTCTCATTGGGAAAAGAACAATATTTTGAGTGCTCATAGAAAACTTAACTTAGTTTTAAAATTCCATGCAAATTACATTTTTTTTTTACTCAGCTCGTATCATTATTTTTACCCTGAAGGTAATCGTGTGAAAACTGTCAAAAATCTTTGCTTTTCCAACTTCTAATCTTCAGAAACAATGGTCTTCCAGTGAGGGCATTTTAAAGCAAAGGATTCAAATTTAGAGTCTTTGTCATTTCAAAGAATGCAGAGGATTGTATGGAAAAGTCAGTTATTCCTTGGACTTCTATTTCTTATTTTGTTTAAAGCATTTCCGATGTCTTCTCAGAACTGAAAGGATACAGGGACTATTCAAACGTAAGAAAAAATTCATGAGCACTCACAGAAACCTTGGGCTGAACCAAAAGTGGGACTCAAATTGAAAAATGACGTTGATATCTTTCTTGAAATGACTAAATTAAGCTCTAAAATTTTATTATTCCCAAGTCATCATCTATGTTCACATCCATTTTATTACAGCCATATTCTAGGTAATTGTCAAATTCCAATTTGTTTTAATTTTTAAGCTGGAGGGGGGCTAATATAAAATTTCAATCTAACAGAAAGTAGTTGGGAAAAGCAGAGCTATCTTTGTCTAGATTGTATTGTCTATTGATAAAGAGAAAAGTATGGAGCTTAAAAAACTTCTACACAAGTCATGTGATTGTTGGCAGCGCTGACATCATCAGTAAAGACATCACAACTTTAAGTCTCAGAATGTGGCCCAAATCACCTGCACCTGTCTCTCTGGGGAAGCTTGTTAAAAATCCAGATTCCGACTGGGCGCGGTGGCTCATGCCTGTAATCCCAGCACTTTGGGAGGCCAAGGCGGGTGGATCACCTGAGGTTGGGAGTTTGAGACCAGCCTGACCAACATGGAGAAACCCCGTCTCTACTAAAAATACAAAATTAGATGGGCATGGTGGCGCATGCCTGTAATCCCAGCTACTCGGGAGGCTGAGGCAGGAGAATTGTTTGAACCCAGGAGGCAGAGGCTACTGTGAGCCGAGATTGCACCATTGCTCTCCAGCCTGGGCAACAAGAGCTAAACTCCATCTCAAAAAAAAAAAAAAAAAAAAAAAAAAATCCAGATTCCTAGGTCCACCTCAACTACATCTGAGAAGGAATCCATTCAAAACAAAACCAAAAACTTTCAGATGTGTGCAAAATTCACCATGCAAAATTTCCCCATGAAATCCCAGTCTTACAATTCCCTTTATGAGTTGGTCATTTACTAAATCTTTCTCTTTTTACACTTTATTTCCAATATTTCAGGAAATGGTCTATCCGCACTCCCCTCACAAATGTCTCAAAGTCCCCCCACAGGTTGCTCTGCAGATGATAATGCAGATGTCAGTGACTTCCCTTAAAATATCTCAGAATGCATTTTATCAAAAGGCATATGTCCTGGGTTTTAGAAAGGGTGTTTCATTTCAGGCAGTGGGAAATCATACACTATAATTTCTGACTCAGATTAGCATCACAAAGTCCAGGATCTATTTCTTCCTACTCTCATCTTTGGCACGTTCAAGTGTTTTCCACTTATTTTGCAATCTGCAATCTACCCCCTCTCCATTGCATCTTATTGTTTGCTTCTTGCTGTTTCTTGAAAATGAAAAGAACAATTGTTGATTGAAGTAATAAAGCTCCCATAAAATGGGGACTTACTGGCTGGTTCTCTCCATTAGCATTATAATTCTGACTTGTGATTCAACACTACTGCTTAAGAGTCACTTCTGTCAGTTTCTAGGATAGCACAATTCAGCATTTGAGTTCTCAGGAATTCATAAATTACCCAGAAGAACTTAACATCTATAGATCTGAACAGGGTCTGAAATTGTGCTTTTGCAGACTGATCAAAAAAGCTAAGTCCAATGACTTCCCCAAGCCTGGGTCATCCTACTTTGCAACTCAAAGTCTGCCTGGCATATAAGCAGTGAAGTCAGGATTTGAAAGCTATCCATTTGCTCAAAAATGTCCTTTTTTTTTTTTTTTTTTTTTTTTTTTTTAAGCAAGCCTGCCGATAACCCTGCCATCAACTTGGAATTAGGACATTAGCGCAATTTATTCAGGCTCCTATTACACAGCAAGTAAAAACAGAAGATGACACAGAAAACTCCACGCATTAGCATGTTATCAGATTAGCTTGTTGTCACCCTGGGATAAAGCGGACGAGAGGCAGAAGCCTTGGCAATTTTAACAAGGTACCAAGGTGAAGAACATCAGTTTATAAACTCCTTGAGGAAGTGAACATTTAGCTTTGTAATTTTCAACATAGCTGGCATATCATTCGTATTTAATGAGTATTTGTTGAACCATACTTTGTGCAGAGAGCACCAAGAGGCAAACAAATTATTTGATGTGCTTACTTCTTACCTTGGCTTTTGCCGCTAGAACTCAGTTACCTTGACCTACACTTATTGCTTGTTTGTTTTATTATCCTGACGTTTCTTCCTCTGTGTGTGAGTTTAGATTTCCAAAAGTTTTGTTTCTGACCATCTTATCCTGGAGATAAGGAATAAAAGAACAGACCCTAGTCTTTGTGTGTTTGTGACAGTGTAGGGTAGGGGAATTCTAGAAATAATATTCATGATTATCTCCCTTTGAAAAAAAAGGAAAAATCGTTCATAATATGCTGAGATTTAGATTGAGTATGTTGTGATTTAGCGTGTATGGTACTTCACAGCAGCAGCAGCGGTAAAGCCTGGGCTTTTACTGTAATGGCCACCCAAATAATGTACATTGTGCCCATTAAGTAATTTTTCATCCCTTACCCCCCTCTCAGTCTCCTACCCTTCAGAGTCCTCAATGTCTATTATTCCACACTCTATATCGATGTGTACACATTATTTAGCTCTCACTTACAAGTGAGAACATGTGGTATTCGACTTTCCGTTTCTGGATTTTTATACTTAAGATAATGGCCTCCAGTTCCAACCATGTGGCTGCAAAAGACATGATTTCATTCTTTTTTATGGCAGAATGCTATTCCATTATATTGGCTAAAGAAAATGTAGTGTGTACACACAAACACATATATATGGCAGAATGTATATATATAATAGCAGAATAATATGTTATATATATTATCCATATATAAATACATATTATATATGGAATATGTACCATATATATAGAATATATAGAAGTGTTATATATAATATATATGGAATGTATGGTATATTATTCTGCCATCATATATATTTATATATATGTGTATATATATATATATATTCTGCCACACACACAGACACACACACAAACACTACATTTTGTTTATCCAATTGTTTGTTGATGGACAGTTAGACTGATTCCATATTTTTGCTATTGTGCTGTGATAAACATATGAGTGCAGGTGTCTTTTTGATACAATAATTTTTCTTCCTTTGGGTAGACACCCAGAAGTGGGATTGCTGGATCGAATGGTGGTTCCATTTTTAATTTCTTTGGAAGTCTCCATACTGTTTTCCATAGACGTTGCACTAATTTACATTCCCACCAACAGTGTATATGTGCTCCCTTTTCTCCACATCATCGTTAACATTTGTTATATTTTGACTTTTTAATAATAGCCATTCTGAGTGGTGTAAGGTGATATTTTGTTGTGCTCTTAGTTTGCACTTCTTTGATGATTAGTGATGCTGAGCATTTCTTATATGCTTTTTGGCCACTTGTATATCTTTTGAACAATGTCTATTCATGTTTTGGGGGAGGGGGGCTTTAAGAATAAATAAACCAATACAAATGAAGCTCCATTTCCAGTGTAGCTGTGGGGAGCTGACTGTGTTTTGGTCGGGAGGAGTGGGGAGTGGGTGTAAAGGGAGAGGAGGAACAGACATGACTTACCATAACAGGAGAATGATGTCCTGCCTGGGGTCCCATAGAGGGAACTGCTGCAGGCAGCATGGCTTTCTCAGAGAATGTGCTGAGTCCTCTATCCCCCATTTGTGTTTGAATGAATAGAGGTGTGGGATTGGATCAGCCTAGCCAAGAAATGGCCCAAGGGATATCCCCCTACAGTAGTCCTCCTGTTAGCTACACTTTTCTAGGGGCGAGAATGAATGTCAGGTGTCTGCAATTATACTGGCCTTGGTTAGACAGTGAGAGAACATACACTCTCAAAGCTGCAAAGAAGGACTGGAAAGGGAATTGCAAAATACTAATCCAGCTATTTTCAACAGAAAAAAATTTAATACCAGGATTTAGGTGCTTACGAAATTGTGGTTATGCTGGAGGAAGTGGGCTTCAGACTGGGTGTTCTAGTAAGTTAGACAGTGAGAGAATAGGGTGAAGAGAATAGGGCAGCATACTGAGCCTTCTGCCCCAAAATGGTCCCCTACTTATCTGCCTGGCAATTCCATTTAACTCGACCCAAAATGTTGATTTGTATTTGCTGATTCTGAGTCAAGTCTTTGCAGCTTTGTTGTTGTGCTATGGTTGTTTTGTTCTCTAGCCAATATCTCCCCTCTTCTTGGCTCCCCTTTCTTGTCCCTTCAAATCTACCCAGGCTGCTCCAGAAAATGACTTAACAATGTTGCTTTTCTCCACACGGGAAGTCCAGGGCCATACTTCTTGGCTCTCAATTCCATATTGAGGTTTTAATCTACCCCGCTCAATTTGCTTGTAAGCCCAAATGTTCAGCTCCTCAATGTGAGGTACCCTGCTGTTTACAAATGATTTCAAATGTGATTCAAATGACCTCAGACACCTGTTGAGTCCCAGTGAATAACTGTTCCAAGTGAGGGCTTCTGGGTCTACTGTATTGGAAAAAAACTTTCCTCTTTCCCTGGTGTCAAATGGCTTCACCCACTACAAGCCTTTCACAGAAGAATACCCCAAGAATACAAACCAGAAAGACAGCCCAAGAACACACACTCAATAACAAATAGATCTTGAAAACTGGCACACATAAAACCTTGAAATAGCCACAGAAACAGAGCCCCAGCTTTCACATATTACAATGTACTTTAAACAATAAAACCAAAGACCTGTGCTTCTGTCTTATATCTTACTCCTCTCCTTTCCTTTTTTTCGTTCAATTGCTATTTTTAGATTTTTCCTAAAAAGAAAAAAAAAAAAACTTTTTAAAACAGAGACAGGGTCTCACTACATTGGCCAGCTTGGTCTTGAACTCCTGGGCTCAAGCAATCCTCCTACCTTGGCCTCCCAAAGTGCTGGGATTACAAATGTGAGCCACCATGCTTAGCCATTTTTCCTCTTCCTAAGAGAGGAATTTTACCCTCTTATGCTAAGATCACATTTTCAACATGCTAGCAAGTTACGTGACCAGGTCTTGAGCTCTTTGAGAATGAGAACTGTCTTACCCACCTATCTCTCTTTTTCGTTGAGACAGAGTCTCGCTCAGTTGCTCAGGCTGGAACCTCCACCTCCTGGGTTCAATCGATTCTCCTGCCTCAGCCTCCCCAGTAGCTGGGATTACAGTCATGCACCACCACACCCAGCTAATTTTTGTATTTTTAGTAGAGTCGGGGTTTCACCATGTTGGCCAGGTTGGTCTTGAACACCTGACTTCAAGTGACCTGCCCTCCTCAACCTTCCAAAGTGCTGGGATTACAGACATCAGTCAACTGCACCCGGCCTGTTTTACCCATGTCTCTATTTTCAGTACCCAGCATTGGGCCTGGCCCACATTTACCATATACACTTCAGCAGCAATTCTCTGATACCAAATGGGTGTCCTGTAATTCAATTCCATTCTAACTAACCTCCCAGAGTTAGCACAGTCCCCACAGGGTAAGGGGCTTAGTCTCATAAGACTGCCTCCTTTTCAGATGCCGACTACAAGTCTCAGGTGTCCCCAAGCTTCTTTTACTTCTGCCCAGCCAGCTACAACTTTGGGGATTCTCACAACTTCCTTCAGATTTGATAATTCACTAGAATGATTCATATAGTGCTAAGTAAAAGCACTATACTTACAATTACTGTTTGTTATAAAAGATATAACTCAGTAATAGCCATATGGAAGATAAAACAGGCTAAAGTCTGGGGAAAGAAGGGTCCAAAGGTTCCATGCCTATGGAGTCAGGGTATGCCACCCTCTGATATATTGATATGTTCACCAACCTGGAAACTCTCTGAGCCTCATGTTTCATTACATAGGTTTCACTACATAGGCATGACTGATTAACTCACTGGCAGTGTGTTTGAATTCACTCCCTGCCTTCCTCCAATCCCTGAAGATTGGGGGTGGGGCTGAAAATTCCAACCCTCTAATCACCTGCTTGGTCTTTATGGCATGACCGGACCCTCCCTTGAAACTACCTAAGGACCGACCATGAGTCATCTCATTAGCATAAATTTATGGTAGAAAGGAGCTCATTATGTATAACAGAAGACACTCCTATCAGGAAAATTCCAAGGGTATTTGAAGCTCTGTGCCAGGAGCCAGGGACAAAGACCAGATATATTCTTTATTATATCACACCATCTGAGACACATTTGCCAAAATGAGTTGAGTTGGCTACCTCCAGGTTCCCATTAGTCACTTTATAAAAATTAAATTAAAGGATCTTCTGCAATTCTAGCATATCAAAGTGCTCCCACTGGAAGCAATGTTCTTTAAGCCCTTCCTTGAATATTCATTTAAAACACAGCTTAAATAACCCCCAAGTTGAAAGCCAGAATTTAAGTCCCTTTTTAACTACATGTGATAGGAAATGAATCTCACCACCCCAGATGGGCATTGAAGGCTTGAGTGTATTTACTACTAACGTTTTTATATCACCTTTGAAGTTGCTATTGTAGTGATATCAGATACCATTATGGCCCAGACTCTGGGTGAATATACTGCCCTGCCAGCTAGAGTAAATATTGAGCACTTTAAGTTTTATCAAGGTAAGCACACAGTAGAATAAAACACTTCTTTGTGCATCTGACTAGTGTTGTTTTTTACTATGAAAACTGAATAAGAGAATAGAGATGTACAGATACTATGCTTCAGTGCTTTTATCACCTTGCTTAAGAGAAGAAAACATGCCAGGAAAAGGTTTGCCTTTGCATGAAAGGAAAACTTTAAATAGATAGATATAGATATTTACATATATGTATACATATGTACACATAAGAATATGTGTACATATGTGTGTGTGTATATATATATATATACATGTATTTTAATATACAGAGAGTCAGAAAGCTTTTTTCTGGAAAGGAATAAATAGCAAATATTTTAGGCATCGGGGTCTCTATTGCAATTAATCAACTCTGCTATTGTAGTGCAAAAACATCCATAGACATATAAAGGAATGGCCATGACTGTGTCCTAATACAACTTTATTTATGAACACCAAAATTTGAACTTTATTTTTATGTGTCACAAGATAATATTCTTTTGATTTTTTTTAACTATTTAAAAATGTAAAAACCATTCTTCACTGAACTCATATGAAGAAAGGCAGCAGCCATAGTTTGCTGACCCTTGTTATAGACCAGTAAGGTTAATCTAGTGATGATGTCTCTGCTCAGGTCACGTAATCTGAATGAACCTGAATTCGCTGGGGATTCCAACAAGTAATTTATCTGAACTCCATTGGTTGTAAAAAGAAATCCTTATAAATAGTATCCTTCCGTCTCTCAGCCCACTCTCACCTTTCTCTCATTTCCCTCCTCTGTCTCTATCTCATTCCTGATAGACAAGAAGGATTTAATGGAAAATGTGCTCCAGCTACTTCCAACATTGACTGCTTATGCTATTAATATCAAGGTAACATGGCCGGTGACAGCTTCTTTCATTGATTCATAATTCATGTCCCCGTTAAAAGGTATCTGATCCTATGAGTTATACATATTTCACTCTGAATATGCTAATCTTGTCAGTTTAAATAAAAATAAGACCACAGTTTATTTCTTCTCTAATTGGGGAACTAAGGGAGAAAATGGCTCTGTTGGTGGGGGGCGGGGAATCCCAAGACCTGGAAAATACCTCTGACTCTGAAAAGATCAAATCCTATTCAAACCACAGTCGAAGCACCTCTTAGAGATTCTGCCCAATTCAATGGTGTGCGTCCTATGGCAGCATGGCAGTGTTTCAGATGTACTAGCTTTATAGAGTTTCTAGAGACAGCTATTCTTGGCAAATATATTTCAAGATGTAATCGTATTTTTTAAAGTGTTTTTTAAAAGTCTCTTTTTAAGTGAATAGGTCCATCAATCAGAAAACCCAGAGGCAGGTGGGGGAAAAAAAAAAGGGCAATGATTTTTTTATTGTTATTAAAGGAGAAATTATATCTGAGACCCGAAGCTCAATTTGTGAAGAGCATGATCCACAGGACTCCTGTTAAAGTTAGGCTGCTGCTGAGACACTTCAAAAGATCATCTTTATTGCAGAACAATTGCCTGACCCAGTTTCCTGGTCAGCAACATACTTTTGCAGAAACTTCAGGAGCTGATGAAAAAGCTCAGCAAAGTTAGCAAGGGTACTTTCATCTGTGGCTCTCGGGAGGGGAAATATGAAAAGGTTTCTAGGTCTCTTGGATTTAGCACTGCCAGGTCTACTGGCATAGAAGCAAAGAATGAAACAAAAGATACGAACATGTTATAAAAGGCAGTGTCTAACTTCTTGGCAAATGTGCTTGCTATTATGGTTTGTAGAACCCAGAGGTCTTTCTGTATTCATAGTCTTTTGCCTGTCAAAATATTTTGATATTGTAATAAAACCCTACTGTAAAATACATCTTGCCCATTGAGTAAGGATTCACTGCTTCGGTATAAAAAGATATTCTCTGCCCATTCTTAGGTCTCCTTGAGAAGTAACTCTTGGTGCCCAAGCATCTAAACAATATTTAATTTGGAATTCTGACATGAATCATAAAACTAGCATAAAGAGCAACAATGTATGTTTTAATGATTTCAAAGGGGAAAACACATTTCCGCAAATGGCTCTAAGTTCCCTTCATTGCTTGCTGGAAAATATGACATCTTTAAGCAAAGCGCTTTTCAGCTTTTTATTTTAAGCATCTGTGCACTTATATTTATCAATAAAAATAATCTTTCAAAATAACTATTCAGTTTTATAATTTCCTCTTCCAGTTTGATTTTTTCTTTAGATTTAATTTTTAGAATGTCTTCTTAATTCATTTTTAAACTTACTGCTTGTATTAGTTTCCTAGGACTATTGTAACAATCTACTAAAACCTAGGTGGCTTAAAACAACAGGAATCTATAGTCTCCAGTCCTGGAGGCTAGACCTCTGAAATCAAGGTGTTGTCGGGCCGTGCTCTCTCTGAGGGCTCTAGAGGAAACCCTTTCTTGCCTCTTGCTAGCATCTGGTGTTTGCCAGCAAAATCCTCGGCATTTCTGGACTTGTAGATGGATCACTACAGTCACAGCCATCTTCTCCCTGTGGGCCTTCATGTCGTCTTCCCTCTACGTGCCTGTCTGTGTCCAGATTTCCTGTTTTTATAAGGATATCAGTCACATCAGATCAGGGCCCACTCGAATGATCTAATCTTAACTTCATTACTTTTGTAAACACCTTATTTTGAAATAAGGTCACATTCTGAGCTACTGGGGGGTTAGGATTTTAACATATCTGTTTTAGGGAGACACAAACCCATAATATTTGCACTGTTAAGCATTTAATAGAATAAAAATGGTATTATTTATAGAGTAAATAAATAATGCCATTGGCTAAGAACATTCAACAGCACCAAAGAAGGTAATATGATCACCGAGCGCAGTGGCTCACACCTGTAATCCCAACACTTTGGGAGGACGAGGCACGTTGATCACCTGAGGTCGGGAGTTCGAGACCAGCCTGATCAACATGGAGAAACCCCGTCTCTACTAAAAATACAAAATTAGCCAGGGGTGGTGGCGCATGCCTGTAATCCCAGCTACTCGGGAGGCTGAGGCAGGAGAATCGCTTGAACCTGGGAGGTGGAGGTTGGGGTGAGCCAAGATCACGCCACTGCACTCCAGCCTGGGCAATAAGAGTGACACTTGGTCTCAAAAAAAAAAAAAAAAAAAAAAAAAAGAAGGTAGTTTGATCCTAAAGTTATTTCCAGGCATCTTAGGCCTTCACAACTTGGGGTGTTTTCCCACTCATTCCAGCTTGATCTCGCCTATGCCAGTGTAACTGCAGGTGGGAGACAGGTCTGAATCTCCTTCTGGCAGGCCTTTTCCTGAAGGTTCCTAATAAATGTCTGGGCACTATTTCTGACCCTCTTGTTAGTATTCACTTCAAGAACCTCCAGGTGCCACCAGCCACGGTTTCTTTACAAATGAGGCAGCACCAAGGCAGTAGAGAAGCCCCCGCTGCAATCACTGTGCAACTCTTCTGATGTAACATCACTCCTGGCTGATGTGACGGCATCGGGCAACAGCATGGCTCCAAGACCTCTCAAGTCCTTCGCATTTGTGTGCTGGGAACAAGGGCTACAAACAGAGATAAATTTTAGAGCCTAGAGCAGTGGTTCTCAATTTGAATCACCACACAGATCTAAAAAAAAAAATCCTGGCTCCTGGTGCTTAACCCCGTGGTTGTGACTGAGTGGAGTTTGCCGTGCAGCCAAGAGCACCAGCATTTTCAAAGCTCCCCAAACGTTACTAAGGTGCAGGCAAAGGTAAGAACAGCTGATCTAGCTCGGAGCTCCTCAAACATTAATGTGGATAGGAATCACCCAGGGAGCTTGATAAAACACAGATTCTGATTCTGCAGGTCTGGGGTGGGGCCTGAGATTCTGCATTTCTGACAAGCTCCCAGGGATGGCTATGCTGTAGATCACTAACCGTGCTTTGAGTAGCCAGGAACTTCTCAAACTTTGTTGCACCGTGGAATAATCAGCAGAGCTATTAAAAATACTGATGCCAACCCCAGGCAACAGAGCAAGACCATATCTCTACAAAACAAAAGTTTTTTAATAAGCCAGGTGTGGTGGTGAGTGCCTGTAGTCCTAGCTACTTGGGAGGCAGAAGAAAAGGGATTGCTCGAGCCCAGAAGTTGGAGGCTGCAGTGAGCTATTATCACACCACTACACTCTAGCCTGGGGGACAGAGCAAGACCCTATTTCAAAAAACAAAAACAAAAAAAATTTAAACAAATACTGATGCCTAGATCTCGCCTCCAATGGTTTTAATTGGCCAGGAGTGTTATTTGAGTGTCAGGATTTTTGAAAGCTCTCCACGTGACCACATGATCTAAAGTACAGCCCAGGTTGAGAGTCACTGTTATTAAGAAAAGGCAAAAAGTCTTTAGTGGTTCAGACAATCCTACAACATGGGCACTGGGTATTATCTTTCATGATGGTATCAGCAACCAGCCACACATCTGCTCATGCTATAAACACAGGTGTACCCACATGCAACAAGGAAAGGTTGCACCAGAGAGTCATTTGGAGTACTAAAAGAGGTGCCTCATATACTCCTGATGTTCTAGCTTTAGGTGTCTAGCCAATATTCATTCTGCTGTTGCCATTGCTGTGTGATCAGCGATACACTGAGAAGCATCCTAGTGATGTCAAACCTTCCTCTTGAGTCATTCCCAGGATCTAAAAATGATTGCCTTTCTTGTCCATGTGTCAGTTGCCGCCATAGAAAGAAGCCTGGCTGGTTTTGCAGGTTCTCTGCATGACAAGAAAGACTGGACTAAATGTCCAATGGGGTTGCTACTCAAGAAAGTTCAGCCGGGCGTGGTGGCTGACTCCTGTAATCCCAGCACTTTGGGAGGCTGAGGCAGGCAGATCACCTGAGGTCAGGGGTTTTAGACCAGCCTGGCCAACATGGCAAAACCCTGTCTCTACTAAAAATACAAAAATCAGCCAGGCGTGGTGGCGGGCACCTGTAATCCCAGCTATGTGAGAGGGAAGCTGAGGCAGGAGAATTGCTTGAACCTGGGAGGTGGAGGTTGCAGTGATCAGAGATCGCACCATTGCACTCCAGCCGGGGCAACAAGAGTGAAACTCTGTCTCAAAAAAACAAAAGAAAAGAGAAAGAACATTCACCTGATATCTGAATATAGGAAGATGTCAAAGTACAAGAGGTAGAAACAGTATGAAATGAGGAAAAGAATTATTTCTTGTGATTTTGAAAACTAGATTATGTTCATTGGTGGTGAGTAAGGAGGACATTCTCATTCTCCATGAAAAATTGTTAACAGAATCCATAGAGCTCACTAATGTTACTAAGTATTCATGGTAAATGCAAAGTGCTACTGAGTCTGACTTCAAGGTTTGTGCAGCATAAACACAAAGGCTGCGCAACAGACCAGGTCTACATGCAAACTTTTGAGGAGAGGTGAGAGGGGATCACCTGGCAGAAGGGAGAAAGCAGATAAGGGGTGATATTCAAGGAGGTTAATTAAATCCTTTTTCACTTTGGTCAGCCGCGGCCTTCCTGAGTCGGCCTGAGAACTAAAACAAGTTTTTATAACAGTGGTCAAAACAGTTGGAATAGACCTGCATCCCCAGTGAAGGAGGCTGGATACACCCCTATCACCAGCACCACCACATGGTATGGACATATATTCAGCCCTAGTTTACACTGGTTATCCTAGCATCTGAAGTGGTTTGACATTTTAGTACTCTTAGTGTGCCTGGGTTCAGACAAAAAATGGTCACTCTAGTCAAATATAACCTGTCTATTAGGGACTGAATTGTGTCCCTCTCAAAATCCATGTTGAAGCCCTAACTTCCACATCTCAGAATGTGACTGTTTGGAGATAAGTTCTTTAAGGAAGTGACTAAATTAAAATGAAGTTCTTAAGTTGGGCCCTAATTCAATCTGACTGGTGTCCTTACAAGAAGAGGAAATTTGGACAGAGAGACACCAGGGATGTGTGTGCACAGAGGAGAGACCGTGAGCACACAGGAGGTGGTGGCCATCTGCAAGCCAAGAAGAGAGGCCTCAGGAGAACTAACCCTGCCAACACCTTGACCTTGGATGTCTAGCCTCAAGAACTGTGAGAAAATAAATCTCCGTTGTTTAAGCCACCCCATCTGTGGTATGTTGCTATATATCTTGCATTGGGGAAGTGGTAATTGGAGTTTCATTAAGGATGTAAATTTCCTCTGGGTTGGATAGGAGCACAATTCTATGTGTATTTATTCATCAGTTCTCACTACATAACAAACAACCACAAAATCCCAGCAGCACAGAAAAATAAGCATCATCTCCTGCTCATCAGCAGACTAGCTGGGATACTGTTAATTTTGCCTGAATGCCATTTGACTTTTCTCCAGGTTGCAAGTCAGGTCCAGGTGCCACTTGTTCTGGTACTAGCATTTCCATGAGGTATGTTCTCTTCATGGTGATGGCAGAAGAGGGCAAGACCAACCATGCTAGCACATTTCAAGTCTCTGCTTGAGTTGCATCTGCTAATATCCCATTAACCACAAGGTCAAACCCAAAGTCAAGGATGGGCAAATACACTCCACCCACCACAAGGCCGTGGTAATGGCATGGCTATACTTATAATGTGATTGAAAAGGCGTGAGATTAATTATATGATCTACCACACCTAGGTTCCATTAGTATATCTGTAGGGGTTGAGTGGCCATGGACTTGGTCTTAATAAATGTACTTTTGGGCCTTACCATCCAGACAATTATCTAGAACAATTTTCTCCAACAACTTTCTGGGTAACCGTCATTTCTCATTGCTGAGACTCAGCTTCCTTTAAAAAGAAAACAAAACAAAAAAGGCATATTAACTAGGCTGGCAATTTTAACACACAACCACTTGGTGCTTTTGTTTGTTTAATCGGTTGCAAATATTTAAAAGGGTTTCACATGAAAATCCAGTTTTTCTTAATACAAATTGGAGAAACTGACAGCACTAAGCATCAAGGCAACACTCACCAGAAGTGGATTTGCCTCTGTCCCTTTATATGTCTGAGCTCTGCTGATGCCATGGTCCCCTCCAGGTGACTTCTCTCATCTAGGTTCTGTGCTTGCCTCCTACTGACACTTGAGTTTGGGCCTCCAAACTAGACTGTCAAGCTGTAACATTCTGAGGTTCTTTAGAGACAGAGTATACTTCCAATATAAACTAATTCCCAATATTGTTCTTCGAACAGTCTCTGTGTTTGACAATGTTTAAGTCTGGGGAGAATTTCTAACAGCAACTATTTTCTTGCACATGGAGATTTATTCCTCATACTCTTTATTCACAATCAGAAGAGAATGCCTTCTGAGGCACAAATGCTCTAGGTGTTCATGCAGAGATGTTCTCTTAAGGGCACTGTGATGCTGTATTAGTCAGGGTTTTCTAGAGAATCAGAACCAATAGCTATATAGAGATACAGTATAAGGCAGTGTATTATAAGGCATTGGCTCACCCTGATTATGAAGGCTGAGAAGTTCTACAATCTTCCATCTGCAACCTGGAGAACTAGGAAAGTCAGTGTTGCAATTCAGTACAAGTCTGAAAGTCTAAGGGCCAGAGGAACTGAAGTCGTAAGTCCAAAGGCCCAAGCTCCAATATCTAAGGGAGGAGAAGATGGATGTCCCAGCTCAAGAAGAAAGAGAAGAAACAAAAAGAGAAAGAGAAAGATAGAATTCTCCCTTCTTCTGCCATTTTGGTCCACTCACATTGGTGAGAGTGGATCCTTTTGACTCAGCCCACGATTGAAATGCTAATCTGTTCCAGGAACACCCTTGCAGACACACCCAGAAATAATGTTTTACCAGCTATCTAAGCATCCCTCATGGCAGCAAAGTTGACACATAAAATTAATCATCACAGGTGCTAAAGGCATCCTGCACTGAGATTAGTTGGAAGTTCATCCTGAACAGAAACACAGAGAGAGCTTTTTAGAGCTCTTCCCTGCCTCCTGAATCCATTGGCAGTCTTGTCAAAAGATTCATGTCCAGAAGCCACCCTAAATGAAAGCAGCTTGCTTTGGGGACCAGCTACAGCCATGAGTGGGCTCTCAGGCCTACTCTGCTACCCCGCACTTCCTCACAGTGAATGCAATTCTAGGAGGTGTGTCTCTCACAGAGGAGAACCAGAAAGAAAAAAAATGTTGGAAGCTAGAAATAGCATAGCAGACAGGAACAAGAGCGATTTAAAAACAAATGATTTTTTTGTTGCTTTGTTGTTTGTTGGTTCAGGTTGGGCAGCTGCCCTAGGTAACACAAAGGAGAGGAAGTAGAGGGTCCCAGGAGCGATAAATGACAGAGGCATGAGAACTAGAGAAAGTCAGAAAAACCTAGTCAAGCCAGAGGTACCATGAAAAGCAGATTAAAAACGATTCCATCCTTCTTTCCTGGTTTAACTCATTCAAACACTGATTAGCCTTATGTGAGAGCATGATTCTCAGAACTAGAAATAACATTTGCTAACATTTGCAAAGCCTGTTGTAGGTAAATGTAGTCATAGATTTTTTGTCTCATTTAATCTTTTTTTTTTTTTTTGAAGTCTGATCTTATTTGTTACTCTTAGAACATCTTATTTTCGACTGGACTCAGAAACCCTCAGAGAAGACAGCCCCCATCTCTTGGCAATCCGTTCCTATTTTGTTTTTCCTTGGCCTTCTCTGGTGTCTTGGGCAAAAGTTTATCATATTCTGCTGCCTAGTCCTTATTTTTTTCAAGTATGTTGTTTGTTTAGAACAATGTGGTTACATCTGTGTTGCAGGACATGCTGAGTAACAAGACACTGAATCTCTAGCAGTTTGGTCCTGAGTTTCTTACTGTCTTTGTTCAGGGGCTTTCTCTTAGCAAACTGGTGGACATCATCTTCTTTAGAGAGCTGGAAAATTTGCAGACACCACTAGCTCTTTCAGGCCCCAGGTGACGAGGCACAGTAGTAAGGCAGTCCAAGAATATCTTCCTCCTTTAAAAAAAAAAAATAACCAAAGTGAGAACACACAGATTGGCGTCCACAATAAACCCAGAACAGATTAGCACCTCCTTTCCCAAGTCCTCCTTGGTCTATTACAGGAATGCCCCTGCTCAGCAGCAGGCAGACATGGCCATGGTCAAGATACCCTGCTTCATGAGGAAAACTTGTTTGTTTTTCCCACTACTGATTTTGTACACATAACCCTTCTATTCTTCACTCAGTGTCAGCAGCAATTTCTGTGGCCATACGCTTCTCACAAAGGTATGAGGTTTGCTGTCATTATCTACTTCAATGAACTTCTGGCAGCCAGTAGCTGGGAAGGAAATGTGCAGCTTCCTTCTGAAACAGCTGATCACCCCCAAGGTGCCACGAAAAAGAGCTTGCCTCATTAATCTTTACCACAATTCTCTGTGCATTATTTTCCAAATTTTATATATGAGGAAACAGAAACAGAAGGATAGTGAGATTTTTCTCAAAATTGTTCATTCCATTAACAGTAGAGGCAAGATCTGAATCTATGTCTCCAATGTCCCAGACCATTCTATAACTCCACAAGGAAACTGTTACCTTTAGATAAATAGATCGGGTTGAAACTAAGGCTCAAAACTGTTAAAATGCCCCCAAATTCATACACCTACTGAAAAACAAAGCCAGGATGTGAAGGCCAGTCTTTCTGATTCCAGGTCCTAAAATCCTAAGCTCTTTGATGCCTCAGATTTCTAACTCCTTCCAAACAGGTAATATTAAGTATATTATGGGGAGGTTGTTATATACATTTATAACTACTGAGATAAAATGGAGGAAGAATTGTTTTTCTTCTTTTTTTTTTTTTTTTTTTTTGAGATGGAGTCTGGCTCTGTCACCCAGGCTGGAGTGCAGTGGCGCGATCTCAGCTCACTGCAAGCTCTGCCTCCCGGGTTCATGCCATTCTCCTGCCTCAGCCTCCCAAGTAGCTGAGACTACAGGCACCCGCCACCATGCCCAGCTAATTTTTTGTATTTTTTAGTAGAGACGAGGTTTCACCATGTTAGCCAGGATGCTCTCGATCTCCTGACCTCGTGATCCACCCGCCTCAGCCTCCCAAAGTGCTGGGATTACAGGCGTGAGCCACCGCGCCCAGCCTGACCTTCTTAACTAAAATAAATCCTCCTGGCATTCAGGGCCCCTGGTGTGCACGGTACGAATTACAAAAGAGTCCAGACCCTCTGTGATCACTACAGCCCTGTGTGTATTGGTGGGCTGGGTGGAGCGCAGATGCTCTGATGGGGACAGGAATGCTGACATCAGGAGACACATCTGGCTCCAATACCTGATGGATGAACACAGGCAGGTCATCCCAGTGCAGTGCAGTGCAGTACAGGGTTGGGTCCAGTAAGATCAGAAACCAAGAACTGGGTTAAAAATAAGGCAGAAGTTATGGCAGTAACCAAAGTCGGGTGTAATACTCTATATACCTTTATATACTATGGAGTAAAGATCACAGCCTCTAGTTTATGGATGAAGAAACTAGAGTTGAGAGAATTCAGGCACCTTATCCAATGCCATAGAATCAGGATGTGAGAGCCAAGGTTCAAACCCCAAAATGCCTGAGTCCTACAGTAGTAAGATGAGCTTCCATGCATGGGAGGGTTCAGGTCTGTCTAGGCTATTTGGAAATATACTAAAGTTCAGTGAAGGCCAGTTGCCTTTAGCATGGCCTGAAAGAGGAAATGAGACAGTAAAGGGAAGAAACTTGATCCTGGCAGAGACACGACTAGCAAAAATCCCAGTGAGCTTCACATGTCCCGACATAGTCCCTACCCTACCTTCCTGCCTCCCTTGACAAACTGACCCAAATCACAAAGCAGAAAGTGGGGTCCCCTCCTAACGTAGTGGAGCAGGTCAAATCTCTAACCATAAAAGGTAAAACCAACCGCTGATGTCCTTGAGTGACGTCTTCCCAGGCGATTGAAGCGAGACTCTGGCATGACCCGACATGGAACTGACCAGATCCAGCTGCCTGGCAACAAGAGGCACTCCAGCGCAGACTTTCGCCAACTTTTTCCTCATTATAATGTCATTGTAATACTAAAATCACCACCCAAGGAGGGGCTTATCTGCCCCCTTCTGTACATGGGATGCATGTTAGGACACAACACCTCACTGCACAGGTGCAGAGAAGACCCCATCCAAACATGCTTATGCTTTACTCCTTTTTCCTGCCTTAACTTCCTTAAAATGACAGGAGCTGAGCCCCTCAGGAGCAAGCACCAGGATCCCCTTCCTGCATGCAGCTCCCTGGTGCTGCTCCAGCCACAAGCCTATTAAACCTTGCCTGAGAAGACTTCTGTTTGGCCTGATGTTAATTTACTACTTACAGGAGAGTCAAAGAACTTGGGACTCAGGTTATGGTAACAGAAGTACTCAACACCCAGCATCCAGCAGTCATATTCTTGGAGAGAAGAGACTATTAACTTTTTTTTTTTTTTTTGAGTTGGAGTCTCACTCTGTTGCCTAGGCTGAAGTGCAGTGGCGCAATCTCGGCTCACTGTGGCCTCTGCCTCCTGGATTCAAGCAAATCTCCTGCCTCAGCCTCCCAAGTAGCTGGGACTACAGGTGCATGAATTTTTGTATTTTTTTATTAGAGACGGGGTTTCACCATGTTGGCCAGGATAGTCTTGATCTCCTGACCTCGTGATCTGCCCGCCTTGGCCTCCCAAAGTGCTGGGATTACAGGCGTGAGCAACTGTGCCCCAGCTGAGATCATTTACTTTTAAATGAACCCATTTAGCTTTCATGATGTGAAGAAAGGGAAAACAAAACAGTAAATTAAAAGCTTTAATATCTGAGGGAAATGCTTAAATAAAGAGTTGCAGGCAAAAAAAAAACAATAAGCAAATGAAAGGTAGAAGGGAAGGGAGAAAGGGAGGGTGAAAGGGAGGGAGAAATGGGAAAAAAATAAATAAAAAAAGAAAAAGATGAAGGGAGAGAGAAAAGAAGGGAAGGAGGAAGAATGGAATGAAAGAAAAGAAAGAAGTTTAAAGCACATGTGATCCACCACAAATTAGATCCCCCAGCAGTGAAGTCATAGGCAGCTGTGACTAAAGATTATTTTCGGATAATGAAATTAAATGCACCCAATCTTCTGCGCCCCTATGGATCATGGGTTTTGGGAGACCATGGTCTATAGTGTATGTAATTTTGATAATTGTCCAAAAAACTTAGAATAATACTGTGCATACAGTGGGTGTTGCATAAATAAAAGGTGGACATTGATTGATAGTCCCTTCCCTAAAGGAAATTGATCTCCAGTTCAAATCTCTAACATAACACTGAGTAAGGTTAATCTTCATATCCCCACAGATGGAGACTAATGGGATGGGTCTAAGCAGGCAGAAGTGCATCAGGAAACCAAATTGGAAAATGATAGCTATTGTCACCCAGGGAATTGCCAAAGGTGGATGTCACTTATGGCTCCCAACGCCAATGGCTGACCTTTTTATCCCCCCAGAGTTATCAACAGACTAGTGAAAGAAGACTGATAAAAATGAAAAATGCATATAAATAAGTTTTTAATAAATTATTTTAAAATGGTCATGAACAACCCTTAATTATTTGCTTTCAAAAAATAGTAGCTGCCAACATGCTTAAGGTAGGGGAAGGACAGTTACTTCTCTATGTCCTCAGACCAAGCCTCAGGCAAAATGCTGCCACATATGCAGACATGCCTTAAACAAACATGCCCTAGCAACATGGCCCAGGTACTTAGTAACCAAACATCCATTAGCAAGCTGATACTAAGAAGTTATACAACGTGTTGTGTAAAACTGAAGAAGTCCCAGCTCTCCGGCCTTTGAGGTGCTCCTGAATATTTTAGCCAGCCCATATCTCTTAAATACCGTTAATTTTACCAATGACAGCTCATTTCGAATGCTGATTATACTGATTAGAAGTCGTCAGTTTTGGCCGGGCGTAGTGGCTCATGCCTGTAATCCCAACACTTTGGGAGGCCAAGGTCAGCGGATCACGAGGTCAGGAGATTGAGACCATTCTGGCTAACACGGTGAAACCCTGTCTCTACTAAAAAATACAAAAAATTAGCCAGGCGTGGTGGCGGGCCCCTGTAGTCCCAGCTACTGGGGAGGCTGAGGCAGGAGAATGGCGTGAATCTGGGAGGCGGAGCTTGCAGTGAGCCGAGATCATAGCGCCACTGCACTCCAGCCTGGGTGACAGAGCCAGACTCCGTCTCAAAAAAAAAAAAAAAAAAAAAAGTTATCAGTTTCTACAATAAAAATCTATTTCTATTATTCATTATGCTGATTAACAAAACTACCGATGTAAATAAGAGATACAGATAAAAAACATGCCTTCAATAGTTACCTCTGAAGAGTGATCTTTCTCATACAATGCTAGATAACTACTCCTGAAGTGTGAATTTCTAAGTATAACAACTTCCTGCTGCTTAGTAGTAAAACCAGCACGTGCATTTATCTCATACTAGTTATATGTAGGTATTATAAAGTATATAACAAGCATCATAACGTGAATGATGAACCATATTTAAATACTTTTCTCTTTTAAAATAATGATTTTAATAGTTGACAAATAAAATGCATTTCTTTATATAGATAAAATACATTCAATAGCCTCTTTTTACTGAATGTGAGAGAATATAAAAGACATAGTTGCGGCCGGGCGTGGTGGCTCACGCCTGTAATCCCAGAACTTTGGGACAGTTCTGGGCAGATCACGAGGTCAGGAGATCAAGATCATTCTGGCTTACACGGTGAAACCCCGTCTCTACTAAAAATATTTAAAAAATTAGCCAGGCATGGTGGCGGGCATCTGTAGTCCCAGCTACTAGGGAGGCTGAGGCAGGAGAATGGTGTGAACCCAGGAGGCAGAGTTGCAGTGAACCGAGATCGCACCACTGCACTCCAGCCTGGGCAACAGAGGGAGACTCCGTCTCAAAACAAACAAACAAACAAAAGACATAGTTGCTGATTTTTTCATATAAACGTAAGAAAAACCAGCCACTCTGAGATAATTTCATACGCTGCAATATGATTGGTGTACTATTTTGAGCTGCAACTATGATGCTTGTCTTTTCAGTCAAGGGAACACAGCAGCTGGTCACTCTGCTCTCTAATTTCTAGGTGTCTGGCTCAAACTCCAATTCCTTTAAGTCTTTTCTTCTCCAGATGAGTGCTAGCAAGTCCCAGAAGGCCTAAGAGTCACATGTCCACTCAGGTAGAAGGCACATGAAGCTCTAATCCTGGGCTCATCGTAGTGCAGTTTATGGTCTTACCCTCCCATGGGCCCAAACCTTTTTCTCATCTCCTTAACCCCAACCTGGAATTTATTTCCTTTCACTGATTTTTCAAAACTTGCACACACACTCACTCACTCACCCACCCATTAACTCATTTACTCACTCATTCAAGGTGTGGCAAACTGAGCACTTTATATTTCCAAATACAAAAATACAAAGACCTAAAATTTATCAGAAAATGACCTATTTTGTCCATTCTGCCTCAAAGGCAATGGTCCTCCTGGCTGCTTGATCATCATCTGCCCCATTGGAGTTATTGGCTTCTTGACATATTAGTCACATTACTTTGTAGAGCGCGTTAGTCACTTTCCTTCATCATCCCTTCTTCCTTGTCCCCAGTGTTTTCAAAAATTGCACAATTGGATGATTTTGTTTTTTCCAGCTACACAGGCATTTCAGAATTGGGAGGAACAACAAATGGCAAAGATAATAAATATAATAACCACTGTAAAGCCATATTATGTGAAAGAAAGAGCAGAAGCACTCAGATCCCAGCACCATTAGCTAAAAATTTCTAACACTCCTTTTCCAACTTTTGATTTCTGAGTCATTAACATATAAGAACTATTATCAGCAAGTCATTTCTCCATTCTTCCCTTCTAATGGAACAGTATATTATTATTTGTCCTACATCTAGTTTTGTAATATATGACCTTTCTTCAGTTTTCTAGAGAAGAAAACATGGTTTTATTTCCTCTCTGATGGAGATCTTATTCTCCCAGAGACAACTTTTCTCATTCTATTTGACTCTTTGAAGATGAAAAACTGACCCTTTGAGATTATTAAAATAATCCATGGATATGTTTATATTCCCCCTGAGGTCTGAAATGTAAGGTGCCAGAGAAAAAGCCTGGCATATTTATTACCAATAAGCTACCCATGTTTGTTCCCTTTATTATTATAACAAAGATAAATCTGGAGTCCATTTTGCCCATGCAAATGCAAATTAAGGAAATGTGGGCCTCAGAGTCTCCGGATGCCTTACTACTGCAGAAACCAGAGAGCTTTAACCAAGGTGGTCACGTATATTCGCTTTCAGAGCAGTCCTGCCCGAGTGACGTGAGGAGTTTGGGGAGTGTGGATTGTCAAGAGTTGAATTTTTGACCATGTAAGTATGTATAAGGTATGCGAAGGACAAGAAGCAGTGATATAGCAAATCCATACTTTAATGCATAAAAGAATTGCCTAGTGTTTTATTAAAATACAGTTTCTAATTCAACACATCTGCGATAGGACTGAGATTCTTTGTTTCCCACAAGTTCCCAGTTGATGTGAATGCTGCTGGTGCAAGATGAGTAGCAAGACATTAGAGACAGGCAGAGGTTATTGTATGGATTCTAGAGGACATTTCAAATACAAAATATTTTGAATTTTAGATTCAATGTTACTAAGGACCTCTAAATTATATATTTTTAGAGTGCTGAATAAAGTCATGTTGTTTTAAATTTCTTTTTGTTGAAGTATATAGTACACGTGAAAACTGAGTAAATCATGCTTCATAGATTTTTCACAAAGCCATTTAGCCACCTAAGAAAGTAGACTAAGAAATAGAATATTACCAGCATCACAGAAGCCCCTCACGCCCGGTCTAAATTACTATGCTTTTCTGTCACTTTCTTCTTTTTTTTTTTTTTTTTTTTTTGAGACAGAGTCTCACTCTGTCGCCCAGGTTGGAGTGCAGTGGCGCTATCTCAGCTCACTGCAAGCTCCACCTCCCAGGTTCAAGCCATTCTCCTGCCTCAGCCTCCTGATTAGCTAGACTACAGGCATCCACCACCATGCCGCGCTAATTTTTTTGTATTTTTAGTAGAGACGGGGTTTCACCATGTTAGCCAGGATGGTCTCGATCTCCTGACCTCGTTATCCACCCGCCTCAGCCTCCAAAAGTGCTGGGATTACAGGCGTGAGTCACCGCACCCAGCCCTCTGTCGCTTTCTTTCTTTTTTTTTTTTTTCACTAAGTATAATGTCATTTATTTATCTTCGGTGGCTCTATAATGCCTTATACTTCAGCTATGAATTCAGGACCATGCACATCTTAAACCTATCCCGCATCTGGCCTATGTCATTCCAACCTTATCTTTCACCAATCTCCTAGAAAAGCCTTTTTATTTATTTATTTATTTATTTATTTATTTATTTATTTATTATTATTATACTTTAAGTTTTAGGGTACATGTGCACATTGTGCAGGTAGTTACATACATATACATGTGCCATTGCTGGTGTGCTGCACCCACTAACTCGTCATCTAGCATTAGGTATATCTCCCACTGCTATCCCTCCCCCCTCCCCCCACCCCACAACAGTCCCCAGAGTGTGATGTTCCCCTTCCTGTGTCCATGTGATCTCATTGTTCAATTCCCACCTATGAGTGAGAATATGCAGTGTTTGGTTTTTTGTTCTTCCGATAGTTTACTGAGAATGATGATTTCCAATTTCATCCATGTCCCTACAAAGGACATGAACTCATCATTTTTTATGGCTGCATAGTATTCCATGGTGTATATGTGCCACATTTTCTTAATCCAGTCAATCATTGTTGGACATTTTGGTTGGTTCCAAGTCTTTGCTATTGTGAATAATGCCGCAATAAACATATGTGTGCATGTGTCTTTATAGCAGCATGATTTATAGTCCTTTTGGTATATACCCAGTAATGGGATGGCTGGGACAAATGGTATTTCTAGTTCTAGATCCCTGAGGAATTGCCACACTGACTTCTACAATGGTTGAAATAGTTTACAGTCCCACCAACAGTGTAAAAGTGTTCCTATTTCTCCACATCCTCTCCAGCACCTGTTGTTTCCTGACTTTTTAATGATTGCCATTCTAACTGGTGTGAGATGGTATCTCATTGTGGTTTTGATTTGCATTTCTCTGATGGTCAGTGATGGTGAGCATTTTTTCATGTGTTTTTTGGCTGCATAAATGTCTTCTTTTGAGAAGTGTCTGTTCATGTCCTTTGCCCACTTTTGGATGGGGTTGTTTGTTTTTATCCTGTAAATTTGTTTGAGTTCATTGTAGATTCTGGATATTAGCCCTTTGTCAGATGAGTAGGTTGCAAAAATTTTCTCCCATTTTGTAGGTTGCCTGTTCACTCTGATGGTAGTTTCTTTTGCTGTGCAGAAGCTCTTTAGTTTAATTAGATCCCATTTGTCAATTTTGTCTTTTGTTGCCATTGCTTTTGGTGTTTTAGATATGAAGACCTTGCCCATGCCTATGTCCTGAATGGTAATGCCTAGGTTTTCTTCTAGGGTTTTTATGGTTTTGGGTCTAACGTTTAAGTCTTTAATCCATCTTGAATTGATTTTTGTATAAGGTGTAAGGAAGGGATCCAGTTTCAGCTTTCTATATATGGCTAGCCAGTTTTCCCAGCACCATTTATTAAGTAGGGAATCCTTTCCCCATTGCTTGTTTTTCTCAGGTTTGTCAAAGATCAGATAGTTGTAGATATGCGGTGTTATTTCTGAGGGCTCTGTTCTGTTCCATTGATCTATATCTCTGTTTTGGTACCAGTACCATGCTGTTTTGGTTACTGTAGCCTTGTAGTATAGTTTGAAGTCAGGTAGTGTGATGCCTCCAGCTTTGTTCTTTTGGCTTAGGATTGACTTGGCAATGCGGGCTCTTTTTTGGTTCCATATGAACTTTAAAGTAGTTTTTTCCAATTCTGTGAAGAAAGGCATTGGTAGCTTGATGGGGATGGCATTGAATCTGTAAATTACCTTGGGCAGTATGGCCATTTTCATGATATTGATTCTTCCTACCCATGAGCATGGAATGTTCTTCCATTTGTTTGTATCCTCTTTTATTTCCTTGAGCAGTGGTTTGTAGTTCTCCTTGAAGAGGTCCTTCACATCCCTTGTAAGTTGGATTCCTAGGTATTTTATTCTCTTTGAAGCAATTGTGAATGGGAGTTCACTCATGATTTGGCTCTCTGTTTGTCTGTTGTTGGTGTATAAGAATGCTTGTGATTTTTGTACATTGATTTTGTATCCTGAGACTTTGCTGAAGTTGCTTATCAGCTTAAGGAGATTTTGGGCTGAGACAATGGGGTTTTCTAGATATACAATCATGTCGTCTGCAAACAGGGACAATTTCACTTCCTCTTTTCCTAATTGAATACCGTTTATTTCCTTCTCCTGCCTAATTGCCCTGGCCAGAACTTCCAACACTATGTTGAATAGGAGTGGTGAGAGAGGGCATCCATGTCTTGGGCCAGTTTTCAAAGGGAATGCTTCCAGTTTTTGCCCTTCAGTATGATATTGGCTGTGGGTTTGTCATAGATAGCTCTTATTATTTTGAAATATGTCCCATCAATACCTAATTTATTGAGAGCTTTTAGCATGAAGGGTTGTTGAATTTTGTCAAAGGCCTTTTCTGCATCTATTGAGATAATCATGTGGTTTTTGTCTTTGGCTCTGTTTATATGCTGGATTACATTTATTGATTTGCGTATATTGAACCAGCCTTGCATCCCAGGGATGAAGCCCACTTGATCATGGTGGATAAGCTTTTTGATATGCTGCTGGATTCGTTTTGCCAGTATTTTACTGAGGATTTTTGCATCAATGTTCATCAAGGATATTGGTCTAAAATTCTCTTATTTGGTTGTGTCTCTGCCTGGCTTTGGTATCAGAATGATGCTGGCCTCATAAAATGAGTTAGGGAGGATTCCCTCTTTTTCTATTGATTGGAATAGTTTCAGAAGGAATGGTACCAGTTCCTCCTTGTACCTCTGGTAGAATTCGGCTGTGAATCCATCTGGTCCTGGACTCTTTTTGGTTGGTAAGCTATTGATTATTGCCAGAATTCAGATCCTGTTATTGGTCTATTCAGAGATTCAACTTCTTCCCGGTTTAGTCTTGGGAGAGTGTATGTGTCGAGGAATTTATCCATTTCTGCTAGATTTTCTAGTTTATTTGCGTAGAGGTATTTCTAGTATTCTCTGATGGTAGTTTGTATTTCTGTGGGATCAGTGGTGATATCCCCTTTATCATTTTTTATTGCATCTATTTGATTCTTCTCTCTTTTTTTCTTTATTAGTCTTGCTAGTAGTCTATCAATTTTGTTGATCTTTTCAAAAAACCAGCTCCTGGATTCATTAATTTTTTGAAGGGTTTTTTGTGTCTCTATTTCCTTCAGTTCTGCTCTGATTTTAGTTATTTCTTGCCTTCTGCTAGCTTTTGAATGTGTTTGCTCTTGCTTTTCTAGTTCTTTTAATTGTGATGTTAGGATGTCAATTTTGGATCTTTCCTGCTTTCTCTTGTGGGCATTTAGTGCTATAAATTTCCCTCTACACACTGCTTTGAATGCGTCCCGGAGATTCTGGTATGCTGTGTCTTTGTTCTCGTTGGTTTCAAAGAACATCTCTATTTCTGCCTTCATTTCGTTATGTACCCAGTAGTCATTCAGCAGCAGGTTGTTCAGTTTCCATTTAGCTGAGCGGTTTTGAGTGAGATTCTTAATCCTGAGTTCTAGTTTGATTGCACTGTGGTCTGAGAGATAGTTTGTTATACTTTCTGTTCTTTTACATTTGCTGAGGAGAGCTTTACTTCCAAGTATGTGGTCAATTTTGGAATAGGTGTGGTGTGGTGCTGAAAAAAATGTATATTCTGTTGATTTGGGGTGGAGAGTTCTGTAGATGTCTATTAGGTCCTCTTGGTGCAGAGCTGAGTTCGATTCCTGGGTATCCTTGTTGACGTTCTGTCTCGTTGATCTGTCTAATGTTGACAGTGGGGTGTTAAAGTCCCCCATTATTAATGTGTGGGAGTCTAAGTCTCTTTGTAGGTCACTCAGGACTTGCTTTATGAATCTGGGTGCTCCTGTATTGGGTGCATGTACATTTAGGATAGTTAGCTCTTCTTCTTGAATTGATCCCTTTACCATTATGTAATGGCCTTCTTTGTCTCTTTTGATCTTTGTTGGTTTAAAGTCTGTTTTATCAGAGACTAGGATTGCAACCCCTGCCTTTTTTTGTTTTCCATTTGCTTGGTAGATCTTCCTCCATCCTTTTATTTTGAGCCTATGTGTGTCTCTGCATGTGAGATGGGTTTCCTGAATACAGCACACTGATGGGTCTTGACTCTTTATCCAATTTGCCAGTCTGTGTCTTTTAATTGGAGCATTTAGTCCATTTACATTTAAAGTTAATATTGTTATGTGTCAATTTGAGCCTGTCATTATGATGTTAGCTGGTTATTTTGTTCATTAGTTGATGCAGTTCCTTCTTAGTCTCGATGGTCTTTACATTTTGGCATGATCTTGCAGCAGCTGGTACCGGTTGTTCCTTCCCATGTTTAGCACTTCCTTCAGAAGCTCTTTTAGGGCAGGCCTGGTGGTGACAAAATCTCTCAGCATTTGCTTGTCTGTAAAGTATTTTATTTCTCCTTTACTTATGAAGCTTAGTTTGGCTGGATATGAAATTCTGGGTTGAAAATTCTTTCCTTTAAGAATGTTGAATATTGGCCCCCACTCTCTTCTGGCTTGTAGGGTTTCTGCTGAGAGATCCGCTGTTATTCTGATGGGCTTCCCTTTGAGGGTAACCCAACCTTGCTCTCTGGCTGCCCTTAACATTTTTTCCTTCATTTCAACTTTGGTGAATCTGACAATTATGTGTCTTGGAGTTGCTCTTCTCAAGGAGTATCTTTGTGGCTTTCTCTGTATTTCCTGAATCTGAACGTTGGCCTGCCTTGCTAGATTGGGGCAGTTCTCCTGGATAATATCCTGCCGAGTGTTTTCCAACTTGGTTCCATTCTCCCCATCATTTTCAGGTACACCAATCAGACGTAGATTTGGTCTTTTCACATAGTCCCATATTTCTTGGAGGCTTTGCTCATTTTTATTCTTTTTTCTCTAAACTTTCCTTCTCACTTCATTTCATTCATTTCATCTTCCATTGCTGATACCCTTTCTTCCAGTTGATTGCATCGGCTCCTGAGGCTTCTGCATTCTTCACGTAGTTCTCGAGCCTTGGTTTTCAGCTCCATCAGCTCCTTTAAGCACTTCTCTGTATTGGTTATTCTAGTTATACATTCTTCTAAATTTTTTTCAAAGTTTTCAACTTCTTTGCCTTTGGTTTGAATGTCCTCCCCTAGCTCAGAGTAATTTGATCATCTGAAGCCTTCTTCTCTCAGCTCGTCAAAGTCATTTTCCGTCCAGCTTTGTTCCGTTGCTGGTGAGGAGCTGCGTTCCTTTGGAGGAGGAGAGGCGCTCTGCTTTTTAGAGTTTCCAGTTTTTCTGTTCTGTTTTTTCCCCATCTTTGTGGTTTTATCTACTTTTGGTCTTTGATGATGGTGATGTACAGATGGGTTTTTGGTGTGGATGTCCTTTCTGTTTGTTAGTTTTCCTTCTAACAGACAGGACCCTCAGGTGCAGGTCTGTTGGAGTACCCTGCAGTGTGAGGTGTCAGTGTGCCCCTGCTGGAGGGTGCCACCCAGTTAGGCTGCTCGGGGATCAGGGGTCAGGGACCCACTTGAGGAGGCAGTCTGCCCCTTCTCAGATCTCCACCTGCATACTGAGAGAACCACTGCTCTCTTTAAAGCTGTCAGACAGAGACATTTAAGTCTGCAGAGGTTACTGCTGTCTTTTTGTTTGTCTGTGCCCTGCCCGCAGAGGTGTAGCCTACAGAGGCACGCAGTCCTCCTTGAGCTGTGGTGGGCTCCACCCAGTTCGAGCTTCCAGGCTGCTTTGTTTACCTAAGCAAGCCTGGGCAATGGTGGGCGCCCCTCCCCCAGCCTCGCTGCCGCCTTGCAGTTTGATCTCAGACTGCTGTGCTAGCAATCAGCGAGACTCCATGGGGTAGGACCCTCCGAGCCAGGTGCAGGATATAATCTCGTGGTGTGCCGTTTTTTTAAGCCCGTCGGAAAAGCGCAATATTTGGGTGGGAGTGACCTGATTTTCCAGGTGCCGTCCGTCACCCCTTTCTTTGATTAGGAAAGGGAACTCCCTGACTCCTTGTGCTTCCTGAGTGAGGCAATGCCTCGCCCTGCTTTGGCTCGCGCACGGTGCGCGCACCCACTGACCTGCGTCCACTGTCTGGCACTCCCTAGTGAGATGAACCCGGTACCTCAGATGGAAGTGCAGAAATCACCCGTCTTCTGCGTCGCTCAGGCTGGGAGCTGTAGACGGGAGCTGTAGACGGGAGCTGTTCCTATTCAGCCATCTTGGCTCCTCCCTCCTCTGTCGCTTTCTTAAAGGCAACCACTATGCAGACTTATGTAAGCAGATATTAGTTTTTCCCTGTTAAAAATTGGCATTTGTTTTGTTTCTGGTTTCCTTTATTGTTATGTTTTCTGATATTCAACCACATTATTGTGGGTACCAGTCATTTGTTTTTTACTCCTCCATAGCAAAAGTTGCCAAACTTTTTCTTTAAAGAGCTACATAGTAAATATTTCCAGCTTTGGATGCCATAAGGACTCTGTGGCAACTACTCAACTCAGCTCACATAGTTGAAAGCAGTCACAGACAATACGTAAATGAATAGTCATGGCTCTGTTCCAATAAATCTTTATTTACAAAAGCAAGTGTAGGTCAAAGTTGACCTGTGAGCCATAGTTTGCTGACCTCTTTTCCATAGTAGTGCATTATAAAGATGTATCATAATTTACTTATCCATTTTACTTTCAATAATCATATTTGTTTTCTATTACTGCCATAACAAATTAACACAAATTTAATAGCTACAAACAACACAAATTTATTACATCACAGCTCTGTAGGCCAGAAATCTGGGTGGGCTCACTAGTTTCTCTACTCTGGGATTTACAAGGCTGAAATCAGTGTCAGCTGTCCCAGGATTTTATCCAGAGGCTTTGGGAAAGAAATTGCTTCCTAGCTCATTCTGGTAACTGGCAGAAGTTAATTCCTCATGGTTGTGGGACTGAACACTCTATTTCCTTGCTGGCTGTCAACTGGAGGCTGCCTTTAGCTCACAGAGGTCTCTCTTGGTTCTTACATATGGTTCCTTCCATCTCAGAGCCAGCAAGGGCACATCAAATCCTTCTCACACTTGGAATCTGTCTTCTAGAAGTGTCATTGTTTTACATTTAAATATACAGTCCTCCTCAAGTGATTTAGGGTATGGTTGGAGGGAAGGATGAAACATTATTCTTTTTTTTCTTTTTTTTTTTTTTTGAGATAGAGTCTCACTCTGTTGCCCAGGGTGGGGTGCAATGGTGCGATCTTGGCTTACTGAAAACTTTGCCTCCTAGGTTCAAGCGATTCTCCCACCTCAGCCACCGAGTAGCTGGGATTACAGGCACCCACCATCATGCCCAGCTAATTTTTGTATTTTTAGTAGAGATGGGGTTTCACCATGTTGGCCATGCTGATCTCGAACTCCCGACCTCAGGTAATCCACCTGCCTCGGCCTCCCAAAGTGCTGGGATTACAGGTGTGAGCCACCGTGCCTGGCCCATTCTTTTTCCATGCAAATATTCAATTGATCCAGCACTGTTCATTAAGGTCAGTTTTTCTGTACTATGCAGTGTCACATTGTCACCAATCAGTGTGAGATATATATGTGTGTACACACACACATACACACATACACGAGTTTATGTTTGGACTCTACTTATTCCATTGGCCTAGTTCTCTATTTTTACATATTTTACTAATAATGACTACAGTTCTATTGTAAGCCATCTGATAGTGTAAGGCTTTGAATTTTCCTCTTTAAGATTGTGAGTCTGGCAGAGTTTGACCTGAGATCAATTTTGAATGTGATGTGTCACCTGGTAGGGAGGTTACAAGAACGGAAAATATAGCTTCCATCTGCCTCTAACTACTGAAACTACCAATGCTCTTTTTTTAAAAAAAACAAATCCAGTGCTCACTAAATGACTCAGTTGGCTAAGGTCAGTTTGCTACGCATTACTAAATAATTTTCAACTTTATCCTGAAGGGAAATAGGAGACGTTGAAACAATTTAAGCAAGCAACTAAATTTTTGTAACCCTTTTCAATAAAGAAACCCGGTGGAAACAACATAAACAAGTTTTATGGTTAAGTCTTGTTTTAAACCAACATATCACAATCATGAAGAAATGGGTTGTGTATCTGGAGTTTATTGAGGTGGTCAAGGCTAGAGATGGCAGTGCCTTGAGATAGACCTGTGATGATAGAGTTGTAGAGCAGGCAGTAAATTTGAGAAAGATTTAATGGACACTACTTGAAGATTAATTACACCTGGAGTGTTGACTGCAAAGATGAGTGGCTTAATATCTAGCATTGCTACTGATGAAAAATTCAGGAGGAGTTAAGTGTAAAGATGATGAGTTCAATATTGAGATTAAGGTGCCTGCAACCTATCTAATTGGAAATGTTTATCAGAAAGAGGTAGAGACTGGTGCTCAGCAGAGGAATCAGTGGTATTGATAGATCTGGAGGAGTTTTCTGTATATAGATAATGGGAGCTATGACTGGGTCTGTTCATTCAGGGAATGTGTGCAAAGCAAGAATAAAAGAGTACTAGTGATAGAATCTTGGTGAATTTCATCAAGATATGCTGAGAGAGAAAGAGAGAGAGAAAGAGAATGACTTGTTGTAGCAATAGGAAAAGAACCAGGGACAAACAATAATCTCTCTTAGATCTACCTCAGGTTATAATTTACTCTGCAATAATAGAATTATCACTATCCCCAAATAGCACTTGCTCTATTTAAAATATATAATGTTGCACAGAAAAAAATATTGACCTTGACTTTGTCCTTTTCTATAAGAATCCATAAAATTGTCTTTTCTATAATTGCAGCATTACTTATAATGATATTCAAATGATATGGCCACACCAGAGATTAAAGTAATAAGAAAGGCCTTCATAAATGATAATTTTCATGATGCAATGAGGTAGCCTCATTTTATTTTAATTGAAAACAGATAAAGACAGAGAAGAGGAAAGGAGAACATCTCAGCTAGAATCACGTGCTCAGGATTACAAAGAACAAAGGGAACTTTCCTTGCAGCATGGAGATGGTTACGGTGAGGTGGTTAGACTGAGAGGAAACTGGTGTATCTCCATCTTTAATCCAGGATTCCATTTGTGTGTGTTTGTAGTTGTTGGATATTACCAGCTTCTGATTTCAAGGTTGGGAATTCCTAGCGATCTTTCTGCAATTTTCTAGCAGGGTCCATACAGTGAAATGCCTTCAATGTGGGTAAAAGTGAAAAGCAAGGCACACTGGGACAGAAAAGCTTGGATCCACTGTCAGCCCAGCTGTCCTCATCCTGTGAAGAGCCTGTTGCCCTCTAGGCTCTTGAACACAACAACCAAAAGCCATCCGTTCATGGCTTCCATGTTCATTTCATCCAGTAAAAGAGTTGCTTCATCCACAGGGCAGCAAAACAATATAAAATTAGAGGCGGGAATCAAATCAGTAGCCAGTCCAGCAGGAGACAGTGTGTGTTCTCCTTTGAGCTGTTAGCAGGTGCACTGGGTGAATACAGATAAGTTGATAAATGGCTGATTCAATAGACTGGTAGCAAACACATGCTTTGCCAGAGATGACTTTTTAAGTCACCATACATCAAACAGACAGTGTCAGCCTTTGAGGATAAACCTGTGAAGCCTTGTTGTGCTCTTTGAACTACCTCTGAGACCCAGAGACTGAAAAGGGGCCTGAGTGTTCCTCTGAATCCATTGGGAGGACTGAAAGCTTCAAAGAGGAGCGCTATCATATCCAAGGGGAAATACATTGATTGAAGGAACCAGTGTGAAATAGTCTTTAATAATTACCAGAAAGCTGGAATCGACTGGTGTTTTGCTGAGCTATATTTTATCTTTATTGGATTAACTGTGACACAGTGGGTTATGTCAAAGGGAATCTGCATGAATATTAAAAGTAAATGTGGTGTGAATAATAGATAACTTACATTAGATGCACCAGCATGCAGTAATTTTTATTCACCTACATAATTAGATTAAAACAAATCTGCTGAATAAAATACATTGTCTTACTATAATCTGGTTTGAAAACACCCAAAAGTTATATAAGGGTGTTCACTGGTGCTTTACATATAAATACATAATTCACCCTAAGAAATGTTTTCCAATAGGTTTCTGGTAGTTACAAGAGAGGATGATTATGAATATTAACAGCCTGCAGCCAGTAGGAAATAGCCTTAAGGTCAAATAAGACCCTACAATGTTGATACCATCAACATGTAACTTTTATGTTCAACTCATGGAAATTATGAGGTACAGTAAATGACCTAGGGAAAACTTACACACAACCTGAAAGCACACTGTGATTCTTTTCATGTGCCTATTTTCTTTTGTCTATTTCAGTTCTGTAAAATAAACTCACTTTTAAGATAAGCTATATTGCTCTTTTAGGCTGGGAAGATCTCAAAGCCTCTCTGTCTTTAAACTAGTATCTTCCCACCTCCCACCATCACCTCCTCAGCTGCTGCTGTTTCCCATTGCTGAAGAAATTCAGCTAGAATCTGTTATAACAGGAGGTGGGTTCCAACACAGTCTAATTTCATCCAAGTGTGGATGCTGGGGACTCCCCCATCCATATGTCTCTCTCCTCCTGGAGGCTTCTGAATGTCCTGGGCCATTGACAGAATGGCCATGTGGGGAAATTTGAATGTGGCTCAGCAAAATCTACGGGACGAGTGGCCACCATGGCTGCTGAAAGATGCACCAGCAATATGCTGGCAGATACAGGTGGAAGGCTCTCCCCAGAGGGCTACATGGCTCATCAGGCAGGTGACAAGTGGGGTTAACTCTAGTGTTGATGGATGCCCTGCTGGTCCTTTGTGGTCTCCCACAGCCCTCTGGTGCTGGCAAGAGATGGTGCTGGGCTCTTTCTATTGATCCTGCTTTCCTCCAAGTCGTGCTCCAGATTTCATTCCTCCCCCCCATCCAGCTCCTGTTCCCTTTTCCCAGCCCAGTGCACCTTCACTAGATGGCCACATGTCCTAATTTGCCCAGGTCAGTCCTATTCTGCCTGTTTGGACCCAGTAAAATGATGTATAATGGCCGCTTTTACTCTCAACAGTGACCCATTTGGACCTTAGGTTATGTGGTCACCCTAATCTTGTCCATTCTTGGCAGGAAGGGCATTGTCTGAATCTCTCAGTCTTCTTTTGTAATCTGTTGCTACAGCACACACTTGCCACATTCTGTCCTAGAGGGCTTTATGCTTGGATTCTTAAGAGCACTCCCCGTTTTTTCTCCTCGAAGTCACTCTTGCAAATGAAAAGTTTTGGCTATCAAAGCCGGTTTGCTAGTTTCTGAGGCTGGCATCCCAAGCTTATTTTAAAAGCCCAAGATGGAACATTAGCTGCTTTGCTCTCTCACCTTGTGTCCCTGCCTCTCCTCAAGGCAGTGTAGATGACTGAACTATGGAAGGTGTCCTGTAGAGCGATGTCTAGAAAGTAACCCCAAGGATTTGTATTCAATGCTATCTCCTCAACATGCTCTCTCTTTCAAACCCCCATTTGCAACTTGCAAATCTCAAGGCATTGTCTTCACATTTTCTGTGCCTAGTGTAAGTTTTGTAGAAAAAAAAAGATTGCTATTAATTGTTATTATTTAGTGGCACACAGGTTATCTCCTATACCCCTCATTCTCCCCAGTTAGCAGATATGGTGTATACACACACACACACACACACACACGTATATACATATATATATATACACATATATATATATAGCTAGATGCATAGAGAAGTTAACTCACCTGTGCAAGATTACAAAAAGTGCCTGAGCCAAAATTTGACTCCAGAGTTCATGTACGTAAAACAAAAAGAGCTCCTAAAGACACAAAGCTTGCAGATCTGTAATTTGGCAGAATAATCAAAATGCAGTAGAAATTTTGTTCCTGAGAGAGTGGAGGGTATGGTAAATCCAATCAGAAATGCTTTATCATTTTTGTAGTTTTCTTCGAATGACTCCAGATCTTCCCAAAAGCAGCTTCCAAAGCGCCTTTGCATCTCTCCCACTGACAGGATGGGCCTAAAGCCTCCTCTCAAGAATAGCTCTGTCTTCATACTTATTCACATCTGCATGAGTTTCAACTCTGAGGCAAGTTCTTTGCATAGAAAGGATCACCTAAAAGCAGCCCCACATCCTTCTAAACGGCAGTGTGAAGTGGTACCTGAGCTCCACCTACCGTGCTCCTTGAGGTTGTTTTAAATCAGGGAGCCCAGCTGGCCCAGAACCCAGATGGCTTTCCACTCCCCATGTGGCAGCCATCAGCTCTAAGACCCCAGCTCAGTGACCAGGCCATCAAAGAGGCTGCCAAGATCAGACAGGCTGTATTCTCTCACAGCTCTTTACAGGAAGCAAAGGAATTAAAGGGAATAATGACAGAGGTAGCCTGCAAATGTAACCAGAGGTATGTATTTTAAAGGATGAATAAAAACAAATGACTATGTTATAGAAATCTATTTCAGCATGTATGTGCATCAGAGTAGAAATCATTTATTTTCCTGGTCTCTCATGAGAGTTGATATTACAGTGCCTACATAGAATAACTAGCCATTATAAATGTAGAGTGCTTTAGGACTGTCAAAGCAATCACACCAAAATTACCCCAGTGATACCTAATCTCCATCATGCACTCAATAATATACTGATAAGATGGAATTAATATCTCAAAGGCAAGAATTTTTTTTTCCCTGATAGAGTCAGGTGTTTTGCAGTGATGGATGAGGTCAAACAGAATTTGTCAGAATTAACACAGCTGTTTCCGCATGTGGTGTTTGGGTTGCAATTCTCATTCGTGGCTTTTATTGTTCCCTTCTCCACATTTCAGCGCAATGGCAGATGTTTCCTAAGTGTATACCCCTCGTGTTACTTTACATCCCCTTGCAGGATGATACTGGGCCACAGCCTCCCATGGGGTTACAGCTAATGAATCTTGTATAAAATATTTTTCCTTGATCAACGTAATGTATGCATGTAGCAGAAAATCAAATAGAATAGACTGGCTTATAAAATAAAGTGAGAGTCTGTCACCTCCCCACTTTCTACTCTCCAAGTGCAATCATGTTTAACTATTTCTGTGTCTAGTTTTTTTGAGTGTTAGATACGGATCTGAGTGATCTATTTTTAGGGCTAATTCTTGATGTATAGGCTTTAGCTATTCTCAGTTTAATGTCTTGCTGATTGAAAAGAATACTTTTTAATATCTTCTTCCACTCTTCTCAATTTTTGATGGCTATATCACTATTTTTTTTTTGAATCAAATAGTTACTTTTGTAACTAAAAATGAAATCCATAAGCCCTCATTTTGTGTTCCATACATTTTTGAAAATACAGACTGAATTCCCAACTTGTAAAACAAGAATTTAAAACACATCTATCCTTCCATTTCCCTCCCATCTTCCAATCTATTTTAAACATTTAAGTATAGCTCTTGTTTTAACTACATGTTCATTATAAAAGTTGACAGGCACTAAATATCTTAGCAGGATTATAACTATATAAATATTGCTCATTGGGAAGTCAAAGACTATGTCCTAGTCACATTTCATTGTCTGCGGTTCCCACCACCCTTCCTTCTGTCCTTTAAATCACAGTGTTCCTAGTATGAGTTACTGTCTCTAGTAAAAATTACAGTCCCTGATGAAATCTGTTTTTTCTTTCCCTGTACATGCATTAAAATCATTCCATATTTTGGTTTGGTTTGTATTTGGGCCATGATTGTGTATTTATTTCCTGGAATTTCTTACTTTCTTTTCTTACAGTTGAAAGAGTTATAACCTATCATGGTGTGCCTAATTCATCTGCAGGCTCTTCTGATTCTCTTTTGCTTAATAAACATCTCCATCTTTTGAAGATATTTACTCGCATCCCACTAACCCCACATTCTAATTTGGGCTCGCTGTTTTGTGAGCCTGCTGCTTAGCTGCTGTCTCGGGATTTCATCTTATTGGATTCATAATTTCCACATTTCCCCCTTTTAGTGATGGACTATATGCTTGAGTAATATCCTCAGAAAAAGTGAATAAGAAGTAAGCTTCCCAAATTTTGTTTGATTTTGGTTTGCTCAAAATATGACTCTGTGTGCGTGTATGTGTTCATGGGTGTGTGTGTGTGTTTCTTAAATTCATCCTTTGTTGTAATTTTTATTTATTTATTTATTTATTTATTTGACAGTTTTGCTCTTGTTGCCCAGGCTGGAGTGCAATGGCGAGATCTTGGCTCACTGCAACCTCTGCCTCCCAGGTTCAAGCGATTCTCCTGCCTCAGCCTCCTGAGTAGCTGTGATTACAGGCGTGTGCCACCACGCCCAGCTAATTTTGTATTTTTGGTAGAGACATGGTTTCAACATGCTGGCCAGGCTGGTTTCAAACTCCTGATCTCAGGTAATCCACCCATCTCGCCCTCCCAAAGTGATGGGATTACAGGAGTGAGCCACTGTGCCCGGCATTGGGGTTTCGATCCTGTTATTTATTTCTCTAATAGTTTCCTCCTCTACATTCTCTCTGCTTGCTCTCTCTCTGGACTAATCTTCTATATTTTTTCATTTTTTGTCCTGGTATTTTCTTTCCCTTTCTTTTTGCTCCACATTCTGAAATTTATCAAACCTTTAAATATTGTCATAGCAATCATGTTTTCATATTCTAAGAATATTTGTGTCTTGTCTGTTCATTTCTTAACAATCTGTTCTTGTTTTATAGGTGACATACCCTTTTGGCTTTCTGATAATCCCAATCACATTTTTTTCCAATAACTTTAAAAATTAAAATGTTTCGGCCCCACACGGTGGCTCACGCCTGTAATCCCAGCACTTTGGGAGGCCGAGGTGGGCAGATCACCAGGTCAGGAGATCAAGACCATCCTGGCTAACATGGTGAAACCCCGTCTCTACTAAAAAATACAAAAAATTAGCCAGGCTTGGTGGCGGGCACCTGTAGTCCCAGCTACTCGGGAGGCTGAGGCAGGAGAATGGCGTGAATCCAGGAGGCGGAGCTTGCAGTGAGCCGAGATCATGCCACTGCACTCCAGCCTGGGTGAGAGAGCGAGACTCCGTCTCAAAAAAAAAAAAAAAAAATTAAAATGTTTCAAAATAATTTGGATTCGTCTGCAATTGTAAGAAATGACACACAGAGATCCCAAGGACACTTCATCCAGTTTCCCCCCAAAATATTTGCAAAACTATAGTTTAATATCACAACCAGGACACTGACAATTCACTCATTCTTATTTTCTCAGTTTTAAGTGAACGTGTGCATGTATCTTTAGTGTGCCTTTAGTTCTGTGCAATTTTATCACGTGTGGGTTTGTGTATCCACTACTACAGTCATGACACTGAATCACCACAAGGATCCCTCATGGTGCCTTTTTACAATCTCCTGCCTTCATCCAAATCTCTTCCATTTCTACCTGACAACCACTAATCTGGTCTCCATTTTTTACAATTTTGTCATTTTGAAATGTTATATGAACGAAAACTGTTCATTGGTACATTATGTTACATTTTTGGATTTGTTGTTTTTTCCTACTCAGTATACATTTTCTGGGAATTTATTCAAATTGTTATGTATATTAATATTTTGTTCCTTTTTATTGTCAAGTGGTATACTATGGTATGTATGTAACAGTGCATTCCTTTTTATTGTTGAGTACTATTCCACAATCTATATGTAGCACAGTTTATTTAACTATTCACCAGCTGAAGAACATCTAGGCTATTTCCCATTTTTATTATTGTGAGTAAAGCTGGTATGAAGATTCATGTACAGGTTTTGTGTGAGCATGTTTATTTCTCGAACAGACACCCAAGAGTGCAATTGCTGGGTCATGTGGTAATTGCATGTTTAGTTCTATAAGAAACTGCCGAACTATTATGAGTGATCTGGTTTCTTCACATCCTCATCAGCATTCTGTGTTGTTACTTTTTTTTTTTAATAGATGTGTAGTAATATCTCATTGTACTTTTTTTTTTTTTTTTGATATGGAGTCTCACTCTCTTGCCCAGGCCGGAGTGCAGTGACGCTATCTTGGCTCACTGCAAGCTCCACCTCCTGGGTTCACGCCATTCTCCTGCCTCAGCCTCCCGAGTAGCTGGGACTACAGGCACCCGCCACCACACCCGGCTAATTTTTTTTGTATTTTTAGTAGAGACAGGGTTTCACTGTGTCAGCTGGGATGGTCTCAATCTCCTGACCTGGTGATCCACCCTCCTCGGCCTCCCAAAGTTTTGGGATTACAGGCGTGAGCCACTGCACCCAGCCCATTGTACTTTTAATTTGCATTTCTGTCATGGCTAAAATGATGCTGGACATCTTTTCCTGTGCATATTTGTCATCTGCATATCCTCTTTGGCAAAATGTATCTACATGACTTGTGCTCATTTTCTAATTGGATTGTCGGTTTTTTACTGCTGAGTTTGAGAGTTCTTTAGATTTTCTAGATATTAGTCTTTTATTGGATAGGTGGTTTGCAAATATTTTCTCCCAGTTGGCAGCTTTCCTTTTAGCCTCTTTATAGGGGCTTTAGAGAGCAAAAGTTTAAATACTGATAAAGTCCAAATTATTAGTTTTTTTCTTTTTTCCTTTTAATTCATGGTTTTGGTATCAAGCCTAAGAAATTATTGCTAGCCCTAGGTCTGGAAGATTTTCTCCTATGTTTTTATTTTCTAAAAGTTGTATATGTCTACATTTTACATTTAAATCCACCATCCATTTCGAGTTAATTTTTGTTTAATGTGTGAGGTTTCAGTTGAGGCTTTTTTTTTCTTTTTTTCTTTTTTTTTTTTTTTGCCTATGAATGTCCAGTTGCTCCAGTACCAATTGTGGGAAAGACCATACTTCTTTTAGTGCATTGCTTTTGGACCTTTCCCAAAGTCCATTGGACATATTTCTGTGGGCCTATTTCTGGGTACTCTATTCTGTCTCACTCATCTATGGGTTTCTCCCTCTGCCAATGTAATACTGTCTTGATTACTGTAGCTATACAGTAAGCCTTAATATGTGATAGAGTGACTCCTCCTACTTTATTCTTCTTTGTCAAGGTTGTTTTAATTATTCTACGGCTTGTACCTTTCCATATAAATTTTAGAATACGCTCATCTATGTCCATAGAAACCCTTGCTTGGATTTTGCTAGGAATTAAACATATAGATCACTACAGGGCAGAACTGACATCTTTACTATATCTAGTCTACCAATTCATGCACACCACATGTATCTCCATTTATCTAGGTCTTCCTTGATTTCTTTTAACAGCATTTTGTAATTGTCAGCATACATATGCCATATATGTTTTGTTAAGTGTATTTCATTTTCTTTGGAGTGATTGTAAATGGTATTGTACTCTCCATTTTGATTCCCGCATGTTCATTGTTAGAATATAGAAATACCTTTGGTTTTTTTTGTTTATTTTGTATGCTATGACCTTACTGAACTTATTAGTTCTAGGTATTCTTTTGTGGATTCCTTGGAATTTTATACATAGACAATCATGTCATCTGCAAATAGAGACAATTTTACCCCTTCCTTTCCAATTTGTATGTCTTTTACTTCATTTTCTTGATTCATTTCAGTATCTAGAACTGTCAACACTATTTTGAATAAGAGTGGTGGAAATGAACATTCTCACCTTACACATGATCTTGGGGTAAAGCATTTAGTCTCTTGCCACTAAGTCTGATGCTAGTTGTAGGATTTTGGTAGATGTTATTTTTCTTTTTTTTTTTCTTTTTTATTATACTTTAAGTTTTAGGGTAAATGTGCACATTCTGCAGGTTAGTTACATATGTATACATGTGACATGCTGGTGCGCTGCACCCACTAACTCGTCATCTAGCATTAGGTATATCTCCCAATGCTATCCCTCCCCCCTCCCCCCACCCCACAACAGTCCCCAGAGTGTGATATTCCCCTTCCTGTGTCCATGTGATCTCATTGTTCAGTTCCCACCTATGAGTGAGAATATGCAGTGTTTGGGTTTTTGTTCTTGCGATAGTTTACTGAGAATGATGATTTCCAATTTCATCCATGTCCCTACAAAGGACATGAACTCATAATTTTTTATGGCTGCATAGTATTCCATGGTGTATATGTGCCACATTTTCTTAATCCAGTCTATCATTGTTGGACATTTTGGTTGGTTCCAAGTCTTTGCTATTGTGAATAATGCCACAATAAACATATGTGTGCATGTGTCTTTATAGCAGCATGATTTATAGTCCTTTGGGTATATACCCAGTAATGGGATGGCTGGGTCAAATGGTATTTCCAGTTCTAGATCCCTGAGGAATCGCCACACTGACATCCACAATGGTTGAACTAGTTTACAGTCCCACCAACAGTGTAAAAGTGTTCCTATTTCTCCACATCCTCTCTAGCACCTGTTGTTTCCTGACTTTTTAATGATTGCCATTCTAACTGGTGTGAGATGGTATCTCATTGTGGTTTTGATTTGCATTTCTCTGATGGCCAGTGATGATGAGCATTTTTTCATGTGTTTTTTGGCTGCATAAATGTCTTCTTTTGAGAAGTGTCTGTTCATGTCCTTTGCCCACTTTTGGATGGGGTTGTTTTTTTCTTGTAAATTTGTTTGAGTTCATTGTAGATTCTGGATATTAGCCCTTTGTCAGATGAGTAGGTTGCAAAAATTTTCTCCCATTTTGTAGGTTGCCTGTTCACTCTGATGGTAATTTCTTTTGCTGTGCAGAAGCTCTTTAGTTTAATTAGATCCCATTTGTCAATTTTGTCTTTTGTTGCCATTGCTTTTGGTGTTTTAGACATGAAGTTCTTGCCCATGCCTATGTCCTGAATGGTAATGCCTAGGTTTTCTTCTAGGGTTTTTATGGTTTTGGGTCTAATGTTTAAGTCTTTAATCCATCTTGAATTGATTTTTGTATAAGGTGTAAGGAAGGGATCCAGTTTCAGCTTTCTGTATATGGCTAGCCAGTTTTCCCAGCACCATTTATTAAATAGGGAATCTTTTCCCCATTGCTTGTTTTTCTCAGGTTTGTCAAACATCAGATAGTTGTAGATATGCGGCGTTATTTCTGAGGGCTCTGTTCTGTTCCATTGATCTATATCTCTGTTTTGGTACCAGTACCATGCTGTTTTGGTTACTGTAGCCTTGTAGTATAGTTTGAAGTCAGGTAGTGTGATGCCTCCAGCTTTGTTCTTTTGGCTTAGGATTGACTTGGCGATGCGGGCTCTTTTTTGGTTCCATATGAACTTTAAAGTAGTTTTTTCCAATTCTGTGAAGAAAGGCATTGGTAGCTTGATGGGGATGGCATTGAATCTGTAAATTACCTTGGGCAGTATGGCCATTTTCACGATAATGATTCTTCCTACCCATGAGCATGGAATGTTCTTCCATTTGTTTGTATCCTCTTTTATTTCCTTGAGCAATGGTTTGTAGTTCTCCTTGAAGAGGTCCTTCACATCCCTTGTAAGTTGGATTCCTAGGTATTTTATTCTCTTTGAAGCAATTGTGAATGGGAGTTCACTCATGATTTGGCTCTCTGTTTGTCTGTTGTTGGTGTATAAGAATGCTTGTGATTTTTGTACATTGATTTTGTATCCTGAGACTTTGCTGAAGTTGCTTATCAGCTTAAGGAGATTTTGGGCTGAGACAATGGGGTTTTCTAGATATACAATCATGTCATCTGCAAACAGGGACAATTTCACTTCCTCTTTTCCTAATTGAGTACCCTTTATTTCCTTCTCCTGCCTAATTGCCCTGGCCAGAACTTCCAACACTATGTTGAATAGGAGTGGTGAGAGAGGGCATCCCTGTCTTGGGCCAGTTTTCAAAGGGAATGCTTCCAGTTTTTGCCCATTCAGTATGATATTGGCTGTGGGTTTGTCATAGATAGCTCTTATTATTTTGAAATACGTCCCATCAATACCTAATTTATTGAGAGTTTTTAGCATGAAGAGTTGTTGAATTTTGTCAAAGGCTTTTTCTGCATCTATTGAGATAATCATGTGGTTTTTGTCTTTGGCTCTGTTTATATGCTGGATTACATTTATTGATTTGTGTATATTGAACCAGCCTTGCATCCCAGGGATGAAGCCCACTTGATCATGGTGGATAAGCTTTTTGATGTGCTGCTGGATTTGTTTTGCCAGTATTTTATTGAGGATTTTTGCATCAATGTTCATCAAGGATATTGGTCTAAAATTCTCTTTTTTTGTTGTGTCTCTGCCTGGCTTTGGTATCAGAATGATGCTGGCCTCATAAAATGAGTTAGGGAGGATTCCCTCTTTTTCTGTTGATTGGAATAGTTTCAGAAGGAATGGTACCAGTTCCTCCTTGTACCTCTGGTAGAATTCGGCTGTGAATCCATCTGGTCCTGGACTCTTTTTGGTTGCTAAGCTATTGATTATTACCACAATTTCAGCTCCTGTTATTGGTCTATTCAGAGATTCAACTTCTTCCCAGTTTAGTCTTGGGAGAGTGTATGTGTCAAGGAATTTATCCATTTCTTCTAGATTTTCTAGTTTATTTGCATACAGATGTTTGTAGTATTCTCTGATGGTAGTTGGTATTTCTGCGGGATCGGTGGGGCATCCCCTTTATCATTTTTTATTGTGTCTATTTGATTCTTCTCTTTTTTTTTCTTTATTAGTCTTGCTAGCGGTCTATCAATTTTGTTGATCCTTTCAAAAAACCAGCTCCCGGATTCATTAATTTTTTGAAGGGTTTTTTATGTCTCTATTTCCTTCAGTTCTGCTCTGATTTTAGTTATTTCTTGCCTTCTGCTAGCTTTTGAATGTGTTTGCTCTTGCTTTTCTAGTTCTTTTAATTGTGATGTTAGGGTGTCAATTTTGGATCTTTCCTGCTTTCTCTTGTGGGCATTTAGTGCTATAAATTTCCCTCTACACACTGCTTTGAATGTGTCCCAGAGATTCTGGTATGTTGTGTCTTTGTTCTCGTTGGTTTCAAAGAACATCTTTATTTCTGCCTTCATTTCGTTATGTACCCAGTAATCATTCAGGAGCAGGTTGTTCAGTTTCCATTTAGCTGAGCGGTTTTGAGTGAGATTCTTAATCCTGAGTTCTAGTTTGATTGCACTGTGGTCTGAGAGATAGTTTGTTATAATTTCTGTTCTTTTACATTTGCTGAGGAGAGCTTTACTTCCAAGTATGTGGTCAATTTTGGAATAGGTGTGGTGGGGTGCTGAAAAAAATGTATATTCTGTTGATTTGGGGGAGAGTTCTGTAGATGTCTATTAGGTCTGCTTGGTGCAGAGCTGAGTTCGATTCCTGGGTATCCTTGTTGACGTTCTGTCTCGTTGATCTGTCTAATGTTGACAGTGGGGTGTTAAAGTCTCCCATTATTAATGTGTGGGAGTCTAAGTCTCTTTGTAGGTCACTCAGGACTTGCTTTATGAATCTGGGTGCTCCTGTACTGGGTGCATGTATATTTAGGATAGTCAGCTCTTCTTGTTGAATTGATCCCTTTACCATTATGTAATGGCCTTCTTTGTCTCTTTTGATCTTTGTTGGTTTAAAGTCTGTTTTATCAGAGACTAGGATTGCAACCCCTGCCTTTTTTTGTTTTCCATTTGCTTGGTAGATCTTCCTCCATCCTTTTATTTTGAGCCTATGTGTGTCTCTGCACGTGAGATGGGTTTCCTGAATACAGCACACTGATGGGTCTTGACTCTTTATCCAATTTGCCAGTCTGTGTCTTTTAATTGGAGCATTTAGTCCATTTACATTTAAAGTTAATATTGTTATGTGTGAATCTGATCCTGTCATTATGATGTTAGCTGGTTATTTTGCTCATTAGTTTCTTCTAGGAAGATACAGTTTCTTCCTAGTCTCGATGGTCTTTACATTTTGGCATGATCTTGCAGCGGCTGGTACCGGTTGTTCCTTTCCATGTTTAGTGCTTCCTTCAGGAGCTCTTGTAAGGCAGGCCTGGTGGTGACAAAATCTCTCAGCATTTGCTTGTCTGTAAAGTATTTTATTTCTCCTTCACTTATGAAGCTTAGTTTGGCTGGATATGAAATTCTGGGTTGAAAATTCTTTCCTTTAAGAATGTTGAATATTGGCCCCCACTCTCTTCTGGCTTGTAGGGTTTCTGCTGAGAGATCCGCTGTTATTCTGATGGGCTTCCCTTTGAGGGTAACCCGACCTTTCTCTCTGGCTGCCCTTAACATTTTTTCCTTCATTTCAACTTTGGTGAATCTGACAATTATGTGTCTTGGAGTTGCTCTTCTCAAGGAGTATCTTTGTGGCTTTCTCTGTATTTCCTGAATCTGAATGTTGGCCTGCCTTGCTAGATTGGGGCAGTTCTCCTGGATAATATCCTGCAGAGTGTTTTCCAACTTGGTTCCATTCCCCCCCATCACTTTCAGGTACACCAATCAGACGTAGATTTGGTCTTTTCACATAGTCCCATATTTCTTGGAGGCTTTGCTCATTTCTTTTTATTCTTTTTTCTCTAAACTTCCCTTCTTGCTTCGTTTCATTCATTTCATCTTCCATTGCTGATACCCTTTCTTCCAGTTGATCGCATCGGCTCCTGAGGCTTCTGCATTCTTCACGTAGTTCTCAAGCCTTGGTTTTCAGCTCCATCAGCTCCTTTAAGCACTTCTCTGTATTGGTTATTCTAGTTATACATTCTTCTAAATTTTTTTCAAAGTTTTCAACTTCTTTGCCTTTGGTTTGAATGTCCTCCCGTAGCTCAGAGTAATTTGATCATCTGAAGCCTTCTTCTCTCAGCTCATCAAATTTATTCTCCATCCAGCTTTGTTCCATTGCTGGTGAGGAACTGTGTTCCTCTGAAGGAGGAGAGGCACTCTGCTTTTTAGAGTTTCCAGTTTTTCTGTTGTGTTTTTTCCCCATCTTTGTGGTTTTATCTACTTTTGGTGTTTGATGATGCTGATGTACAGATGGGTTTTTGGTGTGGATGTCCTTTCTGTTTGTTAGTTTTCCTTCTAACAGAGAGGACCCTCAGGTGCAGGTCTGTTGGAGTACCCTGCTGTGTGAGGTGTCAGTGTGCCCCTGCTGGGGGGTGCCTCCCAGTTAGGCTGCTCGGGGGTCAGGGGTCAGGGACCCACTTGAGGAGGCAGTCTGCCCATTCTCAGATCTCCAGCTGCATGCTGGGAGAACCACTGGTCTCTTCAAAGCTGTCAGACAGGGACATTTAAGTCTGCAGAGGTTACTGCTGTGTTTTTGTTTGTCTGTGCCCTGCCCCCAGAGGTGGAGCCTACAGAGGCAGGCAGGCCTCCTTGAGCTGTGGTGGGCTCCACCCAGTTCGAGCTTCCTGGCTGCTTTGTTTACCTAAGCAAGCCTGGGCAATGGTGGGTGCCCCTCCCCCAGCCTCGCTGCTGCCTTGCAGTTTGATCTCAGACTGCTGTGCTAGCAATCAGCGAGTCTCCGTGGGCGTAGGACCCTCCGAGCCAGGTGTGGGATATAATCTCGTGGTGTGCCGTTTTTTAAGCCTGTTGGAAAAGCGCAGTATTCAGGTGAGAGTGACCCGATTTTCCAGGTGCCGTCCATCACCCCTTTCTTTGACTCAGAAAGGGAACTCCCTGACCCCTTGCGCTTCCCAAGTGAGGCAATGCCTTGCCCTGCTTCGGCTCGCGCATAATGCGCACACCCACTGACCTGCGCCCACTGTCTGGCACTCCCTAGTGAGATGAACCCGGTACCTCAGATGGAAATGCAGAAATCACCCGTCTTCTGCATCGCTCACGCTGGGAGCTGTAGATGGGAGCTGTTCCTATTCCGCCATCTTGGCTCCTCTCGATGTTATTTTTCAAGATGAGGAAATTCCCCTCTACTCTTAACTTACTGAATTTTTTTTATATCATTACTCTGTGTAGGATTTTGTCTAATAATTTTCTGCCTCAATTGGTATGATCATATGCCTTTTCTTATCTAGCTTATCGATATGGTAGATTACACTGATTAATTTTTGAATGTTGAACAAGCTATGCATACCTTCAATTAAAGGTGTTAGAATAAATACAATATTCAATTGAATAAGTTCATGTTGGTCGTGGTGTACAATTCTTATTATATATATTGTTAGATTCAGTTTGTTAAGTTTTTCTCTTCATAGAGAGATTAAGAAGCATCTTCCTTCTTTTTAAAAGTGTATTATTATTATTATTATTTAAATAGAGATGAGTTCTTACCATGTTGCCCAGGCTAGTCTCAAACTTCTGCAGTCAAGTAGTCCTCCCACCTTGGCTTCCCAAAGTACTGGGATTACAAGTGTGAGCTACTGCTCTCAGCCTTCTTCTTTTTAAAGCACTAATTAGTAAACTCGTCTACTACTTCATTTATAAACAACATGGCACTTAAAACTTTACCTTTATCTCTGATATTAAAGACTTCCCTTCCACCCTCACCCATGTGAATCTAGTGCCATGAGCCTGTGTACTGGCTGTGATGGACATCTAAGTCAATCCAAGCCTTAGCCAAAGGTGGAATGAGACTCAAATGAGGAATGTGATAAAATTTGAGAAGGGCCAGCAGCAAGGTTTTAAATGCCAAAAACCTCATCTATCAGATAGGCTCACAGGGCAGGCAGGACACAAAGAAACAATGCCATTTTCTTCTTCATATCAAAAGGCTCTCTATAGCCAGGCAAGTACCTACTGTGTAAATCTCAGGAAGGAATCTACTTTGTATAATCGATTGTCAGGTCAAATTCCCTTGAAGCACACCCCACAACAGGGATTTAAATGCACATGATGAATTGAGGGAGTGTTCTTAAGGAAAAGTCCTGTAAAGTGGACATGAAGCAGATGAAAAAGGGGCAATAACTGAGCACGGATGTGGTCTCACATCCACAAGGGCTCTGGGGCATAAATTGTATGACACAGCCATATTGCCTTATGGCAAGGGCTGGCCTTGTGTGTGTACTCTCATGTCACTCAGCCATTGGTTCTGACCTTCTTTGGGATACACGATGATACTTAAGACCTTGTCAAATAAAATCCATTTCCATAGAGTAGAAGGCCATCTGTGAGTTGTTACAGCTGACCTTCACAGCAGCCTGCTGAAGGACACTGGGTGGGGCACTAAACAATGTCTAACATAGTCCATTCCTTGTACTGCTCAGATCCACTTGTTTCCTGCATTCCATTCTTTCCAGCCAGCATCCATGCACAACTATACCAGGATTCTGTGTTCACAATTCCTAGGGAAATTTACAGTAGGGGGGTTTGTGGGATAAACTACAGGATCTGGTAGTCCTAACAGGTCCTGAATAAACTACCAGGACCCAAGACCCGAAACCATAGTCGGACCCAAGACCATGGTTGATATTATTATTTCCATTCCCTATCACCTATTCTAGGTTTCTCTCTCAGCTCAGGGTTCAGCTGTTCTAGCTCGCCTTTTTTTGGTGGGATGATCCAGATGCTTATCACTGAGGGGGTCTCACGCCCTTAAAGGCCATGGTTTCTGCACTTGACCATTTACAGTTAAAAGTGCGCATAGCAGTACCAAGAGATGGCCTAGTAGACTGTTTTAATGCCAAACATATTCTTCTCTGCCCCATTATTTAGCAGCATTTCTACTACTTATGCTAATCAGAGACAATAATCCCTGCCTGTGTGGTAACTCTTTTCTGTGCCTCCTAGCACCATGAGCTCACAGTGAGCAAGCAGCAGACTTCATTTTAAATTGAGTTAGACTCTGATTGGGTCCTCTGGTAGAAGTGTCTCCCCATCTGGGAACTGGCACCATCAGACTGACAGTCTGGAACTGGCACCATCAGACTGACAGTCTGTAAGTTCTGAGAATGAGAAGCACAAATTCCCCCCAAAAAGGTCTCTTGAAATCATAAAGAGCAGGACAACTTCTACTTCCACTCTTTGGTTCACGAACTCGCATGATCTATCTACTTGGGACTCAGATCCACATAGGAGCCCCCTCCATCTGTGCCTTGATAGGCAATGGAACGCAAATGCAGTGCTGGGGAAATTGGGAGTGAGTGCCTTGGGCTGGTCCCTGAGATAAGGATCTGAATGTAAGAGGCTTATGTGGGTGGTGATTACAGGAAGCTCTCCTAGAGGAGTGGGGAGATGAAACAGGGAAGAAGAGGAAACTAATACACAGGTATTAATGAACAGGTTCGTGCTGTGGGCAACTTTCAACAAATCCCAATAAGGACCTATGGAGAAAGTGTGGATATACCTTGGAGTTTCCCACCTGAGAGGCCAGTAAACTGGAGTATTTAGTGCCCAATTCCCACCCAAAATTGGTTGAGGGCTATTCTTTAGCACCTCCATTTTGCCCCGCATGAAGGTGAGAGAGAGAAAGCCCTCCGGTAGAGTTGTAGAAGTTGGCCGTAAGACACTGTTGGTATATGTGGGAATGGTGAATGCCAAGGGGATATGGTGGAGGCACTTACAGCACCTACTATAGGTAGGTACTCTAAATACAACGAAATTATGTTTCTATCACCCTATGCAACAGGAGCTTGTAAGATATTTTGCTTGAGTTATTTAAGGAGAAAGAAAGTTATATTTCTTATATACTGAATTTTGTGGATAGATATTTATATACCTTACAATTGCATTCATAGTTCACTTCCCATTTTCATTTGGGAAAATCAGTTCAGAATGTTGCTATGTACACCACTAGAGCCATGCAGAGAACAACTGGTCTGGCGTTGAAGAGCCACAATACAGCTCCCAGTGGGCCTCATTTTCCTTCTTGGTAAAAAGGCAAATACCTAATTCCAAGTTCAGTTTCTGTAAAAAGCATTAAAGTTCTAGGGTAAGAGGAACTACAAAATGACACCATAAAAGTTGACAGATCTCAGTTTACCGGTAAAGGACAAATGGCACATATCAGAACAGTATTAGCCAAGATCATGTAATTACAGATATCTAATAAAATTAATTTAATGACCAATAATTTGAAATGTTAAAAGCACATGTGAGGATCAAATAAAATGGAATAAATTCAAAGAGTGTTTTAGACTTTTAAGGAAATTATGGGCAAATTATTTCTGCAGCAACCATACAACAAACAACCCCAGACTTCATAAACACTCTGAACTGAGTCTGAAACTCAACTCTAAGGCAAACCAGACACAGCATATTCCGTGTTTAAGGGCACAATAGTAATTTTAGTTTACTTATTTTAGAGGAATAAGCACAAAGAGCTTCAACAAAGACAATGATATGGTATAGTGGAATGAATATAATACTCAGAAGATCTGGGTTTTTGGTCCTATCTATCTTCACCACTTACATAGCCAGGAAAACTTGAGGAGGTTTCTAAATCACTGAACCTATTTCCTGGAAATAACTAACAATGATACCTTTCTACATACACGTGTTAGTCCATTCTGCCATTGTTATAAAGAAATACCCAAGCCTGGTGCAGTGGATGGTTCATGCCTGTAATCCCAGCATTTTGGGAGGCAGAGGTGGGCAGATCACTAGAGGTCAGAAGTCCAAGATCAGCCTGGCCAACACAGTGAGACCCCCCTCTCTACAAAAAAAATAACAATTAGCTGAACGTGGTGATGGGCACCTGTAGTCTCAGCTACTCGGGAGGCTGAAGCAGGAGAATTGCTTGAGCCTAGGAGATGGAGGTTGCGGAAATTGCACCACTGCACTTCAGCCTGGGCAACAGAGCAAGATTCCATCTCAAAGAAAAAAAGAGGTTTAATCGGCTCATGGTTCTGTAGGCTTTGCAAGAAGTATAGCAGCATCTGGTCCTGGGGGGGGCCCAGGAAGTTTACAATCATGGCAGAAGATGAACAGGGATCAGGCACATCACATAGAGAAAGCAAGAGCAAGAGAACAAGGGGGGAGGTGCTACATACTTTTAAACGACCAGATCTCATGAGAACTCACTCATTATCACGAGGATGGTACCAAGTGGGATGGTGCTAGACCATTCATGAGAAACCCGCCTCCATAATCCAGTTATGTCCCACCAGGCCCCACCTCCAATATTGGGGATTACATTTCAATACAAGATTTGGGCTGGGACACACATCCAAACTGTATCAATGCATTATTGCAAAGTTATATAAACTGAGATAATATATGTAATAGTACTTCATAAACCATGTATGTTCAACATGATTAAAGCCTCTGTTTATGTTTCAACGATAAAATTGTGGAGACAATTCACCAGAAACAACAAATAAAATTTTATACCATGCAATTAGAAAGAAAGATGGGTTCTAAGTAGTAAAGGTAATCTTGTGTAGACTATTAATAAAAGGAAGTTTTGTCTGAATCACTGTGGTAGAGACTTCCAGTGCTTACATTTATCCTGTCTCTTCTTCTTCTAGACATGTAGGAAGATTACCGTTCTCTGATGTCTTGGGATTGAACTGAGCTATGTGGCTAGTTACAGGCCAATAGGCTGTTAGCAGATGTGACATCTAACACAACAACTAGGCTGCAGTTTGAAATACCAGTGCACAGCCTCCAGAATTCCTCCCCTGCTAAGGTGACTGAGAAGACCTCAGCTGAGATGGTGGGAAAAAAAATATTCAAGCAGCTTAGATAACTTAAGTTCCTAAATGGAAGAACATTGTCCCAGAGAGTCACTTGAACTCACAATAGATTTACGTGATCAGACAATAAACCTCTATGACACCCTGAGTTTATTTTGTTTTTTGATTTTGTTACTGCAGCATAACTCAACATACCCTGACTGGTATAGTCATGGAGATTATCATCAGGATCTCCTATGCTCCTGCATATGACACAGCCACAGAGTTCTGCAGACATTTAACTTTGGGCATCTAAATATCATAAATGCTGCTAATCAACATGACTTTTTTTGTATTATTCCATTCAATCAATTCACTAACCTGTCTTTAGGCTACATCTTCACAATGCTAGAAAAATCATTGGTTTAGTCAATTCATCATTAAACAAGAAAAAAAGTTACTTTTCTTCACTCCCTCGTGTGCTTCCACAGATGCATTCACAGTCACCACCAAATGTTTCCACTTTCCAAAACTTATTTTAAATTATTTATTAAATATGTATGCGGTAAAATGCACCTGGCTAAATTGCAGTGTGGTTTTCCAAGACAAGAAGATGGCAATGACTTTGTCATTATTTATTTATGATCCCATGTTCTTCCAAAAGAATTTGGAACACAAATGATGAATTATTCTCCAATTTCCTTAGCTGGTCTTATTCCACAGGGAACCACATTGCTATGAAACCATCACAAAAATATTGGAGTTAAGTATAATACATTGGATCGGTCCTTTTATAAATATTATAAAATAATGAATTATATGTCAGTGAAATAAGCATCCAGAAAGATATCTCTACCATTATCACAAAATATCCACGACTTTGGGCAGATTATTTACATTCCATGAGCATTTCTGTATCTTTATCACTGGGAATGTGTTGGTCATTTCACACATACTATATTGGGAAAGACAGGTAGCACTGGGAAAGGGGAATTTATGTAGGGAATAAGAAACCCCAAAGGGCATTAAGCTCATTAGAAAATAGAGACTTGCAAAATAAAGAATATATCATTTTTAAATTGCACTGGTGCATCAAAAATCTACATTTGATTTTTAATGTATTACCTTTCTAAAGAACCGACTCAGAAAGAATAACCACCATACGGAGAGAGTTCACCTGGTTGGTTTCTGAAGGGCACACTGTTTCTTGTGTGGCTTTGGATCCCCTCTTTTAAATAAAAAGCACCGTCACTAACTTTTAAGACACAGTTCTGTGGTTTGGAGTTTTGTTTTTGATCCCTGTTCACAGTAAAGACTAAGGGAGTTGTTGTCAAAATGTGGTACCCATACCACCAGCAGCAGCATCACCTGGGAACGTTTTAGAAACATAAACTCAGCCCTATCCAGCCTATTGAATCAGAAACTCGGGGTGGAGCAAGGCACAAGGCCATCTGTTACAACAAGCCCTGCCTGCTGTCCTAACACATGCTAAAGTTTGAGAAATACTAGACAAACACTCTTGCCTTAGAAATCTGCAAAAAAAAAAAACAAAAACAAAAACAAAAACCCACACACACCTTGATCCATTAAAATGTAAACTTAACATTCAAAGATCGGATATAAACAGAACACTTGTAAGACCTTTCCTAACATTGAAAATCTATATTTTCTGACTCTCTTAGATCGAGATATGATACCTGAAGTTTCAAAATGGAGCCAGTTTTTATATTCAAGTAATAAACTCTTGAAAATATGCAATTTGTATTGAAAGTGCTGGCACAATCTTAACGATAGCATTGCAAATGGCGATGCTATAATTAAGCTTCGATCTCCTTTGGAAAAAAAGGGAGAGAGAACGTGAAGAAGGAGGTTACTGTTCAATGAACTGCTCTGTCATTTGCCGCGGTGATTCTTAATCGTGTCTCATTACAGCAAGATGATCATTACTCTACTTGTCTGTCTGATTTAGAGACCACTAAAAGTGTCTTGTAACACACAGCCATCTCCCTTGCAACAGTCCTTTGGCTCTCACCCTCATTACTCAGAATCTGTCCAATTATTTGTCATTAAAGTAATAAAAAGGACTGCAGCAGAAAATGTGGGAGGTAACTGTTGGAGGTCTGCCCAGAGAGGAAAAAAAAATGCAAACTGTTTTCAAGGCACTGGGAAGGTGACATCGTTAATTAAGTGTTAGGGAATATGCAAATCAGTCCCACTCTCAAGAGACTGTAATAAAACTGAGAAAACATTATTATCAGTGCAAGTAAGAGAAGGCCGCATTACCCCATCTGGAAGACTGTGTCATTTTCTGGTGGTGACTTCAGCAAGGAGGGGAGGGAGCTGGAAAAGAGATAAAGAAGGTGGAGTTTTTCAGGGCCATTGAGTGTGCTCAGGCTGTTAAGAGTTCAGAATTAAGGTGTCAACATGGAGGGCCAAGGGATTACAACTTTTAATGAGGGATGTTTGTCTAATCTCAGGATTTGCACACCCAATTTCCTCTGCAAAATGACTTACAACTCATCAGTAGGCAGTGTTTTTGTAGGTTAAAGGAAGGGGAGAGGAAGTAAGGGGGGAGGCTGGCAGCTGGCGTAGTAGGCATCTTGGGTGTTGTTTTAAAGGCGGTAATGAAGCAAAGCACTTAGGGGGATGTGGACACTTGTTTATTGATTACAAATATCCCAAGCACAAACAGAGACCTCTAGGTCTTTGCTCAAGCTGAAACTTCTGCATGGAATGCCTTTCCCCAGTCCTCCTCCATCTTGTTAACCTAACCAACTCATTTCTCATCTTTTGAAGTTTATAGTGTCAATTCCTCATTAAAAGTATCCCTGATTCCCACCCCAGACAAGTATATCAGAACAAAAACAGTGTGCCTTCTATACAAACTCAACTTCAAAGCAAGTTCTCGTGCTTTCTTATTCCATCTAGGTTGCAGATATTTATACATAACCTTCCTACATAAAAATAGTGAAGCCATACCCAACCTTGAAGTTTCTCAGACAGACTTTCTTTTGATCACAAGAAAATTAGTCTTCCTCAATAACCTGCAGGAAAAGTCATCTTGCATACTGCATCGGCTAACAATTGGTGCTAAACAAACCTCCCAGGAGTTAGATCCTTAAAATAATACGGATTTATTATTACCCTGGAGTCTATTTGTTCACTGGGCTTGCCTATGAACTTTGGTCACCTGGAGGTTAGCTTAGGTAACTCTGCTATTGGGTAGGCTGGGCTTGGGCACGTATCTGGGTTTCTACTGGCTCAAATTTGGCCTGGGAAGGCCTTGGTTTGTACATCTAGGCTTTTTTTCATGGGGTCTTAAGTTCTCCAGTAGGCTAGCATAGGCTTGTGCACAGGCTGGTGACAGATTTCTAAGAGAGAATGGAAGCATGTAAATCCTCTTAAGACAACTTTTACAACCAGGATATGCTGAGAATTTTCCAAACCATTGAGTGCTGGTTGCTTTTTGCTTAAGTTTCTTCCTCAATTCTTTTCCCTCTTGTAATTTACTATAAGAAGCAAGAAGAAACCAGGCTACATTTTAGCACTTTGCTTGGAAACCTCTTCAGCTAAGTATCCAAATTCATCGCTTAAAAGTTCTATATTTCACACAACTATAGAACATAATTCAGCTATGTTTTCTGTTACTATGTAACAAGCATTTCCTTTCTTCCAGTTTCCAATAACACATTTCTCATTTCCCTCTGAGACCTCACTAGCAGAGTCTTAACATCCAGATTTCTACCAACAGTCTATTCAAGACAATCTAGGCATTTTCTATCATGCGTCTCAAAATTTTTCCAGCTTCTATCATGATCCAATTCCAGAGTCACTTTTGCACTTTTTGGTATTTGCTATAGCAGCACCCCACTTCCAGTACCAAAATCTGTATTAGTTTCCTGAGGCTGCTGTAACAAATCAGCACAAACTCCATGGCTTAAAAGAACAGAAGTTTATTCTCTCACCATTCTGGAGGTGAGAAGTTCAAAATCTAGCAGGGCCGTGCTCCCTCTGTCGCTTTTTGGGAAGAATTCATTCTTTGTGTCTTCGAGCTTCTGGTGGCTCCGTGCATTTCTTAGCTTGCCGTCACATAACTCCAATCTCTGCCTCCATGGTCACAATGCCTCCTCTTCTGTGGCTTCTAAGGACACTTGTCATTGGATTTAGGGCCGACCCAGATAATCCAGGATGAAATCCTCATCTCCAGATCTTAGCTTAATTACATTTTCCGAGGCTTTTTTTTTTTTTTTTTTCCCAAATAAGATGACATTCACGAGTTCTGGGAATTAGGATATGGAAATATCTTTTTTAGGGCCATCATTTAGCCCAGAACAGTCGCCATCACCTCATGGTTGTAGCTGACTCAGCTGTGATGCTAGTAATAGCTCTGATCCTCCCTTTATGCAGATGGAAAAGCATAAGCCTGGGAAAATGGTAAATGGCAGGACTCCAAACCAGGACTGCAAAGCATAGCAGCTTGGTTGTTCATTTCATGTTCTCTTCCATTCCTGCCCTACTTCAGTCAATGGCTTGAACTGGGAAAGTGTATAAGGAAACTGCACTTTACTGCAGTGTTCTGAGAACTCAAAAAACATTGGCAGTGAGTGACTTTGAAATCATTAAATCTTGTCCCACATGGCCCAGCCCACACTAATTCATTTAACTTCCTTTTTAGTTATCTTTTGTTACATAACAAAGCAACCCAGAACTTAATGTCTTAAACAACAATTTATTATTTCCCATAAATTGTTGACTAAGCATTCTTCTATTTCACTTGGTATCAGTAGGCTGGCAGTTGACACTGGGTGTTCTCTGGGAGCTCAACTAGGGCTATGGCTGGTGGCCATGGTTCTTCATTTCGTGGGCCTCTTCTTGTAGCTTCCTTACAGCAGAGTGACTTGGTTGCAAGAAAGAGCATCTCAAGAGGAAGAAAGCAGAAGCTGATGGTTCTATTAAGGCCTGGCTTAGACACATTAGACTATTAGTTCACAGCATTCTACAGGTCAAAATAGTCAGAAGACCAACCCAGATTTAAAGGGAGGAGAAGTAAACTCCAATTCTCAATAGAAGAACAATATGAATATTCAGAGATTGGAAGAATTGTTGACAGGTATCTTTGAAGGCCATTTACCACAGGCTTCTTATCTCCATTCCACCAGTAGAGCTACCGTTATGGCTGCACAAGGATATACGGCTGGTTGAAATCCAGCTCATGCTCCACTTACAAGCCATTTGTTTGGCTGGGGCAGGATTGGTTCCATTCATGGAAAGAAATGCCTTTTCCACATTTTCCCTGTGGAGTCATCGTAGCTCTGTCTACCAGTAGACCCGTAAGTTGGCACTGTAGCGTCCACTATTATCATTCAACAAAACCGAGATTGCTAGCACAAGGAATTTGTAAAAGGGATGCTGGCCTTGAGTTCAGAACTCCTTTGTTTCAGACCTTCATGTACTACTTAATAGCCAAGGAGATCTGGGTAACTCACTTAACTCTTTGCAATGGAATTTATTCAACTATAGAATAGAGAATTCTTGCTCTTTATCACTCCCACAGTGGGGTGAGAGTCAAATTAAATACATGTAAGACTACTGTGTAAGATATAGGGTACCATAGAAATGTGAGTCTTTATCTATAAAATATGCTCACTCCCACCTTCTTTTGCTGATGCCAGCTCCTATCTTCACTTGGGAACTGAAGCACAGATCAAGGCCCATGACACATTGGCCCAAATAAATCTCCCTACCAGGAACTACTCTACTAGAGGAAATTAGTAAGAATAAGTCATCTTTTTGTGATGACAAGAACTTCAAGTTGAAATAAAGATCATAAGATACTATTTCTTCTGTAACACATTTACTGGGTCCTCTTAACTATCAAACATGAGGAGTTAAGAATCTGTTCTTGTTCCTACACTATTCTATATTTATTTTCCAAAGCTCTCCAGGAGGAAGAATATCACCTGCCCACTCCAAATGAGTGCAATGCATGTTGAAAACACAAGGCACAGGGTAAATGACAGATAATTACCAAGTGCACATTAACATTCTGGCATATTTTGGTGCCACTCTCTGGCATCTTTTTTGTGCTACAGTCCATTGAACTGCATAACTCTGATGACCAAATAATGAATTACAGTCCATTTATGAAAGCATCATGTGTTTAATGCTAACCTCCTACATCTCCTCAACACCCTGACGATGACAACATATGCAAGCACAAGGTGGGGCTGAAAAAATACAATTTCCCATTTTTATAGCTAATAAATATGCTTTGTAGAATGATGCCTCCAAGAATAGTTTTATATTTTTTTCCATGAAAAAGAATTCATCCGCAGAGTGGCCTTGTCATGCATTTGTGTGGTAGAGAATGAACATAGATGCCAAAAGAGAGCTACATTTACCCTTGTGGAGTAGGGATAGAATCTATTGTTCAGCAACACATTAATGCAACATGATAGGATCTGAAATACTGCAGTATTGTACTTAGTGTCTTTTGTTATTAATAATAAGGTGCTACTGACTATTTGCCAAAATCTGTGACAAGTGCCCTCTATTTATTTATTTATTTATTTATTTATTTAATCCTCACCTTAACCCCTACAAGGTAGTTATTTCTATACCTGTTTTATAGATGAGAAATTTAAGGCTAGAGAGGACACCTAGCCTGTCTAATGTGACTCAGAAAATAAGTGCTGGAACTGGGGTTCAAATCCAAGTCAAACTATCTCCAAATCACGTGTTCTTATATAGCTCATTATATAGTTTTGGCTTCTGGAAAAATAATGTCAGTTGTTCCAGTAAGCTTTTTTATGGAATTCCAGACTCCATGCTCTTTGGGCCGAAGGAAGTAACAAATCCCATCAGTCCTATCACTCTGCACTCCATCTCCAGAGGAGTTCTGGCTTTTATCTCTCATCTGAATTTCAGTAAGTAAGCACCTGTGACTTAGACTTTCCAATCTCAAAAGTGCAGAAAATTAGTCAGAGAAGTAGCAAATGTCTAAAATGTGCCAGCCCATTGGAGTTGTCTTTTAGACCACTCAAGCCGACTTTCAAGCCAGATTCTGTAGTATGTAATAAACCAGAATATACCAGAACAAGCAAATCCAACTCCAAAAGTATAAGCGAGTTGATGCTAATTTTACTAATTTTTATGGTGATGGAAAATTCACATCACACACCAGATGGCAATAACACAAAAAATTATTAGACATCTTTGTTTCCTCCTTATCATCCAATTTATGCCTACCTGCTCTTTTCTCCTCTATAATCTCTTCAAATGCTCTTTATCAAGTTGATTCTTCTCACAGTTTGAATACCCAGCTCAGTAAAATAAGACTTCATTAGAAAGGAGAGCCAGCTAATAAATAACAATTTTGATTTGTTCTCTCTCATATAAGTTAGTGACAGTCCCAAAGAATTCCAGAAGGCACATTCACATTTATGGAGTGCTATATGTGTAGATGCTTTTGTATAAATGAACAACTAAAAACTAAGACACAAGATCAATACTGTATTACTATCCTCATTTTTACATGGGATGAAATTGAGTCTCAGAGAAGTTAATTTGTCCGTGTTCACACAGTTAATCAGTTGAAAAACCAGACTACGCTCCATCAACATACATTTTTGGCTTAGCACAGAGCCCCCTATAGATAATCAAAATATTTATTGACTAAACTTATACTTGGTACAAATGAACTTAAACCTGTGCTAGAGTATTGCAATCAAGACCATCATTTCAGTAACTAGGTGAGTACTTAAGGATAATAAGAACAACTACAGTCGGGCTGAGTGCAGTGGTTCATGCCTGTAATCTCAGCACTTTGGGAGGCCGAGGCAGGCAGATCACCTGAAATCAGGAGTTCTAGACCAGCCTGGCCAACATAGCAAAACCTTGTCTCTACTGAAAAAAAAAAAAAAAAATTAATCAGGCGTGGTGGCACACGCCTGTAATCCCAGTTACTCAGGAGGCTGAGACATGAGAATTGCTTGAACCCAGGAGGCAGAGGTTACAGTGAGCCGAGATTGCATCACTGCACTCCAGCCTGGGTGACAGAGCAAGACTCTGTCTCAATAAATAAATACATACATACATACACAAACACATAAACAAACAAAAAGAAAAACTGCAATTGTAAGGGATAAATTGTATAATATTTGGTAAATGCAAACTCCTTTAAAAGAATTTGGAGGCCAAAATTTCAAAGGGAAAGAAATAGAGCAAGTTTTACATGTGCAGAATAAAGTAAAAAACATAGCCCTAGTTTTGAACACTTTGAGTCACAGTAGTTATCTTTGGCCTTTCCTCATCACTGACAAAAGGGACAAGTTCTGTTTCCCTTCTGACGGCACTGCTATAAAGAACTGCCTGGGCCTGGCGTGGTGGCTCACACCTGTAATCCCAGCACTTTGGGAGGCCTAGGTGGGCAGATCATGAGGTCAAGAGATTGAGAACATCCTGGCCATCATGGTGAAACCTCATCTCTACTAAAAATACAAAACTTAGCCAGGTGTGGTGGCACATGCCTGTAGTCCCAGCTACTGGGAGGCTGAGGCAGGAGAATCGCTTGAACCTGGAAGGTGGAGCTTGCAGTGAGCCAAGATCACACCACTACACTCCAGCCTGGCAACACAGCGAGACTCTGTCTCAAAAAAAAAAAAAAAAAAAAAAAAAAAAGAACTGCCTGAGACTGGGTAATTTACAAAGAAAAGAGCTTTAATTGACTCACAGTTCTGCATGGCTGGGAAGGTCTCAGGAAACTTTCAGTCATGGAGAATGGGAAGCAGGAGGCACATCTTACATGGTGGCAAGTGAGAGAGAAAGAGTGCATGAAGAAGGAATATCTCCACACTTATCAAACCATCAGATCTCACGAGAATTCACTCACTATTAGGAGACAACATGGGGGAACCACCCCTATGATCCAATCCCCTCCCACCAGGTCCCCTGACACAGGAGGATTATGGGGATTACAATTTGACATGAGATTTGGGTGGGGAAACAGAGCCAAATCATATCCCTCCGCCATCCCTGTTTCCTTTTCTTTTCTTTTTTTTTTTTTTTTTTTTGAGATGGAGTCTCGCTCTGTCGCCCAGGCTGGAGTGCAGTGGCGCGATCTCGGCTCACAGCAAGCTCCGCCTCCTGGGTTCACGCCATTCTCCTGCCTCAGCCTCCCGAGTAGCTGGGACTACAGGCACCCGCCACCACGCCCGGCTAATTTTTAGTATTTTTAGTAGAGACGGGGTTTCACCGTGTTAGCCAGGATGGTCTCGATCTCCTGACCTCGTGATCCACCCGCCTCGGCCTCCCAAAGTGCTGGGATTACAGGCGTGAGCCACCGCGCCCGGCCCCCTGTTTCCTTTTCTTTACAGCTGTACAACTAGGCAGTAGTTCTCAGACTCACATGATTGGGAGAGGGCAGCAGTGATACCTCTCACTTCTAGGTCTGCCCCATTAACATCTCTTATACAGTCCTTCGTACCTTCTCACCACGCTCGCACCTTCTCATGGAGGATTTAGAGGACAGAAAAGCGGTAAGACGGAGTGAACCTGTATCCCTGGATATCTTAGCTTGGGTTCCCTGAAAGCAGAGCCTCTGAAAGGGACTTTGGTACAGGTTGTTTGAGCAGTGATTTATTTCAGCAAGCAGAATGAGGAAGCAGAGATGGTTAGCACGTAGATGAAGGAAGTTACTATTAGGGTGCGTTATTCAGGCTGCTGCTGTGAGCAAGGAAAGCATAGTATCTGAAATCCCCTGAGAGGCATGCTGAATGCCCTGGGAGGGTCTTTCTAAAGATGGAAAAGGTCTGAGCATCTGTGCATCAGCTGTCATCAGCAAAGGGCTGCCTTCAAGGGTGTTAATCCTCCTGTCCTTCTAAGCTGCACAAGCACTAGGATTGCATGGGCACCACCCATGCCTCCCAGAGGGACTATGGAGTCCAAGGTGACCCAGGGAGAGAACAAGGAAGAGGAGTATTGTGTGGCAGAAGGTGAGATGCTGCCAGCAAGAATTGTTTGTACCTGTCGTAGTTGGAAATCAGAGGCCAGGTCCAAAGGATGTAGATTGGAACCTACAATGTGTCTGCTGAAAAACAATGTGAGCAGAGCTCTCCACTCACCACCCACTCACAAACCGAACCCACAATGGACCATGACATGAGTGAAAAACAAGCTTTTATAGCAGCAAGTCAGAATTTTAGGGCTTTTGTTTTGTCTTGCTATTGAAATGTCTAAGTTAGCCTGATTAATGTTAATGGAAGAGTGGACAACCCAGAACATACACAGTTTTTTGTTTTTGTCTTAACCATGATAGATGTTTAATGATCATTATTAGTTGGATATTAGCTATTCAGAACCTTAGAGGTAAACTATGATAAAATAAAAATTATTTTTCTAAACTCATTGGCAAATTGTAAATACAGTATAAATTTCAATGACACTGAAATTTTTATTTTTCAAATAACCAAGATTTTTAAAGACTAATAATATTCACGATACTGAAAGAAGGGTGACAAAGTAGTTGTATACAACAAATGTTATGGGAAGGATAAATTGGTAAACTTTTCTATAAATTAACTTGGAAATATATGTCAAAAAATTCTAAAAAATCATATTGATATTCTTAGATTCTGAAGATACTTAATCTATTTAAGTCTTGCATTACCCAGGAAAGTATTCAAAATTACTCCTTTGAGCCTTTCGGTAAGCATTTCCTAAGGAAACAGTCATAAATTCAGACAAAGATTAAGGCATAAGGAAATAATACACCATTATTTATAATAGTATACAATTGGAAATGAACTAAATGTTCCACAATTGGAGATTCATTAAATTATAGCACACCCATATAATGGACTATTATGGGCTCATCATAATTCATGACTTCAAAAATACTTAATGTCCTTGGGAAGTGTTCATGCATAATGTTAAATGAAAAAGATACAAATTTGCATATGAAATACAGTATGTAATGCAAAATATATATACACAAATTAACAATTGGAGAAAAATTTATTAAAACATTAACACTATATCAACATTGTAACAATATACCTGCTAGCAATAGAATTGAGGCTAATTTTAATTTTATTGGTTTACTTTATTTTCGAAATTTGCTATTGTTTGTTAGTATATATTTCCATTACTATTACAAAATTATTAAAATGTTTTAAATTGCATTTCCTAAGTATATTTTATATGTAATGATGGATCTACTTTGAGTACAAGTTAGGTGTGTTAAAAGAGTTTCCCTGAGACACCAGGAGCTTTTTGCTAGCAAAGCTTGCCACTGGGGGACAAGGTTGTTTAGGCCTCCTCTCCAGCCACAGTGATTCTCTGGTGGTTTTATGCACACATAGCACTACCCCCGTGCCTTCAGACAGCTGTTTCCTGTGCTTAGAGGGGAACAGGAGTGACTGAGCAGGAAGCATGAGAGAAAGGAGGAAGAAAAGCAAGCATGTGGGTGCATCATCATTGTTACTGTCCTAAGCCAAGACACTTGGTATGTGGGGACCTCCTCAGAAGCCTGCAGGAGGTCCCCCAGATTTCTCTACCCAAAGGACAAGAGTGAAGAGCATTTAGCCTTCATTCTCCATCTTCTATTGGTTAAGGACTGCCCCAGGGGTGATAACTCTCTTGCATGTCTAAAGTGCATACCCACTGGAGCTGCCTCCCCTCCCTCTGAATCCCCTGAACTTATTCCTGTTTACCACTCAGGATTCACTTCACAGTTTCTTTGGGAAGACTCCCCTGATCATTCTTCACACCACCCTCCAAACACTCTCTTAGGTACCCCTATTCCAAACACCCTTAGCATAATGTTCTCCTGTAATAAAAATAGCAGTGATCACTCATCCTGTAAGTACTGGTTTCCTAAGCTTTCTCTCCCACTATCAGCAATGCAAAGGAAGGGAATAGGTCTTTGGTGTTTGTTCATTTGTTTGTTTGTTCTTTTCATTTCTGTATTCATAACTGTATTCTGTATCCACATAGGACCCGGCAATGATAGGCACTTAATAGATAAATGTCAGTTGAATGAATGCAGCAGGCAATGATATTCTTTTAACTAAACATAAACATTATGTCAATATCCCTTACATTGTCTTCAGATGGCTGACTGAGTCATTGCTGTCCTCCTCAGCCATGTCTTTACAACCTCTACTCCTACACAACATCTCACTGAAGTGTCAGATAAGCTGCAGAAAGCAGAACTATATGAAAGCCTGTGCCATCTGTTATTTGTATGCCAAGGTGGACCAAACCCTAAAGAGAACTTAAGCAGTAGAGCATGTAATTATTATAAATTCGTTCCAAATCTGCCCCTCTTCTTAGCTTTACAAGTGTACATATATATGTGTGTATATATATATATATCCTTCTTTCTACCAGCCTAAATTTGCTATCTCAGTGAGTCCTGCTCTCTGACCTCATCAGTAATAATCCTTTTGGATTGGAGGAGTTAGGACTCCTCAATTCTGACTTTTAAAAGCTACTTTTTTCTGTTTTTGACCTGCTGGCCCTCCCTAAAAACCTCTACTCAAAACAGTCTAAGATTCACTTTAACTTTCTCAATATGCTTTACATATTTTATTTATTAAAAATCCAAAAAGATATTTTTCAATGTCATATCCATTCTTATTTGTAAAATGACAGAAAGACAATAGTATACTTGATGTTCTGGATTTTTACCCACAGTTATTTCAGTCGTATTCTTAGCAAAATTTATTAAGTATCTGTCAAGAATTCTTAACAGGGTCCTCCTATTCTCCTCCTCCACTACATAGCACTCAATCTCTCTGCACAAAACATATTGAAAACATAGTTAAAGAATATTAATTTGAAAAGACAACAAATTCTTAGCTTTTTCAGAATACCCACAGTTGTAGGTCTGACTGAGCACTTAGCTATACTATGTTTCAGTTATGACTTCAGGTAGTTTATACTTCCTCTACATAGACAGAGGCATGACCCACTATCCTTGCAATCTCAGACACCTTATAGGTAGTCATTTACAACTTACAGAGGGACAATTGGGAGTATCCAATGACCAGATCTTGGAGAAAATCAGACCAATATTGGAACCATTGAACACTAATGATTTTCTTAATCCATTAAACATTCTTTGCTTGTAAACACACTGCTACAAATGACATTCTGCAGTCTAGACCAGGGGTCAGCAAAGTTTTTCTGTAAAGGGTCAGATAGTAAATATTTCAGGCTTTGTGGGCCATTTAGTCTGTTGTAACTACTCAACTTTGCTGTTGTAGTGCAAAAGCTACCACAACAAACGAAAGGGGCTATGTTTCAATAAAACTCTATCTATTAAAACAGATGGTGGGCTGGATTTGGCCAATAGGCTGCAGTTTGCCAATCCCTAGTCTATACAAATAGCTATTATTCTCAAAAAATCTAAAAGTTCAAAGCAAGACTGTACTGTTTTCAATAATTAAACTTATTTACAAGGATGACATTAGCATGGCTATTTCTTTCATCAAAGCCGCTGCTTAGAATTAACTTGACCTCCTGCTCTAATATAGAGTGGCCATCAAAATGCAGCAATCAGGCTACTTGGCTCTTTTGCAGTTTTACTGATAGAGCTCCAGGGGTTTTGTGTGTGTGTGTGTGTGTGTGTGTGTGTGTGTGTGTGTGTGTGTTTTCCAGCAATACCCAGCAACCCATAGCAAAATTTATGCTAAGTAAGGAAATCTAATTATGTCCAAATAATCAGAATCTGTATATTTTGATTAAAAGTAACAGGAAAAACTAATTTGATTTCCTAATGTGATACACAAAGACAAACTTCCTGTGTCAGGGACTCCCTAGTAATCCTGCTGAAAGGCTGCGCCACTCCAAGTTGGCATCTGCTTAAAGTAGAAGGAAATTATCCTTCTGGAAAAATACAGCCGGCAGATTGTATAAGTATCTGCCCACCTCTACCTTCTCTTGTTCAGGTCATTTCTTGCTGAAACTGGATTTGTACTGATTAGAGGATTATAGGATTATATATTATAGTTTTCAGAGAAATCAGGATAGAGGCTACTATGCAACCTTACAATGAAAAAAGCTATTTCCTATTCAGGGTTTAGTTTCACTCGAAGAAAAGAAAACTAACTATGACTCAGAGGATCTTGAGTGCATGAAAAAATTATACCAAAGGATGGTAGACCTGGGGTAACAGAGTGTTTGAAGACTTAGTTACTGAGAAGTCAACCCCAATCATGACAGGTGGGCTCCTCTATGCCAGCTGCTTTCACTTGTCAAAATTCATTGGAATCAGTCCTATTTACAATCTTTTCCAAACAGTGGTAAGGAAGAATTAATCTTTTATATCAACTCACACTGATATCCAGTTTGCAAGCATAGTTTACTTTAAACAGAAGTAATGCGTCTGATTCTATTAGGATAATTCAATTTTGGATTTGCATTCTAAGCTAGAGGTTTTTAACCTTATTAGTAGTCTGATGATGACTGTGGATCCTTATCAGAGTAAGGTTTTTAAATTCATAAAGTAAAATACATTAAAAAATACGTGTGAATACAAAGGGAACCAAATTTACTGAAATTCCATTGTCAAAGTGTGTTAGCATCTTTTTTCCACCCCGCTATCTCCACTTCTTCATCTCTACTTTTTCACCTCTTTGTCACTCATTGTTCTCTAATTAAATAGAGATTGGATAATGAAAAATAATCTCTTAAAGAAACCAAGAGCCTCTGCCTTTCTATGATTCCAAGTAGCTTTGAAGTAAAACTGCCAGTAACAGAAGAATGCTAATGAGGTGAGTCTATGTTTTACCTAGAACTAGATTAGGTGAAAGACTAAGACTAGATTAGGTGAAAGAAAGAAAGAAAGAAAAAGCATTTTCTCACCTCACGTTCTTGGCATAGAATGCATCTCGCTAGTGTAGACTGTAGACATTGGTTTCTGATTCTTCCAACCAACACACCGTACCTGAGGACCCCTGCCCACAATTTGCATCCCAGCTCAGATAATTCAACACCTCTTCTGGGAACCGTCACTGGCTCCCAGGATTTTGGGCAAGATTGCCATCCTCTGTATGCCAATTGTACATTGAACATTAGAGAACTCTTCAAGTTTTATAATAATTCCCTATTTACATGTAAACCTGTCTATCCCCATACATGGTTTTCTCCCAATTCCTTAACATGTGCCAAAACCTTGAACAAATAAAACTATTTGTTGAAAAAAAAATCTAAAAAGGCAGCCCCCAGCCACCGCCACCTCTTCATTATCATTCCTTGCTATTATATCAAACCTGGATATTCCCCAAAAAACTCTACAAAGTGGGTGGTGTAAGATGTCTTTTTTTAGGATAAGAAAGAACTCAGATTAATGACAAAAATTCCTACCTGAAGCCCCAAGATTTTATTTTATAGTATCTTATTATAACCAGTTATTGGCCTTATACTAAAGCTGGAGTATAAGATAGATTTCAAACACCCAATAATTCGTGACCCCATGAATATTCATATCAGCAGAACTCATAATACCTCCAAACTAGACACTACCTAAATGTCCAGTTAAGGCAGAATGTGTGAATAGATTATAATGCATTTATTTAGCAGAATACTAGAGAGTCATGGGAATAAAGAAATTACTTGCAAAGATATGGATGAATCTCACAATAAAATTTGAGTGTAAAAAGCCAGCAAAATATATACATACTAGATGAGTTAATTAAAAATAAGTTAAGTGGGAAAGAATAGTTTTTCCAACAAATGGTGCTCAGATTACTGGATATCTACATGCAAAAATGTAAAATACAATAAATTTGGATTCCTGCCATACACCATATGCAAAAATTACAATGAAATGAACCAGAGATCAAAATATAGGTGTAAATATTTATGACCTTGGATTAGGCGATTTTTTATGTGATACCAAAAACACACACACACAAATAGATCAACTGGACATTATCAAAAGTTTTTCAAAGAAAACCATCAAAAAAGTGAAAAGACAATCCAAAGAATGGAAAAATGGTTTTCCAAATTATATATCTGATAAAAGACTTGCATCTAGACCACATGACAAATTATTGCAATTCAATAATAAAATGGCAAATAATCCAAATTAGAAGTGGATAAAGTATCTGAATAGAGGGGTTTCCAAAGAAGATATACAAATGGCCAACAAGCACATGAAAATATGTTCAACATCTTTCCATTAGCCATCAGGGAAATGCAAATAAAAACCACAATGAGATACCACTTCACACCCACTACGATGGCTATAATTAAAAAGACAGACAATAATAAGCATGGGCAAGGATGTGGAGAAATCTAAATTTTTATACACTGCTGGTTGAAATATAAAATGGTGCCATTGCTTTGAAAAACATTTTGGCAGCTCTTCAAACATTTACACACACAGTTACTATATGGGCAGCAATTCTACTCCTAGGAATATGCCCAACAGAAATGAAGACAATGAGAAAACACATGTCCACAAAATTTATTAATGGATATTTATAGCAGCACTATTCATAAAATTCAAAATGTGAGAAGAGCCCAAATATTCATTTATAGATGAATGCATAAATAAAAATGTGATATCCTCATACAATGGAATATTATTCAGCAACAAAAAGAACTGAAGCATGCTATGACATGAATGAGCCTTGAAAATATTATGCTAAGTAAAAGAAGCCAGTCATAAACAGCACGTATTTTATTATCTTACTTATATGAATTGTCATAGGCAACTATGATATAGAATAGGCAACTCTATAGAAAATGGAGAATAGATAAGTGGTAACTTAGGGCTAAGGGTAGGGTGGAAGAAGGGGTTGAAGAGTAATGGCTAAGGGGTATGCGGTTTTTGTGGGGATAACAAAAATGTAAAATTGATTTCATTGATGATTGCATAACTCTTTGAATGTACTAAAAGCCATTGGATGGTACACTTTAAATTGGTAAATTGCATACTATGCGAATTATATATCAATAAAGCTGTTTCTTTAAATGGTTGAAACTAATCCATATGTTAAAAGTCAAGAGAGTGGTTACCCTTTGAGGAGGCCAGTGGTAACTTGAAGGAAGCTCAAGAGAGATTTCTGGGATGACAGTGATGTTCTGTTTCTTGATCTGAGTTTAAAAGTACATGAGTATGTTCACTTTGTGAAAATCCATTGATCTGTACCCTTACCACTTGTGTGCCTTTTCGTGTTTGTGTTTTCACTCAACATTGTTTTAACCTGAAAAAATCTATCCAGATGTGGCAGCCAGGAAGATAGTCCCCCAAACTGTCCACATCCTAATCTCAGGAACATGTGACTCTGTTATCTTATATGGCAAAGGAAAATTAAGGTTGTTGTGGAGTTAAGGTTGTTAATGAGCTGATATTAAAATAGAAAAAAGATCCTGGATTATTTGTGTGATTCCTATGTAATCACAAGATTCGTGAAACTAAAAGAGGGAATCAAAAGAGAGATGAGAGTGACGTGATGTGATGTGAGAAGTACTAAACCTACCACTGCTGGCTTTGAGAAAGGAGGAAGGTGCCACAAGAGAGGAATACAGCAGCCTCCAGAAGCTGGAAAGGCAAGGAAACAATCCTCTCCAGAGCCTACAGAAAGGAACGCATCCCTGCCAACACCTGACACCTTGATTGTAGCCCAAAGAGACCCGTGTTAGAGTTCTGGCCTGCAGAACTGTAAGTGAATAAATTTTCGTTGTTAAAGCCACCAAGTTTCTGGTAACGTGTGAGGACAGCCATGTATGCACTGGTAGACATCAATTTCTGAATACCTATTAAACCAGAATGGGGTAGAACTAAAAACACAAGAAAAAAGATAGACTTTAAGCAATATAGAAGAATTGCAGACAAAAATCATATCTCTTAACTATGCAGAATAAACATGCAAATGGGCACAGACCCAGCACTAATGCAGAACTGTCATGTGTCCCATCCATGATCAGTGACAGCAGATCCCACTAAAGCAGAGAGGCAATGGCTAATGTGTCCCCAGATGACCCAAACCTTGGCAGGTGGCCAACTTAACGAGGTGTTAATGAGTAGGCAGATAAATCTGGAGAGCTATAAAAAGAAGGAATGGCAGTGAGAAAGGCAAATGAATGCAAAACTCTTGAAAGTTCTTGAACTCACAGCTTATGACAACGGGTTGCGTGTGTTCTCTAACTTTGTTCAAAATTTCAAAGCTGAAATCCCTGGCATGATCTTTAAGCAATAGCCAGAATCTGGTCCACAACACAAAAGGAAAATTGGAGGTACGATTCTTTGGGTATAAGTATATTGAAACCTTGACCCTATTTCCACTTTACATACGCGAAGAAAGTGACTTCAATACAAAATGAGCCTGAAAACATGGTAAGAAAAGATAGTAAAGGACTGTTATGAAAAATGAAAATGATTCTGTGACCACAATTTTAAGTGTATTCAAACAGTGCTCCTAAAATCCGAAGATTTAGAAATATCCTGACACTTCTGCATCATTTTCCTTTCTCTTTAAATAGGAAATATTCAAGTTACCCAATAAAGTAGAACTCCTCTCATTCTCTCTCACTCACAAAACTCAAAAAGGAAATGTGTGAGTGCATTCATGGGCACAGTCTCCTCCTTGATTTTAACGTCTAACATTATACCTAGAAATTAAATATGATCTCTTATCATATACTTACTATTAGGAGTAACATTACTGTTTCTCTCCTCCTCAAATTAGAATACCCCTCTTCACATTATGAAAGTGCTCTTCTGTTTCAGAACATGATATTCCATGGTAAAATGAATTTCTAGATCCAGGGTATAAAGCTGATTCTTATCACTACCACTCTATGATTCCACAAGAGAACAATTCAGTTCCATCTTGAGACTTTTGGTGGAGACCAGAGCAAAGCCCTGGAAGCATAAACTTTCCATCAGGGTCAAAACACAAAACTACAAGAGATTTGTAAAAACTACAGGGAAGAAAGGCCTCTGTGTTTTTTTCTGAAGCATGTTAAGAGTCTCTTCTTGGTTGGAGATATAAGTTACCTCCCTCTGTGCACTCTTTAATTTTCTATCCTCATATATTCAGCATGAGGAGAGACCTGAGAAGGTTAACTGAAGAAGGTTAACCCACACACAATATGCATTACCCATTGCCCTTTTCTGATTTCAAATTAAGTATATAATTAGTAAAAAAGGAAATCCATGCCTTCTGGTGATGAAAAATTAGGAAATCAATAGGTGGTTGCCTCAGTGGAGACTCCAGGGAATTTTGGGTCGTCATTTGGGGCTGCCAGTTATAATATCTAAAATGGCAACATGGGCATCTTCTTCAGGCCTCAAAGCACTGAGCACATGCCCCAGTTCTAGGCTGGCTGGCTCTGAAGATTTGCAAAGAGAAATGCAAAGATGACATTGATCTGTTAAAATGTTAGTAACGATGCAGAAGCAATAAAATTGCCTTTTTTTTACTGCCAGAAAGCTTGGAAAACAAAAGATTTTTATGCATTTTTTAAAGATTCAAATTAAAGGAACTTTTTTTTTCTGATTTTTTTCTCCAGCCACGACAGATGATGCATTTCTACCATTGTCTCTACTTCATACCTCACAAGGCATGTCTAGGAAATTGCTATGTGGCTGCCCTCTTAGGTGTTGGAGGATGTATGGCAGTTTTTACCCTTAATTGTGTGTTGCATTGATTTTTTGGCCTGCTTGCACAACCCAGCATTCTTTTAGTGCTGTTTGGGGGATGGATGTGTTTATTGATGTGCAGAGATTTCTGTGTTCATAAACTCCTACGTATGGGGACTTGAATCAACCTTTTTGTGTAAATTTCTTCAGTGACGCTATCCTTTTCTAAACACTAGAAACCCACAGCCAACTGAAGAAATAAACAGTTGGGTTCGCATGTTTGTATTCAGTCTATCCCCTGTGTTGTAGGTTCTGTGCAGCATACGGTTTCAGTGCTGCATAAATAAACCATTGTTGTATTCATTCTCTTAAGTTTATGAACAGCAGAATACCAGAATTGTTTTGTTTCAATCCAAGCCTCAATTACTGCTTTTAGAGAAATACACTGTTTAATTAGCACCACTGGATTTCCTCCCCAAGATAGATGTAATGTCTTATGTAGCAATCAGTATTTTGGAATTGTGTTATAATTTGTGCTATACAAAATTAACCTAGATTGAGATCACAGGTGTTCTTTTGAGGTATTTTTAACCTGATTTTTTAAAAGTTAAACATAACTGCTATTCCTTTCAAAAAGCCTACCAAGAAAGTCTCCTCCTTCAGCTCCAGCTGAGCATTTAAAAGCAGGAGCTTTGGAGGAAGCAGGGCTTGGATTCTACTCACGGTTCACTCTGTATGACTCTCTGAGAGTCAATTTCACCATGTATAAAAGAGGATTATTTATTCCTACATTTTAGGGTAGTTGTGAGGATTAAATATAATATCCTTTGCCAGTAGACTGACTTATACTATCCCTCACATGTCAGATTTATCTAGAAGCCTTTCGTGACCTTCTCCATGGGCAAGGTCCCAACCTATGTGCTCTCATTAGACATTCTGTTTCCTTCATCATACTGCTCTGTATTGTTTATATGCATGTCTGAATCTATTGTCCACCACTTTCCCTTCCCTTCCCCTCACCCCTCCACACACTACTGACTGTAAACTTTCTGAGAACAGAATGAGATCTAGATCTGGTTTGTGATAGTCATTCATGCAAGTGAACAAATGTGTCCATTTATTCACCCTTCTGAGCTCATGGTGGAATTACACTTCCTGACACCTTATGTGTGGAGTGGACCATGTGGCCATTGGACTAATGAATTGTCAACAGAAATAATAGGTGATGCTTTGAGGGCAGAGTATGTGGTTGCTGGTTTGATATATTACAAGGTCTTTTTCCTTCCATGACTGGAAACTCTCAAGATGGCAACCACTCAGCCTGAAAGACGGCAATGAGCAGAGCCCTCCACGGTGTCCCTGATAAATACATAAAATGAATGAGAAATACACCTATGTTGATTGAGCTACCTCAATTTTAAGATTGCTTATTATTGTAGCATATCTCAGCCCATCTTGCCAGATATACAGATGTATATCCAGTCTTTAACATAGTGACTAGCCATGGCAGATTCCTCATAAGCTATTAGTACACATTATTCCTCATTAAACATGGTGCTACTAAGCAGGGTGTACACTCATTAGCAGGGTTCATGATACAACATCCTTGCTTTCTTTGTATTGCAAGTTCTCTGGAATTTAGGAGATTTTTATAGCTGCAAGAATGAAAGGCCCATCCTCCATTATTTAGGATATGGCCAGTCCTCCAGTAATCATAGTCTATAGAAAATGTCTTGTGTGTCCTGCCTTTAACCTCGCAGCAACAAATCAAATTAGGCGAAAAGTGGTGCTAAGAACAGCTATGAGATGAATCTCTAAATGCCTCTTGGAAAATAAACTGATATTGCCTAAACTTTATGCAGCAAAAGGGAAAACCCTGGCAAAATTTAAGAAACAAATTCACTAGTGTCACCACCAAAATCCGAATAATGCATTTTCTTCAAAAAGCCAACCTACCAGCCAGGCATGGTGGCTCACAACCGTAATCTCAGCACTTTGGGAGGCAGAGGCAGAGGCAGGCGGATTGCTTGAGGCCAAGAGTTTGAGACCAGCCTGGACAACGTAGTGAGGCCCTATCTCTACCAAATAATAATAATAATAATAATAATAATAATAAATTTGCCAGGCCTGATGGTACATGCCTGTAGTTTCAGCTACTTGGGAGTCTTAGACAAGAAGATCTTTTGAGCTCCGGAAGTTTAGGTTGCAGTGAGCCATGATTGCACCACTGTACTCCATCCTGGGTGACAGAGCTAGACTCTGTCTCAAAACAAAACAAAACAAACAAACAAAAAAACTAAACACTCATCATGGGTATAAAAGTTTTTTTTTTTCCTCAATTGCCTGTTGTTTTGAGGATCTTCATGGGCCTTTAAGCTGCTTGAACACTTGACATACTCAAGAATATTATTGCTAATGATAGAGACTTTAATTAACAATAGTGATTTTTCTTCATCTTATTTAAAAGGTTTTATAAACCAATAGACATACAGATAGATGGAGCACTAAATCCATGCAAGAGGCCTTGGGACTGGGGTCCTGTTGATCCTGTATAAATGACCGAAGAAAAAAGTTCAGGACGACGAAAAGAGAGAAAGAAAAAGAAAATAATATTATATAAGAAAAAAAAATGGCTTTGGGAAACCAAAGCAGAAAACAGAAAATCTGGTGATGAAATTATTAAACAAGTGAGCAATGAGATGGAGCAGGAAATGAGCCACATCCCTTGGATCCTTAAAGTGAACTCTGTTGAAGGTATCAGTTCGTGGTGGTCAAGTAGGTCAGGCGAGTACAGAAAAGAAAGCTGTACAATTGAAGGCCAAAACTCAATGATAAAGTAAAAAATAAAAAGAAGGTAAGTATTACATCCCAGTTAGAATGCTAATTAAGGCAAGAGAGGAGAGATTTTTGCATGAGTTTGTATTGAGAATTTTCTTAATTATTTGGTTTTACCCACGTAAACCTATCCCAGGATATGCTTATCCCCTCCTCTCTCTCTCCCCCAACACCCACAGTCATGGAATTATAATAATGTATCTTTGTTATCTTCTACTAGGGACATGTTCTTTGCCTATGAGCTTGGACCTCTGAAGCTCAATGCTTGCTGACAGACTCAAACTCTAACTCAGTTAAAGAATCAATTGAGAAAAAAAAGAGGAAAAAAATGGCAGGATACAAGGAGGACCACATGCCTTTTTGGCTGCAAGATCTTGCTTCCCACTTCCTCCCCTTTTTAAGATCCACAGGCAGTTTTAGAAAAATAAACTGCCAGGATATTTTGGAAATTCCCAGACTCATGAAGTTCACCAGGAAAGTGAGGTAGAAGAGAAACAAGACAAGCCAAGGATGGTATCAGTTATGTAGGTTTCCCATGAGGTGCTCCAGGAGTGAATGCTGTTTGGCTGTGAAACAAAGACAGTTCATCTTTATGCATGACTTCTCCTGAACGGAGCAGAGTGTTTTTCAAAATCTTTTGAAAAGCTTCAAAAAAGGAAAGAAAAGTTGTTAGAAAACTCAGTCACACTGAATCAGAAAATATATGAGACTGAGATAGAACCAAAAAAGGCTTTGATACCACAAAAAAAGGTGTTGAGAATATAGTACTAAGCAGAGCTAACAGTCTCAGACCCTAAATGGTAGAAGATTAGGTTGGCTCAACCATCCCCATATTTTGGTACTTTAACAAGAAATTAAGACTAAATCCAGTTCTTTTTTTTTTTTCATAATTGTGTGTGTGTGTGTGTGTTGTGTGTGTGTGTGTGTGTGTGTATAAAATAAGCAAAGTTTAGTACCCAGTAGGTGCACGATAATCATTTGTTGAGTAAATAATTGGACTGCAAGTTTATGAAGTGTGGGAGTGGTTACAGTTATTAGCTGCATATGCAGTGAAGGACTTAAGTGTCTTCGGAAGTCTTTATTTGCTATTTTCTTGATCTTCTATTAAAAAACCATTGTCATAATGTCCAGATTAAAAAGAAAAAAGTGAAGAAACAGGTAGAAGAGAAAAAGTCACCAGTTCAAAATTCTCTAGTAGTGATAAAACCCAGAGGTGTGTGATATTTGGATATTTGTCCCTGCCCAAATCTCATGTTGAATTGTAATCCCCAATGCTGGAGGTAGGGCCTGGTGGAAGGTGTTTGGATTATAGAGGCAGATCCCTCATGGCTTAGTGCTGTCTTCATGATAGTGAGTTCTCATGAGATATGGTTATTTAAAGGTGTGTGGCACCTCCCCCTCCACTCTCTCTCTTGCTCCTGCTTTCGCCATGTTACATACCTGCTCCCCCTTCACCTTCTGCTATGACTCTAAGTTTCCTGAGGCTTCCCTAGAAGCCGAGCAGATGCCAACACCATGCCTCCTGTAAAGCCTGCAGAACCATGAGCCAATTGAACCTCTTTTCTTATAAATTACCCAGTCTTGGGTATTTCTTTATAGCCATGTAAGAATGGCCTATACAGAGTAATTTCTGATCCCTGTAAGTATATTCTTTGTTCTATTCTTCTCCTGATTCTTGTTTGGCGCAAGAGCAGCTTGTAACCTCACTGAACTTGACTTCTTATCTGCAAAGTAAAATTGGTGACTCCTCTTCACTTTCACCCCAGTCACCTGATAGAAATGTCAGCAGAGGGAATTAGAGGGATTGGAGCTCAGAATGCAGGGATTGACCAAGCTGACTCTACACCATTTCCTCCAACCAAAACCTGCTAACTCTGAATCTCCAACAGGCTGTCAATTGTTACAGCATCCCATCACATACCAGATATTGAGAAGTAGGCATAAACTCATGGAAGAAGCAAAAGAAGGACCTCACAGAAATACCAAAAGGGAACTCCTTATTGCACCCTTTTGGGTGAAAAGCAGAGTATTTCTGCTTTAAAGGAACAAATCAATGGGTCTAGTATAATCTCTGCACTAAAATGATAAGGGGACATCAAACATATTTGTGAATAAAACATTGGGGCTAGTTTGTGCCCAAGAATCAATGACAATGTGTCCCTGTATTCTTGTTAGAGAGAGCTTACAGACTGGAGGATGGGCAGGGAAAAATGAGAACAAGAATCGGGGGATCTGGGATCCATCCTGTACTTTGAAAGGGAGCCAGGCTTCTAAGATGCAGATAGGGGCTAAGGATGATATTCCAGATGGAACAGGCAGAGTAAGAAAAGGCAATAAAGTGTGGGATGCCTCTGTCATGTGTCAAAAGCGGCACTTGAATTATCCACCCGGTTGGAACTTGCAGAACTTCTGAGAATGGAGTAGGCAGATACAAGGCTAGAAAAGCAGGGTCTTATAGTGATGATATCAATGCTAAGGTGATTAATTTATTTTTAATAGGCAGAGAGAAAGTCAAGTCATGGAAAGTTCTCACAGACAAACTCCTAGTCCTTATGCCAATAACTAGACAGAGAGTAATATACCCAGGATCCAGCTAAATTACTTTTACCTATATCATTACTTTGAACTATTCTCACCTAAAAGTGTGAAATTTGGAATTAACCAAAGATAATGTACGATGGCTTGATCCTGAGTGATGAGAGTAAATCCATGGACTTTAGTACACATACGCACAGTTTCTTAAATGGATTAATTTTCATTGCAAGTTCACATGAGTCATAGTACTACCACTCGTCAAAATTCTACAAGTCATTTTAATATAACAGAAACTAATTGACCCTAGTGGACTGTACAGGTAGAAATGGTTACAGGGAGTGGCAATGTCACAGGTGTGTCATCTTCTCTTCTCCCTTGGAAGAAGGTATCATTTACACTGCTAAAAGAATGATAGGAAAGAATGAATGGCTTCTCCGGGAAGATAAACCAAATGTTAATTTTATATAGTCTAAGATCTATGAGGCTCGTAAAGTGTTTTCGTTTTCTCAAAATAGAGCTCTTAAAGTCAGACCCAGGGAAGGTGAAATCTAAAGCTGCTTAGAGCGCTGATGCCCTCATGTGGGAAAGAAAAAACACAGTTAACACAAATCTCAACCTCTAAGAAGTATGTGACACCAGGGGAAATTCTACATGCTAACACTAGAGAAATAAAGGGGTAGTTTATGAAACGATGATCAAATGTACATCTGGAATTTTCTTTTTTCATTAATGTTCTGTAAGCATCTTTGTTGAGCAGTAAAGACTGCTAGTAGAAATTATCTGGAATTACATGGAGTGGTGATACATCCTTCTTCTTATAATCATATGTATAAGAACATTTCAGCTAATTTCCAGTTAACAAAAAGTATAACATATTAAAGCTTTTGAAAAACAGTACTAAATTAGTGCCGTGTGGTATGCTATTCATTGTATCTGTCTAATAATATCAGTTCCAAAATGCTAATTTATCGATGCAGGACTGTATGTAAGCTCAAAAGCTTTGAAAACCTCAAGCTATGTCACAGCCTAAAGTTTCTGAAGCCTAATGCCATGAAAGAAAACCCATCTATAATTATGAAAATTCACCCTAAAATTCAGCCTGTTGTCTTCACTGTGCAAAAATACTATCCCAATTTGTTTCATTGGTGAATACTCACGTTTAGGGAGCCTGGAAAAAAATGGGGCAGCAAGGGAGCCAAAAAAGGGGAGGTTGGAGGAGTAGAAGGAAACCCAGACTATTTCTAGTAATCCTGTTTATAGATACTCCCACCTAGTAATATGCCCCAGTGTAGAAAGACCCGGAATATCATACTGATGTTGCAGGCAGACACTACCTTCCCTAGGCCTGCCCTCACAGATGCAGACAAGACTTTGGAAGTGTCATCAGAGAGGGAGTACAGCAACTGGACGTTCTCCATCTAAAGCCCAGGGCAGCCTCTGCCAGGAATGCATCTTTGTTTCGATCATAGGATTGTTCTAAAACCACACATTGAATTGCCATATATCAGTGCTGTCAGTTTTCCTGTCTTGAATCATTTTCCTAGCTTCATCATCTCCCTTTCTAGCTTCTTTCAGTTACGTATGCTCCTCACCATGTAAAACATACTATCCATCAATGATAAACTAGTGTAAAGACAGCAGAGGGCTTTATTTCATAGTGCAACCACTAGTCAAGTAGGAACAGATGTCAGTGGTCCTGTGTCAAGAAGGATTCTGAGGTTGCTTCCAGGCTCATTTGAAAAATATGCTGGAACTGAATAATAATGCCTCTTATGAATATACTTGTGTGTGGATGTGTAGGGTAGGCCAGGGTAGGGCCTGCGGCACTGATGCAGTTCAGATTTTGTTCCTCTCTGATATATGTGCAAAGCTACACCATTCTCTGATGTTGCCTTAGTCTTTCTGTTTTCTAGTAACTTCTATTCCCTTCTTTAACTGATTTTACACCCTTTAATACTCAGCCTAAATGCCCCTGCCTCAGTTATTCCTTCCTCTTTGTTCTCATAGCATACTCTTTATATAAGTCTACTTTTGCTCTAAATTATAACTTTTGACATATTTGTACTTATATGTCTTATTAAAGTGTGCCTTATTAAAGGTTTTTATCTCTGGAGCTTAAAACAGGTCTGTTGAATAATAGGCACCAAATCTTCTAGGAAGAAAGGAATAGAAAGAATGAAGAAGATAGAAGGGTTCTCTCTCCCAGGAGTATGTGCTACTTTGCTTGCTATCTGAGGAACTAAACTTTTATTTCCCATGAAAGGGATTCCAAACATCAGAGAAGGTGGGGTAGTTCAAGAAAAAAGCACTTTCTTACCATGGGGTATAACACTCAAGTCCCTTGATCAAAGCGATGTGGGCTGGCTCTGTGTTTCCAACAAAAATCTCATCTTAAATTGCAATCTAAACTGTAATACCCACAAGTTGGGGGACGGACCTCGTGCGAGGGGATTAGATCATGGGGTGGTTCCCCCATGCTGTTCGCATGATAGTGAGTGTGTTCTCATAAGATCTGATGATTTTATAAGGGGTTTTCCCCCACTTCACTCTGCACTTCTCTCTCCTGCCACCACATGAAGAAGGACATGTTTGCTTCCCCTTCTGCCACGATTGTAAATTTCCTGAGGCCTCCCCAGCCATGCTGAGCTATGAGTCAAACCTCTTTCCTTTATAAATTACCCAGTCTAGGGTATGTCTTTATAGCAGTGTGAAAACAAACTAATTCACAAAGCAAGACTGTCTTTCGTTTTTAATTTTTCTCAAAATTTTGGCGATCCTGTGTTTACATGAAATCATTGATATATGTCATATTTCCCTCTTTACCCTCAGATCATTCACTGCTTTCCCTTACTCTGGTCAGAACTCCAGAGAGCTGCCACCTATAAAATCGTATTTTCAGTAGGTTTTCAGCCAGTGAGAGACACTAGCAGGAGATCAAAGAAAGAGGAAAGAAAATGCCAGATGCTATGGTCTGAATGTTTATGTCTCCCCAAAATTCACATGCTGAAATCCTAACCAAGGTGTTGGTGTTGAGAGGTGATTAGTTCATGAGGGTGGAGCCCTCATGAATGGGATTTGTACCCTTAGGAAAGCAGCCAGAAGGAGCTCATTCAGCCCCTTCACCATGTCAGGATACAACAAGAAGGCACCATTCTATCAACCAGGAAATGGGACATTAGCAGATGCTGAATCTGTGTTTGTCTTGATCTTAGACTTCTCAGGCTTCAGAACTGTGAGAAATAATTTTTCTGTTGCTTATAAGCTACCCAATTTAAGGAATTTTGTTATAGCAGCCTAAATGGACTCAGACACCAGCATATTTCTCTCTCTCCCTTTCTCTCTGCCTTGGACACTGTATCAAGTAGTGGCTGTGGCTCTGCATGGTCCCTACTGACTCTGAGCAATGCCCACTGTGTATCTACCTCTCCACAAATGGGCTTTTCCTGCCTACTGGACTCTAATCATCCCACTTTGAGGGTACTGTCCAGAGACCAAAGAAACAAAAAATGAAAAGACATAATTTTGATAAGATTAAGGAGTAAGACACAAGGAAAATATGGTACTGTAAATACATATTTATAAAAATTTTCCTATGCTCCGTAGGACAACAATTTGGGAGAATGGGACAGAGAGAAAGGGCAGAAAAAAAAAAAAACTTTATTTCTGTAAAAATTTCTCAAGGCCCCATCCTTCTGCTACTTTTGAGAAGACTGACTTATTACAACCCAAAATGGATCAAATAGGAGAAACTCCAGAAGCATCACAGACCTTTCTCACTTCATTGCACAGCGCTCTGGTGCACAAATCAAATTCAAGAAGGAAGTCCTTGATGTGTCTCAAGTTTGTCTGCTTGCCTCCAGATCTCTGGGCAGAGAGTCCCTTGGTTGGGAATGGGACGGAGACGGCACCTCTTGTTGTGTAGAAGTTGCATAAGGAGTGGGGGAAAACCAACTTAGAGTTTCTGCCAGCCCCCAAAAACTGACACTTAAGATAGGGAAGGAGAGAAACCCTGCAGCCGACAGCCTGAGCCCTATTTGATTGCTCACACTGGGTTTCTAGCTGAAGGGGCAGGGTCTGGGAACAAATGTAATTTGCAGCTGCATACCAGAGGTGACTGAAAGGCTCATGCACAAAATGAAAAGCTCAAAAGCTTTGGGACCTTATTCTAACTGAAATTATCATCAAAATTGCCAACCAAATCAGGAGCAGTGCAACCATGCAAAATCAGAATAACAGAATTTTCTTTTCTTTCGAATAAAATCTCAACATCCCATTCCACAGTTTTTATTTTTCCTATATAATAGTATTATTATTATTTCTAACATAGCTGTAAGCATGCTAATCTGAAGATTCATTCTTTCATCTTTAAAGCAACATTTTTTTCTCTTTTTTTTTTTTTTTTATTTTTTTGGGAGGGGAGTTCCTTCATTGATACTCTTTTTCTTTTCCAGACACAGCCAGTATACATATTTTGGTTTTCTGTACTGTTTGTTATAATCTATAATTTCCTCCAAAATTTCTTATATTTCTTTATTCTCTTCTGGCTCTTTTTTCTAATTCTCTTAAGCCTGTCATCCACTTTGTTGATTTAAGTTTTTTTGCCATATAGCTTCCTTACTGCTTCTAATTCATTTCTAAGTTCTGTCAAGCAACTATTTTCTCTTTTTTTTTCCCCCTTTTCTTTCGGTTTCCTTCATGTCTCATTCTGCTGTATTTTTGCTGTAGGAAGTTTTATATGGTCTCTTTGTTATTTTCTGATTAGCCACTTTGAAGGAATTATATTTTTCTGGACCTGCTATCTGCTATCAAAAACTTTAAGAAAATGGGAAAATGAGAACATTTATTTAAGGTGGTATACCTCAACCAGGGCCCATTAACAGCAAAAATAAGGGAAGAATGTTTGTTATCACCATTCTTGTTTTACCTTTTTTTAACAATTACTAATTAAGAAAGATAAAATATTTAATTTTGAAAAAGACAAGGCAAGTATTGTGTTATTTTTAAATTACTTTATCATATGCCTATAAAATCCCAAAATAATCATCTGAAAAAGTAATACAAATAGAATCTGATAAGATGTCCAATGTCAAAGAGATTATGGAATCACTATATATAGCTTCCCAGTATGTTGAAAATACACAACACATTTAAGGAATTATGAGAAGAATGTTCATTATTTCAATCACATTTATTTAGTAGTAGTATATGAAAAAAAAAAAACCGTAAACAATAAAGTGAATTTGTTGACTTATATACCCAAAATGTTCAGGAGTAGAGCAGCCTTCAAGTGATGTCCAATATAGTGGGATAGTGTTAATAATTACCCTGTTTCTATCTGTTGGTTTCCTTTTTCTTTTATGCCCCACAGGAAAGATAATCTCTCCTTCACCCACTAAACAAAAGTTCTGGGCTCTCTGTAATTGCTCACCTTGGGTCACAAACTTATCAACAAATCATAGTGACTGAGGGCATTGCATGTTTTAATTGGCTTTGACTTGGATTATGTGCCCATCCTGAACCTGTCATCGTAGCCATTGGGTAGAATTATCCTCCTTTGGAGTCAGGGAGCAAACCCAACCCACTCCTTCATGATGGGATAAGGTGGGAGGGATATTAAGGAGGCAACTGCAATTGAGGATGGTGATGGTAGTAATGACGATTCTGATGGTCATGATAATAATGATAATATGATGATCATGATGTTGATGTTAATAGTACCAATAGCAATCACACTGAAGCTGTCTTGAGTACATAACATAAACTGTTGTGCTAACTACATTTTTATCAGATTTAAATTCACTAATTTCATTTGGTTCTTGTGTAAACTAAGTAATATTATCCACGTAAGGTGCTTTCTACCTAATAATAATAATGATAATAATAATATAATAACTATTATGATCATTCAATATTAATAAGATAGTAGTCATAATAGGAAAAGGAATAATAGTGGCAATAATATTAGCAGCAGCAATAGTGATAGTATTGGGTATATGGGTACTTTTCTCCAAATTTTATAAATGGAGGAACTGAGAATTAAAGAGGTTACATAACTTTTTTGAGGTAAGTAGAGGTTACATTAGTTTAAGACAAATAGAAGAGCTAAAATTCTAATACTGGTCTTCCTAGCTCAAAAGTCAGCTCCAAAAGAAATATACAGAATTTAGATTTAGAAAAATCAATAAACATGGCTTAGAAACAAAGGAATGCTGGAATAAATGGGAAGTTATACCTTGTACTTGAATAGGAAGACTCTATATTTAAAACGTTAAACAATCCTAAGCAAAAAGAACAAAGCTGAAGGTATCACATTACCAGACTTCAAACTATACTGCAAGGCTAAAGCAACCAAAATGTCAGAGGCATGTGAACCAGAACAACTCCATCTTGATTAGGAGCTGGGTAAAATGAGGCTGGAACCTGTTGGGCTGCATTCCCAGACAGTTAAGGCATTCTAAGTCACAGCATGAAATAACATGTCAGCACAAGCTATAGGTCATAAAGACCATGCTGATGAACCAGGTTGCAGTAGAGAAGCCGGCTCTAACCAACCAAAAACCAAGATGGCCACAAGAGTGACCTCTGGCCATCCTCACTACTACACTCCCATCAGTGCCATGACAGTTTACAAATGCCATGGCAATGTCAGCAAGTTACCCTATATGCTCTAAAAAGGGGAAGCATGAATAATCCACCCCTTATTTAGCATGTCATTAAGAAATAACCATAAAAATGGGCAACCAGCAGCACTCAGGGCTGCTCTGTCTATGGAGTAGCCATTCTTTTGCTCCTTTACTTTTTTAATAGACTTGCTTTCACTTTGCTCTGCAGACTCTCCCTGAATTCTTTCTTGCGTGAAATCCAAGAACCCTCTCTTGGATTCTGGATCGGGACCCCTTTCCTGTAACATATTTATCTGTCCTGCAACAAAAACAGCATAGTACTGGTATAAAAGCAGACATCTGAACCAATGGAACAGAATAGAGAACCCAGAAATAAAGTTGAATACCTCTAACTATCTGATCTTCAATAAATTTGATGAAAAAAAGCAATGGGGAAAGGACTTTCTATTCAACAAACGGTGCTGGGATAACTGGTTAGCCATATGCAGAAGATTGAATGCCCTGCTTACACCATATACAAAAATCAACTCAAGATTAATGGAAGATTTACATGTAAAACCTAAAACTATAAAAACCCTGGAAGATAACCTAGGAAGTACCATTCTGGACATAGGTCCTGGCAAAGATTTCATGACAAAGACACCAAAAGTAATTGCAACAACAAACAAAAATTGACAAGTAGAACCTAATTAAACTAAAGAGCTTCTGCACAGCAAAAGAAACTATCAACAGAGTAAACAGATAACCTACAAATGGGAGAAAATATTTGCAAACTATGCATGTGACAAAGGTCTAATATCCAGAATCTATAAGGAACTTAAAGTAACAAGTAAAAAACAAACAACCTCATTAAAAAGTGGGCAAAGGACGTGAACAAACACTATTCAAAAGAAGACATACATGTGGCCAGCAGCGTATGAAAAAATATACAACATCACTAATCACCAGAGAAATGCAAATTAAAACTACAATGAGATAATACCTCACACCAGCCACTATTATTAAAAGTCAAAAATAACAGATTCTGATGAGGCTGTGGAGAAAAGGAAATGCTTATACACTGCTGGTGGGAGTGTAAATTCATCCACTGTGGAAAGCAGTTTGGAGATTTCTCAAAGAATTTAAAACAGAACTACCATTCAACCTAGCAATCCCATTACTGGGTACATACCCAAATGAATGTAAATCGTTCTACCATAAAGACACATGCACACATTATGTTCATTGCAGCGTTATTCACAATAGCAAAGACATGGAATCGACCTACATGCCCAATGATAGACTGAAAAAAGAAAAAGTAGTACTTATACACCATGGAATACTACACAGCCATACAAAAGAAAAAGATCATATCCTTTGCAAAGCATGAATGGAGCTGGAGGTCATTATCTTAAGCAAACTAATGCAGGAATAGAAAACCAAATACTGCATGTTCTCACTTATAAGTGGGAACCAAACACTGAGTACACATGGCCACAAAGAAAGGAACAACAGACACTGGGGCCTACTTGTGGATGGAAGCCAGGAGGGGAGGGTGAGGACCAAAAACCTATTTATCGGGTACTATGCTTATTACCTAGGTTATGAAATAATTTGCACACCAAATCCCTGTGACCTGAAAATTACCTGTGTAACAAATCTGGACACGTTCTCCTGAACCTAAAGTTAAAGTTTAAAAAAAAAACACAGTATCTAAGATAAAAATTTTAAAACTTATGATGGCCATAAAGAGGAATGAAGTATTAAGTTATGCCACAACTTGGTTGAACCCTGAAGACATTATGCTAAGTAAAAGAACCTTAAACACGTTATGCTAAGTAAAGTCCACATATATGATTTTATTTATATAAAATGTCCAGTACAGGAAAATCTAGAGACAAAGTAGGTAACTGATTACTTAGCTCTGGAGGATAGGGTGGGGAAAATAGGAGGGTAACAGCTTAAGGGTACAAGATTTCTTTTTGAGGTGATAAAAATATTCTAAAATTGACTCTGATGTTGCCTTCATGTACATATGAGTATATTTTTAAAAAATTGTATTTTTCACTTGGAATACACAAATTGTAAGGTATGTGAATTACATCTTAATATATTTTTATTTAAAAATAAAAAACTTCAAAAAAGATTAAATATGATTTTGCTCAAATCACAATGAAATTCCCAGTGGGAGTGTGTGTGCACGTGTACATGTGTGTTTGGTGTTTTGTTCTGGGAGTCTAGGAGGAAATAATAAAACTCAAAAACACCGTTTACTCCTCTCCACTCCCAGCTCCCCCGAGGTGCGGTATGACTAGGTGACAAGTTCTAGACCTATGCTCTCCCATAAGGTAGCCACTAGCCACATGTGATTATTTATTTTGAAAATTAAATTAATATTTTCCCCAAATTCAAAATTCAATTCATCAGTCACATTAGCCACGTTCCAAGCATTCAATAGCCACACAAAACAAATGGCTACTGCACTGTAGAGTGCAGATTCTACTACATTTCCATTATGGTAGACAATACATGTGTCTCTTTAACCCACACACAGTTCTCCAGCTGCTCTCCCACTGTTCTGGTGACTAGGGCACTGAGAAGGTGACATGTTCTAGGTGGTGGCACTATAAAGTGTTGAAGCCTAGGTCAGCCTGCTGAGTAATTCTGTGGAGAAATCCTCTCTCCTGCCCCACTCATACCCACCCATATGGGGCATAGACTCTGAGAAAAACATTAAATTCCGTTGTGTTAACCTGCTTAGATTTGGGAGTTGTTTGCTATCACAGTTTATCCCACCCATTCATGACTAAGACAGGCAGCCAATGGTCAGATAGATATTATAAAGAAGTCAGGATACTTGACAAAGTGATTCAAAAACGCAAGTATAAGCATAAGAAATAATTCAGTAAAATTCTGAAAAAGAAGAATAAATAGCAAGACTCTGATATTTTAGATGTTAAAATACACTGTAAAGTTACAATAGGAAAGAATGCAGGAAGAGGCAGACAGATCAATGAAAGAGAAGGGATGTGAGAATAAATGAAAATTTAGTGTGACATAAAGGTGTCATGTCTAAGTACCTGTGTTCCTATATGCTAACCAGAGTCTTAGAGTGTGAGATGGAAGCACTTTCTCTATTCTCTCCCAGCAGACTTGCCCTGATAGAGCCATCTAGGAACTGGGTCCACCAACACAAGGCACCTTTATAATTTTGTAATCCCTTGGTCCCCTGCTCAATGAAGTCTGTCTCCACCCTGTTTTCTCCTTAATTGTAATTGCCCCAGGCATTCTATTAACTTATTGTCTGTTATCATTTTAATTCCTCAGAGCCCTACCCACAAGGCCAATCCTATCTCATCAGCCTCACAGTTGATACTTTTTGAATGAAGCTGGAACTTAATGCCTCACTTAGCACACGCTTAACTTGTATTTTATCCTCTTAAACCTAGATCTTCCTGTCTGTGGTTGCTCGCTTCTCTATACTGCTGAAATAGTTACCATAGTCCATAGATAACATGCTCTATAGTTTATTAATCTCGTTAACAATTTGTAAAATCTAAATTTGATCTATTCTTTCCGGCTATTTCTCATGATCACACACATCTAATAATAAATATTATATACTAATAAAGTCTCCATTACCAGGTAAAATTATGTTCACAATCCCAGTAATTATGTGGGTCTCCAGTTTCCTCAGGCATAGTCTACTCAAATCTGGCATCATCTACTAGTTTAACGACATTTTTCAGTGCAAATAACACCTAATGTGCACAAGTCTGCTTTTCCAGTGTTCTTTGGAGATAAAACAACTAGAATTTGGGTGAAAAACTTTGAATTTTCACGTTATTCAGTATACCCAAACAAGTACTAGATATATTAATTTGAATGTTAGAAAATAATAACACAAGTTATTAGAAGAATAAATGAGATAATATTTTTATAATCTAGAGAAAGATCTTCCTGTCACACTGACACTAAAAACAGTCAAGGAAAATATTAATAAATTTGATTGTGTACATTTAAAATATGAAGGACACCAGCAAAAACAATACAAAAAACTCCATAAAGACATAATATGTTTTAGTATACAAAAATTAAATAATCATGAATAAAAATGAGAAAAAACAATTTAAATACATACAATTAAGGTTAGATATTTTGTAAAAACTAAATAAAAACTCAAAAAAAGATGATCATTTCAGTAGATGTCTGGACAAAGGACATAAATAGCCAAGACACAAAAGAAGACTTATACATGACAAATATAGATAGATAGATAGATAGATAGATAGATAGATAGATAGATACTCAAATACCCAATCAAGGAAATGCAAATTTTAAAAATGATGAGGCATTTTTTTTCACCTTTCCACAGAACGCTATAGAATGTTAAATGGATGGGACTAAGACCCAAGGTTGAGGAAGGTTTGGTAAAAAGGACGGTCACACTGGTAATAGGAGTGTAAAATATCACAACTTTGAAAAGATCAGTTTTTAAAATATGTTTGAAAGTTTAAAAGAGCCTCTGAATTAATAGGATAATAATAATAGTTGAAATTTACCCCAAGGAGATAATCCCAGAAGTGTGTAGCAGTATTGTTTACACTGGCAGGAATTTGGACCCATTCTATCTGTACATCAGAAGGGGGCTGAAACATTAGTGCTAAAAACTTACAATGCACTATTTTTTCCATCACCTAACATGGTGATACGTGTCTATTTTCATTCACATGGAAAAATGCCCAGAACATATTATTGAGAGAAAAAATGTTAGTTATGCATCCGCATGTATATACAAACCTCTTTATGTAAAATTATATATTGAAAGCTATGTGTATGTGTGCATAAGAAGATGAATAAAGGAATGTTAGATGAACTTGTAATTATTATCTCTAGATGGTGGAAGTTCAGATGAACTTTACATTCTCCTTTCTACTTTTCTGTACTGTTTTTAAAACTCTGCAATGTATCTGTATCTGCTATAACAAAAATAATTTCACAGAAATAAAAAATTTAAATGACAATGACAAATATTACTAATGTATAGCAAACTGGGAAAATATTTATAATAATTTATGAGAAAAAATCACAAAACTATTACATCTACACTATGCTTGCATCTCCAAAATAGGTAGGTTTACTGGCAAGGAATAAAAAAGAACAAAAATACAAGGAAATAGCTGATATGCTGTTGAATTTACGCAGTTGATTTTTCTTTTCTTATAAAAGTGTCAGCTATTGTTCTGTCACTTGCTCAATAAACATATTTTAATAAAATGTAAGTATCTTAATAGGATAGTGTTAGAGACCAAAATATGTCGCCCTAAAATATGCCACTTTGGTATCTTGATTGTCTTAAGCCAAAGGCACTTCAAAAACAGCAAATGCAGGAAAAGGCTTTCTCTGGACTTCTCTATCTGCCTAGAGACAGATCCTTCAAAGGAAATCAACTCCTCAAGAGTTTCATCAACCAAGGAAAATTAACTCATATTACAGGAGAGGAGACTAGAAGTTGACACCACAACCAGACTTTGTCACAAACCATTATATCTCCCATTTATTCTTCTAAGGGTCCATTTCTCTTACCTAAAAATCATTTATTCTCCCCTAAGTGCCCTGCTTTCCTTTTCCCTTCACTAATTAAAATGCTCTATAAGCTCTAAAAACTTACTATTTTGGGGGGAAGTGCTCATTTTTCACCTGTGATGTCCTTCCAAATGTACTATTAAAAATTAATAAGTTCTAATACATTTTCTCCTGTTAATCTGCCTATTGTCAGTTCACTCTATGGACCCAGATATCAAATCTAGGAGAGTAGAGGGAAAACGCTTTCCTAAAACAGGTAGAACCAATAAAGGAAGAAAAGCAGACTAAGAACATTTTGGTGATTTGGTTGTTGAAAGGAAAAGCTATCAGAAGAGAGTTGCAAACTTCCAGAAATTTGGAAGAAAGATGTGGCATGGTTACAAACTATAAAGCTCCCACCACACCCCCAAATCAGTCTACAGGATAATTTCATCCTGGGAATATTTTGAATACCATTGATGTAGAGCAGAAATGGTAAAAGAAAATCCAAGTTTGTAACCTTTATCTCAGGCTCTTAGTAGAAAATATGTAATGGGTTGGGCATATGGCTCATGCCTGTAATCCCAGCATTTCGGGAGGCTGAGATAGGTGGATCACTTGAGGTCAGGAGTTCGAGACCAACCTGGGCAACATGGTGAAACCCCGTCTCTACTAAAAAAATACAAAAATTAGCTGGGCGTGGTGACACATGCCTGTAATCCCAGCTACTCAGGAGGCTGAGGCAGGAGAATCGCTTGAACCTGGGAGGCAGAGGTTGTAGTGAGCCAAGATGGCACCACAGCACTTCAGCCTGGGTGACAGAGTGAGACTCAGTCTCAAAAAAAAAAACCATTCCCAATAATGATAAGACGCCTGAACGCAGAATAAACACTGCATGTACTCCTTTAAGTTTAGGTCAACATGAAGCTCTTCAACAAAGCCTTGATCTTGCAGTTTCCTACAAATTACTTAAAACTCACTATGGGTTTTTCCAGTCAAATTAAACAAGCCCTGCCAGGCTAGCCCCCTCTATGTTCACACTGGGTAACTTTGTTAAGGAATTATCCACAGAGTGTCCTTACATTTTCTAGTGGTGTTATGAATTCCTTATGCTCAAAGGCCCCTTGGGATGGGAGGAAGAGCTTCCAGGTTCTCACTGAAAAGATTATCTTGAAGTTTAACAGGCATAGCCTTCAGAAAAGCGTTTGTCCTAGCATAATAATTTCTACATATTTTAATCTTAAGAGCCTGGGAGGGTCTCTGAGGATGCATCAGAAAGAATTCCAGTTTCCTAACCCAGAAAGATGCTCCTAGTGTCATGGGAACCCAGTGAATTGGTGCAGTGAAATGCTAGCAAAATGCATTCATCCCTAATAGCTTTGTCTTTTGCCTCCAAATGTGAGAACCAGAAAATTGCAGAATGTTAGCTGTGGAAGCAAGGAAAGATCATAGAGCCAGTACAGCCCCAGGAGCTGCCTCAAGGGCAGCTGTGGGGGAGCTTTTTTGGAATTTTTTGATGGGTCATTGAAGCAAATTGACAGGAGCTCTCTGCCCTCCCACTGCTGCCATCAAAGCAGTCACACTTTACTTGTTTCGTACATTGAACTTCCTGTGGGACTTGGTATGAGGTGTGAAGGAAAATTGTGAAAGACTGAATTAGACCAAAAGATTACTGAATATCTCCAATGGGAAACAAGGCATTGTTTAAAATACCCTCTGAGTTATCTGATTCTGTGGGGATTCTGGGCCTTTTCTTATCTTTGAGCTATTTTCCAATTTTGTAGGTTGCAATGCAAATGACGTTTGTACACAGAGATGCAAATTCTGTCCAGTGGAGGGACAACTGAACAGATCTTCCCCCCAAAGAAAAATCCATTTCTGCATTCCTGATTCAACTATACAAATGTGATACTTTCAATTATTTGAACTAGTTGTAACATCTTACTGGTTTTCCCACAATTTAATGAGTTAAATAAAATCTTTGACAAATATTCATTTTATACTTATATGGGAGTCACGATTTTACACTTAAAAAATCCTTTGAAAGAAAAAATGAATATATTGAAACTGAGTCTCACCCAAATCCCCTAATTTGACAGATGAGAGAACTGAGACCCAGAGGGGTGAAGTGATGAACCGAGATACCAACTAAACTTTTCTCACAAAAAATGTACTCCCTGTTAAATGAACATGAGAGCTGTGTACTCACTCATGCTGTCAAGGGGTAAATTGATCACACCAGTCCATATTTTATGATGTATTTATACCATACCAACACTGAGGTTTACATACTAGTGAAAGATTCTGAACTCACTTGGACTGAGTTTAATTCCCAACTCTCCTATTTCCAAGCATATGATTTAGGCAAGTTACCTTTTCTTTGTCTGATTTTCATTACTTGGAAAATGGAAACAATAATAGTCTCCATTTTATACTCTTAGGATGAGTGTAGCATTAAATTGCATAATACTTATTCAGCTTTATGAGAGTGCCTGGCACATAGAAGTGTCTACAAACATTATATATGTTAAAAGATAAACTTAGGCACATTAAAATTTCGAAGAGTTTCTTTGAGCAGACAATGATTCATGAATTGGGCAGCACCAGACTGCAAGTGGTTCAGCGCTACACTGGGGGAAGAGGCAAGAGAGAAATTTTTATAAGATGTTCATGGAAGCAAGATAAAGAAAATATATTTGATTGGTTAATGTGGAAAGTTCCTAGTTAGAGATGAGTTGGTGATTTCTGATTGGTTAAACTTAAGTTTCATTTTACTGTTTACATTGGGCTTTGGTTTGATTAGGCAGGAACCCAAGGCACTATACTTGACCCAGCCTAACGACCTCCATTAGGCCATTAAATTAACTAATTTCAAAAGATATATATTCTATTACCATATTGCAGCTTTATTATCTATGATAATCTAAGGCACAGTTTGCTTATAGAGAAGTTATATCTTGAAATGTACTAATATAAAATGCAATGTTTCTAAGAATGTCTACATATGGTTAATATTATGGATTATGTGACCACATAGACAGATTCTAGTGTAATTTCATAACAATTTAGTGAAATCTAGAATATTTCATTAATTTTCATCATAAAAATTTATTTAATAAATAAAGAATAATATACCCTCACCTTTCACATATGACTGTGATATTTAATCACTATATATTTTACTCCATATTTCACTCTTTAGCATTCCCTTCCAGCATCCACCAGTGTTAGTACAGAGTAGGTGTTCAATAAATGTTGTTAAATAACCTAGAAACTGTACATGGCATTTTAATACCTACTGATAACCATATGCAACTGTGACCTTAAAATGAAAACAGGAGCTGAGTATTTGTTCTTCATGTGCACAGGGATGTCTAGTGTTCACTTTTAGTTCTTTCATTATTGTTCCTCTTCCCTAAACTCTCTTTGACTCTGCAGTTCTAGGATGTTCTATAATTAGAAGCCAGCAAGGCATCAACTACTTCCTCTGGGCAAGTTTGTGCCTTAACACCTCTCAGTGACCTTCTGTGCTAATTAAACTACGTGTGAGAATAAAGAACATTGGTACTTAACTGAAATAAAAAGCAATTAAGTGGAAACATTTGGAGATGATTGTATGTTAATAAGAAATCTTAATCAATGTGTATACCTATGAGACTAACTGAAGCACCTTTGAAGAATTCACATTTTCTAATCAAACAAAATACAAACTTCCTTATTTCCTAAGATGTGCACAAGCTCACAAAAGTCTTTCATTGTTTCACAGACAGAAGGGAAAATTACTGTCTTCCGTTGTTCTCTTTGTAGCTTTCTGGAAATCGGCAAGACATCCCTGAAGCAATTTATTTTCTCTAACATATAAATTGAGAATACTCCAGATTTTATCCAACAAATCTAGGCTTGGTTTATGATCTTTCTAAATCTTCAAAGCACATTAATAATTTGTATAATATGTGAAGAAATAAAATACATTAAACACAGAAAGTTTAGATGAGGTGCAATCACAAGCCAAATTTGACACTGCCTCTTTCAAGTACAGCCCAAGAGCTAGGAATGTTTTTCACACTTTTAAAGTACTGTTTTTAAAATAAACTTAGGAAAAAAAAAAAAAACCAGAAAAATATGTTATAGGGACTATATGCAGCCCAAAAAGCCTAAACTATTTACCATATAGCTCTTTTTAGAAAAAGTATGCTAATCTCTCATTTAATTGATAGTTCAATCTGATAATATTAGTACTAACCAGGTGGGCACGGTGGCTCATGCCTGTAATCCCAGCACTTTGGGAGGCCAAGGCAGGCTGATCATGAGGTCAGGAGTTTGAGACCAGCCCTGGCCAACATAGTGAAACCCTGTCTCTACTAAAAATACAAAAAAATTAGCTGGGCGTGGTGAAGGGGGCCTGTAATCCCAGCTACTTGGGAGGCTGAGGCAAGGAAAATCACTTGAACCTGGGAAGTGGAGGTTGCAGTGAGCCGAGATTATACCACTGCACTCCAGCTTGGGTGACAGTGCGAGACTCCATCTCAAAAAAAAAAAAAAAAGAAATTGTACTATCCAAGTTCATAAAACCATCCTAATTCCAAAAAAAAAAAGTTAAATAAAAATGAAGTTAACTAAAGAAGTTAAAATTTAATTTACTCATTAAATATATAATGAATAAATTCAATTACTTATTTCATTCCAATCATGTGCCAAGGAGTGTTCACACAGTTAAGTCATTTACTTCTCACCAATGCCTTAAAAGGTACTCCTTATCCCTATTTTTATATGAGACAACTACAACCAAGACTAGTTAAGTAAGTTGCCCTATGTCACCCCATGCTTGTGTTACCAGATGGAAAGTCTTGACTGTGAATTGTCCAGGTTCACGGTACATTGAAGAAATAATTGAACAAAATGCACAAAGCAACAAAAGAACGAAGCAATGAAATTACAAATTTACTAAAGCAAAAGTACACTTCACAGAGTGAGAGCAGGCTCAAGCAAGTGGCCCAAGACCCCCAGTTGTAGTGTTCTTAGGGTTTTTAATCAAACTAAAATAATTTGGTAACACCCATAGGTACACTTTAGAGGCTGCCAATTGGTAACACTCTATGCAAATGAAGGCTTGGTTCGTGAGAAATCAGAGGCTGAAGTGGAAGCGTGGCCCCTGATGAATTAGAGGCATTTCTCGTTTGTGATGTAGGGGAGAGGGGGTTTTGTAGAGGGAGGAGCCTCTGGCCTCTTGTCACTTGGGCATGCAGAGGTGGGGTTTTCCTTTCAGCCCAGTTCAAAGAAGAAAGCCATGGGTTGGCCTTAGGCTCCCTGTCTCCAGACCCTATTCTCCTGCCTCAGCTGAAGCTGATGTGTCTCTGATTCCAAAGCCTGGAAAATTTTCGTTATATCATACCAGCTTTGTTACTGAAAAGAACATTCAGGAATGTAGTTAATAACCACTGGTGTTCAAGGACCTGTTTTAATTAATAAAAATGATTTACATTAAACATTAAATTTTAATTTAAAATAAATGCATTTGAGGCATTGAAAATAATTTGTTTTCTAAATACGACATTCCCACAGTTTTATACATTATGAATTGCCTTCAAATATTCTCCCTCTTCTAGTCCTTGGACACTGAGGAGTATACATCAACCCATTTGACAAGGTTCAAATTAATGCATTTCCTGAATTATCCAATCTAAATTAATGAGGTTGTTCATATGGACCACAATAATTTCAGCAATTTCTTCTATTTTTTTTAATCTGTGCTGTGGTTTAAATCTTTTCTCTTGACCTGTCTTTTAATTCACTATCCCTGTTTTCTGGTGTGTTTAATCTGCTGTTAAATCCATTTATTGAGTTCTTAATTGTGGATATTGTATTTTTCAAGTCAATAACTGCCATTTGATTATTCCATATAGATTTCAGCTCTCCAGTAAAATAATTTATCTTCTGCTCTATTTTCTTCAACATAGTAATCACAGCTATTCTAAAGTCATTGTCTAATAATTCTAATACCTAGTTCTCCAGTGAGATTGTTTACATTATATTTTTTATTTTTGGTCTTGGGTTTTGGTTGTATAGTCCTATCATATCACAAGACAAGTCACTTTTGATTGGATAATGGACATTGTTTACAACAATTGTAAAAGCTTTGGATGATGTTATCATTTTCATTGAAGTTCATTCTTTTCTTTGCTAGACAAAGTGAGAGCAAATCCTCTTAACTCAAGGATTGGACCAAGTCAAGGCTGGATGACTTTTAGCTAATGCTCCGTCCATTTCTAGCTTGCTATTGTACCTATGGTTTTGTGCCCCAGGACTTTCAGTTGAGAACATAATTTGTTCACCATGACCCCAAACCCTTGAAGGTCCTGAAATCTACCTTCTGTGTTCTGTGAAGCTGAAAAATTCTGATCTGCATTTCAGATGTTTTCAGATATTATTTGTGGTCTTCTGCACAGTGAAATTTTCAAATGTGGGAAATGTCTTGGGAAGAAAAATGATGTGGTTTTGAAAATCCTCAAGAATCTGGTTTTGTCCCTTCGGCCAGCTTAGACTGACAAATGGTATGATGCCTTTGTCCTCCAGAAAGGCCCTTATCCTGGGCAAAGCTTACCTGTTCTCAGCCCCTTGTCTGTGCCCAGAACAAGCAAGTTCTGGGAACACTGGTTACAGGTTGTCATCTGCTGACCTCTCTATTGCTAGATCCTCTCTGGAATCTTAGACCCTGTATCCTGATTTCTTCAGTAGCTCACCGATGCCTTTAAATTTAGAAGTTTTACATTTTGTCTGGATTTTTTTATTATGTAAAAGATCATTAGCCTACAGAAAACTACTCCATCTTATCCAGGTTCAGAAGTCTCACATCTGTGGGCTCCTAAACAAGAGATTGATAGAATAAAATTTCTATTTGCCAGATGGATAAAAGAAAAGAAACTGGGCAAGATGGAACAGACCTTAACCATGTTGGCAGAGGCAGGAATTAACAGAAACATAGAACTCTGATAATGTTATTTTCAATCTTTATAACACCTCCAAGGTAGATATTCTTGGCCTCACTTTACAAATTAATTTACAAGATGTACATTATTGTATTTACTATCCCCAAAGCCTAGGTATCTTCTGTGTGGTATAGTGGAGCTTTGTCCAAAGTAGCTCTGACATCACTAAGCCTCAATTACTCGGTCTGTCAAATGAGAATAATATTTATTTCATAATTCTGACCATTGAAATAAATACATATGAAAGCAACTCATTAATTACAAAGAGATATATATTTTAAGGGCAACTGGGATACATAAAAATGAATGTTATAGAGGGAGGCATTTTGTTGTTTTTCTTTTTCCTTTAAAAAAGAGATAGGGTCTCACTGTGTTAACTAGGCTGCTCTTGAACTCCTGACCTCAAGCCATCTTCTTGCCTCGGCCTCCCAAAGCACTGGGATTATAGGGGGAAGAAGGGTCTTTAAAAAAAAAATTCGCAGATCCCTGGAAACAAGAGGCACACCACACCACACAGGGCTACCCACGGAACTACCAGCATCGGTCAGGAGACGAGGGAGCAAGGGGAAAATGTAGCTAACAGTCTTTATTGTGATTTCCCAGGGAAGGAACAAGCAATGCAGGGTTAACAGATTTAGAATTGGCAAGTTTGGATAATTTTGGCAGGGCCGAGGGGCACTGGGCCCTTTCCTAGTTGTCAGGAACCTGGCCTTCAGATGATTAGGGCAGCAGGATAGTGGGTCAGAGTGTGAGAGCCCAATAAACTAGGTGGTTAGGGGTATGGACTCTGGGTGGTTTGGTTTACAAATGACAGATGCATTGCCTGGAAAATTGTTTGCCATCTTTAGGAATAGGCTAACCCTAAAGGAGGTAGTCCTTCCAGGATCAACTAGCCTCCAAGATGCCCAAGCATCCAAACACAGCAAAAAAAGACATGATTAAGACAGTATAGAAATATAAGTGGCAGTTATCTTTCTTAAGTACCAATATTCTACTAATTCTGAGCTCATGGAAAATGGTAAAAGATTCTAAAATGTTTAAACCCTGCCTTGGTTGCTTATGATGAGATATGTAGATAGACCCTTAGCTCTTTATGGAGACACCCGTAGCTCAGGGGTGAAAGAAAGACATCTTTGTGTCTCCTTGCGTAAACATTGTATGTTTGTAAACATGTATGTATAATAGTATCATCCACTAATTCAATGCTGCTTATAAAATCTCTAGAATGTGATGTTAAAGGCAATGGTATTTCAATTAATAATTTAAAAATTCCAAATTTAGATATTTCTAAGCAGCTGTTGCTTATTATATGAGTAATTATTTTCAGAGAAAAAAGTCATACCAGAAGCATATTTTTAAAATATACCACAATGTACAGATTATCTCCATTGTTTTTCATTGAATTCTCTACCCAAACTATAAATGCTCTTGTCATTTGGGCAATACTTAATAGTGTTCAGAACTAGCACATTAACTTCCTTCTCAAATATGGGTGCTTGTGAGGGCAGGAGTTTTGGCAGTGTGGGAATCTGTTAGTTCCAGATCTCTTAAGAGAAGGAAAGTCCTCATGCTGTACAATCTACTTTTCCTAAAAGGTGGGTAATTAAACTAAACAATTTCAGAAATGTATAATTAATTCATGCAAAACCAAAGTATATCATAACATAAGGAATTCTATTCGAATTATTGGATTCATTTTTGCAAAGATCACAAGATATTTCCATAGTGAATTAAGCTATTCTTGCATTGCTATGAAGAATTACCTAAGGCTGGGTATTTTATGAAGAAAAGAGGTTTATTTGGCTCATGGTTCTGCAGGCTTTACAGGCAAGGTGCTGGCATCTGCTTGGTTTCTGGGGAGGCCTCAGGGAGCTTATACTTATGGCAGGAGCAGGCAAGTCACACGACAGGAACAGGAGCAAAAGAGAGAGTGAGGGTGAGGTGCCACACACTTTTAAACAACCAGATATCACAAGAACTCACTCACTATCACAAAGACAGCACCAAGCTATGGGGGATATGCCCCATGACCCGAACACCTCACACCAGGCCCCACCTTCAGCATTGGGGATTACATCTCAACATGAGATATGGAGGGGCCATTCAAATTATATCACATGATACACAAATGTATCCTTCTGGCAGGAGTAGAGGATGAGCACCGATTAATATCCGTTATTTCCCAAATACTCCTTTTAAATCTTGTACTGAGGGGAAATATTTCTTCTACATCTTCTCTGTTTCTTTCATGTAAAGAGAGGTCACTTAGAGCTCCTGGCTTCCCTCTGCACCTTTCCTTATTCTACCCTCTGGGGATGTTGAGGGTGGCTACACTGATGAGTAAATTTGGAAATAATACTTGGGTATTATAACTTAGTGCTGCTCTTTCTCCTACTTGGTCCTTTAGCTTCTGGCAAACAGCCCAGTTTTGTCCTCCTCTATACCAAGAGTGTCACCTGGGCCAGCCCCTCCACCAGGGAGACTTGCAACTGGGTGCACAGACTGCAGGTTCTGGTTTATTTATCAAGCTAGCCTGGCCATGGCTGGTAATAAAGATGGATCCTCAAATTTATTCATTATTTCTCAAATTCTTTGGAGCTGGACAGGGAAGCGGGGCACTACTCACTTGGAGACGCTGTATTACACAATCCGCTATAATATGGTTTGTCTGTGTCCCCATCCAAATCCCATCTTGAATTGTAGCTCCCATAATCTCCATGTGTCATGGGAGGGACCTGGTGGGAGGTAATTGAATCATGGGGGCAGGTTTTTCCCATGCTGTTATTGTGATAGTGAGTAAATCTCATGAGATCTGATGGTTTTATAAAGGGCAGTTCCCCTGCGCATGCTCTCTCCTGCCACCATGTAAGATATGCCTTTCCTCCTCCTTCACCTTCTGCCATGATTGTGAGGCCTCCCAGCCATGTGAGTCCATTAAACCTCTTTTTCTTTATAAATTACCCAGTCTTGGGTATTTCTTCATAGCAGTATGAAAATGGACGAATACACATTACCTCTCCCTTGCCCTTGCATTATACAATGCACATACTTTTCCATGGTCCAGGTTTCTTTTGTGCTCTGGAATTTAAATATAAACAAACAAAACCAGTTTGTTCCATTTTCTTTCCATGGACTATTTGTTAGCTTGAATAATAAACTAAGAATGTGTATTTATAGCAGTAGTTTCCTATCAGGGGGTCTTCAAAGGCCTCGGGTCCTCCAGAGTTTTCAGATATACTTTAGAGACTGTGCTGAGTCAAGTGTGGGGTGGGGTGGAGGGGGTGGGAGTATGAGAGTAGGTAAAGTGAGAAGATCAAGACTCCAGGAACCCCATCTCAGTTTCCAAAATAACACTTCAATTTTCGTTTGTTTATTATGCTGGGCTGCCATCAAAGTATACATTTAAAGAAAGGATTTCCACTATTTAAAACTGGCATAATAAATTAATAATAAAACTGGCAGGTTAAAAATTACTATTTCCTATCATCTTTCCTGATTAGGTAAATATTTAGCAAGTTTATTATTGTACAAATTATTTTATTCGTGACAAAAAGCTGTTTTCTCTAGAGAATTTTCTTTCTTCCTAGCATGAAAGCCATAATCTAAAAAACACGACTCAGGGTTATAAGAAGTCAAGTTTGGAACTAGCATCTTGGGGCTAGAGAACTTCTCCACATAGATGATCAGTTTAGAAATTCTACCATCCCTTTTAGTGCCCGTTCCTTTGGTTATTTTAGAACTTCTAAAGTCTGTTTATGAGACAACATGGGAGTGAGTCTCCTTTTCCTGAATTGTAATGCACAAGATTTCTAAAGTCTTAAATAGGATCCAATGATGTCTAAATAATTATGGATGAAATGCTAAGTGAAAATCTGGATGATAAAAGAAGTCTTCTATTAGCAGGAAAATGTTTACTCTAGCTGATCCTTCTCAGAAGTTGCTTTCACCAGCTTCAGAAACAATCAACCCCAGCTGCCCATCTGCTGACTACAACCCGTAGTGCCTATCTTGTACTCTCCTACAGGTCATTATGTCTTAAATTCTACTTTCCTGCACCATTCACAGCAAACAATCACCCTTTTGGCTTCTTACTGGAAGCCCGAATTGTAATGTCTACAAGTTTACTGTCTTGTAGAACCAATGAGGCAGTTGAAAAAGAAGAAATAAAGTTCCTGGCAAAAAAAGCTTGTTAAAAGAAACGGTAATTACTAAGAGATTTTGTCTTAATAGCAAGGAAAGGCTAAATTTCAGTTGATAAATATAGCTTCTTCCTGGAATCCACTCGTATCACATGAAACCAATTTCTAAGAATTTAGCAGTATTTTTGTTTTAATATTCTGTCAGGAGCAGTACTCAACAAAAATAAAGCCCTAGCATAGTAACCCTCAAGGCTGGCTATGTAATTTGCAGGGGGTAGTGCAAGATGAAAATAAGGGGCTCTTTGTTCAAAATTATTTAAAATTCCAAGAACTTGACAGCAGAACATTAAACCAAGCATGGGCCCTTCTTCTAAGTGTGACTGCACAGGCTGAACACTGCGAATATAGTCCTTCCTATGCTTGCACCTATGCCGAAAATATCAGAGGCCACTGTCAATCTGCACAGACCCGATAGAGCTTTCCCGATCATCTTCTTACTTCCATATCTGCCGTTTGGTGAACTCGTTCACTTTCTCCATCTCAGCCACTGCCAAAGTAGAAGTTTTATCCTTTATTTGTCCAAAAATTTCTATTTTGTATATAAGAAAAGCGTTTTTGTTGGTCTTATCATGCTGGTCATGAGAACTAGCAGTCAGTTTACTTTTCAGGGCCCACCACAAAAGCAGGTGGGTGGAAGTTTCATTCTTCTCCTGGACACCTTGGTGGGTTTGGGGAAGCGGGACTGAGGGCTAAATTGGGGGTGAGCACAACTGCTCTGTGTAAAAAGGGAGAAGAATTTGACATCTGAGGGATGACCTAGGAAGGACAGATCATGGACAAGACAAGGGGGAGAAGAAGCAGGGAACAAGCTCTGTGATGTGCATGTGATACTTTTCCTTAACCCCCAGAATTACTGGTAAAATCTGTGTGACTGGATGTTTTGAGAAACTCGGAGTACCACCCTGGGTCTCTGGCCCAGAACAGCAGCTTCAAATGCAAAAGGAATGGAAGGAGGCAGAGGGAGTCAGAGGAGGCAGATGGAACCTCAGAAATTAGAATCTTAGATGGCAGAGTGGAGACCTTGAACTTCACAGGCCATGGAATTGGAGAACCAAAGTCATATTTCCCAGTTCTGGAGGCAAGGAGTGTTCTTAACTCCCAAGCGATTCTTACATTAAGAATAATGAAAGTCTTACCACAGGCCAACTACTGTGGTCACTATTCCCCACATATCAGCTCATCTGATTGTCCCGGTAACACTATAAAATAGGTATTGTTTTGCAGATACTCAAAATAAGATACTAAAAGGTTACAGGATTTTCCCAGGCTCCTATCTACTAAGGTACTGGAGCTGGGACTCGAAATTAGAAAGTTTCCAAGACTGGTGATCTTGAGAACTCCAAATTCTATCTTCCTAGATTATCTCATGTAACCCTGTGGTCTAGGAAAAGTAAATGCTGTTATTCAGGCTTTACAGTGAGAGAACTGAAGGTCAGAAACGTTAAGCAGTTGATACAAGGGAAACTAGTAAGTGGCAGAACAAGGATCCAAACAGAATAGAACCAATTCCACACCTTTGCTTTACCTCCAACCCTTATTGCCTCCTCTGAAAATGGAGCTAGATTCAGATTCTAGCTCTGCCCTCCACTATCTATATTACCCGAGCAAATCACTTAACCTGCTGGCTTCTTCATTTCCTCATCCACAATATTGCAACTATAACTACTTTGAAGCGTGGTTCTAATGAAATATGAGATAACACACAGGTGAGCTGGAATGCATTATGCAAATATAAGGTATATTTACTGCTGTTATTTTGGAATACAAAGACTGTACTTCCCATGATGCTTTTCACTCTCCTATTTCTTAATATTCACCAAGGAGAGAAGGAAGAGATGTATCTTTGGAACAATGTTAATTTCATCCTACGGCTTTTGATTATTCATCCCTCTGAGTGATCCAGTCTCATTACATTCAGTCATTCGCTCTAAATGCTTGGCAGACATCCAAACAGTTATTTGTTCAACTCAATAATCTAAGTTTATTGTCTTAAATAAATCACACCTGACAAATAACCCATGCTTCAAAATGATCTTTAAAAGTGGGTGCTAAAGTGACACTGTCAATTCCAAAAATCATGGGTGATGTTAAGGCTTTTAACAAAACAACTTAAAAGTTTGACATTTTAATTTATTGCTGTACTGCTTTCTGTAACTGTACTTTGATTGGTTTCCACTCCTTCCTAAGCAGTAATTTTTTTCATGTGAAATATAATTTATACTTTGAAAGTGATCAACTATGAGCAGTGCATATATGAGCAATATAAATATAAAACTGTTCTTGAAGGACCAATGCTTTGCTTCATTAAATTTTCACATTTTAAAATGTTAATATCAGTGGCCACAAACATATAAAAATCTGGATGTACTTAATTTCCATAAATTGAAAATTCATTTGTGTAATTTTGGAAGCACATTAAGGAATGTAAAAAATAAATTTCTCATATGTTATAAAAATGAAAGAAAAGCAGATTAATAATATGATCCCAATTATCATCAAGTTCTGGACTTCAGAAACTATACTGGGAGCATATAAAATAATAAAATAACTTGAATAATGGAAGATTAAAATCAGTCAATAAGTATTCAGGAGATGTTTATCACTTCAATCAAGTCAAAGTTATATGTTTTAATGGAAAAAGTATTAGCATGAGTAACCAAAAAGAGTATATTATCAAAACAATTTATATTAAACTTATTTATACACACATGAACTTACATTTAAGTTTTAAATTTAATTAAGACTAGGGATTTCTGGAAGCAATTAAATTTTGTATATATATTATATTACAACTAAAGAATGAATATATGCCAAAAATGTCCAGTTAAGGAGTACTTGTAAAACTGAAGCAATTTCCCATTTTATTTCCCAGCTCACTGCTCAGCTTCCTCTATAATAGGACAGACAGCAGGGTATGGTTAAGCCAAAGTACTAGCCTAAGACAAGCCTTACTTCTCCCCTAGATTTCATGTTAACCGCCTCCTTACCTGATTAGAAGAGGTCAATATAAAGCTCGGTAAGTTAGTTTAAAAGGTTCTTCCTTTGATCTTTCCTCAAATGATCGTGACCTTCATGCCTGGAAAAGACAGAAATAAAGCAGATTTAGTAGCAATGTAAAGACATTGAAAATAAGATATGCTGTAGCTTATGTACCAGCAGATAATTGGGAACAGAATGTATTGTAATCAAACATAACACATCCCATATAAAGCGTTATGTTTCAGTAATCATATTTTTGGAATACACCAACTTGATGCAAAATGGTAGTCATTAAATTCCTTAGATAGCAACCTACTAACAATATTGAACTTTTCTGTTAGGCTTCAGATAGTGATAAATTGACTTATACTTTATGTCATATTAAAAATCAAATATTAACAAAAAAGATTTTTCAATACTTTTCCCATCAACATTTAACTCAATACTTAAGTGTTCTTATAATAAAAATAATTCATTGTTATTTTAATATCTCATATACATCCACTATTTGGTTGTTCATATGCAATCACCAACAGGAAAGTCTGTATTCCCCTCAAAGGCGTAAATGCACTTCTGCCACTCAGGGATATTTCAGGTCACCCTTAAAAAGTCAGATTGTAGCAGATGACATAGTTACCTGGTACTTTGGGGACTATCTACCCAGAAAATTGAGGTAACTTAGACAAAGACATGGATTTCTTCTTTATTTTTTAAATTTTTTTTAGCCTAAAATTATCAGGTCAGCTAAGTGCAAGGTTCTAAAGGCATCAGCTAATTAAGCAATGTTCTGCTTCCCTGGGGCTGTCTAGAGATTGCATTTAAAAAGTAACCCATGGATCAAATCACATAAAACTACACACGCACACACACACACACACACACACAAATGCACACGCACACACACACACACGTTCACATTCGGGTAAATGAGTACATGTAAAGAGGAGTGAAAATGCATAAGATCTAGAGCCTAGTTAACAGTATTTTATTAATGTCAGTTTCATCATTTTGATATTATACTGCAGTTATATAAGACGTCACCATTTGGGAGAAGGTGGTTTAAGGGCACATGGGACTCTATGTACTATTTTTGTGACTCCCTGTTGGTCCATAATTATTTCAAAATAAAAAGATTTTTTTTTTTTTAAAAAAGGAACCCCATAGACAATTATGCCTCAAGGAACTGATGCACTGCTCTGTAAAATGCTGAATCAGTACCACAGAAGAAAGTTCAAAATAGAAATTATTTTAAAATAATGAGGCATTAATCTGTTGTAATTTCCACCATAATTTGATCCAAAAACATAAAAAAAATAAGTTTAGGTTAGGGTAAGGCTTATAATTAGTGGTTTGCTGGTAAACGTTTCACAATCAGCTCTTGAGTATGGAGCTCTGATTGTAGCATTGGCTACTTTGCATACTGTAAATCTTCCCACTGTGGCAAGTTTCAAGCTGTAAATGTAACATTGACATCTCAGTAAATTCCTGAAAATTTGGCAACCAGTTTTCACATGGAATCCATTTCATGAAGAAAGTGAACGGACTCTGAGTGGGTATACTTACTTGTATGGCCCACCCCATAAGGAGGGACCCAGCAGGACAAGGCCCAGAGTTGGGTCTCTAGGGTTTAGGTCCCCTCTTGCCTGGCTCTAAATCCTCATCCCACATGTCAGCCTCATCTACCGAGCCCTCTTTCATCCATTCACTTTCTATTTGAGCCATGATTCAGCCAAGATCAGAAGGAGCTGGAGAGGACATGCTTATTAAGCATTTATTTTTGGGATAGTTCTCATTTCAGTAGTTTTCCCTCCACATCATATACCCAAATCATGCCGTAATGTACCAACTTGTTTACCACTGATTTTAGAGCAGCAAAATGTCTTCTTTTATTAGCACACAGTATATTCCAATAATGACTCCCGCAAATGGATAATGGGAGCTTATTTGGAGAGTTTGTGCTCTTAACTAAAAATCCCTTTCTCTTCTCTCAGACAGGATCATGCTCTTTGATAAAGCATGTATCTTTTTGGGGTGGAACAGCAATGGAGAGTGGAAGAGAATAAGGATGCTTAACTGGGGAACCAGATTCTTGTTCATGTTGATAAATGGTGATTGGTGCCATCTTATAACCCAGTCAGAGCTGACTGGTCCAGTATATTATGTTCAATACAAAATAGAATAATGTAGCTTAAAATATAATACAGTTCACAATGATTAACGTGATAGCACATTTTAAACAATGATTCTGAATTAAAGATAGCAAATTTTAGGATAACTGAGAAAGATGAGATTAATTTATCTGGACACATGATTTGCTTGCAGTCATTCTAAACAATATACATTAGACAAACTATGAGTGGCCTTATTCTTAAGAAGGAGATCCCATTTGATATAGTTGGGATATTTGTCTCCTCCAGGTTACATGTTGAAATTTGAACCCCACTGTTGGAGGTGGGGCCTGGTGGGAGGTGTTTGGGTCATGGGGGGTGTATCCCTCACTGATGACTTGCTGCCATCCTCACGGTAATGAATGAGTTTGCGCTCTATTAGTTCCCATAAGAACTTATTGTTAAAAAGATCATGGCACCTCCCTTCTCTCTTTCTTCCTTTCTTGCCATGTGATGCCTGTTTCCCTTTGCATTGCATCATAAGTGGAAGCTTCCTGAGGCCTCACCAGAAGCAGATGTTGGCATCATGCTTCTTGTATAGCCTGCAGAACCATAAGCAAAATAAACCGCTTTTCTTTATAAAGTACCAGCCTCAGGTATTTCTTTTTTTCTTTCTTTTTTTTTTTTTTTTTGAGACGGAGTCTCCTTGTATTGCTCAGGCTGGAGCGATCTTGGCTCACTGCAATCTCCACCTCCTGGGTTCAAGCAATTCTCTGCCTGGGCCTTCCAAGTAGCTGAGTTTACAGGTGCCCACCACCATGCCTGGCTAATTCTTTTGTATTTTTAGTAGAGATGGGGTTTCACCATCTTGGCCAGGCTGGTCTTGAACTCCTGACCTTGTGATCCACCTGCCTTGACCTCCCAAATTGCTGGGATTACAGGCGTGAGCCACTGCACCCCACCAGGTATTTCTTCAAAACAACACAAGTAGATTCAGACAGCATGCCCATCCATAACCTGCCTAATTATTTTGGAATTACCCTAATCAAGCTCCCCAACAGTGTATGAACTTTGCTTAAATCACTATGGTGGTTTCACATCACTCGTTATTGATTCAATTCAAGTTTCCTATGGTTTCTGGTTAGAATGAAATAAAATTTAAAGCCATTTTCATGATAAGATCATATTCTTTCGTTCAGACTCTGGATAAAATTAATTTACTGAATTACAACTGACATTGCATTTTAGAATGGAGTGGAATGGAATTGAAGAGAATAAAAAATATTAGAGTATCCATTTATTAATACTAAGTATTGTATAGGAAGCTGTCACTCAGAGTTGCAATCTAAAAGGTTTTTTTTTTTTACTACTATTAATAGTTAAAAAAAAATTAAGTTCCACCGTCCTAATGGCCCTACCCTCCTCTCTGCCCTCATCACTTTCAATGCTCTCCCTCACTCATGAAGGTCTGCCACATTTGCTTCTGCTTCTTAAGTACGTCAGGCTCACTTTGGTCTCAGGATCTTTGCCCTTACAACTTTGTATTTCTGGAGAGCTCTAGGTGCAGAGGTATCTCATCCCATTTTAGTTTGATTTTCCTTGATAGTGAATGATATTGGGCACTTTTTCATGTTATGCTTGTTGCTTATTTGGATATCCTCTGCAGATAAGTGCCCCTGCAAGTCTTTTGCCCATTTTGTTTTTGAGCTGTTTTTCATCTCTAATGAATTTGTGGGAACTCTATACATTTTGTATATGAAACCTTTGTTGTATATGAATCCTTCATTTATTTACTTTGGTTTGTACATTAGCATCTTCTTTCAGAAATTTTCATCTACCTAAAGTTATGGTAATTTTAACCTATGTTTTCTTTCAAAAGCCTTATTGTTTGCCTTTTAATTTTAGCTCAACAATGCACTTCAAATTGATTTTTATATGAAGTTTGAGGTAAGGGTCAAGTAACATTTTGTTTTTTCCCCACAAGGATATTCCACTGCTCCATTCTTTCCTTTCTTAGCAGTGGCATCTCTGTCTGACCCAAAGTGTCTGTATACGTGTGGGTCTATTTCTGGGCACTTTATTCTGTTCCACTGGTGTACTTTTCTGTCACTTTCTTAAATATTGTATCTTTATAGTCATTCTTAACAATATCATTTTTCAGTAATAAAAAGAAATGAACTATTAATGTATTCAACAACTTAGATGGATCTCAAGAAAATTATGCTGAGTGAAAAAAAGTCAATCCCAAAAGATTGCATACTGTATAATTCCATTAATATAACATTCTTGAAATGACAAAATTATAGTCAGGAAGAACGAATTCAATCACTGTAAGTTAGTGATTGCCAGAGGTTAGAGATGGGGGAGGAGGTGCAGGAGGTAGATGTTGTTAGAAAAAGGCAGACAAATATACGGGATCCTTGTGGAAATGAAACTACTCTGTATCCGTACTATGGTGATGATTACATAAATCTCTACGTGGTAAAATCACATCGAATTAAATACATATACAGACATACACATACACGTACACACATGCACGAGTACACTTAAAACAGGGGAAATGTGAATAAGATTAATTAATTCTATAAAGTCAATGTCCTGATTATGATATTGTACTAGATTCATATGAGATACTACAATTAGGGGAAACTGGTTGAACACTATGTGGAGTATCTATAGTATTTCTTACAAATGCATGTGAATGAACTCAAGTGAAAAAATGTTGATCTTCCAAATGAACATAGGATAGCACCCCATTTAGTTAGATCTTTAAAACTTTCTCTCAGACATATTTTATAGTTTTCAACGTAGAAATGTTGCACATTTTTGTTAGATTTCTAGGAATCTGAAGTTTTTGATGTTACTGTAAAGAATACCATTTTAAAATTTTATTTTCCAATTGTTCATTGCAAGTATATGAAATACAACTGATTTTGTATATTGGTTTTTATATCCAGTAATCATGCTACATTCACTTAAGTATGAGAGTTTATTTTTACTTTTTTTAGATTTTTAACATAATCACATCTATCATCTATGAATAATGACAATTTTACTTTTTCTTTCCAAAGCTTATCAGTTTTAATTTTGTTTTCTGATTTATTGAACTAGCTAAGATCTTAAGTACAATATTGATTAGAATTGGTAACAGTGGATATCTTTGTCTCGTTCACAAACTCATGGGAACATGTTGAATATTTCAAAATTGAAAAAATACTTGCTATAAGTTTTATCAAATGTTTTTATCTACCTCTTTAGATGATTATATTATTTTTCTCATTTATTTTATTAGTGGGGAGTGTTGCAAAAGTCTCTTGTACAGTCATGTTCCACACAACAGCATTTTGGGCAACAACAAACCACATATACAATGGTGATTCCATGATATTATAATGGCGCATATATAGAAACCTGATCTAAGACACATGATATTGGCATTTCAGATGAAGTAGGGGAAATGATTAATATTGGGTCATGGTAATGGGGCATTTGGTTTTTCCATATGAACTGTATTGTGTGAATATGCTGTATGATTTTCACCCTATGATGAAATCATCTAACAATGCATTGCTCAGAACACATCCTGGTTGTTAAGTGACATGACTGTATTTTGTTCTGCTCTTTCCATTCTTTTATTGTCAGTGTAATTTAGTTTGGATATTTCCTGTTGATTAGTTTTTGAGTTTGCTCAACCTATTTTCTGTTATGTCTAGTATGCTCTTAATTAATCTAATAAGTTCTTAATTTCACAATTAAGATTTTCCAATTGTTGATATGCATTTGATTCCTTTTTAAGCAGATTCCAATTCTCTTCCAAGGTTCTCCAAATTTTCGTTCGTTTTGTTCAAGTTTTTCTCTATTTTAATATACACTTAATAGTTATATTGAAATACTTATCCCCTAACTCCAAGATTTAAATTATCTTCTATTGATTGTTTTTTTCTTTTATCAGTCATATTATCCTCCCTTTTTATGTACCTGGTAATTTTTTATTGTACGCCAGAAACTGTGAATGAAAGAATCATGGAAATTGAAGGTGATGTTATTTTCCCAAAGGAAGGGTTCACTCTTCTCTCTGTTGGGCAGATTGAGTGAGGAGCTACATTACCTTAATCTAGCAAGGAGTTGAGCTGAATAAGAAGGGGGCTGAAGCTTCAGGCGGACTCCCTCCACTTCTGATCTCATGTGTCTTCAGCATGTACTGAACCTCTATTCCCAGTCTCTCTATCTAGTGGACTGGAGACTGTGAGATAGTTGATGATGCCTTTCAAACCTCTATCCATCACCCCACCATGCTTTAAAACTAAACAAATTTTTCACAGAAAAAAATCAGCCAAATGCTTAGGAATCCCGTCTAGTTCATAATGTCAGTCAACACAAAAATCTCTGCTGGTCTTACTTTCTCCTGTTGGGGTCTCTATTTTTATGGCAATGTCAATCCTCAGCCTGTGCTCAGACCTGCAAATGCCTCCAGGTATGCAAGTCCCAGCTTATCAAAGGAAGGCTCTTCAAACAACTGGATTAAATGGGCAAAGGACTTCAATAGACATTTCTGCAAGTAAGATACACAAAAGCCAACAAGCTCATGAAAAGATGCCCAATATCATTAATCATTAGAGAAATGCAAATCAAATCTACAGTGTGGTACTACTACACACAATTAGGATGGCTGTAACTTAGAAAAAGGAATATAACAAGTGGCAAAGATGTTAAGAATTTAGAACCCCCTTCCATTGCTGGTGAGAATGTAAAATGGTTTAGCCACCCCAAAAGGAATTAAATGTGGATACTTAAACAAATATATGTATGTATGTGTATGTGTGTGTGTATATATATATGTACACAGCAGCACTACTCACCATAGCCAAAATATGGAAACAGCTTAAATGTCTATCAGGTGATGAAAGGATGAACAAATTGTGATATATGCATACAGTGGAATATTATTCAGCCTTAAATAGCAAGGAATATTTACATGCTATAATGAAGATGAACCTCAAAACATTATGTTAAGTGAAGGAAGACAAATAAGGACAAATTGTTCTATTTATATAAAATATCCAGAATAGGTAAATTCATAGAGACAGAACACAGATTGGTGGTTTCCAAGGGCTGGAAAAATAAAGGGATGGAGAACAATTGCTTAACGAGTATGAGGTTTTCTTTTGGAGTGATAAAAATGTTTTGGAACTAGGTAGATGTGGTGGTTGCAAAACATTGTGAATATACTAAACACCATTGAATTGTTCACTTTTAAAAGGTTAATTTTTGTTTGGTGAATGTTACCTCATTTAAAAAAGAAAGGAATTTTTAACCCAGGAATGTTTTGCTTATATACCCTTCTGTGTTTCCGTAACTCTACAATGTCTTAAATGATTTTAAAATTTATCCACTTCTTTCTCGTTGTTGCAGTGAAAATAATGGCCTACCCAGAAGTAAGCTTCTGCACATTACATTTTTGAATATTTTAAATCATATATTACTCTCTAAAATTATATTGTTGATTTAACTCATTTCTTTCTTTGTTGTCTGTCTATGGTGATTCTCAGCCTATGCTCAGATTCTGCTATGGAATCTGCTATAAAATGCTCTGAAGAGCAGGGATTTTGTCTTTCTTCCTCACGGCTATATCCACAACATCTAGCACTGGCCCAATTCACAGCAGGCTCTCAACAAATACTTCCTGAATATATGAAATGAAATGTTTTTAGGAGAAGCAGTGCACTTGTTCTCTTTTAATATTAGTTCATGGAAAACTCCTATCTTTGTCCTTCGGTTTATTGATAAGTCTGTGGTTGCTGAGGGTTTATTCCTTTATTGTCTCTTAAGTAACAACCAAGGGCAGGGAAGGAGAATAATTTTTCAAGTCTCGGACACACAATGGGTCATAAAGGGAAATTCATTAACACCAAAGATTCACACACAAACCAAGTATGCTAAATAGCTAACAAATGCAGCTGTGGCAAAGGTAATTTGCTATTGTGATCCTAAAGTATCAGAAGATCCTTGAAACTTGTGAATCCTTATTTCAAAAAACAAATATTGCTCTGTTGACTAAACCTCAGCATAAATTAAAGAAGTCCGATCAGGTGGCATCTTTACCAAACAGTTCTTGACATCAGAGGGTGATAGGCAACATTTATTTACCTGCTCTCAACAGACTGAGCAAGGTCTGAAGTTCCAAAAAAAAAAAGACCATCTCAGCCAATGAATCTGCTCTAAGCAGTGTATTTCAAGGACTTCCCAGCTCTCCTTTAGATCAAACTTCAAAATGAAAACAGCACCAATGATATTCACCCAGCTCTCCTGCATTAAATGTTATCACCAAATTTAGATCGCACTTCGAGTGTGTGGCCTCTTAGGTTTCCAACAAACCTTGATAATGTTAGAATTTACATAACAAAGTTTCACTGACTTGGTGGGAAATAGTACTTAATATTTTAAAATAAGTAAGACTTAGCGGGCAAGAAAATGGCTAAGGAGTCTTCTCAGAACTCAAATTGCTCTTTTAAAAAATGAAAACAGCTTGCATGAATTTAAGTCACCCTTGAAAAAGTGGCTGTAATATAAAATCTTGGTTTTTTCCCAAATCAAGATTCAAGTTTCTGATCTTTATTCATTTTTCTATCTTATGCAGTCAATGAAAGCTTAACCAAGAAGCAAAGACTTTGAAATCGTCTCCTATCTTCCAAGATTTGATTTCTATGTAGCTCACACTAAATACATTTTTCTTTATTTTCTCATGCTTTTGGGAATATATTTTACCACTCCCTATGCCAGATTCACTCGTTCCAGGTCTTTTGTACCACAAATATCCAGCAACACAAATATATGTGCCTTCAGAACAGTATAAATAGATTTCACATGGTTATTTCAATATATATCAGTAACTATTCTTTTAGAAGGTATGTTGCTTTACATGTAATATTTTATACATGAAATACTTACAGTAGGTTAAACAAAAATGTATATTAAGCATGGCAATAATGTATTTACCTTACCATTTTAATATCACTCATTTCTTCATAGAGTTTTTATTAATTTTGATAAGGCTAGGATTATGGCACATTGATAATAGGCATAAAAATTATATCTGTTTTAATAGACTAAGTTCTATTTCTTCACAGGCTAAAGGACCTGACATTCAATAAACCCTTGGAATCCAAAAATAATGATAATCATAGAAAATAGTAAAATGTTTTAGCTTGTTTCTTTCCTTTTCTTACGAGAGAGACATCTAATTGCTTCCCAAATGACCCCAGTGTCTTGGAATCAATATATCTGATTTATAGGTCATCTCAAAACCCTATCCTTCAAAATACAAAAGTACTTTCCTAACACTGGTGCAATTATTTTCTCTTTAACTCCCATGTTTTCCCAGTTATCTTCACTGCGTTAGAAAAAGAGGTATTGATCTTATCTATAGCTTCAAAAAGAAGTACTTGTAGAGTCCCTCAGTTTAACCCCTTTTGGCATACATTTCTCATTTTAATTTCTGAATGGCCTCTGTATGTGTATATGCATTGGAAGAAACTAGTCACAAACTTTGATTATTCCTGGTGGCACCATATCCTGGTGGAAACAGATAACATATAAAATATTATAAAATTTATAAAATGTCTATTTTATAAATAATATAAAATAGATAACATTATTCCTTTTATTCTTTACAGAACGGTAAGTCCAGGACCAAGGGTCTACATAGTCGCATTTTATAGCTCAGATTGAAATCAGCTCCCAGTGAATTTTGTGGGGGCAGAAGACTTCCTCAGATGTCTAGGGGCTTTGGAGAACAATGATCAAGAGGAGTATTTTTCACTTCAGGGTGTCCTTAGGTGGGCAGATACTGCAGGACAGGAGTTAGTGAATACACCATCCACCCAAAGGGCCACCGAGGGGCCACTGAGAGAGAAGGAACAACCATTTCTGCAAAACAGCATGGCTTGGGTGGGAGGGCTTCACTAATTTAACGCACTAATTTTCTCTGTTGAACCTGGTAGTCTGTAAAAGACACTGTGTCCCCTCTAGTAAACAGCAAACTTGCTTCTCACGCACAGGGGCAGTGGGTGCTGAAAATGATGGAATGCAGTCCCTGAGCCCGTCAGTCATGAGCCTTTTAATGTCATAAGCTGCTGGAAATTGTCCCCTTTTAAACACATGTCAATTTTCTTTGTACCTTTATTTCATCCGTGGAGACAGCTTCCTCCTCTGTTTGCTTATTTTTTTCTTAATGGGTTGATCCAGGAAAACATTTGCTCCTCCTCCAGAGTTCAAATATTTATTCTAATTTCTCTTCCAGCATCTCTTTTTCTCATTTCTAATTATCTATTTCTTGTGACTCTTCGGTTCTTTCAGTGCAGAAATAGCAGTATGTTTGATAACAGGGGACTTCCCCAGACTTCCCTAGAGGTGCCAGGTAATACATGTTTTATTACCTTTCTAAAATTGGAAAAATTCTTAATTCCAAGAACTTAGGATTTGTGGAGCCTTCTGCTGGTCTGTTTTAGCCTTTTGCCTGAGCAATAAGAAAACCTTTATTGTGTTCACATAGATTTACGTGTTGTTCCCAACCTAACAGATGTGGTTCCCAATCCAAAATCTTAATTTGTCAAAAACACTTGGTTTTTTCACACATTATTAACTCATATCAACTAAATGGCATGTGCTAACTTTGTTGAACAGGCTAAGTTTAAAACTATTTGTTGCTCTTATCAAATATTTATTAAACTTTAAAATGAATTATTTAAAATACACTGATCCAAAATACTTTTAATTAAAATGGTCTAATTTAAAAGGGGATTTACACATTGTGTATTACTGGGAAAGGAGTTGAAAGGTGAGGTGATGGTCCCAAACGTTCCTTGCAACCTTCGTAGTCTAGATGCTGCTCTTTGAAGAATGCCCTGGGTAAAGGCTGCCCTTAGCTGCCACAAGTGGACCTTAATCTAAGAAGTTTGTAAAAGGAGGCCAGCCGGGAGCTCCAAGCATCAGTTTTGTTGCATTCTATTAATTCACACTTCAGTGATCTGCCAGTGTTATACAATAATTCTTAAGAAAATTACTACCTGCCTTAGCTGATAGCACACAGGAAATTTAGTGGTGGAAGGATTCAAAGAGGATTCTCTATGTAGAAATGTCACTGCTGGTATAAGAAGTATTTATTAAGAAACATCATTGTTCAAATTTAACTACTTCCTTTTAGAAGTGATTATCCTGAATTAAGGTTCCAGCCTCAAACTGTTTGATCAATGAGACAAGGTAGGTGGAAAGATTTTTTTGCAGAAACAGAGTAACTGCGAGATCAAAGGGGTGTTTCAATGCTCAGGTATATTGGCCCACTGATTTCCTTTCCCCTGAAATCCTGACTACTGAGTTATGTCAAGTTCACAAGTGTTGAGTCAGCTCCTACTACTTGCCCAGCCCTACGGTAGTTGTTTTGAGAACTGCCAAAAAATATTTGGAAGGCGAATTTTAATTAGATAGCAATAATCAAAAAATATTCATAACTATACAATTTTATGGCTAGGACATTTATTCAAAATAAGCATAGATGTGTGCAAAGATTTTTCTATCAAAATTTTATTCACAGTCTTGTTTTCTTTTTAATAACAGCAGTGAAAAAATTAGTATAACTTAAATATCCAAGAATAAGAAATTGCTTAAATTAATTTTCAAATAAAGCAAACAGAGTCAATGATAACAGTTAAATGCAAGGCTTTGGGGCAAAATTTAGTAGGACTGGAGTTGCAACTCTGCTATTGACTAGTTTTGCAATCCTGGGCAAGATACTTAAATTCTCTAACAATTGTTTCCTCATCTGTAAAACAGAGATAATACCTACTTCAAATGATGACAATTTGAAAAGAAAAAAATCAAACTCTGTAATTTAGGTATACTATGTAGCACAGAATCTGGCATACAATAAGTATTCATCATATAATGAATGGTTATCATGGAAACAATAAAACTATATACAAATATTACATTTATGTTGCAGAATATTTTGTTATGAGTAAATGCTCACGATTTATTGTTAAATCAGAAAAAGTAGTAATGAAGTAGAAAATAGTGAATAATCTTAATTTTTTTAAAAAAAAAGTTATGTAGGTGCCTGTCGAGGGGTCAGGGGGAGGGAGAGCAACAGGATAAATAGATAATGCACGCAGGGCTTAATCCCTAGGTGATGGGTTGATAGGTGCAGCAAACTACCATGACACATGTTTACCTGTGTAACAAACCTGCACGTCCTCTACATGTATCCTGGAACTTAAAATAGAATAAAATTAAACTTTAAAAATAAAAATAAAGAGCAAAGATCTCTCTAAAAAAATAAATTACAGGAAAGATAGAACAAACTTTAGTAGTATATACTTCTGGTGACAGAATTATGAGTAATAACTGGTTTTTTCTTCATGCTTTGCTTCATTGATTATATTATATATTGAAAACTCAATATACATATTTTGCAAACATGTAAAAAGGTGACTGCTGCCATAAAAATAAAAACAAAATAATTTGCTCTAAAAGGCAGGAGAGAGCGGAGCACTGTGGCTCATGCCTGTAGTACCAGCTCTTTGAGAGGCTGAAGCAGGAGGATCACTTGAGGCCAGGAGTTCATGACCAACCTGGGCAAACTGGTGAGACCCTATCTCTACAAAAGATGTTTTTGTAGTTAGCTGGGCATTGTGGCATGCACCTGTAGTCCTAGCTACTTGAGAGGTGAAGTAGGAGGACAACCTGAGACCAAGATTGGAGGTTATAGTGACTTTGATTGCACCACTGCACTCCAGCCTGGGCAACAGTGCAAGACCCTGTGTAAAAAAATCAAACAAAAAATAAGCAGGAGATATTCCTTCCAGCTGGGTGGATTAGAGAAATCTGCATAGAAGATATCGCACATGAAATGAACCCCAAAATACACGCAAGATTTGGCCACACAGGGAAAAGAAGGGCAATTCTGAGGAAAAGGATAGAGCAAAATGCAAAGATATAAATGTTTGAAACTTGTTTAGGGAACAACACATAGAAGTTCAGTTTCCCTGAAATGCAAGGAAGGATTTTCTGCATCCAGATCAGAGACAATATGAAGGCCAAGGCTAAACATCTGGACATTGTTCTAAGCCCTACAGCATGTTAATAAAGCTCCTGGAATAAAATTTTTTTAAAGGATTTATAGTCAAATAAAAAAAATTTCATGTTTTACCTCCTTCAGAGATTCTCCATGTGATTTAGTATATTTAAAGCTTTGTGAAATTGTGCTTTTAAAAATATTTTTTAAATTTTATTATGTTTTATTTTTTAATTGACATAATAACTATATACATTTATGGGGTACATAGTGATATTTTGATACATAATGTATAGTAATCAGATCAGGGCAATTAGCATATTTATCATTACAAACATTTATCATTTGTTTTTGTTGGAAAAATTCAATATCCTTTCTAGCTCTTTGAAACTATATAATATACTATTGTTAACTATAGCTATCCTATAGTTATATAACATATACTGTTATAGAACATTACAATTTATTCCTCCTATCCAGATGTTCTTTTTTAATCCCTTAACAGATTGTACTTTCAAAGACAGAAAAACAAACCATATTTAACATTGGTTAACCTGGTATTTTTATATAGATCAAAACATTGTATCTCTGTGCTACCTTAAGAATAGCACAAAGGACAGATGAACTTTATTATTTATTTATTTATTTTTAACTTATATTTTAAGTTCAGGGGTACATGTGCAGGATGTGCAGGTTTGCTACATAGGTAAACGTGTGTCATGGGGGTTTGTTGTACAGATTATTTTGTCGCTCAGGTATTAAGCCTAGTACCCATTAGTTATTTTTCCTGATCCTTTCTCTCCTCCCACCCACCACCGTTCAGTAGGCCCCAGTGTGCTGTTCCCCTCCATGTGTCCAGGTGTTCTCAGATGAGCTATGATAGAGAGAAGGGAAGGGGAGGAGATTCAGAGTATGGGAATCCTGTCCCTGGAGGAAAATCGTGACTGAAACATTTCGCGAAGATGTTGGGAACCCAAGAAGCAGAATGCGGAAAGGAACATGCCAATGAATGGAAGGGAGAGTGCAAGACCCACTTTTCCTCCTTCTCAATGCTGCGTGGGCTGATCTTGTCTGCAATACCATAACCCAGAGACTCAGTGGTGAGGAACCAAGTGGGAAACCTTCATGGAATAAGGTACAATGGGAGGCTTCGAGGCAGTGAGTCTAGGACGAGGCCGCACACATTCTGTCCCCATCTCAGCCCTCATTTATAGTCACTCACTAAAGACAATGAAGGAAAGCAAGGTCAACAGCCCTTCCACTGCTGAGCAAGTGCTAAGGAGGAGCTGTGGCTGCTGCAACCCACAGAGCTCTTGGTGCCCCTTTCCCATTGGGCCCTCTTTATACTATTACCTTTATTTGCATGGCAGTTTTCACACATGTTAATTCATTTAATAAACATAACTCCATTGAACCAGGTAGAGCAGATATCCCCAGTTTACAAATGAAGTTTATTGAAGTTATAACTATAATGAACATAGTCCTAAGGAGACCTCTATCATGTATGACCACAAGGCCCCAGTGTAGATCATGAAATACTAGAAGCATTTACTAATTATAATTAATAAATACTAGCAAGCATAAACATCCAACATGAAAATACAAACTTAAATGCTAGAAAGTATAAATATTACTTTAAAAAGTGACTATGTTTAACTCTAAGATGAGAATGCTGGGTTTACATATATAAAATGTTTAGAAATAGAGTATAAAAAGTATGGAAAACTTTGGCACATATTAGGAGTAATCAGAAAAACGTGTGCGTTGATCACATCAAAATCAAATGATTTCAAAAATATGCTTAGCTGTATCTTAAATTAAAAAACATAGTAAAAATGACTATTCTGTAATTACTTCAAATTATAGAAACACCTGATGCATTTTAGCTTATTGAATTATAGCAACTACCGATGTTCTAACAAATCTTCCTTGTTTATTTCTCATTGCATGATTCAACAAGGTCAAAATCTATTTTAGAGACAAAAGAGAGACCTGAGAAACCTAACAGTCTTTTATCGCATGCACTATCCTTCTCTAGAGATAAAAAGCAACTTATCAGTTTAGTATGTAAATTATAAAATTGTATAAGTATTCAAAGATTCTTTGTTGAACTTTTTTGTGGAAAGAAGCTAAGACAATATCTTGACTAAGACATAGGGGAAAGGAGAATATAGAATTTGAATTTCGACTTGTTAAATTATTAGAGAATTGCTCATTGTTCCACAGAAGTTATGAACTTGAATTGCAGCCAATTAAAAACTAAATTTTGCCAAATTCACTTCTAAAACATTATACATGCTAATCCAGGGCAAGTGACTATAAACTAGAAACACTTTAGTAATGCTTAAAGATATGGAAACCAAATTTATTAGGCCTCATCATAAGCACATTTTGTAATAATTTTTTAAAGAGCCCACTACAGTTTAATGGGCACTTTAGGATCAGATTAATTATCTAACTTCAGGTATCTGTGACAAAGAAAATGGAAAGCCCTCCACAGCTAAAAATGAAATTCAGATTTCTAGACTTTATTCTCTGGATGCATGTGTGTGCATGCATGCATGCATGTGTGCATTAAAAGAGAGACCAACGGTAAGAGAGAGATGCAGAGGGAGAAGAAAAGAGAAATGAAAATTGAAAATTTGGTGGGAACAATAAAGATGACATAGTTCTCTTCTTCAAGACACTATCAAAAATCAGTTCAGAAATATATTTAACAGGTCATTTATTACTTCTAAATTTACTCCATCAGTACTTGAAAATAATTCCTTAAGCCCGAATATTACAGTATCCATTTTTGTCAGAGTTCATAGAATCTCAGGAGGTTTTAAAAACTCATTAGCTAATAGAGTTGCACTAAATCAGGAGGCTCACTAATAAAATAAAATTCTCTAGTGTTTAACTAGCAAATTGTATTTGATAATTGGTTCTTTGTAAATTGCTCTTTCATGGCCCTTGTCCATAGCTTATTTGATGGAGGGGGAAAATACGTGTATGTGTGAGTGTGTGTGTGTGTGTGTATAAATTAAAAATCCAGTATCTATATGCTTATACCACGAAGTTGCTAAAATACTGTGTCTTCTAGACATGGCAACATTTTAAGTAAAATAGAACTATACAGCACTCAAGTTTGCCTATACAAAAGTGTGTCTTTTAAATATTGTTATGCCAAGTATTTCTTCTCTTAATTTGTATTTTGCACAATTTACATCTCTACTACTTTGGTAAGGACAAAGGCCTGGATCATCTTGAGTGAAGTTGACCTGATTCTCCCCAGTGTATCTCCCATTCTCTCATGAAATCAAGAGATGATTCCTAGATGTATAAAAACTTTCATTGACTTAGAAGAAATAAAGCTACCCTTTTGCTACTCAATAAAATTTGATGTGGTCAAAACACAGTCCCCACCCACCTAGCAAGTCTGACTCTTCAACCTTGACTGCTTGAGAGATAAACATGCCATTTCTGTTTTTTTACTTTCTCACAATGCATTCTATTTTAACTTGACTAATTTATATGAATTTATCACTGAAAATTCTTGTTAATTTTTTAATGAAGAATAGATTCTTCTCATCATAAAAAGGGAGAGAGTGTTCCTCCAGATCAACATTTAACAAACTTTATTTTCATAATTTCCAAGTGATTCAAGGGAATCCATATGTAGAGAACCATTTAAATCATAAGAAAATCCTATACCTAGGAAAATCTAACAGGATGGTTTTACCTCAGATATTGATATGTGTCAATATTTATACTTTAATAGTTATATCTATGCACATACATAAAAATACATACATAGATATATTATATGTGTACATGCATGTTTACATTTATGTACATATGTACATATAATAGTCACATGCTCACTCACTGATTAGCAATAAAATATGTTTATTTTTAAAGCTAGAAACTGAAAACCTTTTTCAGAGAAAATGACCCGCCAACAGTGACATTTGTTTTTTGTTTTTTGCTTTTTATTTCCTGTATGCAGGCAGGAGTAGCAGGGACAGACTGGGAAAGGGAAGCTGAGGAGATATAGGTATTTGATATGCATATTGAATTCCACTCAACAAGTATTTATTAAATGCCACCCACAACCAATGTAGCAATAAGCTTTGTTGTTGCAGAATATATGAAGGAGGTAATATAAATATTGTTTATGCAAAAATACTTAGGAGAGTATATCATTCTTGACATTTAAGATGACTATGGTTTTACCTATTTAAGTCCTCAAATACACTAGCTTTGATCTTTTCCTTTTTAAAATGCAAACAAAGTTTAGGATTTTGGCCATTATAAACATGCTATCTTGTAATTAAAGTGATGTTTTCAGGATTTATTGATACATTCAAGAACCATCTGGTGGCCGGGCACAGTGGCTCACACCTGTAATCCCAGCACTTTGGGAGGCTGAGGCGGGTGGATCACGAGGTCAGGAAATCGAGACCATCCTGGCTAACGTGGTGAAACCCCGTCTCTACTAAAAATACAAAAAATTAGCCGAGCGTGGTAGTAGGTGCCTGTAATCCCAGCTACTCAGGAGGCTGAGGCAGGAGAATGGCGTGAACCCAGGAGGCGGAGCTTGCAGTGAGCCGAGATCACGCCACTGCACTCCAACCTGGGCGACAGAGCAAGACTCTGTCTCAAAAAAAACAACAACAAACAAACAAAAAAACACCATCTGGCCTTAAATTAAATAGTCCAGGACCTCTAAAATATTTGTGCATGTGTGTATGTGTGTGCACTTCTTATAGTTTTTCTGTCTCCCTTCTCACTTTCAGCCTGTTAATTATCATCTTTTACTGTTGTGAGTACGCTTGCCTGTAGCAGTCTTTTTCCTGCCTTTTACTTTACTTCTTTTAACCTAAGTGGCTTTGGAGACCAGGTAATAAGACTTGCTAAAGATGTTTCTAAAATAAAAGTAAACAGGCTCAAAAGAAGCACCCAAGGATCTGTTTTGTGACTAGTGTGTGAGCGTTAGTTTATGGGCTTTGAATCATCTATTTTGATTGGTCATCACATCTTTTTCACCTACTTCATGGCTCTTAACTATGTCCTAGAAAAGCAAGATTGCTAATGGGTTGAGCAAGACTGCCAATGGGTTGAGTTCTATTCCCGGTGAAAACAAGTCCCAAAGTCTTACTGCAGTTTTAGGCTTTCATAATTTAAGAATGATAGATACTGCAAACTTACTTTAAAATTATTTAAAGGTTTAATTATTTATTTTCTTTTATATTTTTGGGGTTCTGAGAATTTTGAAAAATATACTTTTTTAGATTTCAATCATTTGCCATTTTCCATCAGAGGGATTAAAACTAAAATACAAATATAAATATATTATTATAAATTCCCAAAATTATAGCGTAAAATAATTTAAATAAACAATTTTAAAAATGATTTTTGAAGGATCTAGCAGTTATACTTCTAAACTTATTAAAGTTTCAGTCTGACTAAAACTTTTGGGGCACTTTATTATTACATACCACAATAACATTGACTTAGAGAAAATTATAGTCTTTAGTTTTTTCTGGTGGGAGATGTGAGTTTCAGAGGACATTTTAATCAAATCCATCTACTGGAATGTTTTAGAAAAGGGAGAGACCTAATGAGTAGGAGAAAAGTTACTGTTTTGAATGCTTGCTTTGGTAGCTTGATTACAAAAATGACCCAAATTCTCTACCCCACTGCACTTTCTACATACAACAAAATCTTATATATAAGTAAGTGTGGATCATTTAGTCTGCTCCTATTTCTCTATCCTTGCACCAATATCCTGTTGGGTTATTTACTATAGTTTTATACTAATGTCTCAACATTTGATAGAGCAGGTCTCATCTCATTCTTCTTATTCAAAATGATCCTATATGGCCAGGCATAGTGGCTCACACCTGTAATCCCAGCACTTTTGGAGGTCAAGGAGGAGGGTGGCTTGAGGCCAGGAGTTCAAGACCAGCCTGAGGAACATAGTGAGACCCTGTCTCAAAAGGAAAGAGAAAGAAAGAAAGAAAGAAAGAAAGAGAGAGAGAGAGACAAAGAGAGAGAGAGAGGGAGGGAGGGAGGGAAAGAGAGAGAGAGGGAAAGAGAAAGGAAAGAAAGAAAGAAGAAAGAAGAAATGGAAAGAAAGAAAGAAAGAAAACTTTTTTTAAAAAAGAAAAAGTTAGACTGGCATGGTGGTACACACCTGTAGTCCCAGCTACTTTGGAGGCTGAGGCAGGAAGATCACATGAGCCCACGAGGTCAAGAATGTAGTAAGCTATGATTTTGCCACTGCACTCCACCCTGGGTGACAGAGTGAGACCCTCTCTCTGGGGGGGGTGGGGTGGAAATGGTCCTATGACTTATTAAATATTTACTCTTTCATATGAATATTAAAATTATTGTTACAACTTAAATGAAGAAATCTTTTGAGAATTTTGATTGAAATTGCCTAGACTCTATAGACTAATATGTGTAGAACAGATATCTATTAATATTGTTTTTCATCCAAAGGATGAAAAACAGGAGAATTGTATAATTCTCCTGTTAGACATTAAGGTATTGAGGTAAAAGCTTAGTCTTGAATCTCCCAATTCACAGAGTGTCTCCCACACTTCTCTTTTAAGTAAATAAATGTTTAGTGTGTTTAGTAAAGTAATCGATTGTGGAAAACATAGATTAGATTCAACTGGAATATAATTTAGAAGAATCTCAAGGATTCCATCTAGTTTTGTAGCAAAAACAAACAACAACAAACAAACAAACAAAAAAAAAAACAAGTTGCTGCAAACTAAAAATCCCATTAGCACCATACAGAATATATTACTATGGGTGCTCTAAAAGAGAAAAGGTAACAAGAACGCCCAGTTACAAAAACAGATTGTTCAGTAAAATTAAACTTTAAATAGCATTTGTTATTTATGGGCTAAAAAACTGAATGCAATTAACTACATTTTCTTCTAATCAGCAGCAAAGCAAGTGCCTCTATGGACTGTAGACTGAGCATCACCAATATCCCTACAGTAACTCTTAAAATGGTGCTAAATCCTTTATGAATGTATTGATGATTTTCTTTATCTCAAATTTAAAAGGCCTTGCTACCCAGCTGGCCTCCAAATATTGTTGTAGAAAAACATTGCAGAGAGAAAGATGACTCTTAGCCACAAAGTCAAAATCTTCATCATTTGCTCATAGATCTACCAGAAAAACAAAAACAATAATGAAAATGTTTTGCGTTACTTTTCTTGTATCCTATTTTATTCAATTTAAGACTTTTAATTACAGGCAATTAAAATTATGGCTTGGGACTTTATTTCTCCAAGTATAGCCTCCCTTCTCTGGAACAAGCTCACATATGCTTTGCTTACTAAGCCACTTCAATTGGTTGAATATGTAAGTCACTTTACATTGCTGGAACATTTCTATTTCAATAAATTGAAATGAATGTGGGCTAACAACAAACAGATAAAAATATAGTACCACTTCCAGACATGAATGAAAGTTTGTATTGTTCTAGTCCTCTGACTATTGTGAAAGAAAATATGTCTTGGGACCCCAACATCACTAAGCCAAGGTAAAAGTCAAGCTGGGAACTACCATCAGGCAACCTGCTTCCCATTTTATTCCTAAATAAGATAGCTACAAATATTAAAAAAAAAAACAACAAAAAAAAAACACTACGTACCTCCACAATTTGCACACAAGGAAATTCCTTGTCAATATCAAGATCTTTACCCTAAAGCAGTTCTGTTGAATTTCACCCTGGCAATGCAAACTGATAGCTCATCTTCACAGGTTTGAGACAGAAAGTCATCCTTCTGCTCACCTGAGACAAATGCATATCGATTGTTTCCTCTGCCCTATTGTTTATGTAAAAACACAGATTCATTGAGCCAGTCTAAATTGTATATTCAGTGCAAGGCTGATCAGATACTCAAAAGAATGCAACCTATGACCTGGAAACTCTACCTATGACCTGGAAACTCCCCTGCCTCCCCTGCCTCTCCTGCCTCCCCGCCCTCACCACCCTTCCCACTTTGAGTTGTCTCACCTTTCCAGAATGAACCAATGTACATCTTACACATATTGATTGATGTCTCACATCTCCCTAAACATATAGAAGCAAGCTGCACCCTGATCACCTTGGGCACATGTCAGGACCTCCTGAGGCGGTGTCATGGGCACATCCTTAACCTTGGCAAAATAAGCTTGCTAAATTGATTGAGACCACTCTTAGATACTTTGGGATGACACTATAAACAACTAAAAAACTGGATAAAATATGAAGCAGCTATTTTCTGTTGTTCAATGATAGGCAGTAAAGGACTTAAATTCTTCAGAAAAGGTAAACTAAAAAGGTGATCCCCAAGGTCTCCCAATTCTCCGCCCAAGAGCAATTTCCTAACCATAGTATGAAGCTCTGTAGCTAAAGTAGAGCATAATGATTCCACGTAACTGAAAAGCCAGAGAACAGGATCTAGGGATACTGAAGTGTCTATTATCTACCGAACAGGGCCCCGAAGAGAAAGAGCTGTGTGGGAAAGGGAAATTCAGGCTTCCAAGTAAGGTTTTCCAATAAGTCCATGAGTGAGGACTGAGCTGGCATGTAGAGGGCATGAACATACCTACTGGACTTACCTGAGATCTGTCACCGTGAGACCTAGAATAGAACACTGATACTAAAGGCCAATCAGTGCCAGGAGATACTGGAGTTCTAGTACAGCCAGAGTAGATAGATCTCATTAACACCTTCAGCATCCAACTAAGACACCTGGAAGGCTATTCCTTAGAAATAAAACTGTAACTGCCTGTAAGGTCTACTCTATACCCGCCCTAAAAAATCTTATAACCAATTTCAACATAATCCACATAGGAGACAGAATTAGGAGGTTGAGACCCACCAAGGTAGAAGAACTTGAGAAGTATCTTGAACTTTTTGCAGATCCATTATAATAAAATATAAAAGTACACCTTAACTTCACAGTTATAACACAGCAATTTAACTGGCTACCAGAACAAACACACTTCAGAAAGAAAAAACAAAACACAATCCGGTGTACACATAAAAAATCACTAAGTAGGCAAAGAAATAGAAAATAAACAAGCAAAAAAAATTAGCTAAAAGATACCAACACCAAAAAATTAGATTTAGTAAATAAAGACTATGAAGTACATGTTATAAATGCAATCTAGAACTTAAAATTAAATATGGCATTAAAGAATTAATAGCAGACAAATAGAAAAAGATGGATTACATAAAGGGAATAATATCAATTATACTTGACTTTCTATCAAAATAGAGGCATACCTTGGAGATACTGTGGGTGTAGTCCCCACCACTGCAATAAAGTAAATATCACAATAAGGCAAATCACATAAATATTTTTGTTTGCCACTACATTTAGAAGTTATGTTTGTAGTATACTGTAGTCTATTAAGTATGCAAAAGCATTACGTCTTTAAAAATAATCTATTGCTTAAGAAAGTGCTAACAATCATCTGAGCCCTCAGAAAGTTGTAATCTTTTTGCTGATGGAGGTTCTTGCCTTTATGTTGATAGCTGCTGACTGATCACCATGGTGGTTGCTGAAGATAGAAGTGATTGTGGCAATTTCTTTTTTTCTTCTTTTTTTAAGGTAAAAGTAAGTTTACTAGAGAAGTAAAGAAACAAAAGAATGACTACTCTATAGGCAGAGCATCCCAGCTGTGGCAATTTCTTAAAATAAGACAACAAAAAAGTTTGCCACATTGAATAAAGCTTCCATCATAAAAGCTTTCTCTGTAGCACACGATGCTGTTTGATAGCATTTTATCCATGGTAGAACTTCTTTCAAAATTGGAGTCAATCATCTCAAAACCTGCTGCTGCTTTGTCAACTAAGAGTATGTAATATTCTAAATTTTTGGTTGTCATTTCAGCAATGTTCACAGCGTCTTCAACAGGAATAGATTCCATCTGAAGGAACCACTTTCTTAGCTCATCCATAAGAAGCAACTCCTCACCCATTCAAGTTTTATCACAAGATGACAGCAGTTCAATCACATCTTCAGTCTCCACTCCTAATTCTAATTTCTTGCTGGCATCTGCAGTCACTTCCTCTACTAAAGTGTTTAGTTATTCATGAGGTTGGAATCAAATTCTTCCAAACTCCTATTCATGTTGATATTTTGACCTCAGTCTATGATTTAGAAATGTTTTTAATGGCATCTAGAATGCAGAATTCTTTCCAGAAAGTTTTCAATTTGCTTTGCCTAAATCCAACATGTATTTATCAACTAATAAGACTTCAAAGTTTAAATTACTTCTTAATTCATAGGCTGGATTTATTAGCAGGCATAAAAGCAGTATTAATCTCCTTGTATACCTCCATCAGCTCTCTTGGGTGACCAGGTGCATTGCCAATGAGCAATAATATTTTCAAAGGAATATTTCTTTCCTGAGCAGTAAGTCTCAACAGTGGGCTTAAAATATTCAGTAAGCCATGCTGAAAACAGATACGCTCTCATCTAGGCTTTGTTATTCCATTTATAGAGCACAGGCAGAGTAGATTTAGCATGATTCTTAAGTGATTTAGGATTATTAGAATAATAAATGAGCATTGATTTCAACTTAGTCATCAACTGCATTAGCCCATAACAGAGAGTCAGCCTTTCCCTTGAAGCTTTGAAGCCAGGCATTGACTTCTCCTCCCTAGCTGTGAAAGTCCTAGATGGCATCTTCCAACAGAAGGCTGTTTTACCTATGTTGAAAATCTGTTGTTTAGTGTAGCCACTTTAATCAATGATCTTCGCTAGATCTTCTGGATAACTTGTTGGAGCTTCTACATCAGCACTTGCTGCTTCACCTTGCACTTTTACGTTATGGAGATAGCTTCCTTTCCTTAAACCTCATGGTCCAACCTGTGCTAGTTTCAAACTCTTCTTCTTCAGCTTCTTCACCTCAGCCTTCGTAGAATCAAAAGAGTTAGGGCCTTGCTCTGGATTACATTTGGCTTAAGGGAATGTTGTAGCTGGTTTGATTTTCTATCCAGATTACTTAAACTTTCTCCATATCAGCAAGGCTGTTTTGCTTTCTCATCCTTTGTGTGTTCACTGGAGTAGCACTTTAAATTTCCTTCAAGAACTTTTTCTTTGCATTCACGACTTGGCTGAATGTTTGGCACAAGAGGCCTGCTTTTTGGCTTATTTCAGCTTTCAACATGCCTTCCTTACTATGTTTAATCATTTCTAGCTTTTGATTTAGAGTCAGAGGTGTGCAACTCTCCTTTTCACTTGAACACTTAGAGACCATTAATTGGTCTAATTGCAATATTGTGTCTCACAGAATCGGGAAGCCCAAAGAAAGGGGAAAGGCAGAGGAGTGGCCAGTCAGTGGAGTAAGCAGAACACACACACGTTTGTCAATTAAAGTTGCCATCCTATATGGGCAAGATTGTGGTGCCTCAAAACAATAGTAACGTCAAAGATCACTGATCACAGATACATAACAGATACAATATAATAACAATGAAAAAGTTTGAAATAGTGCATGAATTACCAAAGTGTGACACAGAGACACAAAATGAGCACATGCTTTTGGGAAAATGGCATCGATAGACTTCAACAAAGGGTGGTCACAAACCTTCAATTTGGAAGAAGCAAAATATCTATAAAGAACAATAAAACGAGCTATGCCTGTACATCAAGGGACAGAAGACAATAAAGCAACTTCTTTAAAATTCTGAAAGAAAAAAGTTTCAGTCCAGAATACTATATAGAGGTAAAATATTATTTATTTGTTACCAGCCCATCTACACTGCAAAAAAAAAAAAAAAAAAATGCTAAAAGAGGTTCTTCCAGCTGAAGAAAATAAATTCCAGATGAAACGTGAACATATGGGAAGTAATAAAGAATAAAAGAAATGCTAAATAAATGAGTGAATTAAAAAGAACAGTGTGTTTTTTATTTTTGAAATTTCCTTAAAAGGTTGTTTAAAGCAAAAGTAATAATATTTTAAGTTGTAATTGATAATACACATAGAAATATAAGACATAGCAACAAGAGCACAAAAGAGGAAGCAAGTAAATAGAATTACGCTATGGTTGAGATAGTACAGCATGAATTTGGAAGTAAAAGTGGAAACTGAAAGGCCTGAAATATAAAATGATACAATATGAACACTCACTAGGCTTTGATAGGTGAAGGATGTGTATTGTTAGTACTAGCTCAACCAGTAAAGAAAATAATCAAAACAGTTATACCTATGAAGCCAATAGAGAACATAAATGTACATATAAAAAAAATTGATAAACGCAAAGATGACAAGAAAACATGACCATAGAAACAAAAACAAAATGGGTAAATGGAAAACAAATAGTATGATGGTACATTTAAACATGACTATGTAAAAAATTACATCAAATATATATATAAGAAACATCCCTATTGAGACAGAGAGATTGTCAAACTGAATGCAAACCAAGACCCAACTACTTACACATGACTATGTCAAAAATTATATTAGATGAATATATAATAAACATCCCTATTGAGATAGATTGTCAAACTGAATAGCAAACCAGGACCCAACTATATGCTTCCTACAAAAAAATAATAATAATTAAACATAAAGACACAGATAGGGTGAAAGTAAAAGATGAGAAAAGATGTAGCATGAAACCATTAGATATAAGAAAGCTGGTGCAGCTATATTTGCATAGGATGGATTAGACTTCAAAATCAATAGTATTACTAGAATTCAGGAAGAATATTTCATAGTGAGGAAAAGTGAAATTTATCAGTAAGAAATAACAGTTCTAAATGTGTATACAACTAAAAAATTGGGTTCAAAATACACGAAACAAAACCTGACAGAACTAAAAGGAAACATCAAAATATTCAAAAGCATACCTGCAGATATTTGACACACTTCTTTTAGTAATTAATAGAACAATTAAACAGCAACTCAGTAATAATGTAGACAATCTGAACAGTATTAACTAACCTGACCTAACTGACATTTATAGAATACAGCATTCACCACCTGCAAAACACACATTTCTCTCAAGTGCACATAAAATGTTCATCAAGATAGACCATATGCTAGCCCATAAAATATGTCTCAATAAATTTCAATGATGGAAATCCTTCAGAGTATGTTCTGTAACCGCAATGGAATTAAATTCAAAATCAATAACAAAGTATATATAGTAATTCCCAAAATATTTTGAAATTAAATAGCAGATCCATAAATGGGAAATCATTACAAAAATGAGAAGATATTTTATACAAAATATTAATAAGAATATGACATATCAAAATGTAAAGGATACAGCTAAAACATTGTATAAGAGGATGTTTATAGTCTTACGAGAGTATATTAGAAAGGAAAAGTTTAAAGTAAGTGACTTATATTTACACATTAGAAAACAAAAAGCAAGTTAAACAAAAAATAATTAGAAAGATCACATAATAAATATCGGAAGAGATATCAGAATCAACAATATACTAGCAATAGGGGAAATAACAAAGGCAAAGTGGGTTCTTTTAAAATGTTAAGAAAATTGATAAAACCTTTAAAATACTCATCAAGTAAAAAGGGAAGCCACAAGTTTTCAAAATTGGTATGAGAGATGTTATATCACTATAGATCCTAAAGATACTAAAAGTATAACAAATGAATAAAATAAAGAATGTTATACCAATAAACTTGATAACTTAAATGAAATTCACAAATCTCTTGAAAACATTTAGTAAAACTAACTGAAGAAAAAGTAAAATGGCAAATAGTCACACATTTATTAAGGATAACAAAGAGAAATTCTTCTGACAGATACAACTTGAGGGTTAGATGGTTTTTCTAGTGAATTTTATCAAACATTTAAGGAAATAATACTAATTTTACAAAAAATCTTTTAAGTACTAGAGAAGATAATACTTTTCAATTCTTTTTATGAGGACAACATAACCCTGATAACAAAACCAAAGACATTACAAGAAAATAAAACTACAGATCATTGTTCATCATGAATATATATGCAAAAATCCTCAACAAAACATTAGCAAATAGAAGTCAGCAATATATATCAAAGACAAGACTTCATGATGCAGTGGGATTTATCCCAGAAATGCAAGGTTATTTAAACATTCAGAAATCAATCAACGTGTTTCACCATATTAGCAGAACAAAGGAGAACAACCAAATGAACATCTTGGTACTTCCTGAAAAACCACTGGATAAATATCAAACACTTACATATATGAACTCAGGAAACTAGAAATAGAAGGGAATTTTTTCTAACTTGATAATGGACATACATTAAAAAAATAACTTAGAGTTAATCATACTTAATGATCAGAAACTGAACACTAAGAGCAAGAATCAGGCAAGAATAACCATTCTTGTGAATTCTATTTTATATTGTACTGGAGATCTGGTCTGGCCAATACAATGAGCCAAGAAATAAAAATCATAAATATTGAAAAGGAGTAACACTGTTGGTATTCTTAGATGACATGCTTACCTTGTTGAAAATATCAAGGAATCAAAAAACATTAGAATTAGTAAGTGAACTCAACAAGATCACAGAACATAAGATAAAGTATGATAATCACTGGTAAATTGGATATCATCACAATTTAAAACTTATCTTCAAGAATAATTATTAAGAAAATGAAAAGTCATGCCATACCTACTGCAATAAAATATTCTGAAATCATATATGTATATAAGACAAACAACCAAATTAAATACAGACAAGAGACTTCTACAGATACTTCAGAAAAAAAGATATGACTAATAAGAATATGAATTGAAATAGTATTTCAATTTTGGTTCTAATGTGCATTTTCAAGATGAAACATTGTTTCATCAATTCTGGTTCTAGTGTGCCAAAATTATGCGGTTCTAATGTGGTTCAATAAAACATTGTTTCATTTGATTTTAGTCCCTTTTTTATATAGTGGTAAACAGCTTTCATTTTTAGTCTCTTTTTTTAGAATACTTTAAGTTCTGGGATATATGTGCAGAATGTGCAGGTTTGTTACATAGATACACATGTGCCATGGTGGTTTGCTTCACCCGTCAACCCATCATCTACATTAGGTATTGGTTTTAATGTGCATTTTCATCATAAAAATGTTTATGTTTCATGATGAAATTTCACATTGGAACCAAAAATGAAATAACATTTAACATCCACTAGAGTAACAAAAATTGAAAGCATAACAATTCTAAGTTTTGACAAAGATGTAGAGCAAATTGAGCTCTCATGAAATTCTAGTGGGCTTACAAAATTGTGCAACTACTTTGGAAAGGAATTTGGCAGTTAAGATAAACATATACTTATCACATGATTTGGCAGTTCCACTCCTAAGTATTTACCCAAGAGAAATGAAAATATATGTCTACCAAAAAATTCAAGTATGTTCATAACACCTTTATTTATACTAGCACCAAGCTGGAAATAAACTAAGTGTATATCAACAGGGAAATGAATTTTTAAAAACTACAGAATGACCATAAAGAGGCATCATAGTCAACAACAAAAAGAAACAAAATAACTGCTATAAACAGCAATGTGGATGATTTTTTAAAATATATGTTAATCAAAATAAGTCAGACAAGTTCTAGGATAGGAAAACAAGTTCTAGAGCAAGAAAGTCCATGGTCTTTTGGTGCCAAGAGGGAGGTGGAGTCATAGATTGCAAAGGAACACAAGAGAAACTTCTGGAACAATAGAAATGTGTGTTTTGAGTGATGTAATGGTAATCTAGGGGCATGCATTTGTCAAAACTCATTCAACTATACACTTAAATGTATATATTTGTATAAAAATTGTAGCTTAGCAAAGTTTATTTAAAAAGAAAGAATCATTCTAGCAGGTTTGTTGAAAATAAATAATCAGAGGGCAAGGGTAGAAAGAAACATGTCACGAGGCACACAATAATGAGATGGAACTTAGTTTACATCTTTTGTGGGGAACAGGAGAAAAATGTTTCTGTTACTGGAATTCTCCATTCCCAGATAACAACTGATAAGAATGAAAGACCCCTTCTAAGACCTCAGTCTAGCCCTTGGTAGAACAGCCATTGTTAAGTTTCTCATTAGAAATACGAAGCTGACAGGGAAAGGGTAAAAAGTTCCCACACTTTTATTCTAGTAGGCACTCAAGTGGAAGCAGGGAAGAAGCAAATATTATTTAGAACATTAATATGGCCCATTGGGCTCAAGAGAAGAAGAACACTATTTCCTGCCTAAGTTATGAGGCCGTATGGATGTATTTCCTTTTTCTTTCTATCTTTTCTTTTTTTTTTCCTGACAGGTCAAAAAAAAGAGGAAGACAGTCAGGGTCTCCCTCTGTCACCCAGACTGGAGTGCAGTGTTGCAGTCATGGCTCGCTTCAACCTCAGACTCCTGGGCTCAAGCAATCCTCCCACCTCCGCCTCTTGGAGTAACTGGGACCACAAGCACAAGGTGCTGTGCATGCTGGTCATGAGCACTTAGCCTCAGCTATCTTTGCAAAGTGCTAGGATTACAAGCATGAGCCACTGTGCCCAGTCTCTTATATTTCCTTTTTCAATATGAGTTTAGATTAAGTTGTTCTGGAGAATGGGAGAGCTACGAACTTAACGTGTTTAATGTTAAAGAAACAGGTATTCTTGCATCTCAAGATGGAGGAGCACTGCAGAATTGAGAGACTACTAACCTGGAGACCCCAGTAGTCCTGCAGAACCCCTAACCTGGGGGACTCCATCAGCCCTGCATCAGAGTTTTCCCCACTCCCATTCATCCTTCTTCTACGGGTAGTAAGACTGTATAGTCACCAGTGACCCTGTCTCCCAAAGTCCAGACCAAATAGCCTAGATTTGTACATTTAGTGTGGAAATGGGAATATTTCCAAGTATTTAATTTCCTCTGAGCTTTGACATGAGCATTCTAGGGAAGTGGGTTAAGATTTGTCAGGAGATGAGAAGAGAATTCTTTAAAGAACCCTGATGCTCAGATCAGGGTTAACAAATGACCTGATACCTTGGGGAGCTCACTTTGGACTCCAGGGTAAGGCATATTTAGCAAGAACTTTAAGTGTATCCTCCTGCCCTACAATTCCCATTGCAAACCGCTGCAAATCTTCAGTGCATAACTATGTAAAGTCCTGCAAAGTTTGTTGGGTGATCTTGGGGAAGCTGAAGGCACAAACTCATAAAGAAGTCTACCCCTTCTGAACTTCACGTGTCCTCTGATAGGGGACTAGAGTAGATCTAATAGGGTGTCTTGGATTACATGAGTATCATTGCTAACTCAGCAAACCTGAAAGGAAAAAGGATTAAAGAGAGAGAAGTAGAAAGCATGAAAGCAAAGTGACAGAATGTAAGGAACAAAAAGAGGGAAGAAACATATTCCCAGGCAATAAAAACCAAGGGTGATGAATATATATTGTGCACTACAATGCGCCTGTACTGTTCCAAGGCCTCAGGGCATAAGGGTCCTTTTAGTTTTCACAATTCCCTTAGAAATAGGTATTATCATTCTACTGATAACGAAACTGACGTTCAGAGGGTTCTAATAAATTGCCAGAGGCTATATAACTTGTAAGTGGTTACTTGGAGTCAGAACTAAAATTCAAGCTTGAATGACTCTGAAATAATAATTAAAACAAAAAAAGAAAGAAGGTTACAGAATTGGAAGGGGAAATGAACTGAAACAAAGCAGAAAAGAGGGGACAATTTCTGTGACATTAGCTCAGTAGTACAATGAAACTTCAGAGAAGGGCAGCTGCTCACTCGTCGTTGACATTGTATTTAGCTAGCTCTTCCACATTATCCTGATTTGATCATTACACAATGTGTACATGGATCAAAATACTACATTGTCCCCCAGAAACAGGTAGAATTATTATGTTTCAATTAAAAATAAAAATTTTTTTAAAAAGATCCTTCACTCTTAAATCTTCGACTAGCTAAAGCATTTTTAAAAAAAATATCTAGGTTCTCAAAGTATGGTGCCAGATCAACAGCATAGGCATCATCTTCACCTCGGAATTTGTTAGAAATGGACATTCTTAGGTCCAATCCCAGACCAACTAAATCAGAAACTCTGGAAGTGGGATTCAACCGGTATGTTTTTTTGTTTTACTTAGTTTTGTTTTGGCATAAAACAACACAGACTGCTTATCTTGCAGTTCTGTAGGTTAGGAGTCTGACATGAGTCTCACTTGGCTAAAATCAAGGTGTCCACAGGGCTGCGTTCCTTTCTAGAGGCTCTAGGCAATCATGTGTTTTCCTGTTTTTCTATGTCTAAAGGCCAGCCTGCTCTCTTTGTCTCATGGCCCTTCCCTCCATCTTCAGTGCCCGCACGGCAGGCCAAATCCTTTCCATATCTTATCATTTTGACCAATGCCTTCCTCTTCCACTTTTGAGAAACCTTGAGATTACACTGGGCCCACTCAGCTAATCCAGAATAATCTCCCTATTTTAAGGTCAGCTGATTAGCAGGCTTCCATCTGCAACTTCAATACCCCTGTCATAAAAGATAACATATCCTCTGGTTCTTCATGTTGGGGTATGGACAGCTTCAGCAACTGTGACTTCACAAGCCCTGCAGGTGCTGCTGGCGGCTCTAAAGTTTGAGAGCAAATGCAGTAGGCCACAGCATTTGCCATCGGTTTGGACTCCCGGTTTCCCCACATCACACACATTATTAAAATACCAGGTCCCAGGATCTGAAAGAAATTAGACCACTGCTAACAGCGCTGTGTACAAATGACAATTTTATTAGGGTAAAATCTCAACCAACAGAGACTGCAATGAACTTTTCCAAGCTATTGAAGCTTGTCACCTTCAGAAATATCATCATTAAGAACCTGGATGGTATTCAAGAGCTAATATAATTTACTAAGAACCTATTAAACAAGGCAGGCCTGTGGAGTTGCTCTGCCACATGAGCATTTTTTACTGTAATGATTAAGCTGAGAAAGAAAAGGAACCAGCTCTCCTATCCGAATAGTTTAGCTGAGAGAGGTCTTTTCTCAGATACTTCTATATCCATGACAAAAAGCTTACACCTACAATAACGGACCTTGGTTCTTGGGTCCCTGAATGTTCCTTTATTCTTCTAATCTTAGAAATAACAGAATTTGGATATAGGAGTAGTAGATTGAATTCACTGATGATACTCTATCTCGGTGGAAATGTTTTGCCAAAGATGCTGCGCACACATTTTCAACAATGAGATTTTCCTGATATATTCTTTTATACTTTCTTTCCTTTTTCCCCCCAAAACTTGCATCTGACCTTACATTCACCTTGATATTTAGTTGATGCCGACTGGCTTTCTTCTTTCTTCCTTTCCTCCTTTTTTAATATACAGTGTTCATAAGAACGTGTTTTAAGAGTTACACGTGAGCAAAAAGGTTAGTAGAGCCAAATTAAACCAAATTACAAGTAACAAAAGAGGAAATAAAATATTTCATTAAAATGATACATTCTTATTATGTATGATCATGTATTTAACCTACGACTCACTATACATCAGAAGTGTGTTATTGCTATTCGTATTTGGGGTAGGAGAATAATGAAAATATTTCATTCTGTAAAAGTAAAGTGGTTTTATGAAAAAATTTGAACGGAAAACAGTAAAATCGAAAAGCAAACCTGATAACCTCTAAAATAATGTTAGGCTGCGAGGGTTGAGGGGTGGTGATGCTTGAAAGAGATAAGGAAAGAAATAGATACGAGCAAGAAAAAATAAATTCCCATTTTCTGGCAGTAGGTCTGAGTTTGTGAGGGATCAAGTCACCCAGGGGCTTCGTGTTATAGCAAAACAGGGTTTACTACAGCAGGGGAAGAAACAAACAATAGAACACCTATAGTCAACACATTCACCATTGTGGAAGAAGGCAGCTACAGATAGAAAATGTGTTAAAATAAAGCAAGAAGGGAGGGATGACAGTCTTAAGGGGATTCAGAAGCATGGTAGCCAGAAGCTGCAGACCAAATGAAGGTGCCACACTGAATTCACCCCAAACAAAGCAAAGGTGTCTTGACTAAGCCCACTGCTCCTTCTCAAACCCTGTGGGCTTCCTTTTCTCTGTGCACACTGGAATGGCCTGGAAAGTCTGTATTTCCGTAGTGTGCCTGCAGATTTCTTTTTATTCATAAATTGAAGCAAAAAGAGCACACACAAAATAGTTAAAGTAACCATAATACAACCATATTAAAGGTGTTTAGGGGTTATGGGATGTGTGCAAGACACATAAACACACACAATGTCCACACACCTTGACTAAAATCGAGCACTGTATGAATCACACCAAGCATGTTAAGCACAGGTAAGGTATATTGCCTTCATTTGTTCACTTTAAATGACTAGAGTATAATTCACTCCGAAGTTGCTATGAAGAAGAAATGAGGATAGATTAACCTTTCGGTGCCACACCTGGTCTCCGGATTTCCCAACGTGTTAATGAATTTCCTGAGATGGGATTGTCAGAGCTGCTGGCAGTACATTAATCTGGGAAAGCACGAAGCAATACATCCTCCAAACTCAAAGGTGGGTGAACCAATTTAGAAAATGTTAAATCAAATCCAAGCCATTCCCTAAAGACAGTTCCAACCTGTAAAGCCCAAAGACATCTGGAAAAGTCACTCTGGCACAGCTCACTCTAAGTCACTGCTGAGTTTCTAACTTCATGTCTTTATCTGTGTCCAGGAAATAAGGTCGATGCCCCTGTACCTCCTGAAATATCTTCTGGAGTAAAGACACTTGTCAGGAGACCTATAAAAATAACAACGAGCCATCTCTCAAATGCACCCACCCATAGCTCAACACCACCTATTCTCTTCTGTGTTTCTGCCCAGATACATATGTTTGAAATGAAAGGACTGACAATAGAGAAGAATCTTTTTTTGAGAGGAATATTTTTAAAGGAGATATTTTGTCGTTAGAAGTAACATACTGAGGGTGAAAATCCACTGGGAAGTAAGCATATAAAATAATTTTAAGAGATCATTTTAGTGGTGGAGTTAACAAAATGTTTTAAAACAAGGTTGGTAAAAATGATGAGTAGATGAGAAGAAGAGTAGGGATATACAGAGGACTTTCATTCTAAAAATGTTTCCTGGATTCTTAGGAGAGACATTGACAAGACGGCCAACTAGAGTTGAATGACACTTGTCCCCCATACAAAAGGAATCAGAACAAAAACTAAACAACTATAATTTGACTGCAGTAACTGAGGAAGTATGCTGAAGAGCACTGGGGAGTGGTGAATTTCCCGTAGAGCATGAAAACATAATAAAATGAGGAATATCCAGTGCTGTAACTGTGCTACTATGTAAATCTCTCAGTCCTCTAATATGAAGGTTAAATGTTTCAAAAATAGTCAAAACAACAACAGCTACAGCTAGTGGCTAAGGAACAGATAATTGATAAAGATGTAAATTAAGTAATAAAAATATAAGTTGTGGGCTATAGGGGAAAAGTCTAGGGTAGTACTTTTATGTAACCGAAGTTAAGTTGTAATCAGCTTAAAATAGTCTATAGTACTACAAAACTCTTTTTGCTAGCTCCTGGTAACCACAAAGCAAGAAATTACAACACATACACAACCAAGAAAGAGAAAGGAAACAAAGCTTAGAACCACAGAAAATCACCAAACCCAACAGTAAACAACAAGAAAGAAGGGAACAAAGGATCTATAAACCAATCGGAAAACAATTAACAAAATGTCAGGAGTACATTCGTACCTATCAACAATGTTCATTGTAAACTGATTAATTTTTTCAATTAAAAGATAGAGAGTGGTTGACTGGATAAAAGAAAAAAAGAAGCAAGCCCACCTCTGTGCCACCTATAAGAGACTTACGTCATCACTAAAGATAAACATACACTGAAAGTAAAAGGATGAAAAAGGATATTCCATGCAAGAAAAACCAAAAGCAAGCAGAAGTAGTCATACTTAGATAAACTGGACTTTAAGTCAAAAACTGTAAAAAGAAACAAACAGGGTCATTATATAAGGACAAAGGAATCAATTTAACAAGAAGATATAACAATTGTAACTATATATGCACTCAACACCAGAGCACCCAAATATATAAAAGAAATATTATTATATCTAAAGGAAGACATAGACTATAATACAATACAGTCTATTTGTAGTAGGATACTTCAACGCCCCTACTTTCAACAATGGACAAATCATCTTAACAGAAAATCAACAAAGAAACGTTGGGCTTTAACTGCTCCATAGACCAAATGGACTTAACCTTCATTCCAACAGCTGCAGAATACACATCCTTCTTAACTACACATGAAACATTCTCTACGATGAATTATATGTTAGGCCACAAAACAAGCCTCAACTAATTTAAGAAGACAGAGATCATATCAAGTATCTTTTCTAACCACAATGGTATAAAACTGGATATTAACAATAATAAAACTTCAGAAACTTTACAAATACATGAAACCTAAGGAACATGCTCCTAAATAACCAAAGGTTCAGTGAAGAAGCTAAAAGGATAATTAACAGTTTTTTGAGACAAACAAGAATGGAAATACATAATGTTATAACTTATGAGATCCAGCAAAAGCAGTTATAAGGGGGAATTTTATAGCAATAAGCAGGTGCATCAAAAAAAGAAGAAAAATTTCTAATAAGCAACCTAATGTATGCCTCAAAGAACTAGAAAAACAAGAACTAAACCTAAAATTGATAGAAGATAGCTCAGAGCAGAAATAAAAGACAGAGACTAGAAAAACAGCTCAAAAGATCAATGAAATGGAGAGTTGGTTTTCAGAAAGATAAATTCACAAACCTTTAGCTAGATTAAGAAAAAAATGAGAAGATGCAAATAAAGAAAATGAGAGATGAAAAAACATATTACAGCTGACAGAAATACAAAGATCATGAGAAATTATTATGAAGAACTATATACTAACAAATATGATAACCTAGAAAAAATAAATAAATTCCTGCACAGAAACAACCTACCTGGGTTAAATTATACATAAACAGAAAACCTGAACAGACCAATAATGAGGAACAAAATTGCATCTATAATAAAAAGTCTTCCAACAACAACAACAAAAAAAGCCAAGGACTTGATGTTTTCACTACTGAATTTTACCAAACCTTTAAAGAAGAAATAATACCAATTTTCCTCAAATTATTCCAGAAAATTGAAGAGGATGGAATACTTCCATACTCATTTTACCAGGCCAGCATTATCCTGATACCAAAACCAGATAACAACACAAGAAAATAAAGAAAACCACAAGCTAGTATCCTTGATGAACATACATGCAAAAATCCTCAACAAAATACTGGCAAATTGAATTCATCATCAGCTTTAAAAGGTCATTCACTATTATCAGCAGGATTCATACCAGAGAAGCAAGGATGGTTCAATATATGCAAATTAATAAATGTGATAACCCATGTTAACATAAAAAAGATTTTTAAAATATATAATAATTTGAATAGATGCAAAAATGCATTTGAAAAAATCCAACATCCCTTCATGACAAAATCTCTCAACATATTAGGGATAGAATGTACGTACCTCAACACAATAAAGGCAATATGTGGCAGACTCACAGCTAACATCAAACTGAATGAGGAAAAGCTGAAAGCTTTTCCTTTAAAATAAGAAACAAGACAAGCATGCCCATTTTCACCACTTTTATTCAACATAATACTGTAAGTCCTGGCCAGAGCAGTAAGACAAGAGAAAGAAATGAAAGGTATCCAAATTGGATAGGAAGAAGTCAAATTGTCCCTTTTTGCAGATTACATAATTTTACATATAGAAAACCTTAAAGTTTTTTAAAAAAAAAAAACTGTTAAAACTAGTAAATGAGTTTAGTAAAGTTGCAAGATACAAAATCAACATACAAAAATCAGTATTGTTTCTATACTAGCTAATAGTGAACTTATCTATAAAAAAAATCAAGAAAACAATTCCACTTACAGCTGCTACAAAAGAAAATAAGATACCAAGGAATAAACTAACCAAGAAGATAAAAGATCTCAGGGGGAGGAGCCAAGATGACCGAATAGGAACAGCTCCGGTCTACAGCTCCCAGCATGAGCGACACAGAAGACGGGTGATTTCTGCATTTCCATCTGAGGTACCAGGTTCATCTCACTAGGCAGTGTCAGACAGTGGGCGCAGGTCAGTGGGTGCGTGCACCGTGCTCGAGCTGAAGCAGGCTGAGGCATTGCCTCACTCGGGAAGCACAAGGGGTCAGGGAGTTCCCTTTCCTAGTCAAAGAAAGGGGTGATAGACGGCACTTGGAAAATCGGGTCACTCCCAGCCGAATACTACGCTTTTCCGACGGGCTTAAAAAACGGCGCACCACGAGATTATATCCCGCATCTGGCTCGGAGGGTCCTACGACCACGGAGTCTCACTGATTGCTAGCACAGCAGTCTGAGATCAAACTGCAAGGCAGCAGCGAGGCTGGGGGAGGGGCGCCCACCATTGCCCAGTCTTGCTTGGGTAAACAAAGCAGCTGGGAAGCTCGAACTAGGTGGAGCCCACCACAGCTCAAGGAGGCCTGCCTGCCTCTGTAGGCTCCACCTCTGGGGGCAGGGCACAGACAAACAAAAACACAGCAGTAACCTCTGCAGACTTAAATGTCTCTGTTTGACAGCTTTGAAGAGAGCAGTGGTTCTCCCAGTACGCAGCTGGAGATCTGAGAAGGGGCAGACTACCTCCTCAAGTGGGTCCCTGACCCCTGACCCCCAAGCAGCCTAACTGGGAGGCACCCTCCAGCAGGGGCACACTGACACCTCACACGGCAGGGTACTCCAACAGACCTGCAGCTGAGGGTCCTGTCTGTTAGAAGGAAAACTAACAAACAGAAAGGACATCCACACCAAAAACCCATCTGTACATCACCATCATCAAAGACCAAAAGTAGATAAAACCACAAAGATGGGGAAAAAACACAACAGAAAAACTGGAAACTCTAAAAAGCAGAGCGCCTCTCCTCCTCCAAAGGAATGCAGCTCCTCACCAGCAACGGAACAAAGCTGGATGGAGAATGACTTTGATGAGCTGAGAGAAGAAGGCTTCAGACGATCAAATTACTCTGAGCTACGGGAGGACATTCAAACCAAAGGCAAAGAAGTTGAAAACTTTGAAAAAAATTTAGAAGAATGTATAACTAGAATAACCAATACAGAGAAGTGCTTAAAGGAGCTGATGGAGCTGAAAACCAAGGCTCGAGAACTACGTGAAGAATGCAGAAGCCTCAGGAGCCGATGCAATCAACTGGAAGAAAGGGTATCAGCAATCGAAGATGAAATGAATGAAATGAAGCGAGAAGGGAAGTTTAGAGAAAAAAGAATAAAAAGAAATGAGCAAAGCCTCCAAGAAATATGGGACTATGTGAAAAGACCAAATCTACGTCTGATTGGTGTACCTGAAAGTGATGGGGAGAATGGAACCAAGTTGGAAAACACTCTGCAGGATATTATCCAGGAGAACTTCCCCAATCTAGCAAGGCAGGCCAACGTTCAGATTCAGGAAATACAGAGAACACCACAAAGATACTCCTCGAGAAGAGCAACTCCAAGACACATAATTGTCAGATTCACCAAAGTTGAAATGAAGGAAAAAATGTTAAGGGCAGCCAGAGAGAAAGGTCGGGTTACCCTCAAAGGGAAGCCCATCAGACTAACAGTGGATCTCTCGGCAGAAACCCTACAAGCCAGAAGAGAGTGGGGGCCAATATTCAATATTCTTAAAGGAAAGAATTTTCAACCCAGAATTTCATATCCAGCCAAACTAAGCTTCATAAGTGAAGGAGAAATAAAATACTTTACAGACAAGCAAATGCTGAGAGATTTTGTCACCACCAGGCCTGCCCTAAAAGAGCTCCTGAAGGAAGCGCTAAACATGGAAAGGAACAACCGGTACCAGCCGCTGCAAAATCATGCCAAAATGTAAAGACCATCGAGACTAGGAAGAAACTGCATCAACTAACGAGCAAAATAACCAGCTAACATCATAATGACAGGATCAGATTCACACATAACAATATTAACTTTAAATGTAAATGGACTAAATACTCCAATTAAAAGACACAGACTGCCAAATTGGATAAAGAGTCAAGACCCATCAGTGTGCTGTATTCAGGAAACCCATCTCACGTGCAGAGACACATATAGGCTCAAAATAAAAGGATGGAGGAAGATCTACCAAGCAAATGGAAAACAAAAAAAGGCAGGGGTTGCAATCCTAGTCTCTGATAAAACAGACTTTAAACCAACAAAGATCAAAAGAGACAAAGAAGACCATTACATAATGGTAAAGGGATCAATTCAACAAGAAGAGCTAACTATCCTAAATATATATGCACCCAATACAGGAGCACCCAGATTCATAAAGCAAGTCCTGAGTGACCTACAAAGAGACTTAGACTCCCACACATTAATAATGGGAGACTTTAACACCCCACTGTCAACATTAGACAGATCAACGAGACAGAAAGTCAACAAGGATACCCAGGAATTGAACTCAGCTCTGCACCAAGCAGACCTAATAGACATCTACAGAAATCTCCACCCCAAATCAACAGAATATACATTTTTTTCAGCACCCCACCACACCTATTCCAAAATTGACCACATACTTGGAAGTAAAGCTCTCCTCAGCAAATGTCAAAGAACAGAAATTATAACAAACTATCTCTCAGACCACAGTGCAATCAAACTAGAACTCAGGATTAAGAATCTCACTCAAAACCGCTCAACTACATGGAAACTGAACAACCTGATCCTGAATGACTACTGGGTACGTAATGAAATGAAGGCGAAATAAAGATGTTCTTTGAAACCAACGAGAACAAAGACACAACATACCAGAATCTCTGGGACACATTCAAAGCAGTGTGTAGAGGGAAATTTATAGCACTAAATGCCCACAAGAGAAAGCAGGAAAGATCCAAAATTGACACCCTAACATCACAATTAAAAGAACTAGAAAAGCAAGAGCAAACACATTCAAAAGCTAGCAGAAGGCAAGAAATAACTAAAATGAGAGCAGAACTGAAGGAAATAGAGACACAAAAAACCCTTCAAAAAATTAATGAATCCAGGAGCTGGTTTTTTGAAAGGATCAACAAAATTGATAGACCGCTAGCAAGACTAATAAAGAAAAAAAGAGAGAAGAATCAAATAGACGCAATAAAAAATGATAAAGGGGATATCACCACCGATCCCACAGAAATACAAACTACCATCAGAGAATACTACAAACACCTCTACGCAAATAAACTAGAAAATCTAGAAGAAATGGATAAATTCCTTGACACATACACTCTCCCAAGACTAAACCAGGAAGAAGTTGAATCTCTGAATAGACCAATAACAGGATCTGAAATTGTGGCAATAATCAATAGCTTACCAACCAAAAAGAATCCAGGACCAGATGGATTCACAGCCGAATTCTACCAGAGGTACAAGGAGGAACTGGTACCATTCCTTCTGAAACTATTCCAATCAACAGAAAAAGAGGGAATCCTCCCTAACTCATTTTATGAGGCCAGCATCATTCTCATACCAAAGCCTGGCAGAGACACAACCACAAAAGAGAATTTTAGACCAATATCCTTGATGAACATTGATGCAAAAATCCTCAATAAAATACTGGCTAACCAAATCCAGCAGCACATCAAAAAGCTTATCCACCATGATCAAGTGGGCTTCATCCCTGGGATGCAAGGCTGGTTCAATATACGCAAATCAATAAATGTAATCCAGCATATGAACAGAGCCAAAGACAAAAACCACATCATTATCTCAATAGATGCAGAAAAAGCCTTTGACAAAATTCAACAACCCTTCATGCTAAATACTCTCAAAAAATTAGGTATTGATGGGACGTATTTCAAAATAATAAGAGCGGCCGGGCGCGGTGGCTCACGCCTGTAATCCCAGCACTTTGGGAGGCCGAGGCGGGCGGATCATGAGGTCAGGAGATCGAGACCATCCTGGCTAACACAGTGAAACCCCGTCTCTACTAAAAATACAAAAGATTAGCCGGGCATGGTGGCGGGCGCCTGTAGTCCCAGCTACTCGGGAGGCTGAGGCAGGAGAATGGCGTGAACCCGGGAGGTAGAGCTTGCAGTGAGCCGAGATCACGCCACTGCACTCCAGCCTGGGTGACAGAGCGAGACTCCGTCTCAAAAAAAAAAAAGAAAAGGAAGTCAGTATATGGAAAAGATATCTGCACTCCCAGGGAGATTACAGCACTATGCACAATAGCCAAGATATGGAATCAACCTAGTGTCCACTGATGGATGAACAGATAAAGACAACATGGTATATATACACAATGGAATACTATTTAGTCATAAGTAAATAAAATCCTGTTATTTGCAACAATATAAATGACATTAGAGGACATTATGTTAAATGGAATAAGCCAGACTCATGTGTGGAATCTACAAAACTTTGATTTCAAAGAAGTAGAGAGTAGGAGAGTGGTTACTAGAGACTGGAAACGGGATGAGGGAAGGATGGGGAGAAGCTGGTCAATGAGTACAGAGTTATAATTACCTAGGAGGAATGAGTCTCTATTACTATAATTTTACCATATCCAGAATGTTTTTCAAATCGAATTACATAATACTGATAGAGGCAAGAGGCAGAGACATTCTAGGCAGACAGGGGCAGGTCCTGACGAAACCCCACATTCAGGCAAAAGAAGCCTGAAACCCAGGGCCCAAAGTGAGAACTTCTCTCCCTGTTTGCTTCACTCTCTCCCGATTAGTTCTTTCTGAATAATGTCTTTTACCAATCAAACGTTGCCTTTTCCAAAACTACCTAAGGCCTGCCTCATCCCCCATCCTGCGACTGTAAAGACCCCAGATTCAACAGGTAGAGACAGAGAAGCAGCTTGACTGGAGAGAGATGACTTGACTTCAGAGGGACAGCTGGACTTCGGAGGAGAGACAGCTTAACATCAGAGAGACAGCTTGACAACAGAGAGATGGCCGGACTTCAGAGGAAGATTACCTCCTGTCCCATTCCCTCTCCAGCTCCCCTCTCCACTAAGAGCCATTTCCTATCGCTTAATAAATTCTCTGCCTTCACCATCCTTCAAGTGTCCAGGCAACTCTTTCTTCTTGGATGCCAGACAAGAGCTAGGGACCCGCCGAGTGCAGGTACCCACACTGACCCTTTGCTCTTGCTGGTGGGAGGCAGCCACCCCATGTGACGGGGCAAGGGGCCCACTGGGCTGATATCACACCACTGTCCATGGACGGTAGAGCTAAGAAAGCATTATAACATGCCCTCTGGGCTTCGGGGGTCACAGGCACCCCAACCTGGGTGCCGCTGCAGGCCCACACAGCGCCTGCTCTTGCTCGCATTCAAAGCAGCTGGCCACATACCACACTTACTCACTCATGTGCTCCCTCCAGCAAGGGGTTGAGCGCCACAGGTCAAGTAAATGGGGCACTCCAGTCACAAGTCCGATGAAGGGGTCGAGAAAAATGTTGCATCAATATGTACCCTTTTGTGATTGGCTTTTTTCACTCAGCACAATTCTCTGGAGATTCATCAAAGTTGTTACTTGTATCTACAGCTTGTTCTGTTTTGTGGCTGAGTAGTATTTCCATAGTATGATGGTACCACAAATTGTTGAATTTATTCACTTATTTAAAGACATCTGGATTTTTTCCAGTTTGGGGCTACTACAACATACAACTACAATGTGATATAGTAATTGCACTCCTAGTCATTTATCCCCCCAAATGAAGGCTTATTGTTCACATAAAACTTATTGTGCACATACAAAACTGTTTATGGAAGTTCTATTTGCAGTAGCCCCAAACTGGAAACAAACCTGATGTCCTTCAAGAGGTGAATTTTACTTCCAATTATTTCTTTATTCTTGTAATATCTTTTTTATCAATGCTCTGCAGGCTTTTTTTTATTACTCATGATTAAATGAGTTGGAATTTTATGGACCAATATTTGCAAAGAATTTCCATAGGTGGGGAGGAACAAGTGTAGTGCTCCAGGCTAGCTGGGTTTTGCATTGCAGAGATTCTCTTTTCTTCAGCTGCCACAAAGCAAGACAGTTTTTCCAAATAATACGGGTCTGTGGGATTTTGTATGTGGCAGAGTCTTTTCTGCTTCTGTGAATCTAATTCTTTCTCTCAGGTGTTTTCTCTCTCTCTCCCTCTCCCACTCCCCCTGCCCTGCTACCCCTACCCCAAATCCCCTGGCTTCTCTTGCCTTACTCCTAATGTTTCTTGCATGAAATTAAACTTGCTTTTGCATCCTTTACAAATTATTTTACATTCTCTTTTCTAGTTCTCAGAAGATGGAGTTTGTGTTTTTGTTTTCCCATCTCTTCGTTGCTTGCTTTTGGTTGGTTTCTTGGAGAAGATGGGGATTAATAAATTTGTGGAGTCATCATCCTGGAAGTTCTCCACTAGAAATTATGCATCTTCCTGTTAAAAGAGACCATATCGATTGTATAAGACAGCCACTCAATTGATGCTTGAATCCAGCACTGTTTTATTCATTTCCATAACGTGGGCACTGCAGAAATGTGACAGCCTAGGGTAAGATTAAGCTGGGTGCCACTGAAAAAGCTCTGGGCCAAGAAAATGACAGATCTGGTTTTTAGTCTTAGCTCTACTACTGTATGAAGAAGAGCAAGACAGTTATCTGTGTGAGCCTTCAATTCTCCAACTGAATTGTTTGAGATGATCACTACCAGTCCCCCTCTTTGGAAAGGCCAGCAGTTTTTGTAAATATTATGACAGATTTGAAGCACAACAGACTTCAGGAAATATCAACCTAGCTTGTACAGATTACACTATATGTAAAAATAAATAATTTATGCTAAGCCAAACTTCTGAAGGAGTCCTCAATCATTACCCTTTATGCCCTTCATTATATATCTTGTTAGGCTCAAATTTTTAATTAGAGTTTTTCAACAAACATAATTTGTAACTGTGGGGAAATGTTTTCCTTTTTGCCTATACTTGGCATTTTAATTATTAAATGCTTTTTTAAGTTAAATTTTGAGTGCACAAGTCATGCCACTGTCTAATAATTTAATTTGGAAAACAAATTATATGTAATTTCCTTGACAATCTGAAATCTGTAAACCACTAAAAGGGGGCCAACTCATTGAACAGCACGATTATTAACGCTTATAAAAAATAATTATATTTTCCATTGGAAATGTCTAAAACTCCAAGATGATTCTTCATCTCTCTTTTTGCTTACTGACATTAGGAAGATAGGGCAAATTTGCTTCACTTGAAAAAAAAAACTGAAAATTTTTCTAGTGATTAAATCCCATTGAAAAACTGACGGTTCTAAGATCAAATCTATAAAAAGAATTGTCTTTTTTTATTATACTTTAAGTTCTGGGATTCATGCGCAGGTTTGTTACATAGGTATACATGTGCCATGGTGGTTTGCTGCACCCATAAGCCTGTCATCTACATTAGGTATTTCTCCTAATGCTAACCCTCCCCTAGCTTCTCACTCCTTGACAGGCCCCAGTGTGTGATGTTCCATTCCCTGTGTCCATGTGTTCTCATTGTTCAGCTCCCACTTATGAGTAAGAACATTTGGTGTTTGGTTTTCTCTTCTTGTGTTAGTTTGCTGAGAATGATGGTTTCCAGCTTCATCCATGTCTCTGCAAAGGACATGAACTCGTCCTTTTTATGGCTGCATAGTATTCCATGGTATGTATGTGCCACATTTTCTTTATCCAGTCTATCATTGATGGGAATTTGGATTGGTTCCGAGTCTTTGCTATTGTGAAGAGTGCTGCAATAAACATACGTATGCATGTGTCTTTATAGTAGAATTATTTATAATCCTTTGGATATATACCCAGTAATGGGATTGCTGGATCAAATGGTATTTCTGGTTCTAGATCCTTGAGGAATTGCCACATTGTCTTCCTCAATGGTGGAACTAATTTACACTCCCACAAACAGTGTAAAAGCATTCCTATTTCTCCACATCCTCTCCAGCATCTGTTGTTTCCTGACTTTTTAATGATCACCATTCTAACTGGCGTGAGATGGTATCCACTGTAGTTTTGATTTGCATTTCTCTAATGACAAGTGATGATGAGCTTTTCTCATATGTTTGTTGGCCACATAAATGTCTTATTTTGAGAAGTATCTGTTCATATCCTTTGTCCACTTTTTGATGGGGTCATTAGATTTTTCTTGTAAATTTGTTTAAGTTCTTTGTAGATTCTGGATGTCAGCCCTTTGTCAGATGGCTAGATTGCAAAAATTTTCTCCCATTCTGTAGGTTGCCTGCTCATTCTGATGATAGTTTCTTTTGCTGTGCAGAAGCTCTTTAGTTTAATTAGATCCTATTTGTCAATTTTGGCTTCTGTTGCCATTGCTTTTGGTGTTTTAATCATGAAGTATTTGCCCAATTGTCCTTAATAAAACTGCTGAAGTTAAGACATACAGTTGTAAATGTTCTGGATAAAAATGTGACTCTCCTAATGGAACTTATAGGTTTGGGGAAGTGGTAAGCTTACTTACTAGGGACAACTAAATTTTAGTATATATAACCAGAACATTAGTTACTAAATCCTATTAGTATCTAGTTTATATTTGGTTATCAGCTTATTGGCATCAAATATGACTTGTTATGAAATAAAAGACTGTTCGCTTTCATTTTACTTCTGATAAATAAAATGCTATGTCACATTCTCTTTGCAAATAAAAGGCCTCATACAAAATTTTAAAATGGAAGTATACTTGGTAAATATTCTTATCATGATGAATAAGTTAGCCTAAAACAAAAAAAAATGTAAAATTTAGCAGCCTGCTAATCTGATTGTTCATTTTAAAAATTCAACTCTGATTTATCTGTTTGACCAGTTTGCTTGACAAAACAGGTATGCAGCATAAACTACTGGGTAAGTGTTCCCCAGTTTTGTTTCTGCTACTTGCAACAACCTTCCAAAATAGATGTATTACAGGTTGAACATCCTTAATCCAGAAGTCTAAAATCCTGAATGCTCTATAATCCAAACCTTTCTGAGCACCAATATGATGCCACAAGTGGGAAGTCCCAGATCTGATCTCATGTAACTAGTTGAAATAAAAATGCAGACACACAATAAACAGCTTATTTGGCATCCCCAAGGGAAAAAGACCTTCCCAGCCTTGTTTAGCTGTGATATATCTTTTCTGAGCATGCCCAGATTCCCTCACACAAGCACACCACAAAGGGTGATAAAATGGCACATGTGCAGGCTGGACACACCAAGATCAGGGTCCTCACAATGCCTTGCATGGAGCCAAAACCTACAAGCATTATTTACTGTGGGTTCTTTTGTGTGTGCATATTATCTGCCCTGTGCTGTAAAGATAGCATCGAAAATATCTAAAATGCCTGCAGTTGCTACAGTAGGTAACAGTGATAAGAAAAAGAGAAGTATTTATATTTCTCTACTGCACAGAAAGTCAAGCTGTTGGAGAAACTGGATAGTAGTATAAGTGTGAAACATCCTACAAAAGACTATGGTGTTGGAATTACCACCATATATGACCTGAAGAAATAGAAGGATAAACTTTCGAAGTTCTATGCTGAAAATGATAAACAGAAGTTAATGAAAAATAGAAAATCACTGCATAAAGCTGAAAATGAAGATCTTAATCATGTATTGAAAGGGTGGTTCCATCAACTTCTCAGTGAACACATACCACTTAATGGTATGCTGATCATGAAACATGCAAAGATCAATCATGATGAACTAAAATCGAAGGGAACTGTGAATATTCAACAGGCAGGTTGCAGAAATTTAAGAAAAGACAAGGTATTAGATTTTAAAATATTTGTTATGATAAAGCTGATCACAATAATTTGCTGATCACAAAGCAGCAGATAAATTCTTTGACAAGTAAGCCAAGGACATTACTGATGAAAATCTGATGCCAGAACAAGTCTATAATGCTGATAAAACATCACTGTTTTGGTGTTATTGCCCTGCAGCAACACTGACTACAGCTGAAGAGACAAGAATTAATTAAGCCCTACAAGAATTAAGGATGCCAAAGACAGAATAACTGTGCTGGGATGTGCTAATGCAGCAGGCACACATAGGTGTCAACTTGCTGTGATAGGCAAAAGCTTGTGTCTTCACAGTTTTCAAGGAGTGAATTTCTTACCAATCCATTATTATGCTACCAAGAAGGCATGGATCACCAGGGACATTTCTTTTGAGAGCCTTCACAAACATTTTGAACCAGTGGCTCATGCTTACTGCAGGGAAATGGGACTAAACAATGACTGCAAAATTTTGTTATTCTTTGACAACTGCTCTGCTCATCCTCCAGCTCAAATTCTCATAAAAAATAATGTTTGTGCATGTATTAATACTTTCCCCCAAATGCAACTTTGTTCATTCAACCATGTGACTAAGATATTCCAAGGTCAGTAAAAAGTAAATATAAAAGCACTGCCTTGAGCAGTGTGCTACCAGCAGTGAACAATGTCGGTGTGGAAGGTTTTCAAAAGAAGTTTAGCATGAAAGACGCCATATATGAGGTTGCCAACACTTGGAATATAGTGACTGAAGACACAGTTGTGTACGCATAGCACAACCTCTATAATCTGTTACTATGTTCAATGACGATGAACAAGGTGGTGACTTTGAAGGATTCCATATGTCAAGTGAGAAAAAGTGACGTTTGACTTGCTTACATATGCAAAAAATATATCTTCAGAGTTCATTGGTAAGCTGGAAGAAATGAATATCAAAGAAGTTTTTACCATTGATAATGAGGCTCCAGTTGTTCATTCTTTGACCAATAGTAAAATAGCCAAAATGGTTCTGAATCAAGGTGATCATGATAATAGTGATGATGAAGATGGCATTGTTAACACTGCAGAAAAGGTGCCTGTAGACAATGGGGTGGAAATGTGTAACGGGCTTATTGGAGGACTAGAGCTTCACGCATTTATAATAGAACAAGAAATTATGTCAGTTTATCAAAAAGAGACTTACAAGATAAAAACTGTTTTTCGTTTTGTTTTGTTTTGTTTTTTGAGACAGGATCTTCCTTGTCACTCAGGCTGAAGTGCAGTGGTGTGATCATGGCTCACTGCAGCCTTGACCTCCCAAGTTTAAACAATTGTCCCACCCACACTCCACTATGCCCAGCTAATTTTTGTTTTTGTTTGTTTGTAGAGACAGGGCCTCCCTTTGTAGCGCAAGCTTTTCTTGCACTCCTGGGCTCAAGCAATCCTCCCACCTTGGCCTCCTAAAGTGCTGGGATTACAGGCATGAGCCACCACATATAACCCCTGCATAAAATGTTGTTAATGAGGCAGATGACTCTGGAGGAAACATTTTTTAAAGCCATCCAGCAGAATGCCTCCTCAAACCTGGAGGACTCACTTCCTGGTCACTCAAGGCTTCTGATGTGTTTCTTAGCCAAAAAAATAAAATTTACTATACAGTAACTTTTTAATCAGAACACAGCATTGTAGATAGAGACTAGGGGCCTGCTGTTGCTTGTTGTTGCTGTTGTTTAACAACTGATGCAGGTATTCTGGTGACTCCACTGTGCTGCTTAGTTACCTTGAACACACTAGTTCTTCGCTGTATTTATGGCATGGTCTGTTTTTCACTGTTAAGTATTTGTGTGTCAAAAAGTGCAAGAAAATGATTGCCTATCAATAGCATATATATTCAGAGTCAGGAATGATAGTGATGCCAAACAACCACAGATTGTCCACATGGGTGGACACTTTGGTTTTCTGGTGGTTCAATGTAAATAAGCTTGGTTTCATGCAAAAAAAAAACAATATTTAAAATGTTTTATATAATTACCTTCTGGCTACATTTTAAGATATATGAAAACTGTAAATGAATTTTCTGTTTAGACTTGGGCCCCATTACCTTATTATGTATATGCAAATATTCCAAAATCTGAAAAAATATGAAATTCAAAATACTTCTGGTCCCAAGCATTTTGGATAAAATGAAACAGACACTCCACCAAGGAAGATATAAGGGTTTTTCAACCTATATCCCATGTATAGATGTGGTATTCAAAAGTCAAAGAGAAAGGACAGGAGCTAGAAGTAGTGGAGCTCAGATTTTAATCTAGAGCTGTCTGACTTACTCCAAGTCACAGATCTTTCGGCATTTCCCTAAGAGATCTTGGAAATGCCATTTCCCAAAGCACAATTCTACAATTGGAATTCCATAATTAAACACACAATTGGAAAGGAAACCTAGGTAGGTTTTAAAAGTTTCTGGCCAGGCTCAGTGGCTCATGCCTGTAATCCCAGCACTTTGGGAGGCTGGGACGGGCAGATCACCTGAGGTCAGGAGATTGAGACCATCCTGGCCAACATGTGAAACCCCTCTCTAATACAATACAAAAAATTAGCTGGGCATGGTGGCAGGCGCCTGTAGTCCCAGCTACTCAGGAGGCTGAGGCAGGAGAATCGCTTGAACCCAGGAGGCAGAGGTTGCAGTGAGCCGAGACCATGCCATTGCACTCAGGCCTGGCAACAGAGGAAGACTTCGTCTCAAAAAAAAAAAAAAAAAGTTTATGTCAGAAGTGACAGATGCCACTTCCTCGCATGTGTCATTCACCAAAGCAAGTCACATGACCACACCTAACTGCCAGGTGTTCAGAAAAAGGAGGGATGGAAAGAGGTGGCTGGCAACACTAATGCTTGTGGTGTTTAGTCTGGAAGTTGTGTCTGTGGGTTATGAGGCTCCTGAAGCCAGTTTGTACTTAATATTGAAGGACTCTGAACTCCATGCTCTAGGACATCAGGAATCATTGAAGGTTTTGAGTCAGAATATACCATAATTAGTTGAGCCACAGTCTGAACTCACTAAACAGACATGGACTGCTAGTCTCCCAGACTTATTCCTTGATCAGTGTTGCAAACCAACACCATTCATGCTTTTTCTCACTTCCCAAAGCAGAACCTGCTGCACGCTTCCTCAAGCCAGCTTCTCACTCCTAAGAACTCAGGCAGAAGGATATGCTTTTTTAAGACTAAAAAGAGAAACTATTATCTGGCACTGGGTGAAGAGTCCTGCTGACACCACTTCAGGTGAATTGTAGTTGTATCTAGCAGGAAGGAGATCGAAGGCTCTCCAGAGGAGAGCAGCCTGCCCCAGGGAACAGCTACAATCACACAGCTGTGTAATTGAACTTGTTCCTTTTATTTAGTGGCAAAACTTTAGAAGCACCCTGTCTAAAAAAGAAAATACATACAGACACACACAGAGACAAACAAAACAAAAATGGAAGTCTTTACTACAACTTAACTAGTTATTTTCAGGGCAAATTCCAAGATTTATGTTTATCACTGCAAAATGCAGTTGTGTCCATTTCCTTGAGTAGCCATGTGGCTGCCACTTTATGTACTTGACAGGAACATTATTTAGAAACTGGCTGTACACACAGTTCTTATATAATGTCTAAGCACCATGTCAAATGAGACGCTTAAGACTATGAGACTATATATATATATATATATATATATATCTTCCAAAGGATTTGTATGTAGAATATAGAGTCTTACAAGAAAAAAAAATTAATACAATAAAAATGGAAAAAACAAAACTGAAACAGACACTCCACCAAGGAAGATATATGAATAGCCAATAAGCATATATACATATATATATAATATTTATATATATATAAATATTATATATGTATATATAAATATTTATATATTTATATATATGTATATATGTATATATATATATTTATATATACATATATATATATTTATATATTTTTTTTTTTTGAGACAGAGTCTTGCTCTTGTTGCCCAGACTGGAGTGCAATGGCACGATCTCAGGTCACTGCAACCCCTGCCTCCTGGGTTCAAGTGATTCCCCTGCCTCAGCCTCCAGAGTAGCTGGGATTACAAGTGCCCACCACCACAACTGGCTAAGTTTTGTATTTTTAGTAGAGACGGGGCTTCACCCTGTTGATCAGGCTGGCTCAAACTCCTGACCTCGTGATCCGCCCACCTCGGCCTCCCAAAGTGCTGAGATTACAGGTGTGAGCCACCGCGCCTGGTCACCAATAAGTATATTTTTAAAATGCTCAATATCACTAGTAATCAGGGAAATGTAAATTAAAACTACAATGATATTCAGGCATAACCTGAATATCATTATTATATGATATTCATATAGAATAGATTATAAGAGTGGCAGTGTCAATTGTTGTCAAGGATGTGTAGCAACTAGAATTCTCATCCACTGCTGATGGGAGTACATAATTGTACAATTGCTCTGGAACTTTTGGCAGTTTTTTATAAATTTATATACAGCCACCCTATCATCAAGATATTCCATTCTTAAGTAAGTACACTAGACAAATTAAAACAAATATCTGTAAAAAGACATACACAAGAATGTTCTATTGGAATCATTCAAAATAGCCCCAACTGGAAACAACCCCAATGTCCATGTATTAGTCAGTTTCCACGCTGCTAATAAAGTCATACCTGAGACTGGGAAATTTAAAAAAGAAAGAGGTCTATTGGACTTACGATTCCACATGGCTGGGGAGGCTTCACAGTCATGGTGGAAGGCAAGGAGAAGCAAGTCACATCTTACGTGGATGGCAGCAGGCAAAGAGAGAGCTTGCGCAGTGAACTCCCGCTTTTAAAACCATCAGATCTTGTAAGACCCATTCACTACCACGTAGAACAGCACAGAAAAGACCCGCCCCCAAGATTCAGACATCTCCCACCAGGTTCCTCCCACAACACGTGGGAATTATGGGAACTACAATATGAGATTTGGGTGGGACACAGAGCCAAATCATATTAGTCCATCAAGAGGTGAATGAATAAACAAATAATGGTATATTTAAACAATGGAAAACTACTCAGCAAAGTAAAAGAACAAACGTGGCTTTTCTCAACAGCCTGGATGAATCTGAACTCAGAAACTTTCATACTGTATGATTCTATTTATACATAGCCCTAAAGAAGGCAGAGTTACTCTCTGTTGATAGAACTCCGAATGCTTACCTACAGAGGAGATGAGTGCATATTGACTGGAGGCAGTATAAGTGAATTTTCTGGGGTAATGGAAAGGTTCAATATCTTAATCAGTAAGTCAGTTACACAGGAAATATGCATATGCAAAATTCATTGCACTCTACACTTAATAATATGTACATGTCACTGTATAAATGTTCTTCAAAATATTAAAAATAGATGTTTAATAAAGTTGTCTGAATAATGACAGCTGGGATTTCTAAGAAAAGCAGAAACCTTGATACAACTGCTGTACTTAGACTTGGTTATTTTGGAAATTTCCAACACACAATGTGGTATAGTGCAGGAATCACAAATTTGAAAACTGCAGTAGCCAATAAGCTAATATAAATCAGTGAAATGGCCTGGATACATGACAGGAAGGAGTGGCAGGGCCTCTGGTGAACTGCAGAGGAATGCCACATCTTGTAAAAGCCGTCAGATATTGCTCCAGTGATTTTTGCTTCCTGGAGAAGCTGACCCAAAGTAGCCAGATTTCCTGGTTTTTAAAAATAAATCAGAAATTTATATATGCATGTAAAATACTTGATATTTATATTTTGGCAATTAATTTTTCTACTGTAAATGCTGAGCCAGCCAAGTAGTGTTATATAATTTTAAGATAACTTAAAGTGACACTGGTTTCCTTAGCCCTACCTAGACTGCAGCTATCTCACAGTGCATTGCTTTCCGAGAGCAAGGGGTACATGGGGAAATAATCATCAATCAGAAACTAAATGGCAGGGCACATTGTCAGGCACGTTTCCTTAACCCAATTAATCCCAGGCCCTTTCTGGTTGGGAGGGAGGGAGAATATCAGTACAAAAACAATGCCTGGATCTCATTTCCAACTTTTATTATTCAACATTTTTTCTTCATCTTGCTAATTGCTCCTGCCACCTCCCCATGTCAGGCCAAGAAGGCACTGGTTTCCATTGAAATCTCCAGCCATGTCTTCTCTCTCTCTCTCATGCACACACACACACACACACACACACACACACACACACACACACACACACACACACATAGCTGAGGCCAGGCTGAAATCCTTGAACCGGGCCTCACTAAAGAATGTGAAGAAAAAAGCATATACGGAAGGACAATCTCGTGCTTGAGATTCAGTTAACTGAATCTATTCCATTATCTTTGGCTTATGATGTCCTACAGACCACTGCATCTTTGACTAGATCTTACACTCTCTCCCCAGGTGAAAAGTAGGATGACCTGATATCCAAGTTTTCTTGGGATAGTCCTAGTGTATGCCAGATTTCTTGGCATAATTATTAATGGCTTCATCTTTCACTCTCATAATTGCCCTAGTTTGAAAGATAAATTTTATGGTCACCCTAGTCAAAGGTATCCTTTTGCTTAAAGCATGGAATTACTATCAAATGGAGACTGGAAGCCTATAACTAAGTGAAGCAAAATCTTTTCTCTACTGTCCAAGGCTCATCTTTTAAGTCCCACTTTACTATCCAAAAAATTTTCAGAAAACAATTCCACTTCGTTTCCGAAATGATTTAAAAATTCATAATAAAGTAGTGTTGAAAGTCAATGGACATGTGCTTTTTCAAAGCTAGGCAAAGCTTGAGTGCCCAAATCCTTGATTTTAATATGAATAAAGTATGTACAATCAATACTATCAATAATAAATTTAGGAAGAAGGCTTGATATTGTAAAAGCAAGTTTTCTGACACAAAATGAAATGGAGTTGATAAAATGAAGGAGAAGGGCCAGGGAGATGAAAGCATTGTGGTGTTTTTGAGAAAAGACATCATGTTCCATCTACGAAGTCACAGTCCTGGGTGAAGTTTGTCTAAGGTTAATCTATGTAAACATTACATAGGTTTAGGGAAATACCAGATCAGAAAGTGCCAGTGCTTCATATCTCAGGGGATAGCCACTGGAGAGCTACAGGCCTCAGAGAGAAACCTTGTATATCCACTATTGTATCAGAGCTGTGGAGTGTCAAAGGCTAAGTGAGGGTCCAGGTAGGCTGGTGTGGCCAAACTTCAAAGTCTGAGGCAACCCAGGTAAAGTGCATAGAACATCAGCAAACCTCCAGGGCCCCATAAGAGAGGCTCACATATGGCTGAGAGATGGCTAGTGAACCAGCAACACCTCATGAGTGGCTCAAAGAAGAAACAGATGGTCTGACATGACCAGAGGCCATGGCTATGGAGTCATCATGGTGGATATCAGTCATAGACAGAGGACAATGAGTAAATGACCAGCCAAGATGAGACATTCCTCTGTGGATACCAGCAGGGCACAGAGGACAATCATGAGCCAGGTGCCCTCTTTTCTCAACACTGTGAGGCACTAAAGTCCCAGGAGCTTAGCTGCTATGCTGGGGAATAGGAGTGGGAGTGTAAGAACCCTGGTTTTGAGCATCTTTCTCTGAAAAAGTATGCAAAATGAAGTTCACAGTTTGTCTTAAATCAGCAAAACCAAGTTTTCTGCTTTCAGCCAAAAAGGGGTATGAAATAGATTTTTTCACATTCATTTTTTTTCACATCTGAGTCTGTGGCCTGTGAAATTCGTACCCACTACATTTTATTTCCCAAGATGTTCTAAAGGCTGTTTGCTGTTGCTTTCTGTCTAACAACATAAAAAGCATAAAGGTCTTAAAGAAAAGCAGGTTAGCAACTAGATTTCGATGAAAGAAAAGTATTTCAATTCCATAGAACACCTAAAGCAGCCATAAATCTGGGCTATGTGTAGCATTTCAAGTAGCTGACTCATTATCAATAACAATGCTCCCACTATCAGGAAATCGAATTTTTGGCATTTGTTTCTAACTCTGCCCCCACCAAAACTTTAACCTGAACTACCAAGAATAACAAAATTGACAGATTTGTGATTCAATCCTCCATTTCCCTTTCCTGTTTGTTTGATAGATGTGTAGATTAGCAGTGAAATGGCCCAAGACTAGCAAGAAAATAAGGGAAAAAATCTGGTTGTAGTCTCATAACAGAACTTTGACACTATACCTTGCCAGCCTCCTCCATCTTTATCTTTGCTTTAAACACACATGTTTGCACAGGCACACACACATACACACACACATGCCCACCCTCTATAGAAAGAATCTGTCATGCTATCTAACATTTTTAAAACAATTCCATTTCAAAATAGGAATAAATGATTTGTAGTTTTAATTTTATTTACATCCACCCACTTGTTGTTGTCTTTTTTTTTCATCTCAGGAAGATTCATCTAAAAAAGAATTGTCTTTGGCCTCCAAAACTCTTTCGACCCTGTGTCCACACTGTTCTCTTAAAGGCAACATACAGAATCACTTATGAGCCCTTTACCTTCATGCAACAACTTCGCTAACCCTGTATACATCTTCCACCAAATCAGTCATTTTTTTCTTTCCAAGCACCCACATCAAGTAATAGCCTCACACCTTTGCCATTACCCTTTGCATGTCATGGTGGATCCAGGAATGCAAAAGCCTCCCATGGCTCAATTCTAATCCATTTTAACAGATCAGATGCTCACATAACCAGACCTTGGTCACCATACCCCATGGACACTGCTCCCTACAAGGCCTCCACTATTGGACACTCCTTTTCTCTGACTGTCAGGCCTCTGAGCCCAAGCCAAGCCATCGCATCCCCTGTGACTTGCATGTATATGCCCAGATGGCCTGAAGTAACTGAAGAATCACAAAAGAAGTGAATATGCCCTGCCCCGCCTTAACTGGTGATATTCCACCACAAAAGAAGTGTAAATGGCCGGTCCTTGCCTTAAGTGATGACATTACCTTGTGAAAGTCCTTTTCCTGGCTCATCCTGGCTCAATAAGCTCCCCCACTGAACACCTTGTGACCCCCACTCCTGCCTGCCAGAGAACAAACCCCCTTTGACTGTAATTTTCCTTTACCTACCCAAATCCTATAAAACGGCCCCACCCCTATTTCCCTTTGCTGACTCTTTTCGGACTCAGCCCGCCTGCACCCAGGTGAAATAAACAGCCATGTTGCTCACACAAAGCCTGGTTGGTGGTCTCTTCACACAGACGCACATGAAATTTGGTGCCGTGACTCGGATCGGGGGACCTCCCTTGGGAGATCAATCCCCTGTCCTCTTGTTCTTTGCTCCGTGAGAAAGATCCACCTATGACCTCAGGTCCTCAGACCGACCAGCCCAAGAAACATCTCACAAATTTCAAATTCGTTAAGTGGCCTCTTTTTACTCTCTTCTCCAGCCTCCCTCACTATCCCTCAACGTCTTTCTCCTTTCAATCTTGGTGCTACACTTCAATCTCTCCCTTCTCTTAATTTCAATTCCTTTCATTTTCTGGTAGAGACAAAAGAGACACGTTTTATCTGTGGACCCAAAACTCTGGCGCCGGTCACGGACTGGGAAGGCAGCCTTCCCTTGGTGTTTAATCATTGCAGGGAGGCCTCTCTGATTATACAGCCACGTTTCAAGGGTGTCAGACCATGCAGGGATGCCTGCCTTGGTCCTTCACCCTTAGCGGCAAGTCCCGCTTTTCTGGGGAAGGGGCAAGTACCCCAACCCCTTCTGTCCTTGTCTCTACCCCTTCTCTGCTTTTCTGGGAAAGGGGTAAGTACCCCTCAACCCCTTCTCCTTCACCCTTAGCAGCAAGTCCTGCCTTTCTATGGGGCAAGAACCTCCAATCCCTTATCTCTGTGCCCCAACCTCTTATCTCTGTGCCCCAATCCCTTATTTCCATGCCCCAACCTCTTATCTCTGTGCCCCAATCCCTTATTTCCACACCTTGACCTCTTATCTGTGCCCCAACCCCTTTTCCCACTTTTCTGGAAAGTAAGAACTCCCAAACCCCTTCCCTCCGTTTCTCTACTCTCTCTTTTCTCTAGGCTTGCTTCCTTCACTATGGGCAAACTTCCACCCTCCATTCCTCCTTCTACTCCCTTGGCCTGTGTTCTCAAAAACTTAAAACCTCTTCAACTCACACCTGACCTAAAACCTAAGTGCCTTATTTTCTTCTGCAATGCCACTTGACCCCAATACAAACTCGACAGTAGTTCCAAATAGCCAGAAAATGGCACTTTGAATTTTTCCATCCTGCAAGATCTAAATAATTCTTGTTGTAAAATAGGCAAACGGTCTGAGGTGCCTGATGTCCAGGCATTCTTTTACACATCAGTTCCTTTGCCCAGGGCAACTCGTCCCAAATCTTCCTTCTTTCCCTCCCACCTCTCCCCTCAGTCCCAACCCCAAGCGTCGCTGAGTCTTTCTAATCTTCCTTTTCTACAGACCCATCTGACCTCTCCCCTCCTCGCCAGCCCAAGCTAGGTCCCAATTCTTCCTCAGCCTCCGCTTCTCCACCCTGTAATCTTTTTATCACCTCCCCTCCTCACACCTGGTCTGGCTTACAGTTTCCTTCTGTGACTAGCCCTCCCCAACCTGCCCAGCAATTTACTCTTAAAAAGGTGGCTGGAGCTAAAGGCATAGTCAAGGTTAATGCTCCTTTTTCTTTATCCCAAATCAGATAGCGTTTAGGCTCCTTTTCATCAAATATAAAAACCCAGCCCAGTTCATGGCTTGTTCGGCAGCAACCCTGAGACGCTTTACAGCCCTAGACCCTAAAAGGTCAAAAGGCCATCTTATTCTCAATATACATTTTATTACCCAATCTGCTCCCGACATTAAATAAAACCCCAAAAATTAAATTCCGGCCCTCAAACCCCACAACAGGATTTAATTAACCTTGCCTTCAAGGTGTACAATAATAGAAAAAAGTTGCAATTCCTTGCCTCCACTATGAGACAAACCCCAGCCACATCTCCAGCACACAAGAACTTCCAAACGCCTGAACCGCAGCGGCCAGGCATTCCTCCAGAACCTCCTCCCCCAGCAACTTGCTACAAGTGCCAGAAATCTGACCACCAGGCCAAGGAATGCCTGCAGCCCAGGATTCCTCCTAAGCTGTGTCCCATCTGTGTGGGACCCCACTGGAAATCGGACTGTTCAACTCACCTGGCAGCCACTCCCAGAGCCCCTGGAACTCTGGCCCAAGGCTCTCTGACTCCTTCTCAGCTTAGCAGCTGAAGACTGACGCTGCCCCATTGCCTCGGAAGCCCCGTAGACCATCATAGACGCTGAGCTTTGGGTAACTCTCACAGTGGAAGGTAAATCCGTCCCCTTCTTAATACGGAGGCTACCCACTCCACATTACCTACTTTTCAAGGGCCTGTTTCCCTTGCCTCCATAACTGTTGTGGGTATTGACAGCCAGGCTTCTAAACCTCTTAAAACTCCCCAACTCTGGTGCCAACTTACACAATACTCTTTTAAGCATTCCTTTTTAGTTATCCCCACCTGCCCAGTTCCCTTATTAGGCTGAGACACTTTAACTAAATTATCTGCTTCCCTGACTATTCCTGGAGTACAGCTGTATCTCATTGCCACCCTTCTTCCCAATCCAAAGCCTCCTTTGCGTCCTCCTCTTGTATCCCCCCACCTTAACCCACAAGTATAAGATACCTCTACTCCCTCCTTGGCGACCGATCATGCACCCCTTACCATCTCATTAAAACCTAATCACCCTTACCCTACTCAACGCCAATATTCCATCCCACAGCACGCTTTAAAAAGATTAAAGCCTGTTATCACTCACCTGCTATAGCATCGCCTTTTAAAGCCTGTAAACTCTCCTTACAATTCCCCCATTTTACCTGTCCTAAAACCAGACAAGCCTTACAAGTTAGTTCAGGATCTGCGCCTTATCAACCAAATTGTTTTGCCTATCTACCCCGTGGTGCCAAACCTATATACTCTCCTATCCTCAATACCTGCCTCTACAACCCATTATTCTGTTCTAGATCTCAAACATGCTTTCTTTACTATTCCTTTGCACCCTTAATCCCAGCCTCTCTTCGCTTTCACTTGGACTGACCCTGACACCCATCAAGCTCAGCAAATTACCTAGGCTGTACTGCCGCAAAGCTTCACAGACAGCCCCCATTACTTCAATCAAGCCCAAATTTCTTCCTCATCTGTTACCTATCTCGGCATAATTCTTATAAAAACAAACGTGTTCTCCCTGCCAATTGTGTCCGACTGATCTCTCAAACCCAAGCGCCTTCTACAAAACAACAACTCCTTTCCTTCCTAGGCATGGTTAGTGTGGTCAGAATTCTTACACAAGAGCCAGGATCACACCCTGTAGTGTTTCTGTCCAAACAACTTGACCTTACTGTTTTAGCCTGGCCCTCATGTCTGCGTGCAGCGGCTGCCACTGCTTTAATACTTTTAGAGGCCCTCAAAATCACAAACTATGCTCAACTCACTCTCTACAGTTCTCATAACTTCCAAAATCTATTTTCTTCCTCATACCTGACGCATATACTTTCTGCTTCCTGGCTCCTTCAGCTATACTCACTCTTTGTTGAGTCTCCCACAGTTACCGTTGTTCCTGGCCCAGACTTCAATCCGGCCTCCCACATTATTCCTGATACCGCACCTGACCCCCTGACTGTATATCTCTGATCCACCTGACATTCACCCCATTTCCCCAAATTTCCTTCTTTCCTGTTCCTCACCCTGCTCACCCTTGATTTATTGATGGCGGTTCCACCAGGCCTAATTGCCAAACACCAGCAAAGGCAGGTTATGCTATAGTACAAGCCACTAGCCCGCCTCTTAGAGCCTCTCATTTCCTTTCCATCGTGGAAATCTATCCTCAAGGAAATAACTTCTCAGTGTTCCATTTGCTATTCTACTACTCCTCAGGGATTATTCAGGCCCCCTCCCTTCCCTACACATCAAGCTGGAGGATTTGCCCCACCCAGGACTGACAAATTAGCTTTACTCAACATGCCCTGAGTCAGATAACTAAAATACCTCTTAGTCTAGGTACTTTCACTGGATAGGTAGAGGCCTTTCCTACAGGGTCTGAGAAGGCCACCACAGTCATTTCTTCTGTTCTGTCAGACATAATTCCTCAGTTTAGCCTTCCCACCTCAATACAGTCTGATAACAGATGAGCCTTTATTAGTCAAATCAGCCAAGCAGTTTTTCAGGCTCTTAGTATTCGGTGAAACCTTTATATCCCTTACGGTCCTCCACCTTCAAGAAAAGTAGAATGGACTAAAGGTCTTTTAAAAACACACCTCACCAAGCTCAGCCACCAACTTAAAAAGGACTGGACAATACTTTTACCACTTGCCCTTCTCAGAATTCAGGCCTGTCTTCGGAATGCTACAGGGTACAGCCCATTTAAGCTCCTGTATAGACGCTCCTTTTTATTAAGCCCCAGTCTCATTCCAGACACCAGACCAACTTAGACTGTGCCCCAAAAAACTTGTCATCCCTACTATCTTCTGTCTAGTCATACTCCTATTCACCGTTCTCAACTACTCATACATACCCTGCTCTTGTTTACACTGCCAGTTTACACTGTTTTTCCAAGCCATCACAGCTGATATCTCCAGGTGCTATCCCCAAACTGCCACTCTTAACTCTTGAAGTAAATAAATAATCTTTGTTGGCAGGACTATGCTGAATCTCCTTAGGCACTCTCTAATCAGATATCCTGAGTCGTCCCAATTCTTAGACCTTTTATACCTGTTTTTCTCCTTCTGTTACCATTTAGTTTCTCAATTCATCCAAAACCGTATCCAGGCCATCACCAATCGTTCTATACGACAATTGTTTCTTCTAACATCCACGCAATATCACCCCTTACCACAAGACCTCCCTTCAGCTTAATCTCTCCCACCGTAGGTTCCCACGCCACCCCTAATCCCACTTGAAGCAGCCCTGAGAAACATCGCCCATTCTCTCTCCATACCACCCCCCAAAAATTTTCGCCACCCCAACACTTCAACACTATTTTGTTTTATTTTTCTTATTAATATAAGAAGTCAGGAATGTCAGGCCTCTGAGCCCAAGCCAAGCCATCGCACCCCCTGTGACTTGCATGTATATGCCCAGATGGCCTGAAGTAACTGAAGAATCACAAAAGAAGTGAATATGCCCTGCCCTGCCCCGCCTTAACTGGTGGTATTCCACTACAAAAGAAGTGTAAATGGCCGGTCCTTGCCTTAAGTGATGACATTACCTTGTGAAAGTCCTTTTCCTGGCTCATCCTGGCTCAAAAAGCTCCCCCACTGAGCACCTTGTGACCCCCACTCTTGCCTGCCAGAGAACAAACCCCCTTTGACTGTAATTTTCCTTTACCTACCCAAATCCTATAAAACGGCCCCACCCCTATTTCCCTTTGCTGACTCTCTTTTCGGACTCAGCCCGCCTGCACCCAGGTGAAATAAACAGCCATGTTGCTCACACAAAGCCTGTTTGGTGGTCTCTTCACACGGACGCGCATGAAACTGACCATAGCTCCTTCCCTTCCATTTTGCTAATTCCTGCACTTCCAATAAAGGATGCTGTTTTTTGTGATCGTCATGACCTCTAGGTCTTTGAACTCTGCCATCTCTCCTAGGGGCCATCCTCTGGACTCGCTTGACTCTCTGATTGACCTCGAACCAAAGGCCAGTCATTTTTCCAATCCAATCATCACTATAATAAAATAATCCCTTCCTCTTCTGATATTCTATTGCCTTACCTTCAAAGACACCCCAATATTTTGCTTCCCCTCAAGATACAGCCTCACTACCTGCTGACAAGCATTTTATGAAATGCACTTCTACAAATGGAACTTGATTAACCTGAAGTGAGTTCTCAAAGCTGCCTGAAGATCCCTTTGTCCACTGTTGGATATTTCACATACTCCTTGGGCAGGGATTTTAAAATTTCTTTATTCTCCTAAACACACACATCCAACCCCATCAGAGACCCCTCAATTTCACCTTACCAAGATTAATTCAATCGAATGGGAGCTTCTTCAACATCCCTTTACTTGGTCTCAAAATATTTTTCTATTATGCTGCTTAATTCCATCCCCTCCTGTTTTTCTCAAGAACTTTTTTCCCTTTCTGTATCTCATTTTCAACCTCTCTCCCAAAGCTCTTTGACATAGTTTAGTATTATGCTCAATCTTTCCACATCCTAAAACACTTTTCTCCACTCCAGTCAGACTAAGATTATCGTTTCTTGTCTTGATTTTTACTTTCTCTTTAATTTCACCTTCTTTTTTTAACCCTTTCTTCCCTTTCTCTTTACCTTCTCTTTTTAATTATACACAGTGTGAACCCAGAAAATCTGAGACAGGTCTCAATTAATTTAGAAAGTTTATTTTGCCAAGGTTGAGGATGCACCCATAACACAGCCTCAGGAAGTCCTGGCCACATGTGCCCAAGATGGTCGGGGCACAGCTTGGTTTTGCACATTTTAGGGAGACATGAGATATCAATCAATACATGTAAGACGTATATTGGTTGGGTCTGGAAAGGCAGGACAACTTGAAGCAAAGGCGGGAAGACTGGAAGCCAGAGGGAGCTTCCAGGTCACACATGGGTGAGACACAAACAGTTGCATTCTTTTGAGTCTCTGATTAGTCTTTCTGAAGGAAGCAATCAGATATGCATCTGTCTCAGGGAGCAGAGGCGTGACTTCCGATAGAATGGGAGGCAGGTTGGCTTTAAGCAGTTTCCAGCTTGAGTTTTCCTTAGTGATTTTGGGGGGCCCAAGATAGTTTCCTTTCACAATAAATTATTGAACAAGTATTTTAGTTGCTGCCCTGCCTTCCCACTCACTCCTGAACTCTTACAATCTGGCATCAGCCTTCTCTTTCAATGAGCTAATCTCACTTCATGCCATCTATCCCTTCTCTGTAGTGTCTGACATTGTTGACCCCAGCCTCATTGAAACCTCTCTTTTCACCACTGAAACTGGCTCTCCTCCTACCTCTCTGCTCAATCTCTGTCCCGTTTTTAAGTTTACTTTCTCCTTCTGCTCCCTCAAGTGCAGGCAGCTTCATGACTCTGTTCTCACCTCAGGACTTCCCTCTTTACAGCCTTTTCCTGTGTGATTGCATCACTCCTAACAGTCTCGATAACTTCCTAGACATCTTCATTTGAATATTCCATTTACACCTCAAAATCAGTAGTTGCAAAGTTGAACACATTTGCTTTGCTCCATACATCCTCTTTCCCAGATTTTTCCATTTTGTTAATATTCTTTACCACCTTCCAAGCTAAGCAAAGATAAACCTCAAAGGAGTTGTCAAGCCATATATCATCCTTTGCTTCCAGGTCCAGGCTTCATCTAACAGCCAGTGTCTTCCAAATTCTATGGCTCTGTCTGAAGTGACACTTGCAATCACTCCTTTCCATTTTAGTTCAAACTTACTCTCTATCTCTTGGAATTGCTATATTGCCCCCCCCTCTCATTTCATCCTTCACCAAGTAATCCCAGATACTTTTGTTGGATGACTCATGCTAACATAGTTCTAACAATGCAACTTCTCCTACTCAAAACATTCAGTGGTATCCCAATGTCTACCTCATTACATGCAAACTCTCCCTTCAGCACTCAAGGACCCCTAAAATACGGCCCAGCCTGTTGTCCAGCCATTTGCTCTACTTATCCCCATGCTCTAGTCATCTAAAGAAACTGGAAGGAAAAAAGTGAGATGAGTTAAAACTGAAATATACCTTTCTCTCTTTCTGTATTCCTCTTTTATAAAGGTTACTTTGCCACTTAAAGTTACCTACATAAAATGTCTATCTACTCTAACAGATTGTTTTATATTTCAATCTCCTCTTCTGTGGGAGGAGGACACATAAACACATTTCTCAAGAAGTCAATACACTCAGTTCCTAAATAGTATTAGAGCAAAATTGTGTTACAAAAAAAACTTAATTACATTAAAATTAATTGTGTTAAAATTATAAGACAACACCAGCTCTAAATAAATGGTAATTATTATTATGGCTATTATTTAATCTAACCTTTTGGTCCTCAAGGAGTCCCATGCTTTGCCTTTTAGTGGGTTACCATCTCGTTGGGGTTCAAAGACTGGCACATGAATTAATTACAACCAGTTGTATTTTTCTTTTTTTTTTTTTTGTAGACCCTATATATTTTATAACTGAAAGAATTTCCCTCCTTGCTTTGTCTACTAGGAAACGCAGCCAAATTTATGGCTCAACTCAGTAACTGTATAAGACCCCATGTATTATATATTTGTTTTTATCTATATATTTATCACTTTCTTGGCCTTTTTTTTTACTTGATTCTTTCAATAATTTATTTAATCCTCTTATTTTATAAGTTGCTTCTAATTCTTTGGATATAAGTATTACTAAATACTGGTAAACCAATCTATGAATAATCAAATTATATTAGAGAGTTTGGCATTAAAGAACAGTATCAGATAAAACAAATTCAGACTCAGGTAAGTAGAGATTTCATTTAAAAAGACTATTGCAATGGGAAGAGGGAAACTATTATGATGAAGTGGTGGAGGCAATATTACAATAAGGAGAATGCTTCTATAGGAAGATGGGCAAGCAACTCAAAGGTTACAAGGAAAAGCCTTTCCTTATATTGGGAGGAATGAACAGGCTGGAAAGAATCAGGTGTGGGGGACTGAGCTGAGCAGGTAGCATTATCAGCTAGTTGATAAGAGAGTATTTTTTTCCTGAGGACAGTAGGAAGTAATAGCTCTGGAGAGCTGTTAAGGAGAGGTGGTTCTGTGTCCCATGCTCAGGAATAAAGCACAGTTGAGGGGCCCAGGACAAAGAATGGCACCTACTCAAAGTTTGGTCAAGTCATATTAGCATTTTGTCCAGATTGGTCAATGGGGACAAACAGTTCAGCTAATCATTTATGAGACAAAGAACAGGAATTTTAAGAGCCTGTCTGGCCTTGTCATGAGTAGACAAGGGGCTCATCTGCAAGTATTATCCAAGTCATATGGGGAAGGGTGGTTCTTTGCAGTAAGTTATTTCCTGGAACACAAAAGATTAGGGAAATCTTTTAACCACTGCTATTTTCCAAGAGCACAGGGCTCAGGTAAAGTTCAGCACTGTCAACAGATTGAAAGTAAAATAGGAATGCAGAAAAAAGGGAGACTGGTGATGGAATCTTGGAAGAAATATTATCAGGGGCTTTTGCTTAAAGGGCTATTATGATTTCAGTGGTTGAAGCTATAGCTTAAGAAAACTCAGGCTAGAGGGAGCACAGGCTAAAGCACAGAGAAAATGAACATGTGTGTAGAGAGGTAGGCACTTCAGGACAGAGTGACCAAAGCAGAGGTCTGGTTGAGGAGGGCAGGGTAGAGTTCACTTAGCAAGTGGATTCAGCATTAGGACTCCTGAGAGAGTACAGTGGTGTAGCTGCATGAGGTGTGTCCCATTATTTCCAAATTTAAGAATCATAACTATATTAATCAAAGCATAACTGGATATCCTTTCAATGGAATGTCAGAATACTCCAGGGATTATCTAAACATACAGGGTAATGTGCCTTTGTTTTTGACTAGGCTCTTCATAGTTCTCTTGAGATTAAGTTTAACTTTTAGAAACTAATAACAATGCAAACAATTCTTATCTATAGACATGCAAATTAATTTAAATCTCCTCGCTTCAGTTTTAAATGAATTTGCAAATTCATTTCAATATTCCTGGTCTATAAATGCATCTGTTCTCTGGATTTTCCTTTGAACTAGTCCTAACATCTTATTAGTTCCCTCATTTGATTAATGACTTAAAATCTTTGAGATGTGTTCATCTTTTATAGGAATGCTTTTTCCTCTCTTTCGAAAAGCATTCTTTTGTTAAAAGAATGTAATTTAAATACTCATACCACAACTACCACCAAAGAAAAAAGGTTTCAAATCTGCCTGCCACCAACAGAGAACATTGGCAGTCACTCTGAAATTATAGAGATGAAGCCTACCGTCACTACTTACCCTTCTGGCCCCCATCACGTTTGCAAGTAAAGGAGCTCCTGCACTCCCCTCTTTCCTTGGGAGTTACGGTAGGGTTACATCAAGTTACCCTGGGAGTAGATACAATATTTAGGAGGGACTCTAGCAATACCCAAAGGCTATATCAATGTCCCAGGAATCGGCACACGGTGTTCCTGAAGCCTCCAAAATGTGTGAAAGGAATGACTTATACTCTGGGAAGAATCTGGCTCAATGTAAGGAAAGATTTTACAGATAAGGAGGACTGAATTGCAAAAATAAAAATAGTGATTCTTGCCAACACTAAAAAGCAAGTCAGTGTGAGAAATGAAGTGGTATAGGTTTGTGGCTAGGGAGGCCCAGCAAGAGGTGTGTAGGCCACGTGCTCCACCTGAGCCATCCTATAGTCTTACTGAAGCTAGCAAAGATCAGAAACACTCACATGGGGAATCCACCGGTCTTTCCAAAAATAGAAATCTGTTGGGAAGAGCTTCTGCTGCAGCTGAGCAAAAAAAATAAGAAATACTGTTCCACCAAGCCTGAGCAAAGGCTGATCTAGATGTAAGTGCTTCCCATTTATCAGTCAATCCATTATCACTTCCATCCCTACCCGCAAAAGCTGGGGGACAGGAAGCATGTCTGCATTTGTCCCCTGTATGTCTCCAGCATTTTCTAAACATTTGGCCACAAATAGGATGAAGAGAGTGCTGTGCACTGGCCACTTAAGTGCCTTAATCTTTACCCTATCAGGATGACAGTGCTCTGGGTACAGCTCACACACATGCCCTCTTCTAGACTGGAAAGCTGCTATTAGGATGCTATCAGCAAGTCCAATACTAGAAGTTACCCCAGGATGATAAAATTCTACTCTTCTTTCATTGCATGTCTCTCAGTCACTTAATTTCCACCTTTTCCTATTAATTCACATTATAAAAACATTGTTTTAGTTTAGGTGGAATTTTTTTTCTGCTTCATTACACTTGCCTTTTTTTTTTTCTTGGACTTCCCTCCCTGATATCTGCAATGAGTACACACCACCTCCCTTGCAGCCTCTCTGCTTTTAGCAATAATTTGCACATAATGGAACAGCCAGAGGGGGTTTGATCAATGACCTCTGTCTCAGAGATGCTGTTCCTAGGGAAACACATCTGCCAACATAAAGTATTGGAGCAATCACAGCTCAGTGAACGCCGTAATAAGCAACTGTTACTCTGGCGCCATCAGTCATGTTCAGTTACAGACCTGAAAGGAAATGGCACCTCAGGGAGCAATGTCCTTCCATAAATTTGGGCAACAATGAAGAATGATTTGCAATCAAGTAATAAAAGGCCGAAAAAAGGTCCACCATGCATACTAACATCCAGTACAGCTGACAAAGGAAATAAAAAACCTTGGCATTGTTTGCTCATTATGTAAACTACACAGCTGTCCAAGCAATTAAGATATGATTTTGGGAATTCTCTCATAAAAATTTGCTAACAGTGCTTCCACTTGTGAAAGTGACATTCTTCTTTATCAGTAAAGTGCATTTCATTAAGGTAATGCAATTTCATCAAGCTTAATAGTAGAAATTGCTTAACCTTATGGCAAGAGTATATAAACAATATAAAATTAATGTCGCTCCTCGTGTGGGAGATAGATTTGCGTTAGTGACAGTGCTGATCAAGTAATAAAGAAAGCCTATATAGATTGTTCAGGTCCAGGGGCAAATAGCTGCTCTCCAACTTACATGTTGGGAAGCTGTGCTGGCAATAAAACAGTTAAACATTAACTTCCATGAAAAGCATTGGGCTATAAGGAAAAAGACAGATCTAATTACTGAAGATATGTTAGAAAAGTGCTTGACTTTAGGACAAAACAAGGCACCTCCCTTACTGAGAAGGAGCATGGGCTTGCTTAGCAAGCAAAAGAAAAGGAAAGTTAACTCTTAACCCAAGCTCAAAACTGCACTGGCCCAAGACAAGTGGCCCCGTTAACTACTCAACACCCCATAACCATTATCTTTTATACCTGAGATCTCTGGAAATAGGGTTGTGGCTGGCAGAAGGAAGTGCTCTCTAAGCAGAATTTCATTTGACCTCTTTTTCTTTCCACCATTTCAAGCCAAGCCAAATTTTTCCTCACTAAAGCAAATGCTATTGTAGAGTTCTCATAGAAGAGTTAGTGTTTGAAAGCCACTGTCACTGGAAGAAAGAACACTTCAACTTCTATCTCGACTCCAAAAACATCATTTATCCTTGAAAAGTTTTAGCCTTCTCAATATATGCTTTCATCAGAATTGTTCATGATAAATACAATTGGTCTATTTCAAATGCCCTCCTCTAATCTTGCATCTATAGCAAAGGAGTGGGTCAGGACAGCAAAACCACATAGTTTAGATTATCCCAGATTGAATTATTAACCTCCAAACAATCGCATATTCATCTTGCAAGCAAGCCCATTCATCAGTTGAGCACACAGTCATTGCGGACTGATTCTGCAATGTTGGACTCTCTTTCTGAGTAAGATGGAAGCCCTGCCCTCAGGGAGCAACAGGCTGATAAAGAAGACAAGCATGCAAATAAGAGGAGAGAAAGTAAAGTGAAATAAGCAATGGTTCAGCATTTAATCTGATATCAAGAGCAGTGAGGAAGGCGAGTTTAATTTTGACCTTAAGGTGGGGTCATGAGTCTATGTGAACAAGGCAGCATGTGTTGTCCTTGAATGGTGAGAAGGGCCATGAGTAGATCCTTTCAGAATATTTCTCCATCATGAGGTCCTCTGAAGAGGGGGTGGAGATTGTGAATGAGATTCACTGACAGATGTGGCTAGATTAAGAGTTTAGAACCATGTCATGGAGAGTCTTGAATGACACAGGGGCCTTAGAGAGCCAAGTAACACATTCCAAGTAACACATCCAAGTAACACATCCTTGACATGAAATAGTCAAGGAAAGTTTAATAAAGAAATATTTTACAAAGTTGTGGGCAGGATTAAGGGAAATTAACAAGGGATAGAATACTGTAGGGCTAGCAATAACAGGGAACTTTATCATCCTGAAGATTGGGGATGGAGAGGCTCAGAAACCTTGAGAAAAAATGGTAGCTATGGCTTTAGGATTGGGCCACCAATATGAGATGTGGCCTTAGGTGGAGGGATACAGTCTATACCAAGAAGGATAATGCCTAGCAAGGAGGGAGGCAAAGGAAAAATTGCTTTGATATCTCCTTCCCAAAGAGCAAACCTACCAGAAGGCAAGGGAACTCCTTGATCCAGTAGTACACGTCAGCTCCAAGGGCACAAAACTGGGGAGAGTGGAGAGGGGTAGAGGAGAGAATGGATGTCAAGGAGCAAACAGAAAATATCCAGCAAGGCTAAATCACCATGATAAGACTTTTAGACACGAGTTAACTTCTTTGGTTATAAACCTGGTAATAATTCTACAGAGTAGGACTGTAAGATTTCCCATTTAGATTATGAACTACTTGAAAGCAAGGACTGGGTCTTTATCATTCTATTGTGCCTTACCTATGCTACATATATCCCTTGTATCTAGCATAGATGAGGCAAAGTAGCAATGTGAGAATTTAAGGGCCTAGCAGTTAAACAAGGTTGATGTAGTTAGGCCTCAAATGTCATAAAAAAGTTTAGATTATGGTCTTTGGAAACCTACAACTGTCCCTTCAACAGGAATATCAGGAGATGGATGTCAAAGTGCATGATATGCTAGTCTTGAGATCAATACAATTTTAGGTCTGCCCTGAGTATATGGACCAAATCTTGAATGAGGCTGGAGTTTCGCCACAGCCATAAGGCATCTAATTGCAAAAAGAAACCTCAAAATGTGTCATTGGGGCTCAAGGGCCACTGAAATTTTAAAATCTATTCTGTGGTGTGCTGGGCGTAGGTTGTGTTCACCAAGAAAGGATAAAGCACACCATGCTGGCTTCCTCAGCCTGTAGACAGCTGGATACTGGAGCAGATTTTTCAGGGGCACTTTACCCTGGGGATGAAAAGGAAAGAATTAGGGTGGCAGCTGTGTAAGAAAACAAGCCTTGGGCTTGGCATGTGCAGACCTGGGTTTGAGGCCCTGACACACTACACATGGCCGCTGTGACTGGCAACAAGTCTCTGAACCTCAGTGAGCCTGAGCTGTCCATGGGCTGGGGGGGAGAGAATGTTTACACCTCAGGATTATCATAGGTGTAAATGAAATACTGTATGAAGAAGTGGCTTATAAACGGTAACACATACAAACATAAGGTGTTATTCTGGCTGCTACTTCCTGGCATTCAACAATTCTTCAGCCCGCATGCACACAGCAGCCTCTTCGAAAGTGAGCCCTGTACAATTCTCCTTTCCCTATAAGAAATAAAAGGGTAAATTTGAGCAGTTTGAGGGATGAACAAGTTATTTTATGACACATTTTTCATGAATTTTACAGCGCATAGGGAAGAGTAACCAACTTTTTGAAAGTAAATTGAATTTTTAAATCTATAGTAAAGCCAGGAAGAGCTTTTATTTGTTTATTTGCTTATTGTTTGCTTTATTCAAGTTACTATGTCAGCTTTGCAAAAATTTTTTCATCAAATGCACACCATCACTGAATAAACATCTCCTTTTAGTTGTCATGTATCTCTACAGAATGTGTGACATTAACATCCTATACTAGCCTTCTCAGAATGTTGGAGGTAGGCCATAAAAATTTTGCTGTGGGAGATAATTACACTGTAGAAATTTCATCAGGTATGCTGAATGATGAGGTGCACTAGAATGTTAAAGCTTTGGTAGTTCTTTGTCAGGAGTCTTCAGTCAACTGTTTTAAATTCTCTCCCCTTCATAAACTTCTATCTCCACCATGGCGATAGCAGTCAACCTTTGATAATGGCCAGATCCATTGGACTCTCTTTCTTTTTGGCATCTGTCTATGAGAGGCAGCATAATGTAGTTTTAATAACATGCTCCCTGGACAAGGATGGCCTAGGTTCAAATCCTAGCTCTGCCATTACAAGTGATATAACCTAAGGGAAAAGTTACTTAACTTCTTTATGCTGTGGCTTTCTGAGGTGTAAAATGGAATAATGAGTACCAACTTCATAGTATGTTACAATGCCAGGCACATGACTTTATACTTTTTTTAATTAAAAAATTAATGGTGATTTCAGAAAATAAACAAGCCTTCTATTTAACAGTGTTCTTGACCTCTACGAACAATTCCTTTTTTTCCAAATAAGAACTTGGAAACCATGCCTTTTCTTTTTAAATCAGCAGTTTAATGCATAGTTCTCCAGATAATGTTGCTTTCAAGATCTAAGATTGCTTCTAAATCTGTCTGCAGATTTTAATAATTATCATAAAAGAGTATTTCACCAAACCTACAAACTACTCTATCAAAAGATCTAGACTTGAGTGCCAAGATGTCTGTAACAGGAAATTGGGCCTCTAGCCATTTGGAGTATATGAGAAATTCACTTAGCTTCCTTACGTTTGAATGTCCCTAATGGAACCGCAAGAGGACATGCTGGGATTTGGGAACACAACTCCAGTGTTTTAGGGGATTAGGACATGCATAAATGTGTCCAGGGAAGCCAATGGGATTGTGGAATTCCTTCGTACACATTCAAGAAGACATTCCTGCATTGCCTAAACCTGCTAGGTAGAATCAGTAGTTCAGCCTTATGCCAAGGAACTCAAAAAGGAGTGAATAACAGAGGGCTAAGAAAATGGCCTGAAGAGCAATTTTATTTCACGGTCCTCAGATTCTCAGCAAGCAATGAGAAATTATTCACTATGAAATAAATATCATGACATCCCTCTCTGGAGATCCCTACACATTAAAAGGATGGAGAAGATCCCAAGAACACTGTAACTGCTTTCAATGATGAAAGCACTAATGTGGAAGGATGCACATGCCCAAAGCTGAGAATTAACAAACAGATAGATATCTTCAGCTTTGAGCTTTAGCATCTATCCACATTAGCACTTAAGACACCTCTCACCATAGACTCTTCTTTCTGGGCAGCTCCAGTCCACTTAACAAGCAATCATGATTTAAGAGAAAGGACACTGGGCCAAGACTCAGAAGACCTGGATTAGAGGCCAGTTTCATAAATTCACATAGTGGAAAAAGTATTTGTTAGAAAATTGAACTGTAAAGAGTATGAATAGATAGATGTGAAGGTTATGCAGCTGCTTATCTCACAAATATGCCTGAGGATCTGTGATCCTTGCTGGCTCAGTTTATTCAGAGGAATCCGTGGTATTGCTAGCCCCACTCTTAATAAAAAATGAGAGAAGGAGACACAGAGGTGGGACAAACTACAAGCTCCCTATCACTGAAACCGTGGCAGAGAGGTAAGAGACACTCATGGACTTCTTGTGGCAAGTGGTATTCAGGCTTCCTTGGTTTTAAGGAGGCTTTGTGAATAAATGTTTTACATCAAATAGGCCCTCCCTCTGGACAGAGGACTTAGATCTGTGCCTGCAGGTAGATTAGATGTCCTGAAGTTGCCCACACAGTGGATACCCAGTTGTGTTAGTTTCCTATTGCTGCTGTAACCAACTACAGTGAACACATTAATTTAAAACAAAACAAGTGCACTCTCTAAGTTCTGGAGGTCAGAAGTCTAGGATCAAGGTGCTAGCAGGGCTGTGCTCCTTTTGGAGGCTTCACACAAGGAAGCAAGGCCTTGCCTGTTCCAAGAGGCTTCTGCCTTGACTCATAGTCTCTTCTTCCATCTTCCAAGCACTTCACTCCAACTACTAGCCTCACCACCCATCACATTTCCTTTCTGACTTAAACCCTCTTGCCTTTCTCTTACAGAGATCTTTGTGATTACACTGAGCATACCTGGATAAACCAGGATAACTTAGCAATCTCAAGAGCCTTAATTTAATCACATTTGTAAATGTCCCTTTGCCATGGAAGTTATCATATTCTCATGTTCTGAGGATTAGTATGTGAACACCCTTGGGGGACCATTATTCTATCATACCCATGGTGCTTTAGGGAGAAGGGGTCTCTCTCACAGAAGGTGTAAGAGCATCCCCAGTGGGGTTCTCTCTGCAAGTTAGGCTACCAGCAGGAAATGACTCTCCTGCACAGAGATCCACCAAGTGGCTCTCACATTCCCAGTCAGGACTCCCAGAACCCTACTCCCGGCAAGGAATCCCAATAATTCCTAACAGAAGGATTCAGAGAGATCAATATCCTGAAGGTGATAAATCGGGCCACTAGCCTTACAGCCACATATTGAGTTAGGTCCATAGAAACTGATTAACTTAAATGATACCTCCTAGGAAATGACACTAAACAAGATAATTGAGGAAGATAATCTAGTCCATAATGGACTAGATTAAAGACTATTCCCTTGGCCTTGTGGTGTCATTGTTAACACCTGTTTTCTTATTCAACAGAAACTATCAAGTGATATCAAATCAATGATATCCTGTAGGGTCAACACAGAACAAGAACTCAATACCCAGCATTTAATAGGTCTTCAACAAGCATGCAAAAGATGCTGAGTCAATGAATGAATGAATGAGTGAATGGTGTTCTAGAACCTCTTCTCTCATAATTACCCAAACAACGATAATATTTTATTTTATATAATATTTTTAAACTTCCAAAAGTGGAAACTTGATTTAAAATGGAGATCAGTGGCCATCTGATAAAATATATGCTATATACCAATGAAGTTATATGTTCACATCATGGGATAATGTATACATTTATGTGGGATGTGTGTGTGTATACATTTTTGGTATTTTATGGTATTATTATCAGGAACTGGGGAATGCCTACTTTCTGCTCTGCTCTATATAATAAGTGACAACTACATCTGCATATAGACCAGGAGTTTAAAATCACACACCTACAGAAGGCAGATAAGCAACAAATGCAGGATACAGGTAAAATGGAAAGTCAAATTGCAAAGTGGTAATTTCACAACCAGGACCAAGCTGGTCTCAATACTACTCACTTCACAGGCTTGTGGAAAGGATATGCAACCATTTAAAATGCTCTGGTAGCCAACTAAAATAGCCAATAGAACGTTTCTATGGACTCTATCATAAACAACATTGCACTGTTTCCTTTATCCAGGTCAGGAGAGAGTTGATGTCTGGATCACATTCTGTGATTCTAAAAAGTAAAGAATTCTCTCCATGTGGAAGCCAGCAGAGTTACAAGAGAAGCTATAAGACAGGTGATTAATTCTTTTAAAAGCAGTACACCGACAAATCTAGGGGAAAACAATCCAATCTGTATTGCCTAATGGCCCACCGCTAAAATGGTAGTGATCTATTATATGGGAGTGGAAGTGGAAAATAATGAAACTTGTTTTAATTATGACAATATAATTTCTACAAGGTAATAAAGACCATCGGATAAAACAATTATCAAGGCATGTGTGCACACACGTTCAGTGTCATTAATTTATATAATGATGCAACCCTAAGAATTATACGTTTTTTGAGGACAGAGATTTTGGTTTTTTTCCTATACTTTTGCAATTCAGGATATTTACAACCTAGGTTCTGAGGTTAAGGTTTTAAATCATGGTCAATGCTACTGTAAATATTTCTAGGCCATATAAATCATAAAGTCATATATTGAGTAGTTTTGTAAAATATGCAACTAGAGACCAAAATTTCCCAGGTCTGTGTGTCTAAATGAAGGAAGATAGCTAAAGGGCGGTGGAGGAAGGATTACTGAAAATTTGCCCTCGAATTATTCATTCACTGACACTTAATTTTGAGCTCCTACTCTGCTTAAAGTATTGAATTTAACCAAAAGGTTGAAAGACTTTCCCCCAACAGTATGACCAATTTTCCTACACTATGTCTTTTTATTAGAGACAAATTAGACTATAGAAAAAGAGAATCCACTTTTACTTAAATATTTGATTCTTCAGCAATGCAGATGAGTTTCTAGAGGCCTCTCCTTTGGGTACAATGCAGCATTTTCAACCAACTGGGCATCGACGTAAATTGTGAGACTGTTGGCTATTTTCCCTGTGACAAAATAGCAAAACTTGAAATAGGAAAGTTCTTTTGCTAAGACCCCATTTCAAATTGTAGTGCCCACCACTCCAAGGCCTTGTCCTATGAGTTCCTCTCCTCCAAACTCAAAGATATAGTCAAAGTACAGCATTTTTAAAATGTTTTAAATTATTATTTATATGTTTTTCACCAATAACCACTTATGACCTGCCTTACCCATAAGAAAGGGCTTATCCTGAAAGTAAACAAAAGCAAAAATTAAAACAAAATAAAAAAAAAAGAGTGGTGTGTTAGAAGAGGCAGTTTCAAACACAAATCTTAAACACACACACACACACAAAAGAAAACAATTAATACATCAGAGAATTCTGCCAGGCTTTTGTAGCATTACAGGGCTTCTCAGCTATAAAGAAACATATTGAATGTTTAGAGCACAGCCCCTTCCTCGCTGCTTCAGTTGTTTCCTTTTGTTTACAAGTCCCTGCCATCCTTCTTTGTGAATTGAATGCTAAACTATCTCTGGAGAGATGTTATATTGCTTACAGAATGCTTCAGCAGATGGTGCTTCCTGTTGGAACAGAAGGCTGTGATTATACCTGAACTCTTCAAGAACTCTAACACCGAAAAACAAGATAAATGAAAGTCTTCAAAAGTTTTATTTCTTCCCTTACCAGCCATCTAGATGCTCAGCCACCCACTGGCCCCGCTCTGTCACTACAGCCAATAGAGGTGGATCTCCCCACTCTATCCTATCTCCTCCCAACCAAGGACATTTTTTTTAATGGCTTACGCATCCCATCAGCAGAGTTTGTTTAAGAATTATTGAGAGTATTGCTCATTCGGATGCCTGGTCACTGTGCATTCAGATATTCGAAAGCCCCATTATAAACAATAAAGAAAAGAGAATATATCTTCATCAGGAAGTGTCTATAAAAACAAATTGAAATACAGAGCAGGCCACCTGGTGCCAAAAGTTCAGGGTTATAGAGAAATTTATCTCCACACATTTTGAGATAAATTGTCCTTCTCAAAAGACCCTCCCACACAGCATTGCGGTCATATTTGAAGCTGAACAGCACTTCTTGGAGAGTGTCAAGCACTTGCCACTTTATCCTTGGAGCTCTTTTCTATTTTTCGCTTCCTAAATGTCTTTCCTGCATTTCCTGCCATGATCTGTTTAGTTCACTGTCCAAAGCAAAGGGTGATTCCTCGTTTGTCTTATTTTCTCTCTGCCTACCAGGGAAACATATCATGGTATAACAGAAGAGAGGCCACAAAAAAAAAAAAGAAAGAAAAAGAAACACATACATACATAGTTACTTCATAAATATAAATGGGAAAATAGGCAAGGTTCCTCTTTACAGACCCACCATCACACATGGCATCATGAAGCTTTAAGCCCTTACTTTCTGTGATCCCCAAATCTGGCCCTCCAATATCCCAGTGATTATGCAGAGAGCCAAGACCTCTGCCCTGTTTTAATACTCTCACCATATAACTATATAACGTATAATACTCTCAGTCCTCTCATCATATAACAATGGGTGATAAAGCCTCAAGCAGTTAGTAGCCAAAGTGATATATGACTCTCGACCCTCTGATGAAATCCACAGCATGGAATTTCAGAACCAGACTATTCAAACAACCCTCTAGTTCAAATCCCTCATTTTTCTAGATAAAACTAAACTCAAAACTCTCCTTGATCTGCTTAAAACCATTGAGCCAAGACAGCCCTAGAACTTAAGTCTAGTCGTTAAACATATTATCAGCTCTGTTGTTAAATATGCAAATGTTAATAAGGAAAACACTAAAAACTTCATTTAGTCTCTGGATTTGATCACGGTTGGTTGCATCATGATGTCTAGCCACAATATAGCACACAGGTGCTTAGAAAATCAACCAACGGCAGGTATTTACTAAGTGCTTTACGACCTGCCCTGCATCCATGGTCACCATCAAGTTTAGGCACAGGGGATACAGTGATAATCAATTTAGATACTTCCATTGTCCTCATGTGGCTTATATTCTAGTAGGAGAAAGAGAAAATAAACTAGCAAGCAAGCAAGGTAATTTCTCATAATTGTAAATGCACCAAAAAATGAAATTGTGAAAGAGAGTGACTGAGAAGTGGGCAGCATTGAGCTGGGGTTATACAGGGAAGTTTCTATGAAGAGATGACCTTGAGCAGAGAAAAGAATGACAAGATAGAGCCTCCCACACAAAGATCCAGAAATGAAACAGGCCAAAGAGTCGCTCAGACCATTATTAGATAGCACTTTTCTTTTTAAACCCACGAGAAACTGTGTGTGTCATTTAAGAGGGGCAAAAATGAAATTACTCCGTCATCCTTCCTCCAGAGAAATCAATTCCTGCATCGAACATGCAAACCAGCCCACCCAAACCCTCAGCTCTTTCTTAACATTTTATCTATATAAATAACATTTTCTATATTTATATATGCATAAATAACAGTATATATAGAACATATATATAGATATAAACCATGTGATAGACATCAACTTTCAACTTTCAGAACTATCTCCACCAGCATTGCTCAAGAGAAAGAAAATGTGAGCTATACATGTAATTTAAAATATTTGAGTAGCCACATTAAAAAGTCAGAGAAATCAGGTGAAGCTAATATTAATAATATATTTTATTTCATCCAATATATCCAGAATATTAATATTTCAACATGTAACAATATGAAAAATAATTGAGATATTTTACCTTTTCTTAACTAAACCTTCAAAATCTAGTGTGAATTTTTTTAACAGAAAATCTCAGTTCAAAGTAGCTATCTTTCAAGGACGAAAGAGTCGCATTTGACTAGTGACTACTGTGTTGGACAGTTCAGGTCTATAGTTTGAATAGCATATTGCCTAAAAGTTACAGCGTTTCCTTATAATACGTTTCTTAGTTAACAATAAAATAGCCAAATATTTTTCTCATGCCTTTTCTTTTTTCTTTGCTTCTCTCAATATGTCCTGGCCTTATTCCACTTCATGTTTTAATATGATATTGAGAATATTTGGAAATTAAATCATTTATTATTTCTTGATACAAAAATGTTGCCCCCTCCTTATCATTTTTATCATCTCAATAAAGTGAAAGGCTTTACATTTCTAATACTATGCATTTGACACCTTCTATCCCCTACAAATATAGAGGCCAAGTGTGCCTGTGTTGTCTAGCAGATTCTGTGCCATTACAGACAGAGCCAATAAAAAGGAAGTTTATTAAGAACAAAAGGCAACATGGTAGATGGTAGAGTCTGGGTTCATCCAACTTGGAGACTAAAAACCACAAGGAATGTCCTATGGGGCATATTGGAAAAATGTCTCCAAACTATACAAGCAGACTTCCTTCTGTTCCGTGGTCCACCTGTGCTGCTGACTGGATGAAAAAACTCTAGAGTTGTGCATTAGTGAGGAAGAGTTAAGCTAAACCATCTGCACTCATGCAAACTGCAGCATTCTAGAACAAGATGCTGGTAAGTATTTGTGTAGTGGAGAGGGAGCAAGGGGGGTGAAAAATACAACAAAGAGAAAGGGGGTGAGTAGGAGAGAAAGAAAGAAGGAGAAGGGGAGAGAAAAAGAGGAAAGAAAAGAAAAAGAAGAGATACAGAAGGAATTATGAGTCACAAAGCAGATACAACTCTAACTTAACCCAGAAAAAAAATTCTCTTTCTAGTACTGCCACCAGTCAAGCGGGGGGCTTGCCCTAAGCCCTGATGTTTAGAGGCCCTGATCTGTCACTTCTCCAAGCATGACATCCCTACAGGGTAAAAAGTCTGAGAGTCCAAAAGGGCAGCCCACCCCACATGAAGCCTGTGCCCTCTTTTCCCCTACAGAGCATGCCGTGGATACTTGGGCCCCTAGAATTAATTCTCTGCCATTAGGATGCTCGCTGGCCTGCTAGGCTTGTGAGGACCTCTTTTCCTGTCCATACTTATGATAATATGCTGAGCCACCTGAAGAGTGTCCAAAAAGCAGCTGACTGGAGTGGGGGAATGTAAAGGGAGGTTGGCAATTGCAGGCTCTCATGTCCATCAGCATGCATGCAATGCCCCTCAAGCTTTGGGAGAAAGTCAAAAGTGGGAAAAGAAGGGGGATTGGACAGAGAGCCTCCTTGCACCTTCTTGTTCTGGGCTCCACAAATGTTAGGGTCTAGTGGACTTTCTCATGGAAGGCAGTCAGTTCAGTCACAATGACTGTTCTACAGTTGACAATGGGCACCAACATGTCGGATTAGGACACCTGGTAACATCCTCCATGGAAGGGTCATTCTGTCATTATGGCTCTTTATAATTAGTGGTTGCCTAATTCATTGGTATTGCTAGTTTTAACTTCAATACACCATAGGAATAGTGGGCACCAACTTCCCTGCTTCTCTAGTCATTGTTAGTGCTAGAGTTTATGCAGAAAGCGGGAGCTGAGCCAGGAGGTGTTTCTGGCTTCAGAACCTGAAATCATAATCAAAGAGCTACCTGAAGTCCAGACGAGTCCAATCACAGTAGTCAACACACCACAAGCCTCCTTCAGAATGGAGCTGGAGGGGAGTGAAAGTCAGAAGTCCGTGAGGCGAATCCGGAGAAATCACTTAAGAGATTCAAAAACACTATAGGAATTAGACTGAGAAAACTTAAAGACCCTTTTCACTTGGTGAGTTACTTTGACTTTTGGATACAAAGGTAATCAGAAAAAGAAGAAGTCTTGGTGTTTTAAGCATAGGAAGTCCTGAGACATATATCCATTTTAGGTTTCTTTTTTTTCCCTGTATTTTTTTGGAAAATGTATCCTAGCAATTGCTTGCTTGATGGAGGCATGAATTATGCTTGCTGAATACTGATGAGTACATTTAAAAGGGTTCAGGCCTGAATGCATGAATACTCAGACAGTCGGCTGCTTCTTCCTAACTCATAATTCCAGCTTTCCCAAACATTAAAATCAAATGAGTAGGCGTGAAAGAATAGGAATGCATAAAATAGAGTCAAGACTTCATTCCAATTTGGGTTAGGCCAGGTATTCTCAGAGTAGCATCGTAAAACAAAAGATCAAGGCAAAAGAGAATCTCAAAACTATCTCAGGTTAACCAAGTTAAGATCACTGATTAATTTTTTTAATAGGTCTGTTAATCCCTAAGAAATAGCAGATAATTTCATCTACAAACTACTTTGTATGAAACAACTAAAACTGTTCTGTGACATTTTCACTCAGTTACTTTTTTTTCTCCTCCAAGTTTCATATGAATTAAAGAAAAACAGAGGTCAAAGGGAGTGAGAGATATCAATCTCTTTAAATGCCAACTTGAGCTTTTTAATCCAGTTGACATTCAGTCCAAATTATCCTTATCTACAAAAGAAAATGAGTTTATCCCTTATTGGCAGTGTAAGAAAGAAGACAAAATTTTGAATGCCATTTGTTGTCTGTCTCCTTTATTTTCTGGCAACATATGCTTGTGTGTGTGTGCGCGTGTGCGTGCATGCATGTGTTTTGTACATGTAACTCTCCAACCACTTTTGTGTTTCTTTGTTTCCTTAAAGCCTCCAAGAAGGCAGGTATGCATCACTGCACTCAGAGAGCATTATAAATTCTACTTTTTTTTAAAATTTTTAGTAGAGATGGGGTTTCAACATATTGGCCAGGCTGGTTTTTAACTCCTGACCTTAAGTGATCCACCTGCCTTGGCCTCCCAAAGTGCTAGGATTACAGATGTGAGCCACCATGGCTGGCCAAATTCTACTTCTTATCTTTAGACTAATATAAAGGTTTTTTCCGTTAATTACTAAGTGCCCCAACAACCTAACTGAACTCAAGTTCCATCTATACTAACTCCAGGCAACTAAATGTGGACAAATGGGTATTATTGTATGTGTTTAATGACTGACTCAGGTCAGACAGGAAAGAGAAGTACTTGATTTAGAGAATAGGGACAGAATTAAGTAGGCATTACACACTTCATGGAGTTTATTTGGTTTCATTATACATATCTACAGTTAGTCACCCAGGGAGAAAGGAATAAAAGAGGAGTGTGAGTTAGGTGTTTAAATTTGTTCAAGTATTACAGTAATGAGTTCCACAATTTACCCAAAAAAAGTACAGTAAGGCACTGCTCTAATAGCACAGCAAGCCCCATTAGTCACTGTGAGGAAAGCAAAGTGTTTTAATTCCTTCCCAACTGTCAAGAAGATAGGGAAGAATGCAGCGGTTGAAAGTGCCTTTGTCAAGGGTGTGATTTTTAATCCACCTAGTAATAAAGGTGGCATTGGCTGAAGGGACATGAAAAAAGAATCTTTTCTTTTGTACATCATATCACCACCCCCGACGCAGGCACACTTTGGGACATTATCCAGAAAGTCCTCACTTACCATCATCCATAGGTTATTAGAAGCTGCAAATTTAAGCAAAACATATATGGCAGGTCCCCCAAATCCTTTGTTGTTTAGATATAACATTGTTTAGATATAACATTGATGAGAAAGAGAAATGGTTTTGTTATACATTGTTTTGGTTGAAGTTGTAGTTTCCAGGAACCCATCCATGATGTTAAGTGAGGACTTACTATATTAGTTTGCTACTGCTGCTGTGACAAAGTAGCACAAGCCTTAAAACCACACACTTTTATTTTCTTACAGTTCTGAGGCCAGAAATGTGTAATGGGTCTTACAGGGCTAAAACCAAGTTGTTCCGAGGGCTCCCTTCAGAGACTCCAGGGAAGCATCCATTCCTTTCTCCTTGCACCTTGTAGGCACTGCAGGTTTTCCGTGGGTGGCCACCTCACTCCCATCTCTGCCCCCTTTTCTCTTCTCTGTCAGTGAGTGTGTGTGTACGTGCATGTGTGTGTGTGTGTGTGTGTGTAACAAATCTCCCTCTAACTCTGTCTTATATGCACTTGTGTGATTGCATTTAGGGCCTACCTGGATAATACAGGATAATCTCCAATCTCAAGATCCTTAACTGAATCATATCTGCAAAGACCCTTTATTTACCATATAATGTTTGATTCATAGGATCCAGAGGTTAGAATGTGGATATCCTTTTTCTAGGGGGAGGGGGTGTATTTTCAGCCTACGCAGACATGATTACAATGCATCAAAAATATCTCCTTTTAAAGACTAGTTTATATCAATCATCATCAAAGTATTAAAGATAAATGGAAAACAATTACTTATCACTGAACCACAATAATCTTACTGAAAGGATGACACAGGAAAGGGCAAAAACCCAAGTCCTTGCTCACTCTGTCCTACCCTGCTTGGCCCAATGTGGTATCAACCCCGTCTAGAACTGTCTCATGTTGCCCTACAGGGTTTCGAACCAGTTCAGATTTTCCTCAACTTATAAAACCACCCCTTGCAATGATGCTCCTTCATACCACCATCTTATTTCAATCCTCATTTTCAGGGTCTGTGTTTTGCCATCACCCACACCTCCTGATTCTCTAAGCATGTCTCCCCCTTGCCTTCATCCCTGTACTGAAATGGTTCCTTCTGTGCCTATGTCCATGAAGAGTGGCAGCTCTTCTCCTTCTCTTCTTTGCACAGCCCTGACCCCTCTTCATTTCCGAATGCCACTCTTCCCTTTTCCCACACTCCTCTCTGGCTCACCTCTCCAGTGTGAGTTGAGATCTCAAAATTCTTTTGTGCTACTGTTTTCCCTCTGACAACTCAACATTTTGTGGCTCTTGAATTGACATCTCTGACTGCTGTCTCTAAAGTTCTTACCCAGCAGTTTTTAAATAGTGACCCACAGCTAGGCGTGGTGGTTGGTACCTGTAATCCCAGCTACCCAGGGGGCTGAGGCTGGAGTATCACTTGAGCCCAGGAGTTCAAGGCTGCTGTGACCCTATCTCTGAAAACAAAACAAAACAAATAGTGACCCACGAGTATCAACTGGAAAGCACATTAAAATGCAGATTCCTAGGTCTCTCTTGGAATTTCTGGCTCAAGTGATTCTGATGCATGTGGTTCCAGAAATGCCGCTCTGGAACCATGTTACCAGTTGCCTCATGAAGCTGTTGAGATGTTTCACCACCATCAAAAACTAAACTTGCACAAATTCAAACACAGCCTTGCCAGACTTGGACTTTTCCATTTCCCTTGATGGCATTGCCATACTTCCAGATATCTATGAGGACTCTTTGACGCCTCCTACCCCACTGTGTCCAGGTTCCAAACCACATCTAAATTATCTCATTGAACACCCTCTAGGACAACTCTTGTGAACCAAAGCGTGAGGATTCTGGAGAAGAAAAAACTCTAAGAAGGAATCTAGCCCATAACCAGTCCTTTCAATTCTTAAAAAAATTGAAGACCTAGATACTTCTGGGAGCTGTTGGGAGGAGGTTGATGAGAGGTTCCTAAAACGGATTACAGTTCAGTGGTTCCAGACAAGCAGGGACTATGGAGCCAGACTCCTTGGGTTTAAATCCTTCACTCTGCCACCATAAGGCTGTATGACCTCAGAAAAGTAAACTAACCTTTCTGTGCCACCATTGTAAAATAAGGATAATAGTAGTTCCTACTTCCAGACAATGGTTTGTAATAAAAATTAAGGAGTCAACATACGGAAAATGCATAGTAATACTATTTAAGTGTTGACTCTAGTAGTAATAATAATAATAATATAAAAGCCACCAGGAGTATCCCCTAGATTCAAGCATGACTTCTGTCCCTGATAGCCATCTGCTAAGTCACATGTATACTGTCTTTAGCTCTAAAGGATATCATTTGACTCCAAAAGTCTCCAGATTCCCAGGCATCACAAATTTTATAGAAATGAAAAGCCACAGGTGTCAAAAACTGAGATGTATTTCCACCATTTGCCTGAAAATAAAGTTTATCTATGACACATACTAGATAGCTGGCATGCAGCTATTATTATAAAATATTTATTGGCCACTACAAAGTGCTGTAGGCATTGCACAAAATATAGAAGAACAGTCTCTCCAGGCCCTAATTGATTATGGGTCATATATTTTTAAGGGAAGATGCTACTGAGTTACTTAACACAGAATGAAAGATTCCAGGCTTTTAGGCAAGGAAAAAAATTATATAGTTTTAAGGGATGGTAATGATTTATGATGTGTTTAGGGGTTCTGTCTGTGTTTCTTCTTCAGCAGTGCCACATCTGAATTTTCCACAGCATTTATACAATGCACATGTGGTGCTGGTCTTTATGCTGACCCAAGCATATCTTCCACTAGGAGGATTATTGCATAAAGATCTCTCTTATTTGAGAGCAGTCACAGACGTATGAGATGATGTTGTATGTTATAAATATCAGACCACAGTCATGGGGATCATAAAAGTTTCAATTATGTTAGCATGATATGGATTGGAGAAAAAGAAAATTTGCAGTGGAAATGAAATGAAGTGTTTGAAAAGAGCTATCATTTTTTGGAATTTTAAAAGTCAAATAGTTTTACACATTGCATCATTAATATCAGGTATAATGGAATAACTCCCTTTCTTTTCTCCAAACAGGGGAAATGCCCTTAGGATGAAATTTTGTTTAAAGAATACAATAAGACTCAGGGCAAGACATTCAAGGCTTAATTTTTAAAAGATAAAATCTTACATCTATTAGACTTCCGAACACATGCAAAGAGAGCTTCTTTTAGCTATCCTGAAATGATAGTAATCCCCCAAATGACAGAAAAATTCTTATTTGGACAACACAGTCATTCAATAATGCATATATATGCTGTGTTCTATAATCTTAAAATAGCTGATACAAAAAGAAAATAAATGAGGGGAGAAATGCTCAATATAAAACGGTGTCAGCAGATTAAAATATTCTCACCTTTCTTCTCTCTTCCTTTTTTATTCTTTCATTCAGTAGAAGTTCACACAGTGACACCTAGTGCAGCTGGCAAGGCTATGACAACCTGGAAGAGTGAGTGAGATCAGCTGCCTGGCAAATTCCAGTTTTAATTTCAGTTAAAATAAGCCAATTCAGTAAAGCTGAAAGGCTCACATTTTGTCTCAGACCCCAATGTGCATGCATAACCTAATTATCATTTGAATCTATTTAAAAATGTATAATGCTTATAGACCATAATTCCAGCTCAGTTCATTTCCTAACAGTTAGAAATACTGGATCATTAATATCCTTAATGAAGTAGAACTGCAATTAAGAGACTCAGTGAAATATCTGCCCCCTCCTTGCCAAGAGGCTTCCAGGATGGGTTCAGCAGTCTTGGAGCTATCCTTTCTAAACATTTCTCTGATGTTTCTACCTCTAATGTGACATCTAAAAGACTTCCTCTAGATTTTGTTACAAGAAACCTCCAGAGACTTGCAGAAACTGCACATTACTTTCTGTAAAGCATCCTTCTTAAGATATTCTAGTCAAATGATCTCCAACTCACATGACTTCCTATTACAAAATGGTTCAGAAATTCCTTCAGCTAGATTAGATGCTCTTTAAGAACCAAGCGCATGCTTCCTAACCTTGGTGCTTCCCAAATAGCCACATACAGTTCGTCACACAGAGCAACTGCTCAATAAGTTTTGTTGAGTGAATTTTGTTTTGTTCTTTTTCTGTTAAGAGCTGCCTCTTTAACTTTTAATGTCTCCCTTTCCCATATGTCAATCTCATCCACAGTTTTCTAAAAATACTGCTTGGAGACTTGATAAGAACTAAGAGAGAATCCAATGGTGAAGGTGTAGCCCCTTCAGAGACATATGTTCACACCTGCATGCTGAAATTCTGTTGTTAGGCAGGAGCATTATTCAAGGTTGCAACATTCCTATGGGTCCAAGATGAGGCAGTCTTTCCGATTCCTACTTGGAGTTTAGCAGGGAATACGGATTGGCTGAGGAAGATTTATTTTAAAAATATCACCACCCACAGCTCACCAGCACCAGTCTCACAAGAGTTAGCCTGCTCTGGAAGATGAAAAGAGCCAAGCTTTGGAAGTTGGAGTATTAAAATCCAGTGGGAGTCACTCAGCCTTAAAAAACCAAAACACAGGACTGTTCTAGAAAGGGAAAGCCATGGGAAAACTGAGGACACTGACCAAGATGTCACTAAGTGCCAACACCTCAGCAAGAAAGGAGAGTAAATGGAAAACAGTAATGGAACTAAAACCAGTTCATGTTTACATTTCCCAAAACCAAGATGCTTCTGTAAACCAGTGACATTTATGAAAAACTTTCAGAGATATTGAAAATACTTATATTTATCAAAGCATAAAATATTAAGTGAAAAAGAATATATTATATAGATAGATGGATAGACAGATGATAGAAAGATAGACGAGGGAGGAAATATACAATGTTAACCAAAGTTGTCTCCAAGTAGTGGAATTCCTGGTGATTTTATTTTCTTCTCTATAATTCTCTGATGTCTATACATTTAAGGCAAGAATATATAACTCCTGAAATTAAAACAAGATGCTGTTTTTAAAAGATCAAAAAGCAAATAAAATAAATGCCAAGCTATGTTCTAATTTTAAAAATACAAACATCAGCCCCTCCTCCTCACCCCACTTGCAAACTGGTCCCACTCAGGATGATGACTGACAAGCAGATGGCAACACCCCTGAAGAACCTCTCATCCTCTGTCTGTCTGCTTAAAACATCAGAAAAATAAAATTCTCACAGGGACTGCCCTTCTATCACTCAATGATATGCATTAAATTAAATGTTAAAAATAATAATAGCATCAGAGGGAAATTTCTTAAGCTTATATTGCATTTTATTAATCATGTTTTGTTAATAATGCAGCCAGTCCTGTGAGGGAGGAAGGAATTAGATAGCAGGCCATTTGGGAAAGGCGCCCTTTGAATAAGATGTTTCAAACCAATGTGTTCCAAAGACACATTCTCCCTGTGTTTCTGAGAAAGCTTGGGGACTTTGAATCCCTCAATCCTAGACACAACAGAGGCAGAACAGCACAGTGGTTAGTACAGACACAGCTCTGGAGTCAGTTCAGCCTGGGTTCTAATTCAAGCTGTTACATCCTGGTTGTGTAACTTGAGGTCAATTGCCTAATGTCTCTGTGCCTCAGTTTCCCCATCCATAAGATGGAACTAATAATGATGCTGTCTGCTCAGATTTGTCCTGTGGTTGAAATGAGTCAACATGTTCTTGGAAGAGTGTCTGACACTGAGTCACCACTACAAATGATCTTCATGGGACTAATTGAACCAAGGACTCCTGATTAATAAAAGACAGTGTATTAGTCTGTTCTCATTCTGCTAATAAAGACGTACCCAAGACTGGATAATTTATAAAGGAAAGAGGTTTAATTGACTCACAGTTCCACATGCCTGGGGAGGTCTCACAATCATGGTGGAAAGTGAATGAGAAGCAAAGTCATGTCTTACATGGCAGCAGGCAAAAGAGTATATGTAGGGGAACTCCCCTTTCTAAAACCACCAGATCTCAGGAGACTTATTCACTATCATGAAAACAGAACAGGAAAAAGCCTGATCCCATGATTCAATTACCTCCCATTGTGTGGGACCCATGCACAACAAGTGGGAATTATGGGAGCTACAATTCAAGATGAGATTTCGGTAAGGACACAACCAAACCATATCATTCTGCCCCTGGCCCCTCCAGAATCTCATGCCCTCACATTTCAAAACATGATCATGCCTTCCCAACAGTCCCCCAAAGTCTTAACTCATTCCAGAACTAACCCAGAAGTCCAAGTCCAAAGTCTCATCTGAGACTAGGAAAATCCCTTCCACCTATGCACTGGTAAAATCAAAAACAAGTTAGTTACTTCCTAGATACAATGGGGGTACAGGCATTGGGTAAATACACATGTTCCAAATGCAACAAATTGGCCAAAACAAAGGGGCTACAGGCCCCGTGCAAGTCCAAAATCCAGTAAGGCAGTCATTAAACCGTAAAATTCCAATATGATCTCCTTTGACCCAATGTCTCCCATCCAGGGCATGCTGATGCAAGAGGTAGGTTTGCATGGTCTTGGGCAGCTCCAACCCTGTGGCTTTGTAGGGTACATCCCCCATCCCGGCTGCTTTCACAGGCTGGCGTTGAGTATCTGCACTTTTTCCAGGCACACGGGGCAAGCTGTCAGCACATCTACCATTCTGGGGTCTGGAGGACAGTGGCCCTCCTCTCATTGCTCCATGAGGCAGCGCCCCAGTGGGGACTCTGTATGGGCACTTCCACCCACATTTCCCTTTACACATTGCACTAGTAGAGGTTCTCCATGAGGGCTTTACTCCTACAGCATACCTCTGCCTGGACATACAGACACTTCCATACATCCTCTGAAATCTAGGCAGAGGTTCTCAAACCTCAATTCTCAACTTCTGTGCACCCATAGGCTCAACACCATGTGGAAGCTGCCAAGGCTTGGGGTTTGCACCCTGTGAAGCAAAGGCCTGAGCTGTACCTTGGTCCCTTTTGGCCATGGCTGGAGCAGCTGGGATGCAGGGCACCAAGTCCCTAGGCCACACACAGCAAGTAGGCCCTGGACCTGGCCCATGAAACCATTTTTTCCTCCCAGCCCTCCGGGCCTGTGATGGGCAGGGCTGCTGTGATGACCTCTGACATGCCCCAGAGACATTTTACCCATTTTCTTGGTGATTAACATTTGGCTCCTCATTACTTATGCAACTTTCTGCAACCAGCTTGAATTTCTCCTCAGAAAAGTGTTTTTCTTTTCCACCGCATCATCAGGCTGCAAATTTTCTGAACTTTGATGCTCTGCTTCCCTTTTAAACATAAGTTCTCTTTCTAAACCATATCTTTGTGAATACATAAAGCTGAATGTTTTTAACAACACCCAAGTAACCTCTTGAATGCTTTGCTGCTTAGAAATTTCTTCCACCAGATGCTTTATATTATCTCAAGTTCAAACTTCCACAAATCTCTAGGGCAGGGGCAAAATGCCACCAGTCTCTTTGCTAAAGCATAGCAAGAATCACCTTTGCTTCAGTTCCCAATAGGTTCCTCATCTCCACCCAAGACCACCTCAGCCTGGACTTTATTGTCCATATCACTATCAGCATTTTGGTCAAAACCATTCAACAAATCTCTAGGAAGTTCCAATCTTCCCCACATTTTCCTGTCTTCTGAGCCCTCCAAACTGTTCCAGCCTCTGCCTGTTACCCAGTTCAAAAGTTCTCAGGTGTCTTTACAGGAGCACCCCACTCTACCAGTATCAATTTACTGTATTAGTCCATTCTCATGCTGCTAATAAAGACATACCCAAGACTGGGTAATTTATAAAGAAAAGAAGTTTAATTGACTCACAGTTCTACATGGCTGGGGAGGCCTCACACTCATGGTGGAAGACAAAGGAAGAGCAAAGGGACATCTTACATGGTGGCAGGCAAGAGAGCATCTGTAGGGGAACTGCCCTTTATAAAACCATCAGCTCTTGTGAGACTTATTCACTATCATGAGAATAACACAGGAAAAACCTGCCCCCATGATTCAATTACCTCCCACCAGGTCCCTCCCATGACAAGTGGGAATTATGGGAGCTACAATTCAAGATGAGATTTGAGTGGGGACACAGCCAAACCATATCAGACAGTTTCCCTTTATTTAGGCATGTATCATTCAAATAATGAACTTTCCCAGTTATTCTCTGTTATTCACTTTACGGAAGCTCAGTGACTTTAGCACATTTATCAGAGAGAAGGAATTCAGAAGTCATGGGTTCTAGTGCCATACAGTGATTACTGTCATTGTCATACAAGTGACAGAGTCACCACTTAACTGTGCCTCAGTTTCCTCATCTCAAAAGAGTGAAGAGAATATAGTCACATGCCCCCACCCAGTCTCATAAGGTTGTCAACAGTAGCAAATGAGAAACGCTTTGAAAAAGTACAAAGCACTATATGATACAAATAATTTGAAGTAGACCAATAATTATGAGGATAAAACTCAAATTTTTCCTTCCTACTCTTGGGAAATAACCCTACAAAGCGTTAAACTCTAAATTGTATCTGGATTTCATTACTCCATGCTCTCCTAGGCCACTTTTGCTGTTGATAACTCCAAGATGAATACACCTGCTTCAATGAAAGAAAGACATGAGATATAAAATGTCTCATTAAAAAGTTTTATGTAGGCTCCATGTTGATTTTTTATGTTGATTGCATTTTGAATTGATTACATGTTGGATATATTGAGTTAAGTCAAATATATGATTTAAATTAATTTGATGTGTTTCTTTTTACTTAAGGAATTATTAATTTTATATGCTTCTTTTTTAACAAAACTAATAGAAAATTTCAGATTATATGCTTCAATGCCTTAGACCTGTGCTGTCCAGTATGGTAACCACTAGAAACACGTGGCCACTGAACATTTGAAATATGACCGGTCCAAATTGAGATGTGCTGTATGTGTACAACACACACCAGACTTTGAAAACAGTATGAATGAAAGATATTGTCTCATTAAAAAGTTTTATATAGGCTATGTGTTGGTTTTTTTATGTTGATTGCATGTTGTATTGATTATATGTTGGAAATATTGGGTTAAATCAAATTTATGATTTAAATTAATTTGATGTGCTTCTTTTTACTTAAGTACCTATTAACTTGATGTTTCTTTCTTAACATGTTAATAGAAAATTTTAAATTACATATTTGTCTCACAGTATATATCAGGCATTGCTGCTTTTGACCAAAATAAATCCACTTTTAAGAAGGACTTGGAAACACCATCTCTCTAAATGAAGTACCTGGAGGTATGTGAGATGGGAAACAGTAGGTTCCTTGCACTTATATTTTTCTACATTTTCCCTATGTTACAAGTAGCCTCAGCCAACATTAAAGCAGACCAGTAAGGTAAATAAAAATTCTGGCCGACCAAAAAGAAACATTACATTATATGACCTTTTTATACAAAGAGTTGCTGGGAAAGAACCACAACTGGAAAAAATGAGAGTATACTTGTGGTTCTAGTTTACTTTCAATGGGAGCCTAAATAAGACAGCAAAAAGCCCCCAGATGAGTCCAATTTTTGCCTCAACTGCTGAAAAGCCTGCTTGAACAAACACAGGAGATTATTTGAACCAGACATTCATAGGCTACAAAAATCACCAGCCCCTGTGGCACCTTTCATAGACAGCATTGCCTGAGAGATGTCTGCTTCACACAATAGAATAAGAAAAATACATGCCATGTTTCAGTACTAAAAGAATACTTTGGAAAGAGGAGATAGAGAGTGGCAGGAGAGTCCTTTTCTTACCTTACTCTCTACCTGCACCATCATTTCTGACGTTTCAAACCACAAGTAAACAGAAAATAAAAATAAATTGGCATTAGTCAACCAAGATCCTATGGCCAAATAGCCAGCCATTTCTCAATTTACGGTTACAGTTTGTGTTTTGTGCTGGGCCACCTGAGTTCAAGGCATGGCCAATAAATAAACTGGGGAGGCCTTGGCTGTTTGCAGTGGATGCATTTGATGCCATCTGCATGATACATTGATGAGAAGAAGAGAAAATGTTTCATTACAATATGAACCTGTTTTATAGTATTTAATGTTCTGTTGGTTTCCATAAAAGCAGCAGGGGGAACTAGAATTAGTAATGAATGTTGATTTTTGAACATTGGAGTTTCGAAGGGAAGAATTTAACAATTAAATGAGAAGGAAATATCACTTTTTACTCCAGCATAGACCTAGTCTGAACAGAAAAAATAATGCACACAGAGCAATTATAAATATAAATTCAGTATATTTGAATTTCAGTGTGTTTTAAATGTTCACTCTTGACAGCCACTTTTTAAATATTTATCAAGGCAACATCTTTCTTGCTCATAATGAAACAGGCAATAAAATTTGAATAGAATTTAATTATACCTTCAAATATTTAGAATGCAAACAAAAATAAGTGACTGTTGAGAAATATATCTGGCCTCAAAACACTGAGGATAAAAGTTTTAAGAATATCTTTAGAAGAAAATCCAAATGAAGTTTCTTTCAATACTCTTCTACTTTAAATTCTTAGGTTTCCATGAAAAGCAGATGAAAATAAATTGCAAATACTACAGTACACAGGATGCCAGTGTGTAGAACTGGTGAGGAGATCATTAAGGAGGGAAAAAGGCTATGGGAAAATTATTTGAATTTGATAAGCTCTTCAGCAAGTTGAGCCAGTCTGTTTGTGAGTTGGCCACAATTTTTCTGAGAGTTTGCCTACTCATGATGCATGCAGGAACAGTAAGTAGATTTCTTCACAGAGGCTGTCTAAAGCTCTGTGTTGAGAAGGACTCTGAGGTCATGTCTGAGCTCAGGCTCAGCAGGGAGGTGCCATTGACTAGTGATGTCTGCCTACGAGAGGGAATGGCTATCATTGTGCATGTCTTTGCTCTTCCCATGATGGAAAGTGTAGCTGCGGAAACACTCTTTCCTATCATTCTGCTCAGGGGTCAGTTCATTCAAAAGATGTCATCTCACAAGTTATCAATTGCAGTCAGACTGCTGTACTCAGAATAGTGTAGCAGATGTTACTTCCTGGGCTCACCGTTCTCTATACCTCGAACCATCTCTTCTTCACATTTGGGGTACTTGTAATTGCTCTTTATTACCCTTTTTTAAGGGCATATTAATCCCTTCCTTCCACCTCCAACACAAAGGTTTCCTTCTCCAACATGTGAAAATTTCTCTGCTGTGCCTAAACTATGAATGACAGAAATTCTGCTAAAGCAAAGATCTTCTGCATAAAAAAACAAAAAGTCTCATTTACCAGGAAAAGGAGCCCTATAATGTTCTCTCCTCAAATTATTCAGGATTAATTTTTTTGGACTTAATTAATGCCAACCCTGCCCTTTAGCTCACTGCCATCTGCCACAAGTCATCTCCTAGGCAGAAAGGTCATGATGCTGAGCTTCATGAAGCCACCAGGGAACAAGCTAAACCCAGGATTCCCTCCTTGATGTCGTTCACCTCTCTTGCACCAGCACCAGCCAGCATCAACTATCGCTGTCAATGTCAGACAGTCGCATATCATCAATTAGAGATGGCAAAAGCTCAACAACTTCTGAGCTTGGCTTACAAAGAAAAGCATCCAGATGCTTGTGCCCATTTGGCAAAAACTTCCTAAATTCTCTATGAAGGAAAGCACATTTTTTTGCAATTAAAATGGTATCTGTTAATGTAGAGAGCAAAATAATAAGTTGAAAGATCATTAATTATCAGCAATTCCATATGGTTTGAACTACCAGAGTTTAGACGTTCATCTGCACCAGAACTGATATTTTCTTAACTAGGACATGAACTATGAGTTTGAAACCTGCGACATGTGTACCAAGATAACTGAATATCTCAGAAACATTTCAAACTCAATTTCCTTATGAAAGGAAATATATGTGTAAATCATATATTTCTATTCTTGTATTGCCTTTTGGCATCCATTTATTGAATACCTATATCAAAGTCTGCCATGGGAGTTCCATGTAACCCATATTCTGGTAAAACATACAGACTTGCAATGAGGGCTATAAGAGAGGGAAACTGGGTTCATGGGTAACAACATATCAGAGATCTGCCCAGCTAGACTGGAGGGGTTCAGGAAGACTTTTGGATGAGATGGCATCTTGGATGCGTAGAGGCAGCCAGACAGAAGTTCAAGGGTCCGTGGAATGAGGGGAGAGCGTGGTGAAGACAGAATCAGCTTCTAGGTAGTCCTGGTTCCAAAAATGTTTGGCATAAAAAATTTCCATGTGCACCATCCCTGGCATGTTCCTGCTATTCTGATTTATTGTAACGCTGTCTTCTTCAACATTAACTAAGGCCAGTGGTTGCAATGAATAATTTGCAATATTAAAATACCATCGGGAAAGATTCATCATTTTTAGCTTCTAATTGAGGAGAAAAAACATCTTAAAGCTTCATAGATGTTTCTATTTAGTCTTGGGACAAATGTCATATTAATTGATTAAATACATCTTGAGGGGCTCAATCTTAACTCCTTATAGTTTCAAGCACATTTTCCCCAATCTCTGGTCACTTAGAACAGTATAAAACAGATCTAAAATCCACCTTAAGAAAGAAAAAGATATGCAAGTAATGAGGTTCAATCCTGCAATAGCCTTCTTGTTGGGGAGATTGCCATTTAAGATAGCCCAAGGTGGCATTTGATTCTCACGGCATGCAAAGTCCACTCTCTTGCTAGTTTAGGTGCAGGCTCAGCCCTCATTCTGCCTTACAACAGCATTAAGGGAGTTGTCTTCTCTGACTGAGAAAGACCACTGGAGTCTGAGTAAGAAAAGCCAAGGGTGTCCTCCTCAGAGAACACACCAAATGCTTAGATCTTTCATGTTGAATTACACTTGTTGCCCTGAGATGTGTGTTGCTGACATTAACCACCTAACCTGCAGCTGTAAAAGCCTCCCCACTCAGAATCCACAGTGAGCACTGACCTGCTGCAACCCAGGAAGAACATAAATACTTTTTCTACATCTCATTATCAGAGCAAAAGCTAAACAGTAACTGCCCAATTCAGCTTATGTATTCAAAAAAATTCAGTAAGCTATATTCCATGATTTTTTTAAAAAAAATGCACACATACATATAAAGAAGGGTGCAAATTGTAAGTGCACAGTGAACTAGTCCTGTGGAACCAGCACCTAGAACCAGAAACAGAACATTACCCTAGAATGTTCTGTCGTGGCTCCTAACGCCAGGGATTTGTTTTAACTCAAATTAGGATACCTTTAAAAGTCCCAGTCGTTACGCTGGGAAAACACGCCTACAGCAAAACTTTGTGGCAAACCCAGATCTATGCTACCCTACATATTAGTCACTTTCATCTGTTTCCCAAGACACTTCACGCTAACCCCCATTCCGACACTTACCACGTTCTGCATAGTTGTTAAATTTGCAACAAACTGCCTGCTACTAGAGGTCAGTGTCAAGTCTGAGTCTTCATGCTTTTCTCCCAGTAATGTAGGGTAACTGTCTTAGGCTGCCAGGGGCTAGATGAAGGATCCAATGATCCTATTGGCCAACATTTATGTTTGCGAATTTCACGTCCCTCATTTTCAGGCTGGGCAGAGAGTGCACCCCCTAGTCTCTATCCTAGCTTGATGATGAGATTCTCTGGAGGAAGTTTTTGCCTAAGGAAAGTCTCCCAGCAGCCAAGAGTCTGTGCGGCCCCTTCCCACAGTCAAATCATCACATGACCTGCAGCTTTCAGCCAGTCCTGCTAGTTCTCATGCACGTTTCCCCCACCCTCCTGGTTCTGTGCAGGGAGGGAGGCACATGTGCATACATGTATGTTTTATTCTGCTTCATTTTGCTGCCAATGGTCTGTGTTACAAAAGTATTCCTTCCCACCCTCACCCCCTCCATTCCTTGTACCCACCATTTGACCCGCAGGCAAATGAAGCCATTCAAATATTTATTCATCATGTCATCTGTTCCCATCTGACCTTGCAATTCCTGTCATGCCCCGCATGTCAGTTTAAAGCATAACGTCATTAATACCTCCAGTGCACTAATGGATGCTTCACACATGAACGCATTAATGAAATGTGTTATTGTTTTCCCTCACAGGACATTAACAATCTACCTCACGCTGTGTCTCCGAAGCCCCGCGGAGCTGCTGAAAACCACTAGCTATCAAATGAACCCTCAGTTCCGCCTCAGTAACTTTAAGTTCAAGTTTATCACTGAAGCGTCACTCATGTGAGAAGAAGATACAAGCCTCTGAGGGCTTTGGGGCCCAGCTTCAATTACCATAAAGAGTAACAGGAGGCAAGAGCTGCAGGAAGGGGGAGAGGGAGAGCGCAACATAGAAACAAAACCCTGTCAAGATGAAATAGGAAAGATCTGGGTGTCACCAGGATGATTTGTTTCTTGTTTCTCCCTTTGTCTATGGGCTGATGGTTTGAATAATGAAGACGGTGTTGGTTTTCTTCTCGAGTACACCAGCACAGGAGGTCTGCTTGTCTGATGGCACAGCTGACATATTAAGAGGGATTTAAGTTTCTGTACACAGGCAATGTTTAAATTGCCTTCCTTAAGCCCCAAAGAAATCTTTCCAGCTGATTTGCAAAATGAACCCCAGCACGGCCTTGCAGCCACCCTGCACAGGTTGCCTAAACAGAGCCGTGGTTCTCTGTTTGGCCAGCTGTTTTGCAAAATCAGAATAAAAGGGAAAGGTAATTCCTTTTCAACGTTGCCTCAGCCAGTATTTCGTCTGTAATTAAAATTGAAAGCTTTCCCCAACAGGTTCTCAGAGGCTCTCCCGGAGAAACAGATTTCTCCTTTCCTGAGTAATTAAGCACAAATTGTAAGGTGCTTGGCTTTACAGCAGAGGAGCAATGAATGGTCAAAGGTGTTCCATCCAAGGCTTGGGGAGGCTTTTGTGTTTGGTTAGCTGTTAGGAAATGCTAATTGCTTTTTCTCTTGCCATTAGGCACTAATCCCCACTGCGATGAAAATTTTTCACAGGTTGGGGCCAGAAAGGTGAAGGGAGATGTACAACAGAAATGCCACAAACAAAATCACCTGTGACAGTGAATTGTAGCATGGCCAGAAAGGTGATTGTTTGCTCAGCATTTGTGCCAAGAATACACCCCAGAATTCCTTTTATTCATGTTTTGGAGAGCAGGCTTACGAGTAGCTACTAATGTGTTCCTGAATGTTTCAGGTCACTAAGCCTATACCCTAAACATAAGCTTCCAATCACAGTTAAGCATCTAATCAAAAACTCCTGGCTTGGGGACAAAAGTCGGAGCTTAACTCTACCCTTGGCTGCTGATGGCAAGAAGACCTTTGCTGCCAGCCTGTAGAAGCCATGGGCCCCAAATCTGCTCCTCTAAAGAGGACAAAACCCATTGCAATTTCCCCAACCTCTGTGACACAGCCTTCCTAAACAGCTCAGTGAGGCTGCTCCTTAAACGGTGGCATTACACTTCTCACAAACACAAGGAAACCAAATGGGGCTGGAGATACATTGCCCTTGAACCCCTCTGCCTGGGCAAGTTTCATCCCAGAAATGTCCCTTACTTTGGGAAAAAACAGGTGGCTGGAATTGTAACCACAAATGATAATTATTCTTCCATTTTCTTTTTGCCCTGTGGCAGAGAAACCCTAGGGTGGCCCAGTGATTCTTGCCCCACTGGTGTTCACAGCCTGTATAATCCTCCCCTCCCTTGGGGTGTGATAGGACCTATGACTTTTTCTAAACAATCAAGCATGGCAAAGGTGAAGGGGTTTTGCAGGTGTAAGTCCCAAAGCAGTTGATTTTGAGTAAATCAAAATGGAGATCATACTGGATGGCCCTGGCTTAGTCAAGTGAGAGCCCTGAAAAGAAGGACTGAGCCCTGTATGGTCAGAGATTCTCCCGGCTGACTGGATGAGGAGCAGCCATGTGGAAAAGGCCACGTGGCGAGGAGCTGAGGTGGCCTCTGACTGACAGCCAGCAGAAAGCTGGGACCCTTGGTCATGCAGAGGCAAAGAAATGAATCTGCCAACAACCTGAATGAACTTGGAAGCAGATTCTTCCCCAGCTCAGTGTCCTGATGAAAATGCTGTCTGCTGACTTGTTTATTGGAGCCTGGTGAGACCCTGAGTAGGGGACCCGGTTAAGCCATCCCTGGACTCCTGAACCGTGGAACCTGTGCGATAACAACAACCTGGGTTGTTGTATGCCACTATGTCTGCAATAATTTGTTACACAGCAGTAAGTTATACAATCCCTAAGCATTCAGGTCCTCTATTTTGAAGCTAATGGTGATTCAGTTATGTTGCAGCCATGATCCTCACCAATGATATCTTTGAATCATCAACCAAATGAATCTGGCCCATCAGTGCATTGCCCTTGGAGTCCATGGTGAACATTTTTCTAGACAACTGGCCGAGATGTTCTGTCAACCATTTTATGTTTCTTCTCAACCTTGTCTTTTTTGTCACTGTGGCAGCCCTTGTAACAAAGAAAGATGTTAAAGTGACTAGAAAGCTACACTAAACAGCTGTAAGTTCTATGCTCAACATTCATGTTAGAAAGATATATTCTTTTTTCATCATGCCAAGTGTTGCTTAAAAATGCATGTAAAGCCAGGCAAGATGGCTCACGCCTGTAATCCCAGGACCTTGGGGGGCCACAGCGGGTGGATCATCAGAGGTCAGGTGTTCGAGACCAGCCTGGCCAACATGGTGAAACCCTGTCTCTACTATAAATACAAACATTAGTCGGGCAGGGTGGTGCACGTATGTAGTCCCAGCTACTTGGCAGGCTGAGACAGGAGAATCGCTTAAACCCAGGAGGCGGATGTTGCGGTGAGCCGAGATTATGCCATTGCACTCCAGCCTGGGTGACAGAGAAGACTCTGTCTTTAAAAAAAAAATGCATGCAGAAATAAAGAGAAAATAGTATTTCATTCCTGTTTGTCTCAAGCTTCAGTCTCATGCAGTCTTCAGGTTAGAAACTTCCAGAAAACTTTCAAAGTTCTCAAGAAATATGTCTTGCATTTCAGCTCCTTTTAGAAAGCAACTGCCATACACCAACAGGATTTTGGAGGTTTTGTTTTTCCCCCACTGAATTTGACAAACTGCATCTAAAATGTTTATGGAAGAGCAGGCCAAGAAAGGCCAGGATACTTTTGAAGACTTCAAACAGCAAATATCAAGAATTGTTATAAAGTTACACTAATTCAGACAGTGTGATTTTAGCACACTGATTAAAAAAATAGTAAACCAACAGAATAAAAAGGGATGCCCAATGCAGGCCCACTCCTATACTGAAATATGTTATACAGAAGGTGTGACATTACACATCAGAGGAAAACCATGTTCATTGCATTAAATGGTGCCCCACAAGAGCTTCCCAGTGTGTTTTCTTGGGAAGGGTCAGGTAATTAAATTCCCAAATGAAGCTTTCTTTAGTTTTCTTTTATTTAACTAAAAACGAAAGAAGAGAAAAACAGAGGTAAATATAGATATAAGCCAGTATTCTTAAATTACAATAAAATAAATAGTTACATAAATCGTGTGACTTGATTGTATTTTGCAATTTTTTTTTTTTTGAGACAGAGTCTCTCACTGTCACCCAGGCTGGAGTGCAGTGATGCGATCTCAGCTCACTGTAAGCTCCACCTCCCGGGTTCAAGCCATTCTCCTGCCTCAGCCTCCCAGATAGCTGAGACTACAGGTGCCCACCACCACACCCAGCTAATTTGTTTGTATTTTTAGTAGAGATGGGGTTTCACCGTGTTAGCCAGGATGGTCTCGATCTCCTGACCTTGTGATCCGCTGCCTCGGCCTCCCAAAGTGCTGGGATTACAGGCATGAGCCACCGTGCCCAGCTCTGCAATCATTTATTTGTCATTTTTAAATATAGCCAAATAGGGCTGACTGATTTTTTTAAAAAACATATTAAATACTGCCAATGATTTAGCTCTTGTACATCTATTCTTAATTTGTGATTGAGAGAGGTCGTTCATTACAAAATTATTTTAACAAGATTTTAACTAACAAAAGCCAAATGTAAGAAGTTATGGTGTTTGGAATGTATTTCAAAGTAATAAGAGTGGAGAGATTGAATCGAGGTATGAAAGACACACAATTGATCATGAATTGACAAGTGTTGAATCAAGATAATAGATATTTAGGGGGTTATTATACCATTCTCTCTGCTTTGGTATTTGTTTGAAACTTACCATAATAAATTAGCCGGGCGTGGTTGCAGGTGCCTGTAATCCCAGCTACTCTGGAGGCTGAGGCAGGAGTATTAGGAGAATTGCTCGAACCCAGGAGGAGGAGGTTGCAGTGAGCTGAGATCGCGCCATTGCACTCCAGCCTGGGCGACAAGAGTGAAACACCATCTCAAAAAAAAAAAAAAAAGTTTGTTTTTTCTTTTCAAGGAAAATATAGCTAAGCTTTTGATAAACTACAATGTTTGGTTCAAATGTCTCTTCAAGCATCTCAAGTAAGAAAGTAGTTATACAAAACTCGTGTGCTGTTATTTTCAAAAAACATACATACATGCATGCATATATATTTATGCATACATTATATAGGTATGCACTTTATATATGCATATATAAAAAGCATATTTACAGCAGACAAATCTGTACCCCCACACCTTCATGTTATAGCTGGGGAGTCTGATTTCTCATTGATAGTTATCCTGTTTCTCTCTCCTGGCCCACTCTCCATCCCTCTGGTGACCTGCATGGATGCAGTCTACTGTGGTCTGGACAATAGAGAGCACCAGAGAGGAGATTTAAAGGAGAAAAGAGGAGAGTGGGGTCATGACATTTGTTTTCTGGTTCTCTCTCTGCAACATAGCCTCAACAAGGGCCTGCCATGTCCCTCCACTAGAAAGCCACTGTGCCTCTCACAGAGACCAATTTTATAAGACATTCTTCTTCCAGGTTTCAGAAATTGATTGCTCTGTTTCCCTTCAGACACAGAAGTTGTGTCAGCTCAGCTGCTACTATCCCCAGATTCCTATACAATCCCTTGTGTGGAGGCTGTACTCACACCTTTGTAAATAGTTTTGAGTGCCATCTACTTTCTGTTAGGATTCTAATTCACCACCCTCTTCATTAAACAATAAATGACACATAGTTATTAGAAATAGCTATAAGGAGATTATTATACTGTCTCTGTACATATAAATACTTCTGATGCTGCAGTTCCATCTGAGGTGAATTCTATACCTAACATAGCATATATAGGCAGAAAAGACAAGAGAGATATGGAATTGGGGTTATCAGTTGGCTAGTGGTCCACAAACCAGCTCCCCTTTGCTAATAGACATGGGGGAAGCTTAGAGAACAGTACTTTCTCTGAAAGGCCTAAATTTTGAGAGTAGCTCAGTTCTGCACATCCAAAGCTAGACTCAGTGCTATATCACTATTATATAGCATATCAAACATTGCATTACAATTACCTGAGTACATGTACTTGTCTCTTCCTCCAGGCTATGAGCAATTCAAGAAAAGAGCTCTGTTTTATTCAACCTTATATCTCTACTGTCTAGCGTATGGGTTGTCACATACCAGTCACACAAGAAATGCAGTTGAATTAATAAATGCCTGCTTGAATAAACAAATGCCAGTGGGTCCAGTATGTTCTATAGCAGGGGCTCTAAACCGAGAGCCTCTCACCTTCTAGTTACCATCTGGCTTCCAAAAGCAGCACTGAATCCAAATATGACCTCGGTACCCTAGAAAAAGATTCTTTCTCATCTGAATCACTCCCATCCGCCTGGCTACAACCAACATAAGGTCTTGAAGCTGAGACACACCTTCATTTGTTAAGGGGGGAATGGGGGAGCAGATGGTAAATTAAGGTACTAATGCTCATTAATTCCTAATGGAGGCTTCCTCATGGATGTAATTAGAATGAAAAGAAGGAAGAGCCAAAGGAGGAGTGTTTGGGAAATAAAGTAGGCAGCTGGAAGAGGTTTATGAAAGGTATAAACCCTCAGGGAGCTTTCCATTAGAGGATAATAACATCCGCACTTCACAATTGCATCTTTCTTTACAATCAGCAAAACATTTCTACACACAGTATTCCAGTGGAGCCTCAGAAAATAATTGTGATATGTGGAGGAGAGGTCTTTTTTTTTTTTCATTTTTGCAATGATATAATCACTACATGACTGTAGTTGGAGAGGGTGACCTTCAGACCAGTTGTAAAAATCAAGTGCCAGTCCACCTGGGTGAACTATCCCACACCACTTTGTCCTTTCTGCTATTCCCGTTACAAATCACTTAAAGTCCCTCCCAATGGCCTTCTATTCCTGATTGGCAAGTGTGGCATAGAGGTTCTTATGAGACTAGGGTTTTTATTTCCTTATGTTCTCATGGAAAAAGTGTGAGCTGGAAAGAATGGAACTCTTCCCATAAGGCCTGGTTAATGTCATTCTATTTCTTTCCACTGTTCTCAACACAAAATAAATGTATTCACATATATAGTTCCATAGAAATTGAGAATTAAGTACTATACTTTGATCTTCTAAGAAGTGTGCAGCATAAATCTGAGATATCAGCATTAAATGTGGAGACTTCATTATTAAGGACTTGCTAGTAAGCCTGGGTATTCATATGCAATGTCGGTCTATCCAAAAAGAAGTAAATTACTTGAAAAGTGACTGCATTAAAGTAAACTTACTCCTTGAAGCCTTCCTCCTCTCTCAAAGGCATATAGCTGACCTAGTTCAGAAGTGAGTGGAAAAAGAATAAAGAGGATGTTCTGTTTAACCAGCATCAATTGCTTGTAGCTATCTACTTCTCAATATCTTTTTCCCCCCAAGGAAGCATTCAGCTAACATTTTTATTGGACTGATGCCCAGATGTGCTCCATTAATTCATGCAACTACCTCTGTTGGAATGCTCCAGGCATTATCATCCATGAATCCATAGAGCACAAATATATTTCTAGAAATATTATCATTTGCATTACATATGATCCTAAAGTACCTTCATAAATAATACCTTCAAAGTGAACCAGAGAGTATTGGATGTCTCTTGCTATTTTAGTCCTCTTAATTTCACCATATGCATTGTCTTTTACTTACATAGGTAATGTGACAAAATTGATTGTAGCAAACTGAGTTTTTCGGTTTCATCGACATCATCATAGGACATTTTTGATGATGTGTGATCTTTAAATCTGTATTGAGTGTCTTTCCAATCTGTGAGTTTCATTGTTTCAAATTTGTCTTCCAACTGTGCCTTCTGAGATGTATTATGGCTATGATGGAGGCTTTTGGACTGCAGTTTGTTTCTGGTAAGAGCAAAAAAAAAAAAAACTAATTCTAAATGTAGCATGAAATCTGTTCATTTTTAGATGTTTGGTATAGAAATATAGACTACTTAATTATCAAATTAGTTACCTTTTCCTTAAAAAATTATCAGTACCCCAACATAAGAAGAAAATTATTTCTTAAAATATTATTTGATTTCAAACCAATTATAAAGTAAGCACTGTTTTCTACACAAAGTTTCCAGGAAGTCTTTTAGTAGAAATACATGTTTCAGAGGAGGCATTTCAATGAATGAAGAATTATTCATAGAAAGAAAAGAAATACTTTGATCTACTGCACTATTTTCGAAAGGAAAATAGAACCATAATGCATATATTATGATATCCTGGACTGAAGACGGTCTGGGACACAGAAAATGACTATTATCTGTGAAACCATGAGCAAGACTCCTTTCTCTGTTGCCTGCAGACAGAAAGCAACAATGTTATTCAGCTATTAATATTTACTTATGGCCCAGATACTGGAACCGATTCCTGCTTTCTGTGAAGGAAAGGTGATCCATGAATAAATATCACTCTGGTCATTATCATCGGCACACACAGATATCAAGTGGCTTCCAATGAAATAGTGTAAGAAGCAATATGGATCTGTAGAAAGAAAATTTGTCTTAAAGCAAGATTAGGGGTAGAAGATTTACCATGGATAAATATTCCTGTAGCGTTGAAAAAATTGCTCAGTCGTAAGATGAGGAAAACTCTTGCAAATAAATATGAAGCTTTCCATGAGACTTCTAGAACCTTCAAACCTCAGAATGTATTTGGGCCATCCTCTTCTCTTCAAAGGTTAGACTGACACAATCTTGGAAACAGAAGCGTGAAGCCTACTCTTAGAGATTTTCAGAGAAGAGGAATTTCAGTTTCCTAGGTTAATCATGTTACTTCTATCTAATTTATTTTGCATGGCCACATTTATCATGCTGAAAATTCAGCCCATGTCCACCTGTTTTTTCTTTTAGCAACAGTGCATTTATTCATTCAATAATTATTTATTCAGTGCCTCTTATAGGCCAGGCACTGGCTTGGGAGCTGGGATTTAACAAAGAACAAGAGGCAAAAATTCCTCCACTCATGGTGGAGAAATTCTAGCAACAAACTGTTTATTATTATTATTCTAGCAATAAACTGTTCAATTCTTAGTAATATCCTTATTTCTCATAAAAAAATGGGTCACTTCTTTGATCAAAGCTGGTTTTGTTTAAATGTACTTCCTTTTACAAAAAAAAAATCAGCTACATGAAAATCAATGTTAGGTTTATTCTCACAATTTGACAGCATTATTGGCCAGTTCTTTTATACCATTTTTCATTCCCGTGTTCCCTGGAAATGTGCCTTAAACTGAGGAACAGTTTTTCTCCATCCTGAGAGGATACCCTGTTCAACCGCATATGCATCCTTGGAGGGGCACACCTGGAGTATGGAGGAAGAAGGGGACCTAGCTAGCCATATTGCCCAATCAACCCTGGAAAACAACAGAATTATCCTTACATCATGTTTCCTAGGAAGGAAGTAGAGATCAGTCCTGCTAATTTGTTGTGGTTGTTGTTGAAATGGAGTCTCCCTCAGTTGCTCAGGCTGGAGTGCAGTGGCACGATCTCGGCTCACTGCAACCTCCACCTCCCGGGTTCAAGCATTTCTCCTGCCACAGCTCCCAAGTAGCTGGGATTACAGGCATGCACCACCATGACCGGCTAGTTTTTTATTTTTAGTAGAGATGGGGTTTCTCCGTGTTGGCCAGGCTGGTCTCGAACTCCTGACCTCAGGTGATCCACCCGCCTCAGCCTCCCAAAGTGCCAGGATTACAGGCGTGAACCACCACGCCCGGCCAGTCCTGCTGATTTTTAACCACTGCCCACCACCACTGTGCTTTGGCTTCATAGTCATTAGACCATTTAGTCTTCACAGCAGTCCCGTGGGGAACAGATGAGTAAGCTGAAGCTGAAAAGGAGTAAGAGGCTTGTCTACACTAACAGCTCTAGCAAATGGTGATGCAGGAATTCACATTTGGGTCTGATTCCAGCTGTCATCTTCTTACAAAAAACATATAATCTTATTTATCTAATGAAATCATAGAAAGGAATTATTAAACATAAGCCTCATTATTTCATATATCACAGAATGGCATAATCTAAGATGAAGAGCATATAGATTTTGAATATCACCTGGGCATTTTTGGTTCTTTCTCTGAGTCTTACCTTTTGTAATAAAAGCATTGCTTTTGTCCTCAAATATACACTCCTGTAAGAGGCAGACCTTCCCATTCATGCCTGTATAATTAAAAGTTAAAAGAAAGAAATATTCAGCGCAAGTATCTAGTTACATACTTTGGAGAAAGGAGCTTCAGCTGCTTCCACTTCTGAAGACAGAGAAATAGCAAAGAAAGAAGTTCACTTCAGTTTGTTCTAGGAAGAACAAAGACTCATATCTCTTGAGAGTGAAGAAAGAATCAGACCTTTTCAGTATATTTAATCTTAATTAACTATGAAAGTGTGTTCGCAATGCAACTATGTAAAACTAGCTAGTAGTAACTGAGCTAAAGAAGGTCAAAACAATGATTACAATCAAGATATGACTGTTATTGCACATATTTTTGGTTTGTGGGAGCGATTTTTTTTCTTCATGTTCTTTTTCTTATTAAACTTAGAATTTGATGATTCTTCAATGTAAGTTTGGTAAAAGAACAGGTTAATTTAACATTATTTGGATAATAAAGCATATTCTTTGTAAAAATGTAAATTCCTGGAGCCTTAGTCTTCCAATTTCCCTTCTCCCATCCTAGTACAAAGCTGCCTCTGTCTAGTACTGATCCCTAGAAATACTGTCTTGCTCCATAGAACAAAGTGAAGCACAAATCATCTAGTGGCAGCAATTTGAATGAGGACCTTGACTAGGGGACAAAAAATACCATTTAAAAAAAAATTTTTTTAATATATTTTTTTATTATACTTTAAGTTCTAGGGTACACGTGCACAATGTGCAGGTTTGTTACATATGTATACATGTGCCATGTTGGTGTGCTTCACCCATTAAATTGTCATTTACATTAGGTATATCTCCTAATGCTATCCCTCCCTCCTCTTCCCACCCCACAACAGGCCCCGGTGTGTGATGTTCCCTTTCCTGCATCCAAGTTTTCTCATTGTTCAATTCGCACCTATGAGTGAGAACATGCAGTGTTTGGTTTTTTGTCCTTGCATTACTGGGTTTATACCCAAAGGACTATAAATCATGCTGCTATAAAGACACATACACACGTAGGTTTATTGTGGCACTATTCACAATAGCAAAGACTTGGAACCAACCCAAATGTCCATCAACGATAGACTGGATTAAGTAAATGTGGCACATATACACCATGGAATACTATGCAGCCATAAAAAATGATGAGTTCATGACCTTTGTAGGGACATGGATGAGGCTGGAAACCATCATTCTCAGCAAAAAAATACCGTTTAACCCCAAAATGATAGGACCTCATGCTCTAAACCACTCATTCAATACCATCAGTCCCTGAGTAATATTAATTGTCTTTTCATATAAAGTTCCATAAAAACTTCCTGAACATTTCCATGTGCAAAGCACTTGTACTAGATATTTAAGAACAAGAAAGTGAATAGATAACCAGGATTTCTTCTCTGTAATCTGTCACAAAAGAAAAAAATACATGCAAATAATCCTGACATAAAGTAGTAAATTCTGGGATAGAGAGAAAAATAGTACATTGTGAATAGTAATCCTAACTGGATATTATTATCTTTTATACTTTCTGCTTTTCATTGTAAACTCTTGGAAACCAGATATTTATCTATTATCCAGAATCTTTGCATGTAATGAGTGTTGTAGTCAGTCATCTTTTTTTAGTAAGGGGCAGAAATTCAACTTCCATTAGGTTAAAAAATATTGTCTTGTATATTCTTAAGCCTAGGAGTAGCCTGATATCAGCTTCAGGCAAGTTGAATCAAGTTCTCTAAGGAAGACAGAAGAATTTCTCTCTCCATCCCCTGTCTCTGGTTTTCTCTGTATTCTCCAAAGGTTCTCTTACAGCAGGATTAAAGGTGGCCCCAGAAATATTACACTTGGATAGTAACACCAGCAGATAAGGAGCTCGTCTTCTCCATAATGTTAGCAAAACATCATGAATTTATTCTTAATGGCCTATCATAGGTTGTGTGATCAGCTGATTTACTATATCCGGTCCACTGGAAAATGAGTTACTGGGGCCAGAGGAAGAATGGGACACAATGACTGGCTGGTCTAATTCATGCGCCCACCAGTGGAGCAGATGAGGACCAACTTATCTTTTGTTGAAATAAGTAAACAAAAAGGAGCTGCTCTGGATTGTCTGCAAGGTTTGCGAAGAATTAGCTGAGTCAGTGATCAGTAAACAATGCCAGGAGCTTGCTCTGGTAAGGTCTGCATTCTTTAAAAATGGTGTCATAGATATCAGAAAGTGAACATGGTTAACCATTTGTAATCATCAGAAAACAAGAAAGGAAAATAAAATAAAATAGAAATTGTAAAAATCAGCACTTGAATCACAACACTTACAGTTATGAAAACTAGACTAATAACACATATCAATCAGAAATTCTTGTATTACAGTTTTAAGAACTTCCCTGAAAAGCCACAGGGAAAAGGCAACTCTTATTTGAACTGTGGAATGATCTTTATTGCCAACAATATACGTATCCTTCAAATGAAAATAAATTACTCCTATGAAAACAATGTCTATGAAAACATGCTTAAACTTCATACATTATACGTTAATACATTATATTTTCAAGGTGTAGGAACCTATAAAAATGTGCCAATATGGTTTTTCTCAAGTGCCGTAATTTACATTACCTTATTTATGTAAGCAATTTTAATCAACTCCTTAAAAGCTTTGAGTGGTTCTTACTTCACCAAACTGGAGGACAAGCATAAGTTTCAAGAAGCCAGCAACTGACAAGCCTCCAGGAAGAGCTGCACCACAGCATCACAGGTGGCTGTCCTCACATGTCTATCTTGGCATCTCACAATTCACATCACTTGCCCAACTCTTGGCAAAAGTCTATTTTTACATGGAAACGAATCTCTATTTGCTCCTGATCACAGGATTAAATAAGCTGGTCATTCCCAAATAATTCTGAAAATGTTTCCTCAAAAAGGTTATGCTTTCCTAATTTTTACTCTTAGGAATTTCCTAATTGTACCAAAAGCAAAGATGGTGTTTTCTATTTTAAAAAGTTGCTACAGACCAATCATTTTCAGCTGAGTTACTATATCCAGTACGAAACTAGGGAAACTACTTTTTGCCATAACATTGCCAGAACCTAAACATTTTTCCCACTATGATGAGCAGTAACACTGAAATGAATGTCATCATGAACAAACACAAAAAGATTGAATGGGAACAGTTTGTATAAAAGCATACACTGGACATTTCCAATCTAGTCATATAGATTAAGAGGATGTCCATCGATGTAAATCAATTCAAAGGTTGAATCTGACTTTCTCCTCCCTCGAGGAACAATTTGCAGATATTGGCTGGCCTTTTTTTTTAGTTTGACTATTACTTCACATTGTACTTGTAATTTGTCTTATGAAACACTAAAACATATTTCTTTTCCAGTCAGGTTTATTGAGGTATAATTTATAGCCAGTAAAATTCACCCTTTCTAGTGTGCAGCCCTAGAAGTTTTCACAATTAGATACAGTCATGCAGCCACCACCAAAATCAAGATTAAGAATGGTTTCATCACACTGAAAAGTTTCCCAGTCTCCTTCAAAGTCAACCAATGGCCCCTGGCAACCATGAATACATTTTCTGTCCTGATAGTTTTACTTTGTCCAGAAAGTCATATAAACATAATTAGAGAGTATGTAACATTTTGAGTTTGGCATCTTTCACTTTAAGATTCATCTATGTCGGCCGGGCGCTGGCCGGGCACAGTGGCTCACACCTGTAATCTCAGCACTTTGGGAGGCCAAGGTGTTTTGGATTGCTTGAGGTCAAGAGTTCAAGACCAGCCTGGTCAACATGGTGAAACCCCATCTCTACTAAAAATACAAAATTAGTCGGGTGTGGTGAGAGGCGCCTGCAATCCCAGCTACTTGGGAGGCTGAGGCAGGAGAACTGCTTGAACCCGGGAGGCAGAGACTGCAGTGAGCCAAGACCATGCCACTGCACTCCAGCCGGGGCAACAAAGTAAGACTCCTCCCCACCACCCACCCCCCCACCCCCCAAAAAAAGATTTATCTATGTCCTTATATTATCAGTCATTCAATAAGTGTGGATTAAGATATTTTCCTTTAGAGTCTCCCTTGTTTCCTAAAGCCAAAGTCAATATGAAAAACCTGAATCTGGCCATTTATAGTGTTGTCTATAGTTATGAATAAAAGGATGTAAGTATGGCTAGTTTCCCTGGCATGCCAGGGTAAGTAAGGATAAACACTCTTAGGGCGTAATCATAATCTGTGGTTATCGCAGGCACTAAATCTTATGCTCATAAGATCTAAGCCTTGGTTAGACAAATGATTAGGCACTAAAATTAATCAGGAGACACCAGACAGAGGTTGAGTATGGTTTCCATTACTTTTTCTTTATTGTGATGATACTGTCATATATATTGATAACTTCAGAGTATAACACATTAGATTTCTTATCTGACCTGCCTTTCACAAAATGAATTACTGTTGAAGCAAAGGAATCAGCAGACAGACCTCTTAACAGGAGTAGGAAACAATGGATAGAGGCCCCTGTTTCCCAAACTTGAGTCATTCAAGTGCCACCTTCATGATTTGGGTTCTATCCACATATCAAATCAAATGACCATTATTTAGCATTTTATATTATACATTTCACAGTTTTACTATAATAAATGTCTTTTTAGAAGGACTTTTCCTCCTACTATGGTTAATAGAAAGCCATTGTCAAATATATAAGGTAACTATGAAAAATACAACAATTTAAAAGCTCTACCTATGTGAGTCCATGTATCACCCCATATGCCGCTGAGTTCTTGAGTATGAGTAGGGGAGTGCATACATACACAGAGATATGGTTTTAGAAACACTGCAATTACAATAGATGTTTTTGGCTGAGCAAGGCAAAGGCCAGTGAGATTCAGCAACATTCTCCCTCCATTAGCTTATAGTTGGCATGTGGTCCGTAGCTCCTTACCTTAGACTAAAACATGAAATAAAACTATGGCCCCAAAAGACTTAAAGGATTTATTCACCAAAGGACATATTCATATTTCATGCTAGTATAATCTTCTTATATATCTGAGAGTTATTATAGAAATCTGTGCAGAGAAGCATCATATTCTCTAAGAAAATGCATCATTGGAATCTCTTCTGATGTGTGGTCACTGTACCCTTTGACAACTAACCTTCACAATGTTAATCATCTCACCTGTTTGAAAGGGACTAAAATGCTTGTTCCATTTACTGTTTAATAACGCTATCAAAAGGATTAATGAGAGAAAACCTCTAGAATACTTTAAACTCTCTCCAAAAAGGCAGCAGTAAAACAGCAGGTGTCTCTTGTGAACACACATTTGTCTTCTTCCCATAAACTCATCCTGAAGGACATCAGGCTTCCAGCTTATATTTAATTGGCTGATTATGTTGTCACTCTTGAAGCTCCTTGCCAAGTTACAGGGAAGAGTTTTCTTGGAAACCATAGTTTCCAAACTTTCTCCAGCTATGCAGTTTAATTACGTCAAGCAAAATGACAACAGAGCTCATAATTAGCCTGGAGATTAATTACAGCTGAATCAGTCCAAACATCACAGCTACCAAATTCAACACAGGTGCTTAGGCAAAGAGAAAAGAGTTTTCTCAATACCCAGCAGAAGATGGACATGGAAGATGTGCTTTATGACTCTCTTCCCATGAGCTTAAACACACAACCTGTGCAAAATGCCTTGTGTCTTCATAGCCAGGATGTCCCTAGTATTTTAAAAAGAACCAGATCCAAAAACATTCCAAACAGTGATACCATCAATAATGTAATGTACAATGACTGAAACAAATCTTTTTTTCTATGTGAATTTCTGAAACCTAGAGCTCTCTTTCCCCTTCTCATTTCTTATCTGATTATTGAAGAGTCTAAAAATCCTGCATCATTCTTCTACTCCTTTCAGAATTACAAATGAAAGAGCAATAGAGAGATGTGGTTCAACTGGCATAAAGTTTCAGTTATGCAAGATGAGTAAGTTCTAGCGATCTGCTATACAACATAGCGCCTGTAGTTAACAATACTAAATTGTGCATGTTACAATTTAAGAGGGTGGATCTCATGTCAAATGTTCTTACCACTAAAAAAAAGGACACAAAGAAATTTTTGGAAGTGATGAACGTATCTGTTACTTTGACGGTGGCAATGGTTTCATGGGTGTATGCATATGTCCAAATTCATCAGACTGTGTACATTAAATATATGCAAGTTTTTTTTTTTGAGACAGAGTCTCACACTGTCGCCCAGGCTGGAGTGCGGTGGCACGATCTCGACTCACTGCAACCTCCACCTACCAGGTTCAAGCGATTCTCCTTCCTCAGCCCCCCAGGTAGCTGGGATTACAGGCGCATGACAAAATGCCCAGCTATTTTTTTATATTTTTTTAGTAGAGATGGGGTTTCACTATGTTGGCCAGGCTGGTCTCAAACTCCTGACCTCGTGATCCCCCCGCCTTGGCCTCCCAAAGGCAGTTTTTTAATATATCAATCATACCTCAATACAGCTGTTTAAAAACATTAAGAGAAAAGCAAGTGAAAAACCTGTACCTTGTGTTCATCCTGTGACTCCTGAAAGTGAGTAAGCCCTAGAGTGTCACCATGCTCCCACACAGAGTGTTGAAGCAATGCCAGATCAAACACTCTCAAGCCAACAACCACCCACCTGGAACCTCCTATTACCTCTCTGAGAACTACTGCAAGAGGAAAAGGTTGAGTTAGGAAGACAGAAAAAAGGAAGCTGGTCTTATTTACAAATGCTGTCCTTTCTTATTTCCTTTTACCTTCAAGTCATTTGAGATACCTTTAAATATATGCAAATCTAGGATCCAACAAAGACAAATTATATCCCCTAGTGATTTTAAGGTGCAACTAGAGTTGATAACGACTGGTCTGGAGGAGTCTCAAAGAGATTGGCCACATTATATAATTGCATTCGATTCAGGGGTACCGGCAGCTACACAGTGGAGAAGTAGGGAGGAAGAACAAGGCCAGAATATAGGAAACAGAGAGAATGAAGAGACACAAATCAGGATCCCAGGAGCTTGTACACAAAAGAAATTAAAGGTGTGTAGTAATACACAAATACGTGATTCTTAAACCATGTAAGAAACAAGAAAACTTGTCTCTGAATCAGAAGCTGATGAGGATTGCAAAGAAGCATTTTTAATGGGTTTATTGTATATATGGGTTTGTTGGTTTGATTTTCTGTTTGCTTATTTATTTGTGCATTCGGAGGAGTGGGGATTTCTTTGTTATTTTTAAAAAACAAATATTAACTAAAAAGAATAAACTGTGTTCAGACATCCCAAAGGGAAACCCATGGAAAGAAAAGAGGAGATGAAATTTGGAGCAGGCCTTGTGGAATGATTTAAATAAATGAAATGTCTGCAAATGCATAGGTAGGCCTAATGCTTGTATCCTAGCCTACTCCGAGATGTGAGGGAAGCTGCTGCAAAGCCATTTGCTTGCACAAGACTGGAGGAGAGAGTACATGGCTGCCAGGAGAGGAATGTTGTCAGAGCGACTTCAAATGAGCACAGCCAAACTCTTCAGCGCTGAGAGGCCGACCACTGTGCAACCAGCCGCACTGCCATCTGCCCAGGCTGCCTTCTCGGTGCTAGGCCAAGCCAAGAGCGGCTCCCCCACCCCACTTTGGAGGATCCAGGGCACGTAATGCTCTAGAACACAATTCTGCTAAAGGAGGGCAGGGGTGGGAGGCCCCAGTGAAAAAGACCTCCTGCGATAGCCCTGGTGTGTGCAGGCACACATCCCCACATCCATGTGTTTCCTTGCTATGTTAGGGAACAGTGCTCAGTTAGGGTGTTCCTCCTGTCCCCTTCATACTCAGATCCCTGGATCTCCAGGTGGGATGGCTCAGGTCGGCTTGGTGTAGCAGTGATGTGAAATCTGAAGCTGTGCATTCAAAACTCAACTCTGCATCTTACTTACTGGCTGATCATTGGTAAATCATTTCATTTTTATGAGACCCAGTTTCCTCACTTGTAGATTATTAGAGGCTTCCTTGTCTATCCATTTTACAGCTAAAGAAATTGAGAACCTCACAGCAAAAGAAACTACCATCAGAGTGAACAGGCAACCTACAGAATGGGAGAAAATTTCCTCAACCTACTCATCTGACAAAGGGCTAATATCCAGAATCTACAAAGAACTTAAACAAATTTACAAGAAACAAACAACCCCATCAAAAAGTGGGCAAAGGACATGAACAGACACTTCTCAAAAGAAGACATTTATGCAGCCAAAAAACACATGAAAAAATGCTCATCATCACTGGCCATCAGAGAAATGCAAATCAAAACCACAATGAGATACCATCTCACACCGGTTAGAATGGCGATCATTAAAAAGTCAGGAAACAACAGGTGCTGGAGAGGATGTGGAGAAATAGGAACACTTTTACACTGTTGGTGGGACTGTAAACTAGTTCAACCATTGTGGAAGACAGTGTGGCGATTCCTCAGGGATCTAGAACTAGAAATACCATTTGACCCAGCCATCCCATTACTGGGTATATACCCAAAAGATTACAAATCATGCTGCTATAAAGACACATGTACACGTATGTTTATTGCGGCACTATTCACAATAGCAAAGACTTGGAACCAACCCAAATGTCCAACAATGATTGACTGGATTAAGAAAATGTGGCACATATACACCATGGAATACTATGCAGCCGTAAAAAAGGATGAGTTCATGTCCTTTGCAGGGGCATGGTTGAAGAAGGAAACCATCATTCTCAGCAAACTATTGCAAGGACAAAAAACCAAATACTGCATGTTCTCACTCATAGGTGGGAATTGAACAATGAGAACACTTGGACACAGGAAGGGGAACATCACACACCAGAGCCTGTTGTGGGGTGGGGGGAGGGGGAACAGATAGCGTTAGGAGAAATACCTAATGTAAATGACAAGTTAATGGGTGAAGCACACCAACATGGCACATGTATACATACGTAACAAACCTGCACGTTGTCCATATGTACCCTAGAACTTAAAGTATAATAAAAAATATATATATATAAAAAATAAAAAAACACTGTAAAAAATTAGATGAAGAATAAAAAAAAAAGAAAGAAATTGAGAACCAGAGAATACAAAGTGAATTCCCAACTTCACCCAGCTAACTGACTGCTATGCAGAATCAACACCCAAATTTCCTGTCTTGAGTCATTTTCTTCCCCAACTGTACTCCTCTGCTCGAATATCTCTTCCAACTCCTTTTTAAGAGATGATCTTAGGAGATAGTGAGAGCTTATGGTTCAAGATAGTGGACTGACTACACACATCATCTCCACTGCCTCCCAAAAGCCTATGGGATTCATGGAAAATATTTTTTAAGAGGAGAAAGAGGATGGGAAGCGGGGAAATGTCACCAGCTATAAACCATAAAGTTTGAACAAAATGTGAAAGGTAGAAGGAACATTGAGATTGGATTGATGGAGAAAAATTTTCAAAAGCAAAAAAATAAAAAAATTGGTTTAAGTTAAAAGGGGTACCCTCATTAATAAGAACTTTATTGAATATATATTGTATATAGATTTTGCATTAAATAAGGTATATAATATTACATTTTAATATTAAATGTATTAAATACATATAATTTGTACATAATATGTAATATTACATATATTACAGTTTATAGATATGATAGACTACTGTGAAGCCTTTGTAATACATAGTGGTGAAAATCTTTATATACCGGCATGAAGGGATGTCAATATAATGTCAAAAGGAGAAACTCAACATTAAAACCCTGTGAATTGCCGGGCGCAGTGGCTCACCCCTGTAATCCCAGTACTTTGGGAGGCCGAGGTGGGCAGATCACGAGGTCAGGAGATCGAGACCATCCTGGCTAACACGGTGAAACCCCGTCCGTACTAAAAATATAGAAAATTAGCCAGGTATTCTGGCACCCGCCTGTGGTCCCAGCTACTCAGGAGGCTGAGGCAGGAGAATCGCTTGAACCCGGGAGGCAGAGGTTGCAGTGAGCCGAGATCGCGCCACTGCATTCCAGCCTGGGCGACAGAGCAAGACTCTGTCTCAAAAAAAAAAAGAAAAAACGGTGTGAATTACACAAATCTACTTGATGTGTGCATGTAATACACATTTGTGTAGTAAAAATGCAAGCACTTACACAGTGCTTGCTATGTAAATGCCTACAACACTGCCATTAGCACCATTATAAACAGAAGGAAACTGAGACACAGAGAGGTTAAGCAATTTGCCCAAGGTCACAGAGCTACAATAAATAAGTGGAAGGTCTAGGGCACAAATCAAGGCCATCTGCTCCTGAGTCAGTGTCTCACAGTTGATGCTCAGCTTGTCAGCAGAACACAGAGAGCTCTGAAAGAGTACCCACCCAAGTCTGACTTCCCAGAGAGGTGATGGATGAAGCATTTCCATTTTACTTTTATATTTCCCTATTGTTTAATAGCCTTCAATAAGAATGCATTTTTTTCATTTTGTTTTTAAAATTATTATACCATGAAACTGGCTTTTTTTCGATGCACGGCTCTATGAATTATTACACATGTATGGATTTATGTAACCACCAGCATAATCAGGATACAAGATGGATTCACTTTGCCCAAAACACTCCCTCTTGCTCTCCTTTGTAGTCACACACTCCCCTCATCCTGAACCCCTGGCAAACACATGACTTCTTGAGAAGATTATGCCGTGTGTAGTCTTTTGAGATTGGCTTCTTTCACTCAGCATAATGCCTTTTACTTGAAAATTTCTCCAAGTAGTTACATGAACTCATCATTTGTTTCTTTTTATTACTCAGTAGTATTCCATCGTATGGATGTACCAGTTTGTTTATCCATTCACCAGCTGAAGGACATCTGGGCCGTTTCTACTTTTGAGTGATTATGAATAGAGCTACTATAAGCATTGGTGTAAAGGTTTTTGTAGGAACACATATTTTCATTTCTCTTGGGTAAATACCTAAGAATGTGCTTGCAAGGTGTTATGATAAGTGAATATTTAACTTTATGCAAAACTGCCCAACTGTTTTCCAGAGTTGCTGTAGCATTTTGCATATCCACCAGCAATGGATGAGAGTTCCAGTTGTCCTACATCTTCATCAGCCCTTGGGATCTTCAGCGTTTTTTTCATTATAGTCATTCATGTAGGTGTGTAGGAAGAATGTATGCCTTATTGTTTTTTGTTTTTTGTTTTTTTTTGAGACGGAGTCTCACTTTGTCGCCCAGGCTGGAGTGCAGTGGTGCAATCTCGGCTCACTGCAAGCTCCGCCTCCCGGGTTCACGCCATTCTCCTGCCTCAGCCTCCCGAGTAGCTGGGACTACAGGCGCCCGCCACCACGCCCGGCTAATTTTTTTGGATTTTTAGTAGAGACGGGGTTTAACCGTGTTAGCCAGGATGGTCTCGATCTCCTGACCTCGTGATCCGCCTGCCTCGGCCTCCCAAAGTTCTGGGATTACAGGCGTGAACCACTGTGCCCAGCCCTGAATGTATGCCTTTTTAAATTAAAAAGAAATGTAAAAGAATTGTACACCATTGGCAAATGTAAGGCAAATAGTTTATATCCTAAGCCGCTAGTAGATGAAAATATAAATAAGAATTATATTAAATATTTCATTAGTTTATTAAATATTTTAAGCATCTAATATGTACCTGCTGTGCTCCTCATATGCATTAATTTCAAAGCCTTAGGGATGTTCATGTGCTTTATAATTTTTCTTTTTATTTTGTCATTCCTATTTTCTATGTATTTACAATGTTCTCAGTTTGTTTTTGTAATCCAACACTAAAATGTAATAAAAAAGAATAGAGAACAGAAAACGTAATATATTTAATTCTAAATAATTATTATTTATGTTAATAATTTGTTATTCAGGAAAACATTTTCCTCTACGGATATGCAAGTCAAGATAAGAAGAAGCTCACATAGAGCATACTTAGTTATAGAATTTCAGCTATTTGCTCCACCTTGAACCCTTCTTTGTTTTGTCATATATCAAAAGCATTGTAACAGGCAGAAGAGTTAGTTTACTTCCTACAAATGTATTGTGAATGCTTGACAATGAGAAATTAATTAGAAAAGATATAAAGGCCAATTGATTTTCTGGCTGCCAATTGTCCACTTCGCAGATTATTTATGGAGCCAGAAAGAAAATAGAAAAAAAGGTAAAGAAGTGTGCCTGGGCTAGAAGACAGCAAAGGGGCTGCCCAGGAAATCAATTACAGTCATCCCTGATGGTTCAGGATTTCCACTGAGTCTTTGCCATGTCCTCCTTGCCAAATCTGAGCCACATACGCGAAGCGACTATAAGTGGAATGCATCAGCATCAAGGACCTCTTTCTCCTAATTTTGTGTAGATTTCCAAGAACATCTTCAATGATATAGAGAGCAGAAGGAGGAAATCACCTTTGCAAATCAAAACCCATATTACAAACAGGCTAACCAACATGGCCCCAGTCTGAAGAAAAACAGGAATTACTCTCAGAAATTACATTCAATTAAGGAAAGTACTATATTCAAGGAAAGACTTACACTTCTACTCTAGGGCAGTCTCATGATGGTTCCTGACCCCAGTTCTTCTAAACCACTTGAAATTAAACTAACTAGTTAGAAATGCTTTTCATAATTCTTTTGTGCAGGGTCCTAATTGTTAAGGAGTAGAATTTTAAGTTTGGTTGGATATATGATTTTATATTTTAGTCTAGATTTCACAGATAAGATACTGAGGCCTAAGGAAGGGAAATGGACTTGCTTTAAGACAAAACAATGTCAGAGAAGAATCATGATAAGACAGAAAAGCTTTCACATAACCAGTCCACTGCATGGATCAAATTTATTTATTTTGCACATTTATTATGCCTCCTGAAGGAAAGCTATTAAAATGCATTGCTTTGGGAGATTACTGTCATCATCTATGACAAATTGCATTTATTAATGACATTTCCTTGCAGAAATACCACTCAAGAAAGAAAAAGTGAGAAGAAAAGGGCAAGGAGGAGATTAAGGAGGAGATCAAGGAGGAGGAAGAAAAGGAGGAACAAGAGGAGATAGAGGAAGAAAATCCGCAAAATACACATTAAAAAGTACTGCAAAGTGATTGGGTCAAACCACTTTTTGATTAAAGTTGTTTTTAAGAATAAGCTCTTATTCTTAATGAGTTCCAGCTGATCCTAAAAGTTTTACAGTTTCACCATATCTTAATTGTATTCTAGTATACTTGTCATATGAAACAAGATGCATTATACAACTTCAAATTAATTTCAATTCCTCAATCAAATTTTAAAGAATGAAATTCAGCCACTCTGCTTTAGCTATTACTATTTATCCAGGAACAACTACTGTGGACTTGGCCTTCAAAGTGAGTGAGAATAAAAAAGGATCCAAGAAAATGGCTGAGATTTCTGGAAGCAAAGATAAGTGATGGATTTTCTATTTCCAAAGAATTCATTTCTTGGCTCTATGAAAATACATTTAAGTTCATTTATAACTACTCAAATCCTATCTAAGACCCGTAGTTAAGGTATCCCTAAAAATAATACATCCTGATGTGATCTGTCCTCTCTGGGTACCAGCAGAGTGACCTCAAACGCTGGTTAAATTGTCCTGGTTTAGCTACCTCTCCTTAAAATATCTAAATGGATACTTTTAGTTTAGGATTTCATAAATAATAATCATAACTAGTATTACTAAGCCTTAACTTTGTGTCATGCACTCTTTTAAGTGAATAATGCATGCTAGTTTATTTGATCCTTGAACCCTATAAGGTAAGTACTACTGTTAACCCCATTTTACAGCTAAAGAAACTGAAGCAAAGGAGGCTAAGATACAGATGGTAAAAGTCTCCCAGCATATACAAGTGGAGCAGGCAAATGAGCTTGTGCTTGTGAAGAAAAAAAAAACCCATTTATGGGTGAATTATGTAGAGTTTATTAAAGAGTTAATTTAAAGACATACATGAATAGATAAGGATTTTCAGTAAATTACAAAGTGTTAGCATGGCTAAGCATAGTCTGGGTTTATTGTTAACTTCACCTCACAGGGCTTTTGTTAGAGCTATTAGCAAAAAGTGATTAGAAGCAGATCTTTATCCTGGGTGACACTCCTGTCTTCTTGCCTGGTGCTAATTCTATCTCTCCTGCTTCTAGTAACTCAACATCTGATACTCATTCATGTCACCATTGTTTGGACAACTCTTTCATAACCAGTATATCTATTGTGAAGCATTTTAACTCCTTTTTATTATTGCACAAATTTCAACTTTTAAAAGACAGAGCTTTGTTGTCTTAAATCTAAAAATTTCATGTGAATTTCTATTGCACTAGCTATAGGTTGGTGCAAAAGTTATTGCGTTTTTTCCATTACTTTCAGTTTGCACTAACCTAATACACACCTCTGTCTTCACCAGCATTACATGTATAATTCCTTTAACTGCCATGCCCTCTGCAAATGCTTGCTGAGAAACTGTGAATTTCTTCTGGGTTTTATGGGTCTCCCTGGCTTTGGATACTCCCTGAGTATCACTTAGTTTAAGGGCCTTACATATACCAGAGCCTCTTAAACTCTGGCATTTCTATATCTCACCTGTGGATTTCATTGAACTGCAGATTCTGGAGCCTGGGATTCTGAATTTCTAACAAGCTCCCAGGGGAAGCTTATGCTACTTCACAGACCATACTTTGAATGGCAATGACCTAAGAGATTTTTCATTCCTTCCTTACCAATTTCTTGTATCCTCCTCCCATTTCCTGCCCCAGCAGGAATACCCAGGTTATATTATTTTCACATGCAACCAGTGTTTTCTCACCAGGTTTTTGGAGTTTTTTCCCTCCATTTCTATGGTCACTAACATGTATGTTTCTATGTTCTCCTGAGGACCAGATAATCTAGAAATTTTCTCACGGTAGTAATTCAGGGTAAGGTATAAGAATAAAAAACCCACCTCTGTTGCCCTTAGAAATATTTAGTCCATAAATAGACAGGCTGTGAAGTTGCTCTCACCTTGTTTTGTATTTATCCTCCTCTAGCAGCTGAAAGTAGAACTCAGAGGAAATGGAAAATAAATGAGGGGAGGGCTTTGCCTGAGACAGCTTTCATCAGTAAAGTACCAAAGTAATTACTGCACCTGACAAATATCTACTCCTTGTTTTAGCCTAGTTTTAATAAAAGAAAGATTCAACAATGGTTTATATTACCTGGCATTGCCTTTAATTTTATCAAGCTCCAGTATGAAGACTCACCACATTTACACTAAAACTGCTTTTTCTCCTGAAGTTCATTTGTGAAGGCAGCCACTGGGGCTTTAATCATCTTTTCTTCAATCTTTCATTTCTAACACACTGTGATTGATAATGGCTCTCCCAGGACCCCCTGTGAACCAGGCAAATTCTCCATCATGTCAGACCCAGGTAGTCAGTGGTAGAGAAAGCATTCACTAATTAAGAACAGAAAGGCCATTTCAAATACTCTGGCTATAAAGAGTTAGCATTTCACATTCACGGTGGGCTGCATTCAAAGGTAAGATCCTCTGACCCGATGGACCTGGCTATATTTCACTAAGCTTGGGAACAGTAGGCAAACCCTTGGCATTTCAAAAGTTCTGTTGAAATCTAAGGTAATGAAATGCTGCTCGTATCTGAGGGCTCAAAGCCCTTAGAATAACCTTGTCAGTATTAAGCAGATCACAGGAGTTCAAATCTCAATCACTAAGGTGCCATTGTCTCAAGGAGCACTTAGGAAAATCTTGAAAATGTTTTATGCTTCCAGGATAACTCTTTTAGCATTGATGCTACTTAAAAAGTTCATTTCCTATTATTTTCTCTAAAAACCTATGGTTTATCATTTTTTGGATGATTTTAAAGGAGTCTGGAAACTCAGTCTAATTTGTGGGCAAGATGTTTCAAAATCTATATTGCAGAAGTATGAGTCAGTAATTGAATTGTATTTGAAATGTGACTTCTAGGATGTATATGGCATAAAAATACTCAAATGCACCACATAGCAAAATGCTAGGACATAGTAGAACTGTACCTAATATGTTCTTATAGTGCTGCTTTAAGAATTGTGGCTGATGGCTGATGTAAATCTTCTAAATCAGGAACTGGCCAGATCCTAAGGCAATGTCTCAGACCTCTGCTCTAAAAGTATTGGGTTCAGAACTTTGCACACTAAGGATAGAAATGACCCCCACTAAATGCTCACCTCCAACCAGGCAAAAAATAATCTCTCTATTCCTGAGGTCTGATAACAAGTGTTTTAGTGACATACCAAAGAATGAGATAGGAGCTAGACACATCATCTCTAAAAATCCTGCCCAGCAAGAAGAGCATGAGCGTGGGATGGCCACAAACTGGAGAATCACCAGAACAAAGAACTGTAAGGATGTTAAGACAGAAGTGGCAACAAGGAGTTGCTTTCATGGGACTGATGACCATCCTTTAAACACTCATTGGAGAACTATTTGGATAAGGCCAAGAAACTCAGCAGTTGGTATTCAACATATATACCTGACCAAATACATCTGTCAATTTATGAGTGCCTTGAATTGCCTTTGGTTTCTGCTTGTGAGCATAAATAAAAACATATTGGTAAGCAAAAATTTGCTGATTTATTATAGCTCTGTCTTTTTGGAGCACTTTAGTCTCTCTATCTACACACATGCTAAATCTTCCCAGTACTTTCTTGGAACCCTCAGAGATGTCTTGCCTGGGTTTCAAACACAGGTTTCATTTGTTCTTCCACTTTGGCAGCCCCTGGAATATCAGGTGTCAGCAAAGCTGTCTGAGGATGACTCTGCAACCCGAAAACTGCTATTGTGCCCTCCTTGAAGAGAGCCACCTCCACTAGCTCTTAGTCTTCCAGGAAACCAAGAGTGGTTCATGCCCTGAAGATGACAGGACAGTCCTGCATACCCTTTACTCTTGTTTGAGCCATGTTCCATGCAGAAATGCAGAGGTTCTCTCTCTTTCCTTAGGACACAAAGCTAGTGTCAGGGGCTGAGCTGAGGAGCCAAACCTTCTTGCCACCTCCACCTCTGTATCTCTGCATCCAGGTATTTGAAGCCAAATCATTCCAGAATCTAAGTGCATTTGTGAAATGCATATATGTAGTGTTGAGCTTGAGATTAAGAAAGTGGATTAAAATTGTCTTCTTAGAGCTTAAATTTTGGGAGAGATTACCAGAATGGAAACTCATATAGAGATCAATGGACATGTTTTCAAGGTTAGTGGACAGTCTAACATAAAAAAAAACTAGTCTTCAGACAATGTAAAAAAAAAATAAATTGAGTGCCATGGAACAAGGAGTACAATAAGGCTTATCAGGGCCACATGCACAACAAACAAGAAGAACACATATGCTTTTGAATCTTATTTTCTTTCTTTTATAATAATGTAGAAAAATTTGCAAAAGAATGTACATTTTGAAGTGTTCCTTGAGGCAAATGTACTGTACATTTTCATATTTGAATATTAAATGTATTCTATACTTAAATTCTTTCCTAGGTAACTGAACACAAGTCCATACCCATGCAAAATGACAGTTGAGAGTAGCTCTCCCAAGACAGACACTAACTCTGGAGAGTGCCAGCACCCAGCCTTCACCTGGGATTGCCATGTACTGACTGGCAGGATATTTAGGAGTGAGCAGATAGTGAAGGATGCTGAGGAAGGAAGTGAGAGTTCTCCCTACTGCCCATGACAGAGAGGGCTCATCAATATGTGGGCTTTTCTACAACAAAAACACCTACCTATTTTCTAAAAGGTACTTAGTGACTGAGACAAAACCTAAACATTTCTTCTGACCTAATTATACATATTCATAAACAAATCCCCAAGAAAAAACAGGACCCTCTGTAAAGCAAATTCTCTCTCCCCTCTCCCCCAGCAAATTTTCTCATCTTCACTTGAAGTGAATGTGGTATTAACAGTTGTATTGTTGTATTGAGAATCTGAGCATAAAGAGACCACAAAAATAAACAAAGTATAGTCCATTAATTCTCAAGAATGGACACCATGAGACTATTGGCCTCTTGGCAGCTGGAATCATTATTTGCAATTATTATACATAATATAATTCTATGTATCCATGCCTTTTGCCATGTGACTTAGAATTCTTGCCCTGCTGCAGTTGTGTTGAGCTTGGCCATGCAATTTGCCAATGGGTTGTGGGTGAGAGATAGTGAGAGAGTTCAGGGCTGAGGCCTCTGGTGGTGCTATTTGTTTCCATTTGCTCTCTTGCACTCCTGCCATTTGTCATATGAAGGGTAGGCTCTGGAGAGTTGCTGGTCCAAGGAGGATGAGAAACTCACGGAGCTGACCCAAACCCAACATGTGCCACAGCCTGGGGCCTGGAGCCTGGATCCCAAAGTCTAGCCTCACCCAGTCAAAGTGCACAAGACCCATAGACATGTGAGCAAATTTTAAGGTTGCTCAAAATGCAACACAGTTGCAGAAATAGCTGAGCAATACACTCCACACGCCTGCTCCTGGTATGGACGTATGTACATACACAAGGTTCTTCACTACAAGTGGTTGAGTTCATAGAGTATAATTGCAATCTATTGATGATCTACCTAAAACAGTCTAGAAGCATCTTTCTAAATTTATGCAGCCGTGGGCAACATCTAGCTTCTTTAATTCTATAGCACAAACTTGCAAAGTAGTATAGAAATTTCCCACATAATTGTCTGTTTCCACTTTGTGCCAGGATACAAATTTTCTTCATCTCTCTCTTACTAGCTGATCATGAGATTACATGATCACTTAGCACATCAATTCTTCAAAGGGGGCAATTTCAATTACATGGAAGCCTCCCAACATTGTCATTAAGAAGGAAACGTAGTAGGCGGCAAAATCCCAGGCTAGACACGCATATGGGAGAACTAATGATTACCTTCAAAGTCCACATTTCCTTAATTATAGCATCATGTTCAGTAAAGTTAAGGCTTTGTCAGTCGTTTGCTAGAATCTCTGCGCTTGAAAGGTTTATGCATTTATGGGGGATGGAAATCTGTATTATTTGAAATTGATATGTTGTACAAGGGGAGGTTACCATCAAAATAGAATGAAATAGATTACACTGCAGTCTCCTTTTTTCAAATAACACATTCTTTTGAAAGAGAGAAAATAAATAGAAGAGCAAATCATCTCTTTCATTACACATTTCTAAATCCTGCACTCTTATGGTACCCAAGCGGAATTCACTCTACAAAGTGCACATTCAAACATGAAGCAGCTTGATTGCTAACCCTGACAATTGCATAGATTAGTAACAACTCTCCACCAAAAAAAAAAAAAAAATGATCAAACTCAACGATGTTCCAAAACAATGTCTAATTTTTTTCAGGGCCCAGATAAGATAAATAATTTCAGCAAGTGTTTCTTGAGCTAGATGTGACAAGCTATGCCCTTAAATGGAAAGACAGACTCTTCTGTGATTATTTTTTTTCTCTGAAGGATAAAATAAATATAATCTAATCTTTTACAAACTACTGTATTAAGCTGGGTTCAGTAGCTCTATAACAGAAAGGACTGATGCCTGGGACTGAGGGATGGGAGGAGAGTGCGGGTGAAAAAAGAGAGGAAATACATCCTACCGAGAATGATGGACATGAAAAAATTATTCAGTCTTTTTTTGTTGGTTCCAGGTGACCCTGTCACTCAAATGGTTTATATTTTCCTTCTATGTTTGTGAACAGAGTAGGAAATGGGAGAAATATTTGCCAGGGAAACGATTCTAGCTAAAGCAATCTTGGACAGTGCAGTTCAATGGAAAAGGATATCAGACTGGGGCAGAGACATCTTGGTTCTCATCCTAGTTTCACCCTTAATTTTCCCTGGAGCTTTGGATATGTCAGAACTTTTAGAGTGACCGAGGTTATTAGAATGACAGAGGTTCAAACCAGCTTCTGGGTCTCCATTTTATCACCTGTGAAATGAATAACACCTAAGCTACCTACTTCCACTGGGTATAGATAACCAGTACTAAAAAGACATGTAAGACAATGCTATGTAAACAATGTTATTCTTTCCACATCTCTATTTGTATTTATGATTTGATCATATATTTTATTAATATGGCAGGTAATACTGGCCATGAGGTGAATGAGTTACTCTAAATGGCTCTAACTAATGCTTACCAGAAACCATTTTTCAAAAACAGATGCCAAACGAGTTTTACAATCTGCCTCAATTTAGCTTTCTGGAGTCATTCTCCCAAACCATGGTAACAAATGGTTGTCATACCTCAACTATTTACTTTCTATATTGATTCATGCTAGTTTCCCTGCCTAAATCCCTTCCCCATCATAGTCCCTGACAAAAGGTCTTTGGAGGGTATCCTCTCTCATGACACGCACTTCTTGAATGCTTCCTTATGTTTTATGTTCCCGTTGCTCCCCAAATCCTCTCTCAGCTTCTCCTGCAGTGTTCTCTTTAAGTCTTCCCTATGAATGTCACCAACTGTCTATCAGGACACACCAAACTAACCCCCACCCTGCCACCCACCCACCCACAGAATGACAGAGGTTCAGACCAGCTCATTCCATGTCCCCTATACACGAGTGCCTTTGGCTTCACCTGGTACCAATGGAGGCTTCTGTAGACTCACTCTGGGGAGAAAGAGTGGATTCTACTTGGGAGGAAGAGTGCGATTTAATTCCACTCACCTCCCTCCAACAGCTTTACTAGAAGGGGTGAAGGGGTAGGTGCGGGTGGTGGCAGTTCTTTCTAAGAAACCCAGAGGCAAATATAGCTGGTCTCCATCCTAAGTCACCTTCTGGAGACCACTTGGCCTGGTGTATCTGAGGACTGGTCTCCCTACCCACACCCAATCCAGGGAGCAATTCACAGGACTGATCTTGTAAACCCAACTTCAACCCAACACCCGATGATAACTCCTCCTGACCATGTTATTCTGAAGGTTCACTTGCTGTCTTTCTGGGTCAGCTTTTATTTGACAGGAATCAGTATAAAATCCTGGAGACAGCTAAGATGATGACTGGTGCAAAGTTTATGCCATCTCTCCAATTACCAGGTTTCTGGCCTGGTTGAGGGAGTGGGGGATTCATTTCATCCCACCAACAAGGAATCATTTTACTGCAAAGGGGTGTGTTTCATAGGAAGCACAAGACCACAATGAATTGCACATATAAATAAAGTTTCCCAAAGAAAGAGGAAAGAAAGAGGAAAAATACCTGCTTGTGAATTCTAACAAGAGCACTTGATGAATTGAGAGTCCCAATAGGTTCATCAAGGGTGTGAGTGTCTCAGAAGAGTCTGGATAATGTGATTCACCTTATCTGACTCTTTCCCATCGAATTAATGGAGGATTTAATTTAGATTGTGAATATGTAATCGAAATATTCTTATTCACAGAATGATCCAATAAAAATAAATTCATTGCTACATCATTCAAATCTGAGATAGACGACTCTAAACCTTTTTATAGACCTTGTGTCCATCATCATAGGAACAAAGAAGGCAAAAAGAGTATTTCTGTATCTTTCTCAGAGAATGGAAACAGATGGTTTACGCACAGGCATTCCATAAGTACTACCGTCATCTCAGATATGTAAACGTAGGCTCAATGGTGAAGGGGTTAATTATCTCTGTACTATCCCTGTTACATACTTACTTTGCCTTTCTAACTTTGTCATTTTGTCTTTCCTTTTTTTCTACTACAAAAATTCAATCTTTGGATTCCCAAAATACAAGAATCTGTGAGGCACTGGCAAGTGTCCTGGACTTTCAGGACTTGTTTTTAATGTTTTAGGATAGAATCCATCTGAGATAAAACTCTCCAATCCGGACTTGATTGTTAACCACTTCCAACATGTGACCCTGGGCACATCACTTACCCTCTTGCTGCTGTGTTTCTTCATCTGGAAAATGAAGGCACCATAATAAGGGCTCCCTGCCTTGTAGGGCTGTAAGGAAAGGTCATGATTAATTCATTTCTCAGATGCAAAACCAGAATTATACAGCACAGTAATAAAATAGAAGCAATGAAAACACAGATATTTTAGGATTCTTAAACTGCTGAGATTTATTTATTTATTTAGCTTTCAAATGCAATGGAAGACATATTTCAAAACTTGGGTATTACTAAACTTTAAACTGGAAGGCAGATACTCATGGAGAGAGCGTAGGGTTCAGCATCCTATAAGTCTTGACCTCACTATTGCCTTCTCCTCACCAGTTGACTGCATGAGCTTGGGAAAGACATTAACCCCGCCAGTCTTTCATTTTCCCCATGCTCAAAATGACGAGTTGGATTTGCTGTCTCCAAGTTCCCTGCCATGCCAGCAGCTCACAAATTTCTATTGTGGTGAAATGTCTTCTCCTTTCTTCCATAAACATCAGTAGACATTGCTTCATTTTACCTTATAGCTTATATTTCAGTGGCCATGTATGAAATGATAGACTAGAATTATTTCTATGTTTACCAACTTGGGACCCTTTTTGAAATAAAATATTTTGTTTTTCACATTATACAATAAACTCCAAAATAAAATTATGTGAAAATATTTTTAGAAAGGGGGCAGTAACCCATTATTTTACTTCTGTTTTTTGACAAAAATTTGGTAGTTTCCTTCATAGTTTTATGAGAATACAAATTAATATATATTATTTTACCGATGCAATGTGAAATGAGCACATCATGGGGAATGGGGCCTTCATCCCCTCAAGCATTTATCCGTTGGGTTACAAACAATCCGATTACAGTATATATACTGTATTAGTCTGTTCTCATGCTCCTAATAAAGATATACTTGAGACTGGATAATTTATAAAGGAAAGAGGTTTATTGACTCACAGTTCCACATTGCTGCAGAGGCCTCACATTCACGGTGGAAGGCGAAGGAGGAGCAAAGTCACATCTTACATGGTGACAGGCAAGACAGCATGTGCTGGGGAACTGCCCTTTATAAAACTATCCGATCTTGTGAGACCAATTCGCCATCACGAGAACACCACAGGCAAGAAACGCCTCCATGATTCAATCACCTCCCACTGGCATCCCTCCCACAACATGTGGAAATCATGGGAGCTACAATTCAAGATGAGATTTGGGTGGGGACACAGCTAAACCATATCACATACCTATTATAAGACTGTCTTTGTTTTTAGAAATCCTTCTTGGCCAGCAAGCACAGATCTATTTTATTCATTTTTAGCAGCTGTATTATATTCCACTATGAGCCTCTACCATAATATGGGCATCCTTTTGATACATTTTTGTGTCTAATTTTTCTCAATCAAAAATGTTCTGTTCAGGGCCGGGTGCGGTGGCTAACGCCTGTAATCCCAGCACTTTGGGAGGCCGAGGCGGGCGGATCACCTGAGGTCAGGAGTTTGAGACTAGCCTGACCAACATGGTGAAACCCCATCTCTACTAAAAATACAAAAATTAGCCTGGTGTATTGGTGCATGCCTGTAGTCCCAGCTACTCAGGAGGCTGAGGCAGGAGAATCACTTGAACCCAGGAGGCGGAGGTTACAGTGAGCCAAGATCGCACCACTGCATTCCAGCCTGGGTGACAGAGCGACACTCTGCTTCAAAAAAAAAAAAAAAGTTTCATTTAGATCATGGACATAGAGGGTAGAAGGGTTGTTACCAGAGGCTGGGAAGGGTAGTGGGGATCTGGAGAGGAGGTGGGGATGGCTAATGGATACAATAAAATAGTTAGAAAGAATGAATAAGACCTACTATTTGACCACATAACAGGGTGACTATAGTCAATAATAATTATACATTTTGAAATAAAGAGTGTAATCAGATTGTATGTAACCCAAAGGATAAATGCTTGAGGGGATGAAGGCCCCATTCCCCATGATGTGCTCATTTCATATTGCATGTCTCATGCAATGTATGCCATAAATTATCTCATGTACCCCATAAATATATACACCTACTAACTACCCACAAAATTTTTTTTAATTAAAAAATCATTAAAAAAAATTATTGGCTGGGCACAGTGGCTCACGCCTGTAATCTCAGCACTTTGGGAGCCCGAGGCAGACGGATCACGAGGTCAGGAGATCGAGACCATCATGGCTAACACAGTGAAACCCCATCTCTACTAAAAAAATACAAAAATTAGCTGGGCCTGGTGACAGGTGCCTGTAGTCCCAGCTACCTGGGAGGCTGAGGCAGGAGAATCGCTTGAACCCAGGAGGCAGAGCTTGCCAAGATCGCGCCACTGCAGTCCAGCCTGGGTGACAGAAGCGAGACTCCATCTCACACAAAAAAAAATTATATCTGTTTAGAATATGCTTATACCTACATCTTTACACATGTAAATGACCATTGCAGAATAATTAACTCAAAATAGTAGCTTGAAATCATATTTTGGGATGTGTTTCGGTTTTTAATAAGCCTACATGTCAGTATACACAACTTATTCAAATATGGCCCAACACCCCATCCTACAAGGCAAATGAAGAATGTACAAAACACAAGTTATTGTAGATGATAAAAACTTAATTAGCCATTTGCCTCAAAACGATTATATCTTTTTAAAAATGTCTGCCTCCTTTGTTTGCTATAAATATTCATTCAAATACATAAAATATACTAAGCAGCATTTTGTCTGCATCCCATCAAGCAAATTCATTGAGGCGTAAGGGCTATATAAGCAGTGGAGCGGAAGACCATGCTATTACATGGATAAATGCTCCAGAGTTACTGAAGCAAGACAGAAACAATTGCAGGAACATGGGGTTCAGAATACGCTGAGGCAACCATGTTTGTGGGCAGGGGAAAAGGAAGGGGATTGCTCATAAATAGGAAAACCAGGGATCCCGTGATATTCCATAAAATTAAGTTCAAGTGTTTAGTTTGATTCAGATAAATCATTCCTGTTATGCCATCTGCCTATCAGATATTTTATATTCATCGGGAAGCCATGACCATTTAACAGACGTATATAATGGAACGCTTTATAGGATGATTTTCTTTTAATCACCCAAAGGTCTAATAGGGTGGTTGGCCTGCTTCCCTAATAAAATTTAAATAGCTTTTGCCTCAGGTCAAAGTGAAGTCGCCTGTCCTAAGAGGAGTTCATCTGTGACATGCATAATAGCTGCCCAGTCTCAAGAGGCCATTTGAGATTACTGCTTCTGTCGGGAAAATAAATAATCACAACACCCCCCCCTCCACACACACACACACACACACACACCCCACAGGCATTGCAAGCAGCAGTTCACTAACCAAAACAAATTGCAGCCTGTAGTCTTGTCTTTGCCCTACTAAGGCCCCAGAGAGCAACACAACCTCCTTGTATGTCCCCCTGGCTTGGCACACCTGATTCTTCCGTTTCCCACTACAGAGGCAGACTTGCCCTGTGGATGAGACCCCAGCCAGACTCCAGCATCTCAGGGACTCTGCAGTCTCCATTCTTAGCTCTCAAGCCCTCAGGCTGTGGCCTTAAATCTCTAGTGTGGTTCTGTGGCTTTCCTCCCATTTTTCTACCACTCTGCAGCTTCATCCAATCTTCTGTTGTATTTTCTGTTTGGCTTTTAGTGGTGGCTTCGACCTTAAATTCTGACTTGGGAATCACCCCTCAGGCCCATTCTCCAATGCTGAGCCCAGATCCCAGGTCCCAAGGCCCTTATCTGGAAGGAAATTGGGCCTACCAGGTGATGGGCATCTAACTAGCTAATCACATAATAGAAGTGTGTATACACACATACACACAAGTTAATACATGTTTCCAACTATTTATGGTTGAGCCTCCCCAGTTACTTTTACAAGTAAAGCTCAAAAGATTTCCCCTGGACTTGCCTCCTCTGCCTCCACATCTTGGATGCATTTTCTCATCGTGAGTATCTTTCTATCCTTGTGGCATTAAAGTTTAATGGCTAAGGCTACTCTAGTATGTTTGAGTTCAAGTCCGGCATGAAAAAGTCTCTATGTCTGTTCCTAAATTCCAAGGAACATATCTGATTGTATTTTACTCTCTTTAAATCTATCTCATGACATAATCTGAACCAATTGTTGTGGGCAGAACATTTTTAAACATTGATACCTCCAAATTTCACCTGAAGCACATAGATTTTAAGGATTGGAGAGAATCTCCAAGGAAACTCTAGATGTGTTGCTGGAAGAAGAGAGAATAACTGATAAATTGCTTTATATTTTTGTGCCAGTTATTTAGATTAAGAAGTAGTTCGATCCAACAGTTCCTAAACCCTCACAAAATCAGATAGTGAGAAGCCTTAGCAATCATCTAGCTCCTGGCTATTCAAAATGTTCCTCATGGACTAGCCACAATATCATCACCAGGAAGCTTGTTAGAACTGCAGCATCTCAGAAACCCTGGACCTATTGAATCAGAATCTGCATTTTACCAAGGTATCCAATTTATACAGTAAAGTTGAAAGTTAATGATCCAGACTTAAATCTCAACATACAGCTCTGGAAACTGGGGTGAAGCTAATGAACAGTCTTGCTCAAAGTCATACAACTATTAAGTGGTAGGACTGGCACCAGAAATAGAATCCAGGTCTCTTGTCCTTTAGAGGTGGTTTCACTTCAAGTTGACATTACTTTGCATGGTGAACTCTTTTTCTTTCAATTATAATGTTTTTAATTATGTTTTTGTTATCAAGACATGCAAATCAGGGTATAAATCATTATGCATTTAGCATAGTGGTTCAGAAATACAATCAAAGAGGCCTGAATTTGGGTCTCAGCTCTAGCATTTGCTACCTCACAAATTTGGGAATGTTATTTGACCTCTGAAAATACAGTTCCCTCATCCACCTGCCTCAAAGATTACTCTAAGAATTGAAAGAGACAAGGCATCTATGCATATTACATTTGTTTGAAACTTCATTAGCATCAGAGCCCATAGAGCTCAAAAACATTATTGTTATTATTTTCCGTAGGATAACATTTTTCATCATTTCATTTTTCTTCATCCATATCTTTTTAGGGGTCAGCAATACAAAATAGATAAAACTGATTACCTCCCATCAAGGAGAGTATACTCTGTCAGAGGAGATAGAGGAGCTACAAATTGAGCTGTGACAAACCCAAAGCCAACAGCATGAACATAGCACCTCCAAAGCACAAAGAGGAAGCAATTAATTTTGTCTAGAAAAGGAGAATAAGACTTCACAGGAAAAATTACAAGAGCCTGCCCCTTGATGTGAGCCTGGGAGTTCTTCAAGGTATTCCATTAAATTTAGTTTTTGAGAAATTAACAAGCCATTTGGTATTAACAGTTGGGAGCATTAAAAAGTTAATAAGATTGTCTCTCCATCAGGATCATAGAATCCTAAAATGCGGAGCTGAAAGTGATTTATGATGGAGGCTGAGATGTCTGCCTCATATTTCCCCACTCCCTTGCAGTGAAGTGGGGAACTGTCACTAGTTGTCACTGATGAGCGGGGGGCAGAAGTGATGTGTATGGATTCCAGAACAAAGTCCAGAAGAGAAGGCCAAGAACCCTTATTCCAGGTGGTGCACTTCAGTGACAGTGTGAAGCAGAGTCACCCACGGCCCAAGTCAGACAGGCTGTACAAATGAGAAATACATTTTGGTGGTGTTAAGTCATCAGATTTGGGGCTCACTTGTTGCCATAGCATGATGCAGATAATCCTGACTTAACATCTGATGTTAATGTTCATGGAAAGTGACTCTTCATTGTACAGTAGAGGGAAGGATGGCTTAGAAGAAGGGGTGGGGAAAGGGACTGGCCTCAGATGAGGTGGAGGACCCGGGTTGTTGCTAAACTTATCTAAATTTTTACTAAGCAGCAACTTATAATAATATTTTACCTACTTACAAGACAATATTTTTAGAATGTAATCTTGAAATCCTCATAAGGACATGTTGTGGGAGGGATGCCGGTGGGAGGTGATTAAATCATGGAGGCGCTTCTTGCCTGTGGTGTTCTCGTGATGGCAAATGGGTCTCACAAGATTGGATAGTTTTATAAAGGGCAGTTCCCCAGCACATGCTGTCTTGCCTGTCACCATGTAAGATGTGACTTTGCTCCTCCTTCGCCTTCCACCGTGAATGTGAGGCCTCCACAGCAATGTGGAACTGTGAGTCAATTAAACCTCTTTCCTTTATAAATTATCCAGTCTCAAGTATATCTTTATTAGGAGCATGAGAACAGACTAATACAGTATATATACTGTAATCGGATTGTTTGTAACCCAACGGATAAATGCTTGAGGGGATGAAGGCCCCATTCCCCAAGTTTATGTGGCCCATAAAACCTCAGCATGTCATTGGGTCATAATGCATTTCAGTATTACAAAAACAGTTATGAATTGCCTTAAGCAAAACAGACCCATCCGTGTGTCTTTGCATGCTACTTCAAAGCCACCCAACCATCTAAAACCAAATTTCTCAGGAATAAATAGGCAACAAGGTTGAGTCCCAGAGAGTGTCATTTTTAACCTCCAGCAAATTTTTGCAGCTGAGTGGTAAACTCCTCCCAAATATTTCTAATGGGAGGCTGACAGACTTCTAACAAAAGCAGTTCCAATGTGCCACTATAATAACCTACTTCTTTTGATTGCATTTATTTTTAATGATTATTTTCCCTGCATGCCAATCCAACCCGTGCTGCCAACCCAGACAGAGGGGGAGGGGAGGAAGCCAAGGACCTAGTACGTTGTCTTGGGCTGCACTGCCACCTAGAGGTACTAGGATAACCAACCTGCTGCTGTCAGGGCAACGGCAGCTGTGGAGATAATAGGGGACCTTTCTTCCACTGCATGGGGCTGGGCAAAAGAACCTACATAGTTCCCCCAGTTTCACTTAAACAAAGCCGATTATGAAATCAAAAAGCATGACCATGGGTATGTTTGTGAAAATTATTATTGGCCTGAAAGTGGGAGGTCCTTTAAGGAATGGTTCTGAGGGACAATTGGAAAACGGTTTTCTCTGCAGTTCTTTCCATTACAGAGGTTAGATTTGATTTGCAGCTTGAACTGAATTGGCAGAAAATCATTTGGAAATGGAATGTCTGAATAGGTCAGACTGAAAAGTCTGAATAGGTCCATATGGTCAGAACTGCAATTCGATTGCAAAAATGGAATTTATTGGAAAGTTACTAGGATCAATTCAGAGGACAAGAAGTATTGTGGGGACAGAAAAATGCACAAAGCCAATGACAACTTGTTGCATACTTAAGTTCTGCAAATGACAGAACTGGACAGATATATTCCTGATAACTGTCACTATCTTGAGGGCAAATTCAAAAGGCTTCTTGTTGATAAAGTCTTTATTTGGCTTTCTCCTCAGGCGATGTCAATTTGTGCACGAATGCGAACCATTTTAAATAAACATGAGAAATTTGTATTTCATGAAGAAATTATTTCAACAGTATTCATACAAACACAAGTTCAGGGAAAAGATAATTTCGGCAGGCTTTTGCAAAGATAAAGATTTAGTCAACATTATTAATGATACTTGCAATAGGAAACAGGTAAAAAATTGAAACAAATCATTCCTGACCCCAGGGATTTTCAGCTGCAACCTCTTCATGACATTTTAAGCCAGTAATAATGGCTCCTCCTTGAACTTAAGGAGCACATGTACGCATTCCAGGGACTACAGACTATGTGGCTGCCTTTGTTTGCATAAATTCTGTGAGAGCAAAAAATGATGTGGAAAGGACAACAAAGCAAATCCACAGAACAGGAAAAATAGTATTTGGCAGTGCAAAAATTTCAAAGCACAAAATTCAAAACTAGGCAAATTAACAATCCCACTCCTTGGAATACATGCTCATTTTCAGAAGGGCAAAACTTGCCACAGTTAACTGTTTGTATTTTTGAGGACTCACTAGGGTTCTGGTGCCAGCTCAGTTCTTTACTCATTTTGTCCTGAAACAAGCACATATGATGAGTCCTATCATATTTCTATCTTACAGATGAGGATTGGGAGGCACAGAGAGGCTAAGCAAACTTGGAGGTAAAGCCTGGATCCAGACCCAGGTAGGTAGTGTGTCTCCAGAGTCCTTATTTGTTTGTTTGTTTGTTTTGTTATAGAGAAAGGTCTTGCTTTGTCAGCCAGGCTGGAGTGCATTGGCATGATTATAGCTCATTGCAGCCTCAAACTCCTGTTTGGCTCAAGTGATCCTCCCACCTCAGCCTCCTAAGTTGCTAGGACTACAGATGGATGCCACTATGCCTGGCTATTTTTTTTTATATATATTTTGTTGAGATGAAGTCTCACTATATTGCCTAGGCTGGTCTCCAACTCCTGGCCTCAAGAAATCCTCCCACCTTGGCGTCTCAAAATGCTGATATTACAAGTGTGACCACCAAGCCCAGCCTCAAGTCTGTACTCTGAAATACTAAATTTAACACTGTCTCCTTGAAAAATATTTTCTATAGGACAAGTCAAGAGACTGTAATGCTTTTTTCTGTGCAGTCGTTCAAGATGGTGTCTCAGAAAGGTGATTTTGTGAGGTCGTTGCTTGTATCTGCTGCCACTCTAAAGACTTTCTTTACTTCTTGGATTCCAGTTCAGGTCAGATCATCTAGCTGGTAACAAGGGCCATAAACCCTTATCATTGTTCTTAGACCCAATGTTTGTTTCTCCTGGATCCTTCTCTGCTTGGACCTGAACTAACCTATTTTTCAGTCAACCCATAAGGAATTTCCTTTTTCCACCCAGCATTCCTGTATACTTCCTCCTCCTAGTCTTGGGCAAAGGTGACTTTTCTGAGGTCAATTAGGGTACCAGGTCTGAGGTAGGTGTTCGATAAATATTTGAATAGAATCAATGGAGGCGTTTCCAAAGCTTAATCAAGCCAGAGGCATTTTTCAATATTGATGGGGTCCCTGGCAGTACTTCTAACCTCATCCTAGGTCCCAGGTGGTTGAAGACAGAAAGTGGTCAATTGGCCAAAGGCATTCATTGTTCCTCCCAAGGTGCCCTCTGAGAGAATTGAAACCCTGAAAATACTCAATAATAAGAATTACTGATTCAAAAAAAAATCAGCCAAGGGAAATAAGGCTCATCTGCAAATGTCATTAAACTGAATGCCTCTTTGTTGTACCTTGTAGATCCTTCTAGCTAGTGAGGGTGAAAGGGAGGTCCTATCAATCCTCACAGCTGCCACTGTTCATACAACATATTGAGTTGGCAATAGCTTTAATTATTGCCTCATGCTATCAGGATATATTAAAATCTAAATTATCCATTGGGTTGGAGAAAAGGAAAATGGAGGAATATGAAATTTGGAGGTATACTCCTAATACTAATCCCATGGGACTGTAGCTTTTGTTCCTCTCATTCAGAAGTATTGACTGAATGACTGAAAAAAGAACCAACAGATCAACCAATGAGGAGACAAGTAAATGAAGAAACCAAGATGTCCCCGGCCAATCAAAGGTAAAATGTTGCCATAGGCAGCCCTGCTTGTACCTCTATGCAATGGACAAACAAGTAGACCATTTTCTCCTTGTACATAGGCAGTGTCTGGAGCCAGGATGTATGTGCTAACTAGTGACCTAGCTGGCCTGATCAGGAGTGGGCAGCTCCAGCAAGCCTAACTCCACAGAGCCAGAGAGCATTCATAACCTCGTGTCCAGGAGAGCGTGCCAGCCGATAGAAGCCAGAGGTGTGCTTCTGCAATGAGTCGTCAGGATAAAGGAGGTTGGTGGTAGGTATTGGAAATCAAGAGAAAGAGCCAAGGTGAAGATCCAAGAGGTTAGAGAGCCATAGAAGGTTAGCTAAGCAGATTAGAGTAGGTGGGCAAGGAGGACAGCCTGTGCCAGCACCGGAGACCACAAGTATTTTGCATGGCTGGGCTTTCTTTTGGCTTTGTGTTTATTTTTTTAAATGGGTAATACATATACATGGAGCCAACCTCAGAAGGTTCCAAAAGGGATACCAAGCAGTAATCTCATTCTAACTCTTGTCTTCCAATTCCCCAGTTCTCCTCTCCTGAATTTCTTCTGTATCCTTCCATAGATAGCCCATGCATAAGTAAGCATATGTGTATCCACATCCTTTATACCACAAACCACATCATAGTATACATATCAGTCTGTAGCTTTCTTTTTCACTTGACAATACATCTTAGACATGGTTCCAGAGCAGTATATGTAAAGCTGGTTCATTCTTCCCTGAGGCCTTATAATACTCCATTGTATAGATGTACCATAATATATTTAACTCATTTTTAAATGAATATGTAGGGTGTGTTCCAATAACGCTGCAATGATAAGGCATTTTGGATATGTGTAGACATATCTGTGAAAGTGAAGCTGCTGGGTTACAGAATATGTGCACCTTAAATTGTGATAGATATTGCCAAATCACCCCCTGAATGGATGATATCAGTTAATACTCCAAACTATGCATGTGCCTGTTTCCCCCAAATACTTCCCAACAAAATTTACTGTCAAACTTTTTGCAATTGCCAAGTTAATCAGTAGGAAAAGTGATATATCATTATGGTTTTAATATGCATTTTTCTTATAATGTATGATATTGACAAACTTCTTATGATAAAAATTGACACAGATGTAAATTTATTAGGACCCATTTGAGAGGCCTCCAATCAAAGGGGCCAATCAATATTCTGGGAACCAACCAAGAGACCTGGGTTTGAAGTTTGAGATATGGTCTCATTGATGAAGCACCTACAATGTGCAGATATATTTGCTCCTCAGGCAGAATTTTGCTGTTCCACAATGCTGTTATTTATCAGAAACAAACCTGATTAAATGATTTTTCTAAAGCTACCTTTCTGATAAGGGGAAGAGCTATATCCATGTCCCAGTCAACTGGACTCCACACCCTGTGCTTTTTCCGAGTCCTAGTTTTACTAACTGCTACCTTGGAACCAAAAGCCCAGTAGATCTGGGATCAGAAAACCTGGGTATGTACATCAGTCTGCTACTCACAGGCCATGTGACCTTGAGTAAATAACCTCCTTTGGTGGGGTCTCAGTTTTCTCAACTAATTTATCAAAAAAACTGTAGTTGTTACCTCAAAGTCCTTTCAGGTCTCAGACTTTTAAGACTTTGTAATATGGCAAAAATTCTGATGTCTAATGGGTAAAAGAAAAGCAAGCGTCCTGGATTATCCAAATGCATCATCACCCCATCTCCTAGGAATTGAGAGCTGATATATTTAAACACCTCATTTAGAAAATGACTACCACCTTAAGCTCCTTCCTAGACACCACCAGCACTGTGAAGGAAGTGCTTTTCTGCTTTTGTTCATCTCTTTAGAACTGTTCCTCAATCACTCTTTTTTCTTTTCTCTTTTTTTGCTTTTTCCCATTACCCATGTACAGAGTCACCTTAGGCTAAGGAAACACAACTGAAGAGAAACTAATTTTCTTCTAGACTACAGTTCATCTGAGTGTCGTTTCTTTGTTTTTAACATTTTGAAGTGGTCTGCAGTCTCCTCTCCAAAGTAAGGACAGGCTGGTGAGAGGAAGCGGAGACAGAGCTTCCCAATGGCCCAAGGATCCCAGGTGAGCAAATCCCTTTAGAGAGTAAAGTTGTCATGCTCTTTAATGGTGAGATTCTTTAAGAAGAAAAAACAAATCTCTGCAAATTGTTGCTCACATTTGTATCACTCCTTGACCTAACTAGCACATACTTCACTTCATTTGGTGTTCATTTAGTGTTCTATGCAGAGAATGGGGAAAACAGCCTGGCAAATAACTAGAAAGAACATCCACTCTGATCATCGGCCAGGTGTCAAGCAATGTGCAAAGCACTTAACTTTCTTTACTTTTTAATCTAAATAGTCTCTAATATAGATGAGATAGATATGGAAACTAAAACTCAAGATATGTTTGTAAGTTGCCCAGGGTCACAGAATTAGGAAGTGGCAGAAGTGGAATTCAAGGCCAGGTCTGTTAGATTCCTAAGCCCATCTGTATACAATATTGGGTACAATGACCTCTGTTCCAACTCGGCAATTCCTAGGTCTTAAAAGTCATCTAGACATGAATTCTCAAGGGGGGGTGACATTGTCCCCAAGAGGAGAGAATTGTTTCTCGGGGGGGAGGGTGAAAGGAACCTTACTTTTTAAATGTATAAAACACAGCTATGTGCACAGTTCATAAACATATATGTAATATATCTGTGGCATTAACATTTCCTGGGCAGAGGACAATTAGGAAAATATGCCTAAAAAGACTTTTTTGTGGGAAAAAGTTTTAAAACTTGAGAAACACTGATCTAGACATATCCCTGATGCAGCTCTTGGGTGCCTCGTGCTGTGTCATGTTGCCTCCTGTTTGTCTACTTGTCTCTTTCCATCAGACATATAAACCTCTTCAGAATTGAGGATTGCTAAATTTGACATTACCAATCGGCGGGCAGCCACTTTTAAAATTGCAGCCACCCCTAGTTATTTTACAAAGAAGAGGTTGGAAAGCATTCAGATTGGGCTCTATCAAGGTGTGAGCCCACCTCCAAGTGTCCACTAGGCTGAAGCGGGCTGGCCACCACCATCTGATTGGGTTCCAACCATCTCCTCATCCTGCTCTTGCTGCTCCTTGCTCTTCCGCTCTCCCCAGACTTCCACTCTCCTTACTCCATCTTCTTTTTCATCGCCTCTAAAGTTCATAAAGGAAATGGTCTGACCTTGAATTTAGAGGATGAGATCCACCTGAGTACCTTCACTGGCACAAAAGGTGAGGCCACTGTGGTTCCCCACCTCCCTTCACCAGCTCAGCTCTCCTGTGTGAAATAAGACCTGGGGAAATGACTACACCTTAATTCAACCCAACCTGAATATGTAAAGTACATGAAAGAAGCCGGGAAGTGTGGATGCTGAAGAAATAGCGTATGATCCAGGGCTCTAAGGAGCTTATGCTCTCTGCATCCCGTTTTTCCCTAAACGTACGTTCAGACAGAACTTTCTTACCTTTCCCTGATTTCTTCAGTTTTCTTCATCTCGGTTAAGGATCCCAAAGCAACTCAAAACAGAACCCTAAATATTTTCGTAATTCCTTAAATAATTAAAAAAGTGGCCTTCAGTTCTCCGATGCCAATCTCAATTTCTACCTACTGTAAACTCTAAAGATTTTTAACATTTCCTTTCCTTGCAGTTTTTCCTGCAATCAGTTTCCTCATTGAAAGTTTAACACGTGTATATAGCCATGGAGGCCACCTGCCCTTGACTGCTGTTCTGAAAGTGGAGACACCTGTGGGTAAAGTGAAGCGATCACAAAGGCTCTTAACGTTACTGCTAGACTGTGAGATCCTAGAGGGCAGCAGCTGTGTCTTGTTCATCTGTTTGGTCCTCTCCTCCTTACTACACACACACACACACACACACACACACATGAAGCAACAGAAATTGATCCTTTCCCAGTTCTGTAAATCAGAAGTTTAAAATCAAGGTGTTGGCAGGGCCAGGCTTCCCTGAAGGCTCCAGGGGAGAATCCGTTCGATCCCTTTCTCTTGGCTGTTGGTGTTACTGGCAGCCCTTGGCATTCCTTGTCTTGAAGACACATCACTCCAGTCTGTCACATGGTGTCCTCCCTGTGTGTGCCTCTACATGTTTTTCCCTCTTTATGTATGGACACCAGTCACATAGTGTTAGGGCCCACCCTAGTCAAATATGACCTCATTGTATTTTGAGGACATCTTCAAAACCCTTGCTTCCAAATTAGGTCATATTCACTGCTACTGGAATTTAGGTTTTGGCATATATTTTAGGAAATATAATTCAATTTGCAACAGTGCCTTAATGAAAAAATGAGTAAATAAGTACATACTTCACAGAAGAAAGAAGGAAAACAGGGAAGGAGGGAGGGAAGGAGGGAGGGAAGGAGGGAAAGAAGGAAGAAAGGAAGGAAGAAGGGAGGGAGGGAGGGAGGGAAGGAAGGAAGGCGATTTTTCATAATATTTAAAATATTCTATAAAGAAAAAAATAGCCATCTCAGCTAAGTTTCCTGAGTTTATGTTCTGATGAGTCATTATGTGATTTGTATTCCTTTGTAAAACTGTCTCACATGAACAAGTCTTTTCCCCTAAGTCTAGTGATTAATTTCCTATCTTTATGCATATTAGGGTTCTTTTTAAAAAGAAAATTACCTGATAGTCAGTGCTGTGCATTAAATGCCATTAGGAGCTTAGGTTAGGATCTTGTTTACTTGTTTGTTAATGAGGGAAATAATTTTATTTCTATGCTTAAGAGAATCACTAGTAATCAAGTCATATGCATCTAGTTCTTCTTCCCTTCTCTGACTTGAAGCTTAGCCCTATGTCCCTCTGTACCCACCAAAAAGAAAGAAAAAAATACAAAGAAGGAAGGATGGAAGAATGGAAGGAAGGAAAAAGAGAGAAAAAACAAAACAAAAAAAGAAAGAGTGGAGGAAAGCAACCCCACACTGTCGGTTCTTGTTGCTGCAAAGCAAGAGGAAGTGTGGTGTCTTGAGCTATCAGTCTGAAGACAGGAGGCCTGGGTCCTGGGTCCAGTTCTGAAACCACAATGACAACCACAGGCTACCCCTGATTACCAGCTACTTCACCAATTAAAACAAGTGTGTGCGTAATCTCCAAACTCATTCTCAGCACTAGTGCTTGATAACTCTATCCTGAGAGTCTGCTCATGGACTGAATCTATGGAGATGACAAAGTTTCTCCCCGTCTCTGCTCCCACCACTGCCCACTAAATTAGGAAATCAAGAATTAGTTCTTAGAACTGCAGAGCTTCCAATAGCCAAGACTAATGGGAAAAAAGACCCTATAGAAACTATAGTCTTCCTAAAACAAGAACGGCAAGAGTCCTGATCCAGCCCAAGGAAAAGACCATTGAGACGGTCACCTTGAATTTGAAACATAATATTAGCCACCTTACAGTGTCATCCCCTCCTTCCAAGCACTTCAGCCTGGTGAGTTCAGACAGTAGAAAGGGAGGATGGTTCCCGGGTTTTTTTTAAAAACACACATTATAATCATTAAGTCATGAGGTATTTTCTTCTCCAAGAGCATTGTGACTTAAAAGTCTGGGTGATCTATTTTTTGTTTAACTTTTATTTTTATTTATTTATTTTTTAAATTTTATTTTAAGTTCCGGGATACTGTGCAGGATATGCAAGTTTGTTACATAGGTAACTGTGTGCCATGGTGGTTTGCTGCAACTATCAACCCATCACCTAGGTATTAAGCACTGCATGCATTAGCTATTTATCCTAATGCTCTGCCCCCAACTCCACCACCTCCCAACAGGCCTGGTCGTGTGTTTTTTCCCTCCCTGTGTCCATGTGTTCTCATTGTTCAGCTCCCACTTATGACTGAGAGCATGCAGTGTTTGGTTTTCTGTTCTTGTGTTAGTTTGCTGAGGATGATGGCTTCCAGCTTCATCCATGGCCCTGCAAAGGACATGATCTCATTCTTTTTCATGGCTGGGTGATCTTTAAGATATGCATTGGCTGAGGCAGGGTACTGTAGTGCAAAGATTCTACCAGACCTAGGTATGAGTCCCAGCTCTGTCATGTTGGCCCTTAATTAACTTTGCTAAGCCACTCAACCCGGCTAAGCCTGTTTCTTTATCTGTTAAAACAGGAGTTATTGCAAGCATAACATGAGGAAACATGTCAAAAGCTTATAGGACACAGTCAACACTTAGGAAATACTAGCTTTCCTGTCTACAATAAGAAATGGATATCTTATCTGTGCCTTCCAGAATATGAGCTAAGCACAAGTCTGATTGATACTCTATGGGTGGATTTCTAGCATCAGTTATGATAGACCATCAGCACACAGTCAGTTGTATTATGCCTCCATGTATGTTAATAATTCTCTGTGTGCTTGATCAGTACTCCCATTGACATTTCATTGAGTCCAAAATCTCAGGAATTATAAATTTCTCCAAAGGTCATATATGTTTATAGCCATTTGAACACTTCTAAAACAATAAGTACGAAGACAAACCAGTGTCTGGTGGGGAAATCCTGTGGGAACCCACATTCTCCTGCTGCTAAACAGCTGGAATTTACTACTGCTTCCATTTTCTCCAGTTGATGAGAAGATAGCCTTTTCTATGATCTTGTGAACTAACCAATATGTTCTTCAAGAATAAGAAGTATACCTTCTTTGTTTTATTTTCTCTCCAGCAGTTCAAAGACTTCTCTTCCTAATCATTGCTGTATAAATATTTAGTTGGCCAAGTCAAGTTGTGGTCATTTACATAAATTTAATGTTTGAAATGACAAGTTGCTCACTTACTGCTCTCAAAGGACATTTAGGAATTTTTAAAAATCACCAACACACCTCATTAGAAGGTTAAAAAGAAAAATATTAAAGAATAAAACTTTCTTCCTTTAAAAAAGTTATGTCACCTAGTAACATGAAAATTGTGAAAATAAAAAGATAATCATATATAATTATTACAGATGTTGCAATAAACAGAATAATGGATCCCCATAGTACAAGTCCACAGAAACTCTGAATATGTTACCTTACTGTCAAAAGGGATGTTGCAAATGTAATTTAGGATCTTGAGATGGAAAGACTCTCCTGGATTATTCAGGTAATCTCAATTCAGTCACAAGGTCCTTGTAAGGGAAAGAAGGAGGCAGGAGTTTCAGAGTCTGAAGAGATGTGAGGATAGAAGCTGAAACTGGAATGATGCCATGGCTGGAAGGGGCCATAAGCCAAGGATAGCAGGTGGCCTCTAGCAGCTGGAAAAGACAAGGAAGGGGTTCTCCCCTAGAGCCTCTAGAAGGAAGGCCATTCTGCTGACACCTTGATTTTAGCTCATAAGAACCATTTTTGTATTTCTGGCCTTAAGAACTTGCATTGTTTTAAGTCATGAAGTTTGTAAGGACTCATTAGAGCAACAATAGGAAAGTAATACAGATCAAGTAGAAAAACAAGACCTATATAACAGACTAATTTTTTGGCTTTTTGATAAATTCATGGATGAATTGTATATATATATATATATATATATATATACACACACACTATATATGTACTATATATAGTATATATAGTATATATATGGTATATAGTATATATTGTATATATAGTATATACTATACATACTATATAGTATGTATATATGTATACTATATATAGTATAGTATGTATACATACTATATGTATACTATATATACATATAGTATGTATATATGTATAACTATATATAGTATAGTATGTATACATACTATATGTATACTATATATACATATAGTATGTATATATGTATACTATATATATACATACAATATATACACATACTATATATATACTATATACTATATATATACTATATATACACACACTATATATAGTATATATACTATTTTGTGTGTGTATATATATATACACACACACACTATATATATATATATATATATATATATATATATATATATATATATATATATATACACACTATGTATATATTTTGAAGCCAGAGTCTCACTCTGTCACCCAGGCTGTAGTGCTGTGGTATGATCTGGGCTCACTGCAACCTCTGCCTCCCTGGTTCAAGAGATTCTCTCACCTCAGCCTCCCAAGTAGCTGGAATTGCAGGTGTCCACCACCATGTCTGGCTAATTTTTGTATTTTTTGTAGAGATGAGGTTTCGCCATGTTGGCCAGGCTGGTCTCGAACTCCTAACCTCAGGTGATCCACCCACCTCGGCCTCCCAAAGTGCTGAGATTACAGGCGTGAGCCACCACGCTCAGCCTATATCTTTGAACCTTAGCAAAACAGTCTCATCCAAAGGCCACTGGGTAACTCACAGAATTGATAGGAAGCCTTGACAGAACCCCGTGCAGATTACAGACAATAAGCTTCAGAATCCCAGGGAGTATAGCTAACACTACGCCCCAGAGAGTCTAGAGTCCACTCAGGATGTTCCCTGTGCTGGCCTGCCATTACAGCACCGTGATGTGAGTGATTCAATACCTGCCCTTCAAGTTTGCATTGCTCCTTTAGAGCTGGGTGCTGGGCTCAAGCATGGTCTGTGCTAAGCCTAGGTTACACACCTAAACTCCAGGTTCAGGAGATAGGGAGAGGCAGTGTTCTTTCCTTTCAGCTTCTCTAGTGATGTGTAGAGTTCTGCTTCCCACTAATATTCACAGAGTGAGAGACTCCCCTTAAAGAAAAGGGTGTCCAGATGCCAGTTAAAAAAAAAAGGAAGTGGCAAATGTCTACCACAGGGTCTGATCATCTGAGTCATCTAATTTCTTGATTATTAATCAATACATTTAAAATATGGTGAAGACTCATTTGCTTGTAGTTATTAAAAACACAGGCAAGTGATGTAAAAGTGTTTTAATAAAATGCAAATATATGTTAGAGAAAGTTTTCCTTTTTTGTTTGTTTTTGAGACAGAGTCTCACTCTGTCACCCAGTCTGAAGTGCAATGGTGTGATCTTGACTCACTGCAAGGTTCCACTCACTGCAAGCTTCAAGCGATTTTCCTGCCTCAGCCTCCCAAGTAGCTGTTTACAGGCATCCACCACCACCCCTGGCTAATTTTTTGTAATTTTTGTAGAGACAGGGTTTCACCATGTTGGCCAGGCTGGTCTTGAACTCCTGACCTCAGGTGATCCACCTGCCTCTGCCTCCCAAAGTGCTGGGATTACAGGTGTGAGCCACCACGCCCGGCCAAGAAAGTTTACAAATTGCATTCCATAGAACATTAGTCTTCCTCTTCCCTCGCTCCCTTCTTTTCTTCTTTCCTTCTTTCACTCTTTTCCTCATTTTTTCCTTTATTTCCTGAGAACAAGCTTGATTTTAGCTGCCTAAGAGTTTGTAAGAGACCCTCTGGGTGTATCAGTTGAAAATTGATGGGTTCGTTTTTGGAAACAGGGCGCACCAGAGATGGGCAACCTGGGAAGATGAGTGTGAGCTGAGGACTGGACATCCAGCAGCAACACAGGCAGGGAGAGTTTGCCACTTTGTGATTCTTTTATTCCTTTCTTTTCTTTCCCTTCTTCTCCACCTCCCTTCCCTTCTTCCTCCCTCCCTTCCCTCCTTCGCTCCTTTCCCTCTTCCTTCCTTCCCTTCCAATTCTCTTTTCTCTTTCTTTCTCTCCATGGCCAAACACTTTCTCTTGGGACAGATAAAACCAGAATGCAGCATCATGTAAAAAAGATTGCATTGGCATACTTAAATTCCCAGGACCCTCCGTTCTTTAGGGATGCCTAATGGCTGGTATCACTGCTTAACGAAGTCTTGAACTTGATGGAACTTATGTTGAGAACTAAAGTTTATATTTTTAATTTTTATCTTTCAATTCTATTTTTCCACAAACTTTTTTTTTTTGAGATGGAGTTTCGCTCTTTGTTGCCCAGGCTGGAGAGCAGTGGCGTGATCTCAGCTCACTGCAACCTCCGCCTCCCGGGTTCAAGCGATTCTCCTGTCTCAGCCTCCCAAGGAGCTGGGGTTACAGGCACCCGCTATCATGCCTGGCTAATTTTTGTATTTTTAGTAGAGACGGGGTCTCACCATATTGGTCAGGTTGGTCTCGAACTCCTGACCTCAGGTGATCCGCCCACTTTGGTCTCCCAAAGTTCTGGGATTACAGGTGTGAGCCACTGCGCCTGGCCTCCACAAACTTTTTGAAGTCCTCTCATACAGTGTAGGAGAGATCAGGTTTTTTGAGACTTTAAATATCTTGAAAATGTCATTATTATTCACATTTTATTAATATTTTGGCCGGGTGTAGAATTACAGGTTAGAAACAATTTTCCTTCAGAAATTGGAAGGCATTGCTTCACTGTCTTCTTGCTTTCTGTGTTTCTGTTGAGATCTATACAACCGTTCTAATTCCTGTTTTCTAATTTCTTTTTTTTCTGGAAACTTGGAGAATATTTTTCTCCAGACATAGGGCTCTACTGACAGTATACTCTATTTCCATCCATTCTCCTGGGTTCTAGGAGGCTGTTTCAATGTAACAACTCACACTCTTTAGTTCTGGATATTTTGTCTTGAATAATTTATGATTATGCCATCCTATTTTCTCCATTTTATCCTTCTGGAACAACTGTTTTTGGACATTGGACATCCTTCCTCTCCTGTCTTCTCTTTGTGCTCTTCTTTCTGCAAGGCGCCCCAAATTTATCTTCCAAAGTTTATTTAGTTGTTGTTGTTGTAACTTCTCTCATGTTTTTAATTTCTAAAAGCTTATTTTTGTTCTATGAATGTCCTTATTGATAATACCTTGTTCTTGTTTCTTGGCTGCAATAGTTACATCTATCTCTCTGAATACATTGATAGATTTTTTTTCCTCTCTGCATACGTTCTGTTTCCCTGTGCTGATATTTTTCTGTTTTGTTTGTTTGTTTTGGTCTGCATTTTCCATGTTAAGAGGCTTTCCACAAATACCCAGTGATCCTTGGATTGCTCAGGGGAGCTAAAAACCTGATTTAAAGTTCTGAATGTGGGGAAGAACTTGTCAACTTTGAACCTTACTGTAGGGTGATCAGGGGAGCCATTTGTTGTAAACATACCTAATGTCAATATCTTCAGGGCTTTCCTCTTGTTAGGTCAGCCCTTCGGAGAAAAGTCTCTCAATCTCTGGAGGATAAAGGATCAGTGTTACGAAAGCTGAGTGAGGAGTATTAGTATTTAGCATTCGGCACTCAGAATAGATGATGTCATCAGTTCCGCCAAATTTTGAACAGCACCAACACATTTGACTGCACCCAGTGGCATTCCTCACTCTAGAAGCCCTCTGTTTTTCTCACTCAAGAAAACACATCACCAGACTCTGCACAGGGTAATAATGGTGTAGCATGGGAGAATGGTGTAGCATGGGAGAAGCAGCAGGACAGAGCTGCTTCTCAGACTGCATTCACACCACTTTGCCTCACAGCACCATTTGAGGTACCAACTTCTATCACTTCCTGAGTCTTCTGAGAAATCCAGGATGTATATCTGAATTGTTCACAACTCTCCCCCAGGACTGACCTAGGATTCAGCTTTCTTAGGTGTGTTAACTTGGAACTCAATTATATCAATATTCCATTATCCATCTGCTTTCCAGCTTCACAATTTTGATGGTATTGTCTTCTGTTCTTGTGGATAGATTTAAAAGTCCCTTTGACTCTATTATTAATGGGATTTTAGGAAGGAGAGAAATGATATGCTATGTCACCCTAGAAAGCATTCAATATTTCTGATTCTTAACCAAATTACCCTCAATCTTATGCACGGTTTGCTAATCTGTGGATGTTTTGCTGTTGGATTTGTATGTTTTAGTTTTGCTTTTACCTTTTCTTGCTTCCTCAGTGTCTATGGCTCTAAAAGTGCTAATTAAATGAGAGTGGTTTCGAGGCAGTAACAAGGCAGGAGGTGGGCTGAAACATATTCCTGCAAGGGCCATATTTTACTTGACCTTCAATACTCCTGGCAGGCAAGAGTTTTGGCCACATGCATTCTTTTTCTTCTGTGACATTTATCTCCCATGGTGTTAGCACCATACTCCCCTTGCTTGGAGCCTCGAGGGGAGGGTATCAGTAAACAGAGATTGGGGTGGAGTGAGGAGGACAAAGCAGGAGGGCCCAGCCTCCCTTCCCACAGCGAGCTTCCAGGCTGAAGCAGACCCGAGCTGGAGGAGGGAGAAGACTTGGCACCACCAAGTTGGGCTTGGCATTTTGATTACTACATGGGAATTCTCATCTGAATATATATGTTTGCAACTTAAACATAGTTTATGTTTTTAACCCAGAGCAAGGATCCTGACCATGAACCAGCTCATTGGGTCTGTAGATAGAAATCCCTATTTCGATCTTGAATAATACAAAAAAAATTACATGTTTATTTTCACTAAACTCTAACTTAAACTTAACATTTCATTTAATATGAAAGGCTGGCAACTAAACCTTGGTAGTATTATCAGCATCTGTGAGTGTCACCAAGAGAAATCACAGATATTTATAGCTCACCGAAGTCTTGCAGATGTCTTGAAATACTGTTTACCTTCATCCCTAAGTCAAAATCATGGTGGTTTTAAGACCTATCACCAGATCTTGTAGTTTCACGTGCCATTAAAGCAGCAATAATCCTGCTAGTATCACAAATTTCAAAAAGTATTTTGGAAACAGTTTTTCAATATCATTGGTTTTCTTTAAAATACTTATTCATTCAAAAACATGATTCTGAGAGGTTCCTGGGCTTCAAAGAGGTCCGTGGCACAGTAATCTTAAAACCCTGATCTAGAGGAATCAGAAAAGTCATGAGCCTGCTGAAGTGTGCATCCATGGAGGAGAAAGTTTATCCCCCACTCAATAAAGTGTAAAAGAAGGCTGGAATAACTGGACATGCCAGGCACACAAGGGAAGTGATCATGACAACCCAGTCTAATAAAGTGGTGTGATGGGCACTGGGGCAGATATGCATGGAGGAGAGGATCTGGCTCAGACTTTGGGGTTGGACACAGCTGCTGGAAGTGATCTCTGAATTGAGGTGTGCAGGATGTACAGAAGTTGGGTAGGGAAACTCGAGTGGACAATGGTATTCCAAGCAGAAAGCAAAGCCTAAGTAAACAGCTGGAGGTGAGAGAGCATGGAGTGTATAAGGAACAGTTTCCTGTGCCCCAGTGTAGACTTCAGGATGGAGAAATGTGGGAGGAGGCAGAATGTGGATCTTCCTTTTGTTTACGAGTTTGATGTCGACCCCCAACAGAATGTAATCTCTTTGACAGTCTGTCTTATCCACTGTGTATCCCCACTGTCTAGAATAGCACTCAGGACACAGTGGGGCTCAGTAAATATTGACTGACTTGGTGAGTGAACAGGCAGGAACCAGATCACAGAGAGCCTTCAACATCATGTTAAGAAGATTTTAGATTTTATCTAAAGGGTAAAACACCCATTTCTAAAATGAGCAAGAAGAGATTTGTGGCAAATTAAATAACATAAATTTTACCCTTAAAATCAAACAGGAACTACTCATAAGACTCTCTTTGAAAAGGTAATTATCCAGCTCTCAAGTTCTACTCCATTGCCCAGCAATGGGAAAACGTGCAGGAAAACTTGGACTTAAAGATATTCAGAAAGCCAACATCCCAAGGACAATGAGGAACTCTGTAAATCTTAAGTCAAATGCTGTGAAATGTGGCTCATGAACTACCAGCCAGACAGATCACAAGTTAAAGGGCCTTACAACTAAATTCCCACCTCTACAAAAAATTAGTATAAACTCACAAATAAATCTTACATGTGGATGCAAAAAAAAATTGCAGAGAAAAATAAAGAAAATGGTTATTCCTAGAATTTTGCATATGAAAATTTATCTTACCCTGTAATATCAAGTTGAAGTATTTTTATCTTTTTCTCTATTTTCAGCTATGGAAACATATTTTAATGCTGATATCTGGAAAGAAAAGTTGTTCTTTTTATTTTAAATCTTGCAAAATGGTATGCTTTCCTGGGGATTCATTCCCATCGTGTGGATTTGGGGATGTATCTATGGGCAATCTTTCTTTTTCAACAAGCTATTAGTCATATTATAAAGTTTGGTTTCCATTTAGTTAGAGAATTCCATTATCCCACTACCACTTTTGCTATCATTTAGATTCAAAATCCCAGTCAGGCTCCAATATATTCCTCATTCCTTCCACTACTTGATCCTAGCAGCCATTAGTAAATGGAGATCCTACCCTAATCATGATTCCATTCACACTTTTCCATTCTAACTTTCAGACCCTTATTTCTCTCTCAATTGTTTCCTCCTCTGTTAATCCACCCTACACAATAACCTATCCTATATGATACCCCAACTTTGTGTCCATTGAAACACCAAGAAAGTACATGAAAGGTAGTCAATGAACTTGGTAGTCAATGTCAAAGAGAATCCTCTAAAATGTTCTATCCCCCATGTGACCTGGCATACTCTTGGAGTTCTGTTATTCATTGGTGGGCGTACCCAGGGTTTTGAACAAGACCGATGCAGCCAATGGTGCTGCAAAATGTTTTTTTTTTTTTAATTGAGGGCAATCAAAGTGTCAGACATGATTCAAGCCCTTTACATACATTAACTCATTTAGTTCTCAGAACAACTCCACAAGAAAGGTACTGTTACCATTCTTATTTTACAAATAAAGAAGCTGGGATACACAGAGGTTAAGTCCCTTGTTCATAGTTACCCTACTACATCTGAGGCCAGGTTCAAACCAGGCAGGCTGGCCTCAGAGCTCATACCCATTGACATTATACTGCCTCGTACTTATATTGTCCACCATCATCATGTATGTGTGTCTGTGTGTGTGTGTGTTGGTGGTGGTGGGTGTTGGCAGACACTCTTTGCAAAGCCTACCTTATTTAACCAGTTAATTCCTTGGCCATCCATTCAACAATTAGGACAATTAAAGTATCAAGCACTGCATACAACAGAAGGGAGGTGGCAGTAGACAAAAGTGGCTAAGGGCATGGGGCATCTGTCTATGTAATAAGTAAAAGGACAAGAAGGATGTTGACACATTTTAAAAGGTACAACAGGAGTGAGGGCAGGTAGCCTCAGCCTATTGGGGTGCATGGGAATGTGGGGGTAGAAAGAAAGGGGTGAGAATCAGAGAAAAGGTCTAACTCCTCAGAGGACGTGCGGATGGCCAGAACACTGACATTCTTCTACAGAGGCCTCACTATTCCTGGCTGTCCTGCCCCAAGCTGGTCTACCTGCTGCCCTGTTGGCCAGGATGACTTGTCTGTGCCACAGCACTGAATACGAGGCATGCATTCTTCTCTCCCAACACTCGGCTTGCCATGGCCAGAAAAGACAAGTGTTTTAGAGGTATGGTTTCAGGCAGACACATCCTAGAATTAAAATTACTTCAGGGATATCTGCAGTAAAGCTGAAGGAAACACTCAAAAGGCCAAAGGAAGCAAGCTTTATTGAATTTACAACGTAGAAAATATTTGTAGTTCCTTAGACATTTGCATTGCTATAAAAATTACACTTTATGGTATAATTATTAAGGTTTGAAGAGAAATAAACAGTATAAACGAAATATGGCCCACACAATGAAAATGTAAACCATATAAATCAAAATCATAAAACAATTATTCAATACTCAGAGGCCTACTTAATATATACATATGAAATTTCTTACACACACACAATAAATGCCCACAAAAACCATCACTGAAGCCGATCACTGTACAAATATGAAAATAAATCTTTATCTTTAACCTCAATTTTATCTTCAGCAGGAGGGTTGTGCAACTTGGGTTTATGCAGATCACATCAAGTATTAAATAATCAAATGTCACATATGTCATATAAAGCAGCAAGTGAAAAAAATAAATTATGAAAATGCATGGGCTAAAAGTTAACAGTGAAAAATATCTCCTTATCCAACATTATTTTCCACAATGAAATTAAAATATTTTACAATGTATCAGGATGCATTTAAAAAAGGACTGTAGTATAACTATGATTTTAAAATATCTTAAAGAAAAACAGGGACAAGGTGAATACCTTCCATAGTAATATGCAAATGTATCAAGTCTAAGATAAAAACATTAAATATTTTTGTTCTTACTGAAAATGTGCTTTAAATTTGAGAACACCTTCATGAAATCAAAACGTTGGTAATAATCATGAATCTCCCAGCATTGCAGCATACAGAGCTTTAAGAAGCTTCTCTTTAAACATGACTGCTAACCAGAGCTCTAAGTCTCTAATTTGGATTATGTTACCAAAATATTTATCAGGGCTCAAATACTTAAAGATGATTGGTTGACCATCAAAGGCACTGGTGTAATCTCATCAACGTGGGTATAGTGACAGGACAATCCAGAGGTAAAGACTATGAAAATACTTCTGTATTCTGGTATACTCTTTTACAGATTGTAAAACAAATATAAAGAGACACTTTGGAGAGAATAAATAAAGGCAACACAGTAACATATAAACTAACACAGTTTTGTGCAACTGCACCAAAACCTAAACATGTGTCCCATATATCAGCATCTACATATATCTGATCCAATCTCATCAAAAGATGCCACTAAGACAAACAGCCATGGCAAAAGTTTTGCCATGCCACATAAATAATACCCCCCTTATTTTGAAAAATTTCCCATATGCAAGACATTCTTTATGATCAGAAATGTAATCTTTTCTTTTTCTGGAACCAGGAAACAGGAATTCATGGCAGAGTTACTGAGGATAGATCCAACTTTCCAGCAAAAATATCAGATGTCTTCAATAGGGAGAAGGCATGTTTATAAAAGTTAAATGATGTTGTAGCTATTTATAATCTTTGCCTGTAACTATCCGGTCAATTCCCATTTTTTCAAAAAACTGATGCTTGCGGAATTTAAGGTTCTATCACAAACACTGTGAACAGAAAAAAGATTGCTACATGGAATTGTTTTGATTCAACAAAAATAAATGTTTTTAGCTTATATAATACAATAAATAACAGCTACTTTTTAAGTTCCTTCAGCAAGCTACTTGGGGCCTGGACCTAGATGAAGCAAGGTAAATTAGAATCTTTTGTTGTAGCCCCACCCTAGGCTCAGGTGTTGACTCCTTTGGCTCTTAGAGGCATCTCAGTGGGGACGTCTGGGAAGCAATGCAGGTTCTGGAAGGAGAGTAGGCCCAACCAGGTCACTGGTGATGATGAGCCACTAGTCACATTAAACAAAGGACCCTGACTCACCTTTCCTAATGGTGATTCCTCTTTTAAGGACATTATTTCAAAACCATGCATAGAATTTCTTTCATTGATTATTACTTAAGGAAGTTAATGTTAGCAACCAGGGAGTTAGGGGACTTGCATTACATTACAGGTTATGCTTCTAAACCATGGGAAGGTTTGAAATCAGCAGGGATACGAAAATGAACATTTTGCAAAATGTTACATCACTCTAAGTACTAGCATTTTTTTTTAGTGAGATAATTCACAACCATAAAATTCACCCTTTCAAAGTATACAATTCAGTGGTTCCTAGTACATTCAAACAGTTATACAACTATCACCACTATTCCAATTCCAGAACATTCTCATCATCGCCCAAAGAAACCACATACCCATTAGCAGTCACTCCCCATCCTCCCTTTCTCAGCCCCTGGCAACCACTCCCTTAAGTGAAGAGTGACAACTTTCCTGGGCATTGAGCTTTCAGTAGTATGTGGCTTTACATGTTTTCATTAGAATTTTTAACACCAAATTCAAGCAGTGAGCTTTGTAACTATTCTGAGATTATGAAATATCCTTTTATATACAACTATTTTTGTCTCAAACATGTTTCTTTATACATAAAAAATAGATATTTCTGTTTCCATTTTTTAATCAAATTCTGTCCTTATTTCAGAAGTGAGAAAAATCAATAATCCAATATTAAAAAGCAGGAATAACCATAGTTCTATTATTAACTGTGGGCCACCACACTCTCTGTCCTACTGCTTCCCACAGAATCTGAGGTGCCAAGGGCTGCAAGGCCTTTGAGGGCAAGCTGCACATTTTACAGATGAAGAAACAGATCCGACATGGGCTTGTGACATGTCCAAGGTCACAAGGCCAGTTAACAGCAAAGCTAGGATGAGAATCCCTTCTTACTAGAACTTTAGTATCAAATATTTAAATGCTGACTTTGTGGGTAACCTAATTCAGCTACCACATGAATCTAATTATGTCAGTTTCCTCTACAGCTTTGATCTGAGCATGTGATTTCTTTTCTTTTTTTTTTTTTTTTTTACCATTTTAAAAACACTTACATGTTATCTTTTAAGACCTGTAAGGACATGACTAGTCTATTCAGCCAGAGGGCCCAAATCACTCACTGAGACAAAACAAAGAAGAGTCAAAGTTCCAGAGGGACCTGAGAGCAGGGTTCAGGTTTCCTGCACTGTAACTCTCCATAGGGCAGTGTCAGTAGGATGTGCCACCCTGTTAAGAGCCAAATAAGTCACACAAATTCAGTATTCTGGAAATGAAGACTTCACAGGCCAAGGATGTTTGGGATTTAGCCATTGCAACAATTCTTCATCTGTGGTGACTTTTTGGAATTGGTCCCGGTTAGATTGGTAATGGATCTGCTGTCATCCTTGTCAGTTCTCTTTTTCACTTCTCTGAGACAGAGACAGAGAGAGACACAGAGAGAGAGAGAGAGAGAGAGAGAGAGAGGATTACTGAGGTATAAAAACTAAGCCACAGATGGTTCTGTAGAAATAAAAATAGCCATGCTGAGTGTCTGCACAGCCTTATAGACATTGTTTTAATGCTTTATAGGTCTTGACTTAATCTTCATAAGAACCATATAAATTTGCTGTGCCCCATTTTGTATGTGAGGAAATGAGGGCAAAAAGAGGTTAAGACAGTTCCCTTAGGTCACATGACTACAGAAGTGGGATTAAAACCACACAGGCTGGCTCCAGCACCTGTTTTCTGAGTACCAGGCCACACACACACACACACACACACACACACACACAAACACACACACACAGACACACACACACACACACACACACACCCTTCTCCCCTCACTCTCTCCTGAGGTTTCAGGATGCTGCAGAACCTGCGATACACACAGCTTGCTCCTTAACACTCTGGAACCAGGTTTCCAGCTTCATGTAATGGTTGCTGAGCTTAACAAAAGCAATGGTGATTTTATAACCATTCTTGATTTATACATGATCATGGAGGTAACAATGGATTTACCACCATCCCTTTCTGTCATCGTAAGCTTCTTCCAGTATTAACTGCCAGAGGCAAGACTCACGAAAAAATGTCTTACTCTCCAAGATCTTATGAAAACCCCCTAAGGAAGTATCCTTCCAGGTGTAGCCACTGGGGATGCTTGTGAAATGTGAAGACCAGAAGTCTCACCTTAGACAAGCTGAACGGCTATCTCTGCGGGCAAGATGAGTGCCTCCCTAAGATGGCCCCAGATAATTCTGCCCTTCCTTGTCAGTGCCTGATGCCTCTCCCATCAACAGGTGAAGGTTTGATTCCCTACCCTCTTGGTCAGAGCTGGTTCTCCACCTGCTTTGACCAATAGAATATGGAGGAAATGGTATTCTGTGGCTTCTAAACCCAAGTGTTTATAATGCGGGGCTGCAGCAATCTCTACCCCCTTTGAAGTCCAGGGTTCAAGGAGTCCAGGGTTCCTCAATGGAGAGAGGCCACCAGAGTGGCCCTGGGGACTGAGATGCCACGTGGAGTGAAGCCACGAGAAGCACCCTGGTGGCTGACATCCAGCCCGAGCCATAGCCCCAGTGGCCATCTGACTGCAAACATAGGAGATACTCATGCAAAAGCAGTCAAGAAACTTGCCGGCTGACATCCAGCCACCTCTGCCAATTGTGAGAAATAAAAATTGGTTGTTGTTTTGGGCAACTAAGTTTTGGGATGGTTTATGATGAAGCACTTAACTGAAACTAGCGGGAATCTGTGTGTCTCCAGCAGAGCCACACTGCTCAACAGAAATACAATGGGATCCATACATGTCAGTTTGAATTATTTAGTGGCCAGATTTTTAAAAGGTAAAAAGAAATAGGTAAAATTAATTTTATTAATATACTTTATTTAACCCAGTAGAGCAAAAATATTGTCATTTCGGCATGTGGTCAATGAAAACACTATTAATGAGATAATGTGTAGAAGGCCTTCAAAATCCAGTCTATATTGAATGCATACAGCACATCTGAACTGGATTAGCCACATTGTGAGTGGCTAGTGGCTACCAAACTGGCCAGCTTAGCTGCAGAAGGTGCTGATAAATCCTACCTTTCAAAATCCACTGCACTGTGAATTGGAAAGAAGACATCTCAGCAGGGAAAAAAATAAACTGATTCTAGCTATAGGACAGCTGGTAAATGCAATATACATGTTTTTCATATTTGATATATAACCCAAACACACACACCCAACAGGAGATGGGTGAGTTGTACTATCCTCACCTCACAGATGAGGCAACAGAGACTCAGGAGAAGAAAGAGGAGACACAATTCAAACCCTAACACCCGGGAAGACTCATTTCAGGTTTCTGACCTCCAAAATTGTCAGATAATAAATTTGCATTATTTAAGCCTCTACATCTGTGGGAGTTCGTTACAAGGACAACGGAAGAGTAACACAACTTCCAAATGCAAAATCTTGGTCGTTGTGTCATTGAATAAATGCCCAACTTATGCCAGGCTCTGGGACCTTCAGCTAGTGAGCTTTAAGGGAGAGTCAGATGTCTAAATAAATAATTTCATGGTCCTGAGACAGCAGCTACCACAGATGCACTCTGTGCCCACAGATGTGTTGTGGGCTTCACGGAAATGGGGCTTCACAGAGACTTTTGACATTGGAGAGACCTTTTGAAAGAATAGAAAAGGAGATTCCAGATGCAGGGAACGGCATGCAGAAAGGCAGAGGCATAAGAGCTTGGCCTGATTGGATGAAGTTTGCTGTGTCTATAGATTATCATTCATTTGGGAAAAAGAGATAGAAATTCAACCAGAAAGGTCAGGCTGTGTATTAGTTCGTTTTCACGCTGCTGATAAAAACACCCAAAAGTGGGAACGAAAAGAGGTTTAATTGGACTTAGAGTTCCACGTGGCTGGGGAGGCCTCAGAATCATTGGGGGAGGCAAAAGACACTTCTTACATGGTGGCAGCAAGAGAAAAACGAGAGAGAAGCAAAAGTGGAAACCGCTGATAATCCCATCAGATCTCGTGAGACTTATTCACTATCACGAGAATAGCAGAGGAAAGATCGGCCCCCATGATTCCATTACCTCCCCCGGGGTCCTTCCCACAACACATGGGAATTCTGAGAGATACAATTCAAGTTGAGATTTGGGGGGGGACACAGCCAAACCATATCAGGCTGTGATGGGCTATCAGCCACATGCTAAGGAGCTGGGACTCTGTGTTGTCAGTAAGACACCAATGTGGGGTTGGACGCAAGAAAGTAAATATTAACTGGATCTTTATTTATAAAGATTACCTGATTCCACAGTAGAGGATGAACTGATATTGGAGAAACTCTGAGGCAGAAATTCTTGCACTAGCCCAGGTAGGGAATTTTGAGGCCTGAACCAAAGCAGAAAAAGGGAGAAAGCGAGAAAAATGCATGGATTCAAAAGAGACTGAAAGATGACCTTCAGAAGCCACTGGAGGCAAGGGGTGAAGCAAGAGAGAAAAGGAATCAAGACTGACTCCAGGTGACTATTGTTTAATTATAATTTTGGTAGATTCCCGAGAAAGGGAATGCAGACTGAGGAACAAGCTTAAAGCCACATGAACACACCAGGATTTGGATATGCAGAGTCACCATGGCTATGGCATTTCCGGTGGGGGTTCACTCTATGCTTATGGAATTTTAAAAAGACGTGAGGGGTTAAAAATACAAAAACTGGAAGTTACCAGGTAGAGATGGTTCCAGAAGCTGTGTGGATGGAAGACATTAGGCAGACAGAGTGAAAAGAAAGAGAGGACAGTCAGAGACCCTGAGATTACCAACATTTAAGCAGCAAGCCAGTGATCCAGGTTGGTGGTGAAGAGTCCTCACATTGCCACTTACTAGCTGTGTCACTGAGCAAGCAGATTAAGTATTCTAATTTCCAATTTCCTCTTCTGTAAAATGGGTACAATAACCATAGCATCTTCACTGAACAATTCACATCTCTCTCTTCTTGTAGATCCAATGGCCTCTATCAGCTACGTACCATATGGCTGCCTGGTCATATATTGTCATGTTCTTTTCTGTAATGTTAAATTGCAAGGCCAGTCTTTAAATCCCTTGATGTCTCTATTGAACATACCATGGGGCTGTGCACATGTTAAGTGCCCATAATGCAGACATTATTGAACCTGAAAGCAAATATTAAGGGGGAAAGTATATACCCACATTTTCATCTGGCCTTCAGCCAAAAATGCAGGCATGCTCCACTTTAAGGAAATTATAAAGATACAATTCCAAACATCTAAAACAGATTTAAGGCTGGGAAAATTAGGGCTCACCAAAATCTACCATACGCTTAACAACTGCAGTTTAAACTCAGTCTTATTAAACTGCAGTTTAAATGACTCAGATTTACACCCAATGGGCTCAGCTCTGATGCTGAACTGATACATCAGCCTAAGTTTTCTGTGTTTTTCTCCAATTTCAGGCAGTTGATAATTAAATGCCTCTTGAACTTGAATCTACTGCAAAATGTTTAAAGCCTGTGGTTCTGGTGATGGAAAATTTACTTACTAATGGGACAATGGTTATGAACGATGACCTATCAGCACTATATGGAAATTGCATTCCTAGGAGAAACTCTTCCTGGGATTGAAAGATTTTCTAAGAAAATGCAGAGTAGTTCAGGTTGTTAACCAAATATTTATGGCCTCCCTTTAAAAATAAATTGTTTCAGACAGTGCAAACCCATACCTTCTCCTAGTTTTATGACATTATATGATCTCACCCTATGAAATCTAAATTGAGAACATATATGTTTTGCATTATACATAAATTTCCCAAGGTTGTAAAGCTTCAACTAATGGTAATTTTACCCGTGGAGACTATAACATTTCCATTTAAGGGTTGAGTACTTTGAAAAGCCAATCTGAAGGCTAAGTATAAAGCAGTTAAGGTCTTCATATGTTTGCTTTATTTATAATTCTTATATTTAACACATCACTAACATCACTAGAAGCCCAAAGCCAGGCCATAATGCAATAACAATAAAACAAAAACCTCTATGATAAATGATTCGCAAGAAGCTTATCTTATTTCTTTACTTGTCTAAAGCTTTTTAAAATAACTGTAACCTATCCATTATGCAGCTGAAATAACCTAGTTATCAAAATGCTTTTGCAAACCAGGTGTTTTAAGTAAACACACACAAGCTAGTGTCGAAGCTTCATTGTAAGCAGGGCCAACACGTGGCTGACCCAACATGCCACACAGGAGCAGATGGGGAGAAAGGCACAGGAAACTTACAGCCTCTCCCATCTTTATGACATAATAAAGAGAATCGATTCTTCACCGGGGCACTTTGGAGCCATTTAACTTTAATATGACCCCATAAGACAACTGAGCATTAAACAGTGATTAAGATATTCAGCGGAGTACGGACTGTCATATACAGAGTCATAGGCTCTTAGAATTAGAAAGGACCTTTGAGATCATTTCCTTTAGGCCCCTCCCTCATTTTACAGATTAGAGTTGCCAAAAGAAATACAGGGACTTGGTTCAAGACCTCATAGCTATTTAGAAATAGATTTAAGAATGGACTTTGAGCCTCCTGACACCATAATCCTCCAACATGCTGGGGAGCAGCTAGTAACCACATGCAAGGCTTGACCTGCTGCATCTGTTACTACTGCGTGGGAGCAGCAATGCAGTGTTCCGCTGACCAAGGCTAAGGCATCCCAGGGATGCTCCAAAGACCTGCAGATCCTTCCCTACTGCCATCTGTCCCAGCAACTATATCACTTCCATCCAGCAGTTCCCAGCAACATGTGAATGAAACACCAACACACCATTTGAAAAGTAAAATCCTGACAATCCAACAGTTATTTGATCTTTAGTGAAGTCAAATTCTGCATTTTACTGAACTCTCCCCTCTTTACTGAATGTAGCTTGTTGAGCCAAAATAGCTGGTGTTCCCTGTGCACCCATAAGTGCGTGGAATCTGTTACTCAGCCCGACAGATAAAAGTTTTACTCTGACTCTTTTTGCACAAATGTGATATTAGTCCATGATTCTCCTACTATTCACAGCCAAAAACAAACAAACATACAAAAAACACACACAAAAAAACCCATCGAATTTAGTTGAATGTATATGTGTTCAAATATTCACTTTTTTTTTCTTTTAAAAGATGAAATGGTTTGGATGTTTGTCCCCTCCAAATCTCATGTGGAAATCTGACCTTCGGTGTTAGAGGTGGGGCCTCGTGGGAGGTATTGAATCAAGCGGGTGGCTCTCTCATGAATGGCATAGCTCCATCCCTTGGTGATGAGTGAGTTCTCGCTCTGAGTTCACAGGAGATCTGGTTGTTTAAAAGAGAGTAGCCCCTCCCCTCTCCTTGCTCCCTCGTCATGTGACACGCTGGCTCCCCTTCACCTTCCACCAGGAGTAAACGCTCCCTGAGATCTCACCAGAGGCCAAGCAGATGCCAGTGCTAAGTTTCCTGTAAAGACTGCAGAACCATGAGCCAATTGAACCTATTTTCTTTATAAATTGCAGTCTCGGGTATTCCTTTATAGAGATGCACAAAACAGCCTAATGCAAAAGGAAAAAATGTGCTAGGTCACATTCAAGGTTAGCACTGTTTTTGCTTTAAACAAAAATGACTTCCAGTGTTGTAGGGGGAGGTGACTCTCTCTCCTGGACTGATGTCAAAGAGGGAAATGTTCAAAGACTCTTGAGTGTGAATACAGGGCATCTGCCAACCCTGCCACAAACTAATGCCAAGCAGGACTCCCGAAGTCCATTTCCTGATTCTCTTAAGTGAGGGCAACAGTTTATCCTGTGGCCCTAGTCCAAACATTCTATTAATAGAACTCTATTTTATTAAGCACTATAAATGCCAAGTCATTAATGTATATATGTGTATGTATGTGTGCATATGTGTATGTGTGTGTGTGTGTGTGTGTGTGTGTGTATCTTTTCCTAAATAGATACAAGGTCTCACTATGTTGCCCAGGCTAGTTTCAAACTCCTGGGTTCAAGTGATCCTCCTGCCTTGCCTCTCATAAAAATGATAAAAATAATCACTCAGGAATTAATGTCCATCAAGAATCTGTTTCCTCTTGGCCAGCAACTAACACATCCTCCTTCCTGCTAACTTTTCCTTCCTGGATCCAGCAGCCTCCATGTTGCTGAAACCAATGGGATCTGCTGGAATTACAGGTGTGGGCCACTGCACCCGGCCCTAAGTCATTAATTGAAAAACAGCATTAAAGATATTGCAAAGTATTTTAACTATCAATGTTTACTAGCAGAAAAGGCCAATTATCATACTAAAATTAAGATTCTTATAAAACCTTACAAATAATCAGAAAAAGAATGACATGCCTAAAGTTATATTTTAACTTTGTCTGCAACTAAAGATGATTGCCCTGAAATTTGTAATGCACATTTTGATTTTTTTCCTTTTTTTTGATATTTAATCCCTCTAGGCCAGTAAAGAATAATCTTTTCATTTATAGCAGAAAACCAGGTAGGAGGGAAAAATCTAATGTAGAATGTTATTTCCTAAGAATTACTTCAAGGATTAAAACACATACATTTATATCCAAGTTCTTTAATGATGCCATTTTCATTCTATTGTACATCCAAAATGTTATTTATTATTAACACTATTGCCTTAGCTTAATAATTACCTGGGTAATAATTCTGACAAAGTGTTTCTAACTGGCATGACATACAATTTGCTTTGTTTCTTTTTCCCCTTTTGCCCGGGAAAATATCATAATAGACAGTTGTATTCATAATAGTCCCTTGTGTATAAAATCTGCTTCCTGGAAATGATTCATACACGTGAACTATTAGCTTTGTGGTGACATTTTTCAGAAATGTCAATGACACCTCAGATGCACCTCTTTTGTTTGGTAGTAAAGATATTTTGCCAGTGTTGACAGCAACGTTGCCAGTTTTTATAATGTCCACATATTTATTTCTCCCACCATGACTGACAGATAAGAGAGTGTTTTCCCGCATATATTCTATCTGCACATTATGGAAAAGAAATGTGACATATGCAACAAGCGAAAATACAATCCTACATCCATTTTCCCAAACTTTACCGAGCAAGGTGCAGAACAGCTTCCACTATGTTAGAACCATCTTTGGCACTTGTTTCACAGAATAATGCCCCATACGTCTGTAAAAAAGAAATACACACAATTAAATGAAGCCCTTCACTGAGTTTCCTGAAATTTTAGCTTTTAAAATCAGTAAAATAAAAATATGTTCCTACTGAGCATGCTAAGAGTAACTAATAGCTAAGAAACTGAATTCAGAGTTCCAGTACTTACAGAGAAAATGGTTTAAGCATAGTTACTCCAGGAAAAGTTCCTAGTTGGAGGACTTTTACTTTACATTTAAAAAATAGAATATTTCATGTTTGAAGGTTTTTATTTCCAACAGTCAAAACACATGCTACCAAATGTTCTTTATCAAATATTCTGAGACAGATAAAAATGAGTTCAAGGTAACCACTCAGGAATTAAATGTCCATCAAGAGTCTGTTTCCCTTTGGCCAGCAGCTAACACACCCTCCTTCCCGCTAACTTTTCCTTTCTGGATCCAGTAGCCTCCACGTTTGCTGAAACCAATGGACACATTCTAGTTCTCTATTATTCAACCTCCCAGCCATAGAGCATATGATATCATGTCACTCTCCTGCTTCAAACCTTTCAATGCCTCCTGTTTGTCTTTAGGTAATGTGAAAATGCTTTTCCATGGCCAATGAGGCCCAGCTTCAAGTGGCCCCAGGCAAGCTCTGAGCTTCACCTCCCACCTCACTTATCCCCCCTCACTCACAGAGCTGCAGTTTCCCTGGCCTTCCTCTAATTCTCCAGTGTCTGCAAAGCCTTCCCACCTTGGGACCTTTGCACCTACTCTTCTCATCACCTAGGTTCCCTCCACCCTCCACCAGTCTGACACCTACCTACTTTTGGGATTTTTAGGTAATCCTTCCTTGTAGTTAAGATTCAGTCATTCCTAACCCTGAAAAGTTTGTATTAGGACTTCCCATCATAAACTTTCATAGCACTCTGCAATCCTCATGCACAGCAGCTGCCATAATTATAATTGCTCAAGTTATTTTTGTGTGCCTGTCTGACTAGCTGGAGACATTTTCTCTTAATAAAGGAGAACTAAGTGTTGTGGGCCTAGGTGTGGGTTAAACAGTCCTGTGTGGGACAAGGGAAGGAGGTGACACTTGCTCTAGAACAGGGAGAATGAGAAAAGCCAGGAAATGGGGAAAAATGCCACAATGGGACCTTTACTCGTAAGCCCACAAATCCATAGAAAATCTGCAAACACCACAAAGTAAATGCATTTCTGGTAGAAACCATCAGTGCTGGTGTTGACTTCTACATCCAGGATGATATGGGGTGAAACAGAGACTGCCTTTGAGGATGCAGGACTGTGGAGGTCAAGAGATGCATAAGGAAGCAAACTTTGGGAACTCTGCGAAATCATGGAGAGGGAATAAAGCTGGCAGGCAGCCAAGAATAACTAGATTTCAAAGTATCTGTGTGAGACCATGTCTAGCATGTGGATTTCATGAGTTTAACATCTGTCGCCCTCAGACAGTAAACAATACGAGGGCAAGGACTGTTTGCTTTGTTCTCTGCTCTTGGCCCAGCACACAATGAAGTGTTTGTTACATGGTGGATACCAATAAATACGGGTTGAGTGAATCTCTTCTGCATTTCATTGCCTAGTTTTGACATTTATCACATTTGGTTTGCAGTTCTAAATTTTAAAACAAGAATGATTATTCCAGCTTAAAATATTAAAACTGAAACTTCTTTTTGAAGTTCACATACGTATGCTACAGAGTAGTCCTTTCCTGGTGCTGACGACAGACAACACTATCAACATCAAATCAGACTGCTGCAATATTAATTTATTTGACCCAAAGTGCATCTGACTACTTGTATGGGTAAGACAGGTCATAACAGAGCCAGGTAGCATTCTGACATGATGACAGATGACACTGATGGGAGAATAAGCACTGCCCATGACAACAATCTGAATAGGTATGAGTTTATTCCTGTATACAAATGTATACCCCAAAATGCATATGCATTTGTATATGGGAATGATTTTTTATATCAACTAAACACAAATCTTAGAGAAGAAAAGAAGTCATCCAATTCCCTTCCACACAGGTGAGACACTGTACCTTCTTCTGCCTTTGGCATTATAACCCTCTGAAACCAAAGCCATCTTTTCAAAATAAGACACTATTTTCTTCCTTTACTTGGATTCCAGAACTAGAGAAGGTTTCTAGGAACTAGGCAAGAGGGAGGAGGAAGATGATGGGATTATTTGGGTTCCTTTTTGTCAATGATACTCAATGGGAGAAAATGATTATGTGATTGTTTTATTTTCCCAAGAGACTTAATCCTTAGCATAAAAGAGGTGGGAGTCATGGCAGTTTTGCCTGTGTTAAGGACAGATGCCTCAGATGGGGGAGGTTTGTCAAAGGACCTCTCAAGCAAAGGTAGACAAAAGTGAAAGGCCACCGACTTCAAAGCCATTAAACCCCTATGTTCTCTTCCAATTCTGAGGCATCCTCACTCTTACCATGGCCAGTTTCTCTCCAAAGTGCCCAGGGACACATTTTTGTCCCTCTGTAGCAGCAGTGTCACGAATGTCAGCCTTGTTTCCTACCAGCATGATGGGAACAGTCTCATGGGCTGCATCCTACCAGGAAGAAAAAAAAATGGGGCACACATCAAACACTGGACACATTATGATGACCACAGAACAACAGCAACAGCAATTACCATTTTCCCTTTGCCTCCTTTGTGCCAAATCCTATATAGAGGATATCTTTAAACCTCAAAGTATCTCTAAAAACAGCCATACATTTTCCCATTTACAGAAGAGAAAACTGAAATTCAGAGAGGTTAAATAAGAAGGTATAAGGGTCAGGGCCTGGGTCCAAACTAACTCCATAACCCTTGCCTCTATATAATGCCCCATCCTTAGGTTAATGAAAAGACTAAAAGGCACTGGGATTAATCAATTTTACGGCAAAGGAAACACATATCTGTTAATTTCTTATCTCCAGCACACAGAGCACTACAAGCCAATATAAACTCAAAAGGCATGACCACAGAATCATATTTGGCTGTGCTGCCCACATAATTTTCTACAACTGTTATTTTAAACAATAGTGATCACAAGCCAAGTTCATTATTACAGTTATAAAACACACAGTAATTTTTCAACTATAATGAAACAAAAAGAGAGTTTGGAAGTTCCACACTCACTGCTCTCTGGTTTACAACAAAAGCAAAATATAAAAGTCCTGAAGGTCAACATTTTTCTAAGAAAGAGTCAAGTACCAATCTTTCAAAGTAATGGATTCTAAGATAAGCCTCCCATGTCAGCCTATGCAATTGTCACAGGGTCCCACAGTCACAGTGAAGCTCACAGAATGTGAGATGAGTGTGGCAGAGTCAAGTCTGAGACCCAGCCCTCCACCAGCTGGACCCACTGGCTGTGTGAGGTCAGGCAAGTCTCTGCAGCTTTCCGCTCCAGTCTCCTTGTCTGTAAAATGAAGGACTGAATGAAGGCATATCCCACCTCAGCAGGCTATGATGAGAATACAAGAAGACAACCTGACTAGCACAGAAACACAAGTTTCTGGTTCCTAAATAAGAGAAGTGGTAGCCCTGATGAAAACATGTGGAAATTACTCTTTGCAGTGACTAAAGATACCTGCGTACTCATTGGGTTTGGGGCTATTCCTGATACAGGATCAAAAAACGTGCCTCAACATGAAATCATAATTGACTTCCTTTCTCTTCAGCAACTTTCCTTGGACTGAAGGCTCCAGAGTGTAATAAAATCAAAGGAAGGAAGGGAATGAATGGCCCTCTCCAAAATTAGCTGTTTCGCTCATTAATGCGCTCGTTAATTGTGTTCTTTGATGATCTCAGGATGCAAGGGGCATCACTTGAAAGTTATTAGTCAAATATTCAATTCAGTAAGCCCAAGAATCCAGGCATCTAAATGACTTCTCAAAGCCACAGAGATAAAGGGCACCTGCTTCAAGTCTCGACTTAAATATCTCCTTCACAGCGAGGCTACCTTGAAGAAAACCGCAGCCCACTTCCTTATCGTCAGGCCTTTTAACCTGCTCTTGTTTTATTTCTATAACATTATCACCTTCTAGCATATCATTTCATTTATTGATCTATGTTTGCTGCTTTTCATCTGTCTCCCCCACTAGAACACAAGCTCCATAAGGACAGGGCTCTGTTTTCTTAACAGATATATCCCGAGAACCCAGACTACTACACAGGAACCAGGTAGATACTCAAAAAATAGTTTTGAATGTGTTAAAACTGGGAAGAGATCTTACATCTCAAGTATCTCCATTCAGCTTTTACCCAAATATTCGATCAATAAAATATTCATGATAGATAAACAAATTGCTATAATTTTACTTTATCCATAATTCTATTACAAGATTTTTTAACTCAGCAGTTTTCCATTGAAGTATACCAATTATTAATTCAGAGGGTCTGTTCACCGCTGACAGTCTACAGCTTCTCAATCCTCTGGCTTACCCCAGTGATCACACCATTCATTTCCGCCCATATTTACAGTGGCCATATAAACTGTCCCTGTAGGATTTCCTCAAATTAGAAACAGTAAGCCATGGAGAAACTTCACTGTGCCCATTCTTTTTCTAAGGTGAAAGTCAAATGCCATTAGTAGTATGTAATTTTTCATCCATAACAAACTTAAGAATTCATCTCTTCCATAGTTTTCTTCCTTTTCAGACCATATGAAAATGTGATACCAATGGCGGAAAAGATGTCAACGTGTGAAGCTGCTTTGCAAATTATGGCAGTGGGCCACTCTACATAAGGGTTATTTCACTGTGGCTGATCTTGCCTTTTGTGCCTCCTTTTCTTGAGCATAACCCAAAGATTTTAAATAAAGACTAATCCAAAATGTCAACAATAAAACAGTTTTGTTGTGGATTTTAAACACTAGTATGGATGAGTTGGGGTTATCTGTTATTCTCTGGACTTATTGCTCCATCCCAGGGATCTCCATTTGTTCACTTGAGTAGCCACCGCTCCTCTATGCACTAATTATACCTTGGGATTCCTTTTTATTTGAGATGGGGGTCTCGCTCTGCCACTCAGGCTGGAGTGCAGTAGCACAATCACAGCTTACTGCAGCCTCGACCTCCTAGGGCTCAGGTGATCCTCCCACCTCAGCCTCCCAAGCAGCTGGGACTAGAGGTCCATACTAACATGCCTGGGTAATTTTTGTATTTTTTGTACAGATGGGGTCTCACTGTGTTGCCCAGACTGATCTCAAACTCCTGGGCTCAAACCATCTGCCTGCCTTGACTATCCAAAGTGCTGGAATTATAGTCCTTGGGATTCCTTCTTGATATCAGAGGCTTCTTCAAGTAATCTTCTGCTCACACTGATGCTTTATCAAAACAGCAACCACTGTTGAATCAGGAGGTTCGGTTTGAGCCCCTATTCTATTCCTAACCACTAAATAACTCTAAGCAAGTGCTACCTATGCTTTCTATGCCTCAAGTTTCTCATAAAAACTTAGGATAATACGTTTCTTATTTCATTTCTCAGATGCTAGAGAGATGACTATAACATGGGAAATTTTGTGAAGTAAAAATGTTACATAAATGTAAACATACTTTCACTGTGTTTACAATCATTTTAAGCCATGATAAGTTGGTAGAACAGAGTGCATATTTATCACTGTCAAAGTCTTACTGCCAATTGCAATCAGTCATTTCTCACACTACTTCTTTAGTTAGAAAGAGAACAATAATGCCAGAAGTTAAATTGAGATCAGACAGCAACCAGTCCTCTGTTCAGCCACTACTGCAATTTAATGCCTTCTTAAATTACAGGTAATATACTTAGTTGAAAAGTTGTATTAATATACTTAGTTGAAAAGTTTATTTTTCAAGAGAGCATGCTGAACCATAGCTGGAACTGTAGTGTTATGTTAGTAACTGTTGGCAGCATGCTAAATGGGGTCAAAATCATTTACTTTTAAAAATTATTTACCATGAAACCAGAGGACAGGAATGTTCCTCAGGTGAAAGACATCATCTTATTTAACCACAGAAAGCACAGAAGCTATGCCCATGTTTAAAATATCAATTGGTATTTCGGTAGTACCTTGAGACATCTAAAGATCCCAAATCACTACCAGAATAAGGTTGAGAAGAGAAGAGAGCTCCCATACAATTTGAAACTTGACGCACACTCATATCCAGGTGGTGTTTCACCTGTACTTCCCACGCCCGTGGATGCCCCCACATGCCCCCAACTACACTACACAACCAACCACACCATCTCCTTGTTTGTAATAGCCTCTTCCTAGGCTACCTGGATTTTTCCTTGCTTACGATGGGATTCTGATTTTATCTGTAAGAAAACCTAGAAGTTTTATTCCCCAAAGCTCCCTTCATTAGTGTCCTTGGCTTCAGGGAAATATGCCCAAATCCTGAGGAAGAGATGAATGCCACCAGTTCTGCCTGTAGCATCCAATTCTTCCTGATGGCTTGGATCAATGGTTCCTAATCAAGTTCATTCTGACAAAGAAGAGAGACAGCATTTTCCAAGATGGCCTAAAACTTCCTCGTGTAATTTTCTGTTTCTCCATTATGATTTCTTACCTCAATCATATCTACCCATTCTCGTATGTTAAGAAAGCTTTTCTCACATGTAACATCATACAGCAGCAAAACACCATCTGCCTTTCTGAAGTAAGACTTGGCAATACTTCTGAATCTGAGAAAGAGAAAACCACATCATCGGTCAGTTTGTGTTGCCTCATTCTTCTTCTCTTTTATGCTCATTTTTTTCTCATCTTCTAAAATCAACACCAGTTGAGAAGACTCTAACTGCAATATATGACTGAGACATAGGCATTTCAAAGGTCTCGAATGACCCAATGAAAGGTAACATGATGAGAATCTGGGTGACCGACTTAGAAAATCCAATCCTTCTCTCTACCAAACAACCCCAAGAATGTCTACAATCCCCAGAGCACAACCAGGGCAAGGTTGAGAGCACAGTTTCCAAAAATTTCAACCTCAGCAACAAGCTACCAGAACCCACATGTGGGACACAGAGGAGGCTGGAAGGAGATACGAACTAGAGAATACTTCTTTTTGGTGGTGGTGGTGGTTAGGGAGTATTGTGGGTGGGTGGAGGAACTACCAGTGTGGAACGCTGTAACATACCAGGACTTTACATACATGGGGGTCAGGGGATTCACCGTGGGAAGAGAACACCTCAACACACATGCCCTAACTCGAAACCCAGTGCAATATTTTATAAGTATTTTAAATACAGTCATGTCAACCACAAATATTTTTTATATGTTGAAATTCCCAATCTGCTAGAGAATATGAGCACCATGGGGGCAGGTATTTGTGCCTGTCTGTTCACCACTGAATCTTAGCATGCTGAATAATGCCTGGTACAGAGGCAGGCACCCCATACTTACAGGTTGAACAATTGAATGGATTTTGTTCCCAAGGAGTTAAACAAGATTAAAATCTGTGCTTAATGCTCTGCTTATCGGTAATGAATGCAAGGTAAGGTGCCATCACCAGATGCAAGTCTGCTATGCGGTTTGTGCCTCTGCCCTTAATCAAGGGGAGCTGACTGGTTCTCTTCTCCATCATTTATTGTTCTACAGCCAGGGAGTTCCTCAGGCTGTCACTGCACTCAAAAATGCTGCCTCTCATGTTAGCAAAGAACACTCTCTGTCTCAACTGAACATTGGCTCAAAAGAAGCTTAAAGATCCTCTTCTCACAGGAGTCATAGGTAAATGAAGGAGATGTGCGAGAATATAAGCATTTTGAAGTTATAATACACTTTATAATTATACATGTAATTATGCATATAATTATAAAGTATGTTATAATTATAGAATTGTGAGTATGAAGAACATCAAGTGGCCTGCAACGCTTGTTAATGCAAACCCAGGATAGCCCATAGCGCTGCGGAATGCACTTGCCTCTCCTGACCAGCTGTATCCCAGAGCTGCAGAACTGTTCGTTCTCCATCCACAATGAGGGTTTTCATTTGGAAATCAACTCCTGAAAAGGAATGTGAGAGTGGAGAGCATGATGTAAATAATTCCATTGGCTTTTTACTTTCAAGCCTTCTTTAGATGAGGCAAAAGCCAATAATACACAGCTCAGCCAGGGAGGGAGGAATGAACATGACCTTTAAGGAGAGTGACCTTCAAATAGGAATGAAAAGTCAGACCACATGTGTGTGCAGAGGCACCATCTGCAGGTTGGCTGACTTGGGGAATGATTTAATTTATGAGCCAAGGGAAAAATCTGTTTTATTTTCCCTGATGACTGGATGAACTCAGTCATATTTGTGTGTGTGTGTGTGTGTGTGTGGGTGTGGGTGTGTGTACATGTGTGTATGAGTGGGCATGCATGAATGTGCAGGTGTATACGTGTGTGTATGTATATGTGTAGGTGCAGATACGTGTTTTGTGTATATGCATGTATGTATATGTATATGTAGGTATATGTGTATAAAGGTATGTATATCTAAACATGTATACATATGCGTGTGTATATATACACACGTTAGTGCACACACACATTTACATGCATCATGGTCTCTGACAACTGAACCAAATACTGTATGTAGTCTTTTTATGAATCAAATTGAAGTAAACTTTCAGCTTTGTTACGTTGAAGAGTGTATCAGAGAACCATAAATTTACAAAGACACTCATTGTGAAGAGGACAATCAGTCTGTTCTAACATTTCGGGTGATCAAAATAAGAACTCTTTAGACGAAGAAGAAAAATAAATGATAATTTGCATATCTTCAACTCCTTTTACTGATTATTATGCAAATTTGGGAAATCAGGATACTACTTGTTCTATTGTTCTGTTGTGAAGGTGGGGAACGGAGCATATATCTGGCTATGATTTTGACCATAATGACAAAGTGGCAATCCATACTGTCACTTTGTCAACATCAAATACTTCAGCAGAAAGGGTTTTCCTGGCCACCCTGTGTAAAACCGCACCTCTCCCTAAACTTCTTTTTTGTACCTTTTCCCTCCACTGGGATGTAAGTGCAGTGCAGGCTGGGATTGTCAGCCTTCTTCATGGTGTATCGTTTGTACCTACAACAGCATCTTGTTTTTAGTGGGACTCAGGAAATACAGGCTGAATAAATGAATCTGATATCTCAGGCTCTAAATTTGATTCAGTTCATCTGATTGGCTAAGCAGATATCTCTTTCTTTTTTTTTTTTTTTTTTTGTGGCAGGGTCTCACTCTATCACCCAGGCTGAAGTGCAGTGGTGTGATCTCGGCTCACTGCAACCTCTGCCTCCCAGGTTCAAGCGACTCTCCAGCCTCAGCCTCCCGAGTTGCTGGGACAACCAGCACCCACCAGCAGCCCAACTAATTTTTGTATTTTTGGTAGAGATGGGGTTTCGCCATGTTGGCCAGGCTGGTCTTGAACTCCTGACCTCAAGTGATCTGCCTGGCTCAGCCTCCCAAAGTGCTGGGATTACAGGCATGAACCACCGCACCCAGCCAGATATCTCTGTCATTTTAATCTTCCTTTCCTAAAAGCAGGCCTTGGCCAAAACAAGAAGGACGTTTCCATAGACTAGGACACACACACACACACACACACACACACACACATTTATATATGTGTGCATACACAGAGAAAGAGAAAACTGTTTAACTGAGCATCTGTGTATGTAATCCCTGAAGAAGAGAAAATCAAGCTAAGGAAGGTCATTTTCCCATTATCAACCGAAATACGAGCCATACCCAGGGTGGCGCTTATATTTTCTCGAAATTCATTCTTGCAAAGTCTCATGAGGAAACTAGACTTCCCCACTGCAGCGTCCCCAGCAAGTACAATCTTGTAAGCCTTCTGTGAGCTAAAAGATTTAGCGTTGTCATCTACCAGGTCTGTCTGGGGGGAAAAGCCACAGTGAATGATAACGGTATTGCCAGTTTTCATCCTAATAAGTAACACTGCACAGAAAATAAGCAGTGTTCATGAATAGGAGTGTCTCGGAGACCACCTACCTGGGGGGAGAGTGCTGAGATGGGCTTTCTTGATGAACTAACAATGCTGCCTTCACTAACAGACCCTTGGGGTTTCCAGTCTAAGACAGAAGCCACATCTTCTAAACCAAATGTCTCTTCATCCCTTATGTCAGGAACCTATTTTTTAAAAAATGTCAGCAGTTAAATTAAAAAATGTCAGCAGTTAAAATACAAAGTCTAAAATGTATACATTATGGATTAAAAAGAAGAAAACTATGCAGCTAAATCAACAGTCAATGCTATTAATATTAGGGAATAGAGTGACACTGAATGGCAATCTATGAGAATTTCTCCCTAACTCTGTGGAGGAAAAAGCATTTTACTAACTATGCTTTACATTTATGACCTTTAAAACAGATTTCCATGACAGATAGAAGGCAAATAAGGTGACAGATTTCAATCACGTAGAAGGCCTAGGAGAGCAGTGGTTTCTGGGGCTTACATCTGTGTCTGAAGCATCACCTCCAAAGCTCTCCTGCACCCCGTGTGACCTCTGAAATCCCCTCTGGTGCTTGTATTCCACTTCTGAGTCATACTCATTGGGATCTCTCAAGGTAGACAAGCCGCTGTCGAAGCAGCTTTCAGGCAGGCTGTCAACTTCACAACTTGTCCTCTGCAGAGGATCACAGAGGGCCAGGGAGTCACAGTCCTCATCCACATAGGAAGAGCGGGATGACCTGGTAATAAAGGGGAAGACCAATTTACCTGAGGGCTGGAAATGCTCAAGAACATACAGTCAATAGACCACATGCTATTAGATGGAATCAAGTAGGCCGACTGTGGCTAAGAGCCGCAGTGTTATTTCATGATTAGGCATTAGGGGAAATAAAATGCTCAAAGCACCATCAGTTCATTCTATGCAGCAATCAGTTAAGATAAAGACCCTTATATCAAACACTTAACAAACAAAGCTATTAAAAAAATCATGTTCTTTATTTCCTGATACAAAAAGAATTAGAGTACCTAAGACATAAACACAATCTCAAGTTGTATTCATAAAAATGTATGCAGAATATATGAGCTTTTTTACTCTAAGGTGGTCAGACCATATTCTCAACATTGTGTCCATTTCTGGAAACATCTCTACTTAAAAGGGCTGCTGAGAGCCCAAACAGAAAAGGCAACCACAATGTCAGACTCAAGACCCTCAGAGCTGAAAAATAAGATTCAGTGTACTCAACTTAACTCTTAATGGTTTCTCTCTTCAAATACTTGAAGAGCTGATACATGAAGAAGACCACATCCTCTCAGGTTGCACAAGACAAAATAAGATAAGCTTTTCTGGGTGTCATATTTCTAATCAACATGGCAAAAAATGATAGGCAATTAGAAACCTCTGATGAAAATAAGCAATTAGAAACATGACTGGAATGTATGATTTGACACGTAAGTTTTCTGCCACTAAATGTTGACACACCGTCTGGAAACACCCCTCTGGGAGATGTTTCATAGGGAGGGAGGTGCCTCAGATAAAGGCTGGAACTCCTGACTTCTATAGATCTTACCATTAGTGAAACTCTGAAGATTTTATAAGTGAGGGAGAAATTCACATCGAATAAGAGAATCATAAGAAACTGTATACATTCCTGTTTACTTTAGCTTTTCCATTTGATTTCCATGAGAATCTAAGTTTACCAATTATGGTTATGACTTATTTACCACCCACTACACCCTGGGCACCATCCTACCAATCTGCTTACACGAATCATTGGAAAGGGAGAATGGGCACGATACATAGGTCTTCAGATATGAGAAACAAGAAGTGGATATGCTTAGATGAGAGAAGGTAAGCTTAATATAATTAAGTATGAGCCATGTAAATCTGAGAAGTCAAAAGTATTTTTATGCCATTAGCAAATGTTTAAAATTAATTAAAAAGATGATTTAACTAACTTTCTCTCTCTCAATACTGCTCAATTACAAAGTCTTTATTCTGAGCCAAGAATTTTATATCATAACTCAATCTATATAGCTAGCTAGGTGTGTGCATGTGTGCGTGTGTGTGTTAATATACTGTTAATAACAATAACAATAAAATATATTGTTAATATATTTTAATATTAATTTATTTATTGTTAATATATACTATTAATAACAATAACAATGAAAATATATTGCCAATATATTATTGCATTATTTATAAAACTCTCCTTCCGAAACTGATTTTAGGTCCATCTATAAAGTACATAAGAAAACCATTCTAATTATAATATACTACAAACTACTTCAGTTCCATGTCTTCATTACTGGTTATGATTTATTTTAAGCCTACTTGTATTTTGACAAGGAGCAAAGAAAACATGAAGTCCTGAATTAAGAATTCACCTGAATAAACATCTAGACTCTAAATTGAAAATATAGGCACACTCAGCATTCTGGCAATATACTCATGTAACAAATCTGTGCATGTACCCCCTGAATCTAAAATAAAAGTTGAAAATTTTTAAAAGTAAAAATAAAAACATAGGTACAGGTCAAACTTTCTCAAACTCAATTGAACTGCATATCCTTTTCAAAATCAACCATCTTGCCAACACTCAATAATTTCATTATAATTAACTATGTAAAAGTACAAAACAAATTAAATCTTTGTTAGAGTTCTTGCAAAGAACAAAGCCAAAATAAATTTTAAAGTTAAAACCAAACAAAGCTATAAAAACAATACAATTTTATTGTACATCTAATCTGATGTACAACATGCTTTTATTACATTTTTATATTAGCATCAAAAAGAAAATAAAATGTTATCTTCTTATGTCAAAATAATCACCCCCCCCCCCACACAAACACCCAGAAAGGGCATGGTGTTGAGGCTACGGTGGCCTCTCATTACAGCTCAAGGAGGTAGGCACATGAGTGCTACGTCACTCAAACATGCTGGGGACGTGATGACTTTGTCCCCTAGAATCTTTCGTTGATGAGCTCTACTCCAGTTCTTATGAGGCTTTCACGGTGTCTAATCTTTCCAAAATGAATCATGGTGAAATTTCTGAAATACTTTTCAGTTGTATACCTTTCCCCCCAATTTGCTTAGAATCAGTTTTAAATATTAGTCAAAAATGACATCACACCTACACATTTTCAAAAATCGATTATTTCTCAATAACAGAATAGTCAGCCATCTATAAATCAAGCCATTAAATTTTTTTATTGAGCTAATCAGTGAACAGCAGAAACCACTTAAACCTGATAGAATTTTCTTAAAAATAATCACCAATAAGCCTTCGTAACAGGTCTTCCTAAATGGCAACCTGACCATTTCTAACACCAGGATGTTAAGTACATTATTCTTTTTACCAAAAGTACCCAAATGAAAAGGGGATGGACGCGAATCTGAAAGTCACAAAGAAATAGAGACTTGGAAACTTTTTGTTTATGCTTTCACTTCTAATTTCAAATTTTTGACATATTACAAAATTAACTAGCAGCACTGGACATATGTGTATAAACATACACATACACTCATGTACTCTCTAAGTGATGACTAGGTCCCAAGTAAAACAAGGCCTAATATTTCAGTTCATTTGATTAAACACAAGGCTAAATTCTAACTTTTGGCAAGCCTCTGTGACTCCTTCAATACAGTAGCTATTTTACAAGGATCTACTAGCGATATTTATATTTGCTTTGAGAGTTTCCCTTTTCTGCAACATAGCTCATATAATATTATGCTGAGCTATTAAATATTTACAGATCATGCCAATAGTTTCAACATTATACACCAGAAACACTGCAGCATCATATACTATAATTCTGCTGGTTTCCCTGAAACATCTCTTATTGAGTCTGCTTCTAAGAAACAAGACATGATTAGAGATGAGGTAATGATGAGCATATATAAAACTAACTCATAACATCTTCAGGAAATAACTTTGCCCTCTCTGAAACACTTTTAATTTTTACATGATTCATGTTTCAGAACTTTTAACATCATAGAAAATATAAATTAGTGACCAAAGTATATTCTATTATTTTAATCCACCTCCAAGGAAATTTACTTTCCTTTTAACTGTGATTCTGAACTTGAACAGAAAGTTAGGACGAGTTAACATACCTGTCATAGCCTAGAGGTTGAGGGGAATGACCAATGAATTTGGGACTGCTTCTAGAAATTGTATTCCCTGGTGAGATATTATTTATATGCTGTAATATAGAAGTAATTATTTGTTAGTTCATGTAATTTTCATGTAAACATTTTATATACACATAGGTACACACAAACCCATTTTTTAAAACTGTAGCACACTACTCAAACTTCTAATGTAACTAAAAGTTTGTTACACTACCTGAGCAAATGTGAGCAAAAAATCAAGGGAAACATTGCAACGAAGATGCCTGCCATTGTACGCTCTCCTCCTCATCCTATCTTACGTCCAAACCCTACTGCACATTCCATAAAGGAGTACTATGGTTCCCCACTTTGCCAGGATCCTGCCAGGATCCTGCAACTCAACTTCCTTGAATGTGTCTCTTCTTGAACCACAATTTGGCTTAGTGACTGACTCCTCCATATCCCAATACGACCCTGGAATCTTACACATGAAGCTGACTTCCAAAAGCGGGATAAGAGGTCTTATGACAAATGCAGTCTGGGAGAGGTCCTTAAAGTTCCAAATGAGCTAAGCTGATTTCTGTAGGAGGGTTTGAAATCCAAGGCTCCCATTCTGAGCATCTCACTGGCATAAAGAATACTCACAAGTCTAAACTCTTTCAGGACAAAGATCCCATCTTACACACCTATCTCTAGATTCCTAGAACATCTATAAAAAGAGTTGGTTAACATTGAGACACTTATTTCTTCAGAGGAGTAGCATATTTTTTAATTTGGAAAAATGCTGCCTCATTTTATGGAAAGATCTTCTCATTATTATAAGGACTTACTTGATGCTCTCCTTTAAGAAATTACATTATTTTCATCAACACCAAAATACTCCACCACTAGAAAGAATGAAATACATGGTAAAACTATGTGGCTTACCAAAGATCTGTTGAACTTGCTATAACTGTTTTCAAGGGCACTTCTAAGGCCATCATTACTGTCATGTAGCTTCCGGTTAGCTGTTCTGCAGGGTAAAGAAACAAGCAGAAAGAGAGACAAGGAAAGTATCACTGGGGGTCACTGTCATCACTTTCTTTTCTAGCTGTAACATTCAGAATGTGGAATAGCTTATCATCTTCTGCAACTTTCCACCACTTCCTTTCAAACCTCAAAAACTGAGATAATTCATTACTTAAAGTACAAGAACTAAATCGATTACTCCTCTCTCTTTAAAAGTCTCAGGGCCTTGCAGGAATCAACTGTCTATGCTGTGGAACTCACTCTTCCTTCAGGTAGCCCCGCTGATTGAACAGATTTCATGCAGGTCTTTCAAAGCTCCCTCAATGCCTGAACCTGGCCAGCCAGTTCCCACATTTCAGAGGTCAGGGATGAACACAGTGTGTTATATCAGGCTTCATGCTCCTGGCAGCTCCTGCATTCTATGCACAGCCTGGCACTGTTCCACCAGGTACCGTCGTGTAGCAGGTAAACACTTGGGTGATGATCTCAGTCAGGTCTGGGTTCAAATCCTAACTCTTATTTCCATATGACTTAACAGAAGTCATTCAAGCTGTCAGAGCTTCAGCGCCCTCTTATACAGCAAAGCTATGATTCCACAGCTCCTACACCACAGAGTGGCTAACCTTCCCCAGCTTAAGGCTGGTTCACCCTTCGCATCTTAGCTCAATCCTCACTTCCTCCAGAACACTTCCTTGACCTTCTTTGATAGGCCAAAGCTCCCCTTAGGGGACATGTACCTTTCTTTTGCTGCATCTCTCTTGTTTGGCCTTTTATATTTATTTCTATGATTATTGATCCATTTCTGTCTTCTTCCCCTAAACTAGCCCCATAAGGGGAAAGAGATTTTTCACCCACTTCCCACTCTATCCTTTGCTCCTGGCATACCTGGCCTGTAAGAGGTGCTGACAAATCTGTTGAATGAATGAATAAATAAAATAACTTGAAGGATTACTGAAATACATGAACTCTACAACTGCCACAGGTGAGACTTAATAAGCATTCAAAAATGGTGAAAAACAAAAAGGTCAAACCTGACCTGACTTCATTGAGGGGAACTGAAACCAGAAGACAATGCAGCATGGGTGGAAAAGAAAGGGGAAGGAGAGGGGTAGGTTTTGTGGGGAAGACCCTCAGAGGATGGAACTGCTATAACCTAGTCATAAAGCTGACAGAGTGGGTATATTTCTACTTGGGGAGAGGGAAAAAAACCTAAGAAAAATATACTTCTAAGTAAACAAAACAAACTGAGAAAGAATTGTGGAGGCAGAACCCTGTGGCCCCACTAACAAGAGAAGCCTCAAAAACTCGTGGTACGGGCCGGGCGCGGTGGCTCATGCCTGTAATCCCAGCACTTTGGGAGGCCGAGGCGGGCGGATCACGAAGTCAGGAGATCGAGACCATCCTGGCTAACAAGGTAAAACGTCGTCTCTACTAAAAAAATACAAAAATTAGCTGGGCCTGGTGGCAGGTGCCTGTAGTCCCAGCTACTCAGGAGGCTGAGGCAGAAGAATGGCGTGAACCCAGGAGGCAGAGCTTGCAGTGAGCCTAGATTGCACCACTGCACTTCAGCCTGGGCGACAGAGCAAGACTCTGTCTCAAAACAAACAAACAAACAAACAAACAAACAAACAAAAAAAACTCACGGTACAGAACTCAGAGAAAGCTGAGTGCTCAGGGCCATTTTTCTTTATAGAGGCATAATAAAGACACACTGGACATATCCCCTGACTTCTCAAGATGTTTAGAGATTTATACTCTATTCCCACATCTGAATAATTTATTTAGGATTATAAGCATCAGAAAGCTAAGAGGAGATGCCAAGTGCACACCCTGAGAAGAAACACCCACTGACCCGCAAACCCAGTGTTCAGAACATGGCAACTCACATTCTATGTGTTATGTCTTTTATTAACAAAAAAATACGTGAAATGCAAATGTAATGAGCATTTGATCTGAGGACTTACTGGAGTATTTCAATTTGCCTCTCAAGACTATTTCGATCTTCTGTGTATTCTCGGATTATCTGGAGATCCCTGTAAAATTGTATTTTATGTTTGAGTGAGAATTAGGTGTCAAGTCCTGCCTCACGTATACCTACCCTCCCAGACCCTTTCCCACCTTTTTCAAAGATGAGTGTCCTTGGCCACAGTTTTCTACCTTTCCCGTGCTCCTGCTCTGGGCCTCTGTGGCCTCAGCAGCCTCCTCTCCTTCTGCGACTCCACAAACACACTCACATCCTGTGCTTTCTCCTGTGAGTCTCTGCCCCGCCTCTGACATCACAAGCCTAGAGCTTCTCCTCCTCAGCCCATCTCAGCACCCACCAGCTCTTCCATCCCCATGCTCGCTGACCCAGCTCTGTTCTCCATGAGGGCTGAACCTCCTGAGTCCCTTCTAAGGGCGTCTCAGAAACTGTGCCTTCAATCCTCTGAACCTTCCCTGCTCATCTAAAGCCTTATATAATCCCAACTCCATCTATTTTCTCCTTTCCTGTGATTCCTTCCTCTTTCCATCTCACACTACTCCTGCTCTCCCTCCTCTCCTTACCTAAACCACAGAGATCCCCAAAGAACCAGGCTTGCTAAGCTCATGAGACACTCATTCTGTGGCAATCCCTCTGTTGCTTTATGATGGAAGCTCTGGCTTCTTCCCCAAACTGCTCAGAACACTGGCCCTCTCCTCCAGCCCCTATCCCCCTGAGCATACAAACCTCATCACTAGCTTCCCAAAATGCCCAGGCTATCAAGTTTGGTTCACAATAACCTGTCCATCTGCTCCCTGGATGATAAAAGTACACATTTCCTAATTGTCTATAGGAATTTAAGTTCCTTAAACCAAAATTCGGGGGCCTTCTATGATAACCTTAAACTAGCTTTTAAACTTTTTAATTTTTTTTTTTAAACTTTTGCTTTTCTATTCAAAATGTCTCTTTCTGCCCTGTGGTCTGATCACCTTTCCCCAAGCCGTATCCTTCCCTATGTTCTGGTCCCTGCTTTGGTTACTGCCTTACCTGGAACATCTCTGAGACTCTCTTTTCCCATCTGTAAAATGGACATAATGAAGGTCCCTGTCTCACCAGATGTTCTGTGGACTGGATCAGTTAATGCTTGTAAAGGACCAGGACAGTGCCTGGCAGGCAGCAGTGCCACCAGCTCTGAGTTGCTGATGTTGCCATCCGGGCTGCCTCTCTCCCCTTTCCCAGCGCAGAGCTATCTTTCTACCTAGGCTCACCTCCAGCATCACCTCTTCAATGCAGTTCTTCACCTCTTCTGAACTAAAACAAAACCTTTTCTGTGATCACACAGCAATTAAACCATGACGACGTTAGTGGCACTACTTCTGATACTTTTTAGCTCTTCTGTTGTTAAACCCTATAATCTTTTTGCTTTTTTTCCCAACTAAATTTGAAGTTCTCATCGTGGGCTCTGTGTTTTGAGATTATATATATATATACACACACACATATGTGTGTATATATATATGTGTGTATATATGTGTGTGTGTATATATACACATGTGTGTATATATACACATATATGTGTGTATATATATACATGTATGTGTGTATATATATACTTATATGTGTGTATATATATATACATATATATATTCTCCACTCATAACTCCTTATCTAGTTCAGAGACTTGTATGTAGTAAACGATAATATTTCACTGTTTTGTAAGACCTTAATTCTGATTAAAGTTTGCAAACAAACCCAAAAAAAGATATTTTTCCCAAGTGTACATGTCCTAGGGGATACACACATATACACATATCTATGCATTTTATATTTACCATCCACATAAAAATATACATGTCTATGTTCCTTATATATAAATACGTGTCTGTGAATGTATGTATGTGTATTAGGTTTTATGGTATTAACACCATACTGCAAAACTAACACACACGAAAGTAGACTTGCCTACTTTTCCCTTTCTTATGTTTTATGGCCAGGATTCCTGACTTCAAAACACTTTAATAAGTACTAACCCTTGACACTGTGGTATATTCTTTTAGCTCCCAGTTAATTCAAACATTTATTAAGCCCTGCACTAGCCAAAACAGACAATAATTATTCTATTTGCTTAAAAAAATTAAAAACATAAAAAACACTAGGAAACCTGATACTGAAAATAAAATCATTAGAAAGTAAAGAAGATATTAGCAAAGTTACTAACTCTTCATTATTCCATAGCTGAGCTTCTTTTGCCTGGATGATCATCTCAATATTCTACTCAAACTAACAAATAAAATGCAAAGTTCATACCTTTCAGTATTCAGACTCTGATCAGCATAATCACTTTTCAAAGCATCTAACTCACTCTGAAGAAATGCTATGTTTGTCTGTGCTTCTAAAAGGTCTTTCTTAACTTTCTGGTTTTCCTGGATAAAAGGAAAAGTGGGGGTCATTAGATTCAGATTTTCCTCTGCCTGGGAGAAATGAAGTAAAGTGTCGTGTCACCCTCCTACACCACTCTCACCCTTCCACAACTCTTCAAAATCTCAGTGTTCAAAGAACTACTTGTCAATTCAAGGTAATTTGAAGTCAATATAAATTAATAAAGTGTCAAAAATCAAAACCCTCAAAGTCGTTCTTCATTTTTTTATGCTTGATATTTGACACCAAACTACAACAGTCAAGGGTTTATCATGATGTATTTCAACACATTATTGGCAAATTAACTGACACCAACCATTCGTATGCTTGCTTTATTTAATGAGCGCTTTAAAATTATTGATAAACATTTTGTGGAATCAACAGTACCTATTACCAGGTACACTGGCTACTTTTTACAAATAAATTCTATCACTTAATATTTTAAGTTTTACACTTAAAAATAAACCAGCGTGATTTGAAAATTTCTGTATTTTCTTAAAATAATATTGGAGACATTCGTTCAAGATGGTGGATGGAGCACATGAATTTGTCTTTTTCCCCTTCCAAAACCTCACTAAAATGAAATGCCAAAGGAAATGAACCAATAACAGTTAAAAGAATGGAAGAGCAGCCCAGAGCATTCAAGTGACTTAAATGCACTTCTAGAAAGTGGAAACTGATGGAAATATGTTGCCAAAGGGAACAGAGTGGGAAAATGGAAGATTAGAGGAAGTGTGTTCAAGGTTTTGACACAGAATCCAGAAGGAGACAAGTGACCGGGCCGAACCCCAGAAAGACAGAACCAGATATGGGGTTGGAAAGAGAGATTACAACTGTATAGTAAGGCACCCTTCCCACCAAGCCCATTCCCTATCTTACCCTAGCAAGTAACAGCAGAGAGCCAGAGTGGATTCTGAAGACAAGGCAGAGATTATCTTTTTAAAACTAAGTGGCTCCTGTAAAAAAAGCTAAGGCTTCTCTCTGAATATCCCTGCCCCACTCACACTGGTAACTGGGGTCCCCTGCCAGCTTCACACACAGAGCTCCTAGGAAGACACTCTCTTGGGAGAAAGGCCTTCAGGTGAGCATATCTGTTCACACCGTCCCACAGGATCCTACACCAGCTACCTTAAGTGACCAAGCTAGTCCTTCATTTTAAAATATGAACAGATCACCAACAACTGCCAGGTAGTTGAAAAAAAATGGTACCTAGAAATAATTAAATTAATAAATCCCAGAGGAGTCCCAAAAAAGCCTATTTATCTAAACAAACTTAATAAATTGTGAGGGGGAATGTAGACATTCTCAAATATTCAAAAACAGAAAATTTCTCTCTCACATGTTCTTTCTGAAGAAGTTTCTTGAGGATGCGCTATGCCGAAATGAGGATGAAACCCTCTCCTCCCAAAAAATTGTAATATGCAAAATGCTGCAATTCAGTGAAAGGCCTAGTGAAAAGAAATTACATATGGGTAGCAAGTTTAAAAAACAATCAGTCCAATAAGAACTGAAATTTTGCCAGGTGCGGTGGCTCACGCCTATAATCCCAGCACTTTGGGAGGCCAAAGCGGGTGATCACGAGGTCAAGAGATTGAGACCATCCTGGCCAACATGGTGAAACCCTGTCTCTATTAAAATTCAAAAATTTAGCGGGGCATGGTGGTGCGCATCTATAATTCCAGCTACTTGGGAGGCTGAGGCAGGAGAATCACTTGAACCCAGGAGATGGAGGTTGCAGTGAGCCAAGATCATGCCACTGTAGTCCAGCCTGGTGACAGAGCAAGACTCCATCCCAAAAAAAAAAAAAACTGAAATTTTATAGACTCCAAAATTAATATTTTCAAGGAGAAAAACTAAACAAATTTCATGCATTGGAAAGACTAAATAAGTCTTAAGGTATCAGTGATATCATGAAAATGGTAGCGCTTTTTGTAAGAAGAAACCAAAAAATCAACCAGAAAATCCAAGAAAAACAAATAACTTTACAAGAACGTCATTATCCAAATACAAAGCCAACTAAGATGTGGAAAAATCTGGAACTAGGAATTCATTTGACCATGAAGCTGGGAACTTTCTAAGTGGATCAGAGATAATAAATGGAGAGAAAGAAATGCAAGCCTCACTCATTTCTTAGCTCTGCAGTGAAAATATTTAGAATCATAAGAAAGAAAATGCTCTTTATCTGCTTTCAAATTTGAGAGTTAAGCTAAAACCAAACTAAATAAAACTCATAACAGAAGATATGCAAATGTCATCAATTGTGTCAGTACTAAAAGTAGATGTGGCTGGCGTAAGATGGAAAAGCGACAGAAAAAAAAAAAAACTTGGAGGAAGGGGCAAGGCACTAATACCCTCATCACTAAGCCAGGAATACAGACCAGAGCTGATGATGGAAGAATACAGGGTTAACTGCGTTATATAAAATGTAAGCACTATGTCTTTACTACTTTGTATGAAAAATAAGTAAAAGCTTTCACAATAAGTGGCATATTATTGAGGGAAAAGCCTGCATAAATAATATCTTTGATCAAAGTTATTTTAAGGACTTTTTCTAACTACAGTATTAACTTCTCTTTAAGCTGCTCTTCCTGGAACACTGAAATAAGAGCATGAGGATGTGGTCTAACAGGAAGTGCATTTCTGTAAGTGAAAAGGTAATTCTTACCATTGATAAATCATAAATTTGTTTTTTCAATGCAGCCACATCTTCCTTTTGACTTACGTGTTTTGATTGTTCTTCGAGCTGAAAGACCAAATAAAAGTTGTGTGCTTACAAACTCACTTGAATTGCTTTGGTTAAGTTTAGGACTATCCTTGAATATACATATGAGAATTCTAGAAGTCACCAATTTTCAACATTATGCAACTTTATAAATCATTAAACTACATAAAATCCATAAGGATTTGAAATTTTGTTCTAAATAATTTAAACATTTGAAAAAGGGGTTTTGTTGTGAAATGAACTTTTTTGGAAACAGATGAAAAGCCTTTTTTGGAAATCATTCAACTATTAAGCAACCCAGTTCTTGCTTTTTTCAGTTATGCTACATTAGAATCTGGATCTTTTTATTCTCCTTTGCATTATCTGCATTTAACACTTTCCATTCTGTATTACAATTATTTAGAAATGTCTTACCTTCCCTGCTACAGAGCAAGATTTTTTAAGAGCAGAATTAGTGTCAGATTCACCTATGTTTTCTTCATGGTGAGTTCAAGAAATGCTTATTAAATAACTAAAATCAATAAAATCTGAGTATAACAGGAAGCTAGAGACACAAACACACTTGATTATATATATCTACATTTAAGCTTTGCTTGATGATTAACTCATTTCTACATGAGCTTTGCTTGCTGGTTGACTCATTTCTATTGCAATTACAAACTCGTTACAATTACCAGACTAAATTGGTTCCACACATTTATAACCTGGAGAACAACAACAACAAAAACAACAACAAAATGCCTTTCCTACAAACAGCTTACATCCTCTGGGAATGGTAGGGATCTGTTGGTATTCATTATTGGAATGTTTATGCACTGATCAAAATGGATCCCACATTTCACCAAGTCTAAGTGCTTTGATTCTGGACCTTCTTCACCTTGCCAGATGCTATAAAGGGATAGTGTTTACATAACAACGTCACGACTGCCACGAGGCTGACTCTGACTGAGAAAAGCCATTGATTTAAACATGCATTTTGACTTCAGAGAAGAAAAACCATCGGGAAAAAATGAGTTTCTCAGAATCAAGGACACAGTTAGTGGCAATTACAACAAATTTGTAAACTATAGCCCTTAATGTACTCTCAAATAAACATCTTGCTGTTTTGCCTAACAACCACGTCAGGCATGCAGGAAGTCTGGTATAAGTGAGAAAGCACAAACTGTGTAGTAAGATGGCTTCATCAGTTATTAGCTGTGTGACTCTGAACAAATTAGTTAACCTCCCTGGAACTCAGTCCTCATCTCTCAAAGTAGGATATTTATACCTTCCTCCGAGAAAGTTTAAGAATTTGATTTTTTAAATCATGAAAAAGAGCTTAGTGAACTGCAAAGTCAATAAAATATCAGTCATTATGGTTAGGAAAGACAGTTTACTAATAATTGCATTTTATAGATCAGAAACTAAAAATCAGAAAGATGATGTGAACTATCCGAGGTGCTTCAGGGAAAAATGGGTACAGTTTTGACAAGGATTCAGGTCTCCTGACACATGGCCTTTCTTACTGTTCGGACCACTTGGGCCTCATCAGTCGCTGCATCTCTTCTTGTAGACATTCCTTTAAAGATTTGGGAAGCCACAGAAATAAGTCAGGGCAGTGACTCAGTGAATTTGTGGCTCTAGCATAAACAGAAGATTGGTCTGTTCAATTCTGTAATGTAAGCATAGTATGCATGGCCTAATAACTTTTGAAAATTAGATATAAGGTTCAAATTGATATTCATTTTCTAAGGAGGCTACTGGGGAGAATTCTTAATCATCCCAGAGGTTTAAATTGCAATAGTGTATAAAATACAAAATATAGCTAATTGCCACTTAATCTCATCACCACTTTCAGAGATGATTTTTTATTTTTTATTAAGATAGTGACATAATCATGACTCACTGCAGCCTTCCTCTCCCAGCTTCAAGTGATCCTTCCACGCCATCCTCCTGAGTCACTGGGACTACAGGCATGTGCTACCACATGCAGTTAATTTTTAAAATTTATTTATTTATTTATTTTTGCAGTGGTGGGATCTCAACTATGTCACCCAGGCTGGTCTTGACCACCTGAGCACAAGCAATCCTCCTGCCTCAGCTTTCCAAAGTATTAGGATTACAGACATGAGCC